>NW_022882960.1:3654116-4872154 GCF_011952255.1 Bombus vosnesenskii
GGACTTTATGGGAACGCTCGCAGGCCGGAAGAAAATCCCCGGTTCGGTTTTTCATGCGTTGATAAAACGAGAAGTAAAGAGGGATCGCGAGCGTGGTAATAGAAACGATCGAGACCGTAAATCCTCGTTTGAGGGAGAAAGGGAGGCGAGGGATGATTGACTGACCGACGGTACTCCTGGTGCAATCACGCCGGACGGCCCCATGGAACGAGAGGCTACCGTTAAAGGGAAATTTTTCACGTCGATCGTATGATTGTTCCTGTTGCTCCTGGCTTTGTGGAGTATGGAATGCACGAAAGAGATTGCCGCCTGAATCCCCAGTTTCTCCATCGCATTGTATTTGACGAGTTTTGTGGCTCGTGATTGTTATTGGATTGCAGGAAATGGTTTAAAGGAGGAAGAACACGGTTACGTAAAAGTAATTAAAATGTGAATGATGGGTTTTATAAAATTAGCTCTCGTTTTTTTTCCCTTTTTCTTTTTGTTTTTTCTGTTGCGATTGAATGAAACGTTGCATCGAACGAGGATATTGTAAAATTGTACCGCGTGTAGCATGGATTGGTGAATCAATGAATTTTATACAAAGACTTATATTTTCCCGCTTTTTAAAAATAATCATTTCTAATCGTATCTAGAATATAGAAATTATCTTCTATTTCTAACAGTTTTATTATTACAGAGGAAAGATAAATTGCGAATAAGAAATCGTCGAATTCTTTTTGGAAGACCTCCTCGCGAACCAAGAAAATAATAATTAACCGTCTCGCTCAAAGCGCACTGCCTTATACAAAGCTAATTCTCATAGCGATTAACCTACAGTTCGAACGTTGTCATACAGCAAAATGCAAATAAATCTGCACAGTTCATAAAGTCGTCAGAGGAAAATTAAACGTTAAATCGAATTTCCAACTATTCCCATCAAACGATCAATTCGCAGAATCCCGTACGCGTTAACGAAAATCGAGCGATCTCTGATCTGATTTTGATTTCAAGCCGATCGACCAAGACAATTAATACCCGAATCACGTTACACATCTCACAATTAAATTTGGTCCCGCGATAAATGACCGGAATCGGCGGAAGAACCGGTTGGCGACTCGTCTCTCACCATTGCGTCGCGTTCAGCTCGCGGTCCAAGGATTCCACCCTGGATTGAGTCGGTGATGTAGACGATTTCAGTTTGTTAAAGAGACCCTGGAGGTGAAAAAACGACGAGTCTGGAGAGTCCCGCGGTAGGCGTCCGCGTCGCGTATTTGGCGCGCGGCCGACGCGTAAAAACGGAAGTGGTCCGGTTTCGTGATTCCAGACGGCAGCACACGGCAGAAAAAGGACTTGAGCCGCGGCAGCCAGGTGTCACATTCCATTGGTCGGTCTACCTGGTCTGAAATCCATTTTGGTCGGCCGTCAGCTTCCCTGACGATTATTGGCCAGAATAAATTAAGTCGCTTCTCCTTCCCTCCATCTATATCTTGCTCTCTTCCTCTTTCCTCCTCGTTCTCTCTTCGTGACGACTCGAAATCGCGGAATGCCACACCGTGTAATTACCAATTTAAGTTTTTCTCCCTGCTGTCCCGAGACTTGCGAATCGCTTTCGAATGTATGCATAGGTATCGTTCATTTGAATTATATATATTATTAAACCGTTTCGCCTCTGCGGCGCGGCGTCAAAACTCTTGGCGGAATCGTTCGTGACGAAGGTGAAACGAGCGGTCGTTTTGTAGACTACAACTTCCTTTTATGGAAGAACGAGTCTGGTTTGTAGAGCATATTAGCGAGGTAGTATCCGTGAGAATGTCTTTTGTTGGCTGGAGAATGAAGATGTTGCTTATGAGTGGTTCGAGAATTAACAGATTAATTTTTGCTGTTAGAAAAAAAGAAAGGTTTCTTACGTATATATAAATACTATGCGTCCTTTTAACTGTAACGTTTAATTGATTGTGATTTATTATGTACAATAGATGAGAGTTTCATTTGTATATATTAGAAAGTGAGAATTACATTCTATTTATGTTTTTATAATAAGTGGACGATCCTATAATTTTCTAATGAGAACTAATTAAATTGCGAACTTTAGTTCGCCTTTTCATAGTGATGGAAACTTTTTCCCCTCCGCTAAACAAACCACGTGGGTATCTTTCGTCTTAACGACACAGTATCATTACAAATATCATTGAATCGAAAAATATTATATATATTCCTATTTAGTTTAATGAACTACACGCTTTTTTATTTTTAATTGAACTACGCATAAAAAAGAAAACGGTTTTCCATCAATCGTAACTCTGCACGAGGTATAACAGCTTTCCATTTTGACATTTCTTTACTTTCTGCTTTTCGCTGTATAAATTGGGAGCAATGAATAATATTAATCGTTTTAATCTATTAAATTTCCCACGATTTACGTGCATAGAATATACAAATCTTCCATTTGCCGACGATAGACTCACTTTTTAAGAAAATAATCTATTGAATTTAAATAATTGATATCTTTACACGCTAGTTTGATGCAAATTTAAAGAAAAAGATCAGGTACGTATCTGCTGCCTATCGAACTACTTTTCATTCACAAACTTCAAAACCTGCTCTTTGTGAAAGTGACGAAACACTCGCGTCAACGTCGCTGGTAAATCCGTTAGAAATGGCGAACGTGGACGTGGCTTCGTTAGTGTTCGTTTAACTTCAACTAGATTACGTAAATTGATCCCATTAAGGGTTATATCGTAGTTTGAAAGTGGAAACTACCAATCTAAGGACTTATAGATGCATTATATAAAGAAGTATAAAGATGAAATTCGAATATTTGGCACTCAGGTATTGGTTAGCTTTCTTTAACCGTAAAGGAAAAATTTTTAACTGTTGCAAGGTTGTTAGTTTCCTCTTCATTCAACTCGGATATAGAATTTGCAAAGTATTAGGTTGGCAACTAAGTGATTGCGAATTTTGACAATAAGTGGTATTGATAAAATCCGCAATCATTTACTTGTCAACTAATTCAAAACATTACGTTCGAAAAGAATGAAAATATAAAATATGAAAATTAGAAATACAATTTAAATTAAATAAGAGAATGCGCACGGAAGAATGAAAATTACCTTGAATTCAAATCATTCGAGGGTATCTTAGATTATCAAACCACTAAATATTTTGGATTTGTTCCATGATAACAGTTGAATGGTATACTTATTTATGCAATATTCGCGTGACATCACCTGCAAGGTACTATTAAAGCCATAATCGAATCCTGAAAAACCATAAATATGTACTCATCTATTAAATACTATTATATGATAATGTTACTAGTCCAGGTTATCAATAACGCTACAATAATATTCTAAAATTTACCTTCAAAATGTAAGTTACTTCAAACGTCACGAAACCTGAATTTTCTCGTTTTAGAATTTCGATTCAAACATTTTGCTTCCAAACATCGTTCATCGTCATACTTTATCAAACCACAGTAGACAAATCATTTTCCTATATTATTCCAACTGTTTCACTGAAAATTACACGTAAGAATTTCCAGTACCTATATGTTTCGTCAGCATATCAAAGCGAGGCTGGAAAGAGGCTAAGCAGCTCTTTCTTCACGGGTAATTTGCGCGTTAATGAAATCGAGGCATGGAACACGGATGAATAGTACAGTTGCCAACACCTGGTTCGAAGTTACTTCTATCGAGTTCCTTGTCGCTTAGTAGCAAATAAACATCCACCTGGTGAACGTCGTACAAAGTCGAAATTGCGTTCCTTCAGGCCTTTTCCGATGTAGGCCAACATGCAAATTCGTCCAGGCCGTTTTCCTAAGTCACGCAAAGACCTATCTAACCGTCGGCATCATACGCTTTTTACGAGACACATTTCGCGACATACAGGCGTCTTTGTTTTCACTGATGATCATAGAAGGTAAATTTACTGATTCATGTACAGTGGGACTTGTGAAACGGGTGATTAATTATTGGATTAACAATTTCTGTGATTTTTATATTTTGTGAGAATACATTGAATATAGACATTGTTGAAATTAAGAACAATTTCGTTGTTCGTAATGGTAGCTCAAACATTTGTGCGACCGATACGCTGTCGATATTGTTGGTTGTGCAACTGTCGAAAATACACGAGTGAAATTTGTCAATTTGCCTAGTAGAACGTGTTCGTAATTGTTTCAGTATCATATTTACCTAATCTTTTTGCTCGTACGTATTGATCCTGCGCTTCTTATAGCTGATTAGCAATCATTATTATCCGCAAGTGGCTACAGTAGAGAATGTGTCTTTGAAATTCCTATCTGCAGCGCCTCTGGACACGTGTCCATCGAGGTGTGTCCACTTTTATTGTCACAAAGAGTGCGTAGGCTCGACCGCGGTCCGCTGATTTCTCTATCTAATAATTCTTCGAGGTTGTTCTTGGGTCACCCTGTACACTCTAGATGACACAGATAGCGCGAGTGAAACACAGAATGCTGTCGCCTCTTGTACACCTGTAGATCGAATCAGATAAACGCGTTTGGGAACAAGCAGGTTTACCGAAAATCCGATCGTTACGTGACGACACTTTCTTTTAATATCGTAGAACATATACGTTCAAATTTAATCCATATCATTTATTTTACTTTTATCTGTTTGTTTATTATATTTATTATTCAATGGTACCGGCGTAATTTAAAAAATTGGTAAAAGATTATTACACCGTGTTTTATTAATAATTTATTCTAAATACTTCAAAAAGATGCAATCTACTGATAATTTTAGAAATATTTCTTAAGCAATGGAATATTCTTATTACATCGTTGGATCTAATTTGAGATTAAAGGGGAGTTAAATTAATTTCCTATAAGTAAAGTCACTTTCCACGTAATTTATTTCAAATCACGTTAGCTATTTCCGTCGAAAGTTGATTATATCTACATACATGGATTGCTGTTAATAGCCATCTTCGTAATTCATTTCGTACAAAATTACTACTAACAATTTGAAACTTATTTCTAATGATGCGAACGAACAGGTTACCCTTATCTTGTCAAGGATATCTTAACAGGGAATACTACATTTCTTTCTTCCTGCACACTTTACAATTCACATACTCAAAATCTACCCAAACAGAGAGATCTAACTGAAAATTAATTTTCAAAATACGTAACTTCTCTTTCAGAATATTTTTAAACATCATGGCCTACTAACATAGCGAATGATTATACTTAGTGACAATACTTCGGTGACCGTTGCAAGATATATATTAGGTTGTCCGAAAAGTTTTTTTCGTTTCATAAGGTGATCATAGATGAACGACAATTTCTGTTTTATATTATTTTATTGAATTAGGTGTGATCTATTTCGTTCTATTTCCATTATTATATTCGTGCATAATTCAATAAACTAATATAAAACAAAAAACATCGTACGTCTATTATTTCCTTATAAAACGGAAGAAACGTTTCGGACAACCTGACATGCAATAAATATCTCGAAATCTCTACGTACATTTTTAGAACGTCGGAAAATTCTCACGTAACACACGCGATATACACGTCAAAGTTTTCTGTGTCAGATCTTCGAATATTCTCGTAGCCACTTCAAACGCATTAAAATCAATAATCTATCAATTTGCTCACGTTATCAAATAAATACAGAAGAAGAAACACCTATAGGTGCATGAGAATCCAAAGATCATCAAACCGCGAGTAATTCGCTAGCAATCTCTTTTCTTCTAGCTGCAATGTCCGCGATCAAGATGATTAATAGAGAATCCTTAGCGCGTTGGCGGCAGGGCGCGAGCCGAACGTCTTTATCGGTGGGATATCTGTGGCCCGTTCACAGCAAAAAGTCCAGAACCGTCGGTTGACAAATTAAAACAGTGTGGCGTCCTGCTGCCGGTTCCTGCGCCCCGCTGTGAACTCCCTTTCGCTGGCTTCTTTCCATCGTGGCCGTACGCTTCCTTGTTCTTGTTCCGCTCGCGGTTTTTTCGCAGACGCCAGAAAAAGGACAGGCGCGAGCAGATCGGTTGCCGGTACAATGGGACCAGTGACAGGGCCATGAATCAATGGCGGCTGGTCGAGCAGCGGGAATCGAAGAGGAGCGGCGGGTTCGTGCGCGCGATTCAAATGACTTAATTGCGCGAGAATTATGCCGTCCCTGTCCGAATCGACCGGCCAGTGGATCCGATCCGCTCGCGTGCTCCGCGCGAAACGCCGATAATCGCTACGGACGCATCCTTCTTTATGGCCCTTAGGCTACGGTTATCTCTTGCTGATCGAATGCCAACGGCTACAACGCGAGCTATTGACCGTGACCGATCGTGGTTTTTGCCACTCGCTCGTTTATGCACAACGATCCCGTGATACTCCGCGAACCATTTTGCCTCGCCAATGCTCCTTTTCCTTCTATCAAGTTGCACGGACGCTCGCTATTTTATGTCGGAAGTTACAGTGGAACGATGGTTACCTTTCTGTGCTTCTTTTGCTTCTTTGTGCGGCTATTAGCAATTATTTTGCATATTTCGTGGTTGTACTTTCAGATGTCACACGTCTTTGGATTAAGTTTGAATATTATAAGAGCGTAATATTTTGGTCTACGCAGCAAATTTTGAGAATTACCTTTTCTACTCGGTACAAGCTTCGCAACGTGTATTCTATTTATTGTATAGAGTATTAAGTAAAGTAGCGTTTCATTATATCTTTATCTAATTTCTTCTTGATTTAATTCTCTTTTGTGTAGAGGTACAAATAAGTTTCTTTTTTAATGTAGATAACAGTGTTTTTAATATTTAGTGTTTTTGAGCAGCTTGCTTCAAGGTGAATGTATATACTTATTTAGATAACTATGTTGGACGAATTAGCCTGTAACTCATATATTTTTGTTGTTACAGTTGTGTTTTCATCGATTGTTATTAAATGATAAAAGGTTTATTATCACGTACCATCTATGTGTAACAGATGTAGTTGTATCTTAATGTTATTTACGATAACATTAAGCAATGAAAACGCAAAATTTCGTCAATAAATAAATAACCATAAGAAATTTCTCGAGGTAGAAATGACATTTTAGATGAAAAATTAACGAATCCTTATTAGACAAACGATCGATTAATTAAACAACATAGAATCATACCTTAGATTTAATTACATTAACCATCGAAATCATAAGCTGCAGCAATCGCCTGCATAAATAATCAACGTGAGAATATGTTATAATGGAAAGCTTTTGCGAATGATATATTATATCTCGGAATAACGTCTAACGTTTATTTCTCGGTCGTCATCGGTCATATATCTACGTATTTGATCGTAACTAATATTCTTCACATTTCTTGTAACGTGTGAGAACTACCAGGACCTGTCTATGTATCATCGTTCGTAATTTATTTCTATTTTATTCGAAATAAAATATAATATCAAGGCTTGAAGATCATCTAAAAGAGAATCTTTCCTTCTTGGAGAGCAAGTGCTTGGAAGAAGTTGCAGTTGAAACGAGCCTACCTGTTCTCATTTTACGCTACTTTTTGCAATTAACATTATGATCTGCCCTGATCTGACGGGGCTTAGACCGCAGGTTAGTGCCGTTCAGCAGACCTTCAGGGCAGAGCTGAGAGCAAAGTGGTCGCGGACTAGCGATGTCACATGCGTTAAAGCGCAGCAGGGGAAAGACGCTTGAGGTTGGAGTGGATATTACACGGCTCGTAAACCATAAGAGCGTGTGTGTTATTCAGTGTTTACTGTTCGGTTGCGAAACTAATTATTATAAAGAAATATTATCGTGTAAGTGAATCGCAAATATCCGACTTTAAATGTGCAGAAACATGTAAAAATCGTGTCTCCACGGTTTCTCTTACGTAATTCTTCTTCGAAGCATAATTCTACTTTTTGAAACGGCCGATTGTTACTGCGTACATACGCACGTAATACACGCATCGTTGCCCGCCGATTTGTTTACGCCCGGGCAAACCTAACACGCTTCCCGTACGACAGACAACGATTGAATGGCACTGCTGTAGGTAGTATGCGTTGAACGTTCTGTGACGGCTAGATCTTGTTACGATGTGGAAAACATCGGCAGTAGGTACGTGCATATTTGCATAAATTAACGAGAGAGCAAAATATAGTCTCATCAAAATATCATTCTTTTTAGAAATTCCTTCCTTCGAAGAAGCAACCTGTTGAAACCGGTAATCTGCACCGCGATATCTTGTTGCTTTCGTTCGAACTGATTAATCTTCCTTAGAAAGATGGATGATATATGTATGTTCATTGGATAAAATTCTTATCGTTGCTTGATAAATTAGATTCGAATAATTTTATTTACGCTGCAAGCTATGTATATTTAAGTTTGATTAAGCGTATTGCTACGAAAGAATTTAATGTTATTGAAGGATTATTTTACATAACTACAGAGACGAGGATATAATCGTACGCTATAGTAGTCGAACAACTACGAAAGAATAATCACATCTTTTATTATAGTCATCGTAGAGTATTATAATACGATAAAAAATCTGTTTCAGAAAGTTAACATGCAACATAGAATTTGCGATTATTGTTTACAAAATATCGTTGTTTCGATAATTTAATGCTGCTTGAAGTAAAACACTGTGGATCAAAACCACGTATGAATCACCAAATCCTCAGAACGTTTCAACACATTCAAGCCGTAGCTCGGTAAATAAATCTTCGTCAGAAGACATTCGTACGAGTCAAGCTTTCAACGAGCAACACTTTCCAGCCCCGATAGATTTCATAACTTCATTTCGAGCTATATAGTATTAAAAATTACGTGCACGAGCCTGACGCGGTAATCACTTGCACTCGAATAAACTCCTTACTCTATCACTGCTCGAAGCCAGTCAATTATTACATTCCAGCTAAATCCAACAATCCTGACGAGTGCAAGTTATTCAAATACCTCGAAACAACTATTACGGAAAACTCAGCAACGCCAGCGCTTGATAAATTCTTAAAACGAAAGAAAAAAGAAAAAATCTCAACAAACGCGCTGAACTACGCAATTTCGTATTGTACGCAATTTCTTGGCGTTCCTTCTGTCCGTTCGATGGGCCGTTTGTTGCGCGGAGCTTTTACTCAATAAGGCGGGTTTTTCAGCGCGATAGAGGTTGCATAACGTATGAGTCAATGGGAGCGAAACCGTCCTGGTTTGCCGTGTATGCACGACGGGCCACCCAGCCGGCACAGGGAACTTGTTCTACAATATCTTCCGTCACGGCGGTCTCCTTTATAAAATCACCTTCGATCGGGACAAACGCCAGCACGGCGAAGGCGATCCGTCGTAAACTCGAGCCAACCATTTTTCCTCCATATCCTTGCCAACAGCCGTGCACTTGTTCGTCGCTTCGCCAACGTGAATTCGTTCCCCTCCGTTATTATTCATCGATCTCGCGATTCCCGTGTACAGACCTTCGGAGCTTGTGCGCAGCTTGTTGAACGAGACGCGACGCGACGTTGCGCTTTCTGAAAGGAACTTGCTCGGGAGGACGTTCGTTAGTCCCTCGTGTCTTGGTACGAGATATGGGAACTTGTGAATGGAAATTTGGAGCATATAACAAGACAGAGTTATTTAAGTCGCCACATGTTATAATGCACTGTCTTGAATTTTGTACGGAATAATTAAACTTGTCGTATATTGTGAAACAGCGTTGGTCTTTGATGTAATAACGAAACAATGAGAAAATATCAGGTGCTTTGGATCCAGTAAGAGAAAATAATTCGAACAATTCTTTGGTAGAGTTATTTCAGTCAACGAAGAGTTGTTGCATGTGTAAGAACGATTAAGATAAAGGAATTATCGAGAACATCGACATTAGTTAAATAAGCTGTTCTTTTAATGAGTAAAAGTATTCCTGTAGAAACTACTATAATGTTAATATATATATACGTAATTTTTTTCATTTGTGAGCATCAAAGACTTGGAAGACAAACTGAAACAAGATGTTAATTGTTCATCCAATCTGTCTGTAGAATCTTAAGTACAAATAGTTCACGTTCTAATTAAAAATCTATATATTTCAATGAAATAAAAAGACAATAACTCTTTAATTGCAAAAATTCAACTTCGGGTGTCTTTCCATAATCAAATTCAATTTCCATCAAGGTGTTTGGCGTGCAACCTTGGCGGTAATTGAATTATTCTGAACGCCTATGGCGACCGCGAAACGAGCGGGTGAAAGAGAGCATTGAAAGTGGCGGCGGCAAAAGGATCAGCAATTAAAGCTGCTCTCTACTCGATAATTCCTCGAACAAACATGAGCCACTCGTAAAAGTCAACGCGCCCTGTTCTTGTTTTATGCTTTACGGCTCTATGAAAGCGCCACAAGCGTTCGTGCGAGGTGAAAGATGTAAAATACGCTTCCGAGATTATTTTATTTCCGCACAATGCTATAGCTTGGTCTCGTTTCACGACACCTAGCTTCCACATTATGCTCGCGATTCGCGTTTCACGAGAATATCCACAGCAGTGGTTTTACGACTACTGGCGAATTTTATGCCGAAGCGCATTGCAAAGCGTCGATTTCAAACTCTATAACCATTTACTCGATTCGAGTTAAACCACTGAATGGCGGTGTAGCGCTTCTGGAATGATATCGAGAGTTGTTTCGGTCGTTCATGTCTCAGCATGTTGAGTTGAACTTGATTGTTCGAGTTGATTTGTGTTCGTTTAGTTTGGTACTCTTCTGATGGTAATTTATTCGCTGCTTTCAATTTATTCGTGTTTCTTCTGCTTCTTCATGGTAGATTGTTAATTTAGATTTATGTTAGAACGAGATGGGATGATTGGGTTATTAACACAAAATTAAAAATATATGGAAGTATATAATGGACGGTTAGTTGATTCTAAATGTAAATATAAAACGTTTTAAAGTATTTTAACGAGATCATAAATAGTTTATAACGAGAAAGTAAAACGGACGATTCAATCGAAGGAACCTTTCACAACAACATATCGATATATATATAGAAATACTTATGTTTCTATTATCTGCAATAATTTAATATAACGTAGGAAGCAATTACACGAGTATATTAATAATGTGTAAAGGTGTAAATTGATAAATTTATAAATATAGATTTTCAATGTCGAAGTGAGTAAATATAGTGAAAAAGTGGCTAAAGTAAGTGGTTAGAAACCAGTACATAAAAAGATCGAAGTTATTATAATATATAGCACTCTAATTGTTATTGTAATAATAGAAAATAATACTTAATATATATGTATATCCTGAGATAATTGTCTAATAATGTCAATTTTATGGTAGCAAATTTTCCCATCTTATTGAAGTTGTTATATACACAATTAGCGCTTTTTGCAAGGAAACATGAACACGAATCGGATAATAAAAAAATATTAAATCACATATATTAATGGTGAGTCGACTTTTATTGTCGACGAATTTATTGAACCATAATTGCTAGTTAGCTGTTGGAACTGGCATCTTTTATTGCTATCAGAGCAATTATCTGCAATTAGACAATTTACTGGTGAAGATCATCTTCACGGCGTCGAAGTCATATATGAATTATTCAAGATGATAATTTTCTCACTCGAAATTATATTTCATTCTACCAATCTGTTCACGAAGAAACATAAAATCGTCTTATCCCTAGAATATTCGGAATCACCCAGCATAAAATTCTACTTATTAGCTTCGAAAACAAGAATACACGAAGAAGTTTGGTTTAAAAATTCCAGTTCTCTTTTTTCGAAATATAACACAATAAGAAATCGACCATGTACTGCTTCAATATAATCATAATACTTTAAGAACGTAACAGTAGCCATAATTATAAAAGAGGGAAGTATGAAGTTAGAGTAGATCTTAGAGTGCATCCTAAATCCTTTCATTTCTATAACATGTTTCGCCAAAAGAATTATTAAATGATACTAAATATTTAATATAAAAAAAGTCACTTAAGAATGAAATTAACCATCACGTTTCCTTATTTCCTAAAACGTCTACCCAAAAATATTATTTATCTCGAATAAAAATGAAATTAACGGTAAAAACATCCTTATGACAATTCGTTTTCTTATTACAAATCGATAAACAATAAAATCCAAAAATTCAAATAACAAACATTCCGTTCTACTATTAGAATCAAAGGTAGCTTTCTTTCCAAACGTGCTACCTGAATATGAGAAACTACGAAATGTATCACCGTCAAAATATAATTTCGTAGTTCCATAGTTCGGTGTGCGTTTGGACCACCCAGTATAGGTTGTCGATGACGTCAGTGGAGTAGTGGAGAAGAAGGCATCGGTCAACGTCGTGGCACGAACATGCAAACTGACAGACACGACTCTATCAGTGATCGTAGACAGGATTCAACATCGTAAACCTCGGGCCCTCTCCATTCCTTGTCCCGCTTCCTCTTTCACTCGTCCCATTCGTGTTCCCCGTTTCGCTTTCGTACGATTCAGGATCGTAAAACTTGGTTCCTCCTTTCATGGGTTTGCGGATACCCGTATACAGAGAAGAGTGATATCCCAGTGTTGGACGTGATCGTTTTGCCAGCCGGTATTTTTGTACCTCGTTTGCTCCAGTATTTCGATATTCACGTGGCTTCCTCGTTTCTATTCTCCTTCGTTCCTTTCGTTCATCCCCTTTATCCGCAGATTGAAGCGTCGTTCTTTCAGAGATATCGAGAATGTCTCCATCGAATCTTGTCGCCACACGATGGTTCGTTGAAAATATTTAGGAAATATTCTTTGGAATATAATTCTCCTTCAGGTTAATTTTAGATTATTCTAAAGTTGTCTTGAGGGCTTAGAGGCCTTATTTTATGCCTGAATCTTTTATAGGCTTCAGGTGAGACGATTTTAGGGTTCGAATACAAATTTTATTTGCCACTTTGTGTAGTTCTTAAGTTGGCGTTTTGTTTGTGAATTATTGCTTTACAGATATCTGCGTTGAGGATAGATACATTTAGATAAATATGCGAAACTCGTCCGATGTAAGAAATATGTCTTTCACTGTATAGATTTATGTAGGTATCTTTATAAATTTAGTTAGTTTCAAAATGATTTATTCAATGCTACAAAACAGAAAAAAAATAGAGAGACACGCAGGTATAAATACTAATTTATACCAAGTTTGGAAGATATATAGGAATTGTAGACTTCTATTTATGTTTATTATTAAATCACAATATTGTGCAGATATCGCGTTACATAAACATTGGCTGCTATTAAAAATATTCATATGTTATAAGTAACATAGTGGCAGGAAAATGAAACATCTCATTGACTGCAATCTCCCGCGAAATTTACTACTCTCGTATCACGAGCATCCTCTGTGATTATTACGTAAAATTTCTGGTTGTCAACTTTCCGGGAATTCTTTTCATTACCTTGTTCATCAAACTATCTTTTTAATTATACCGTATCAAGACGGAGCCAGTCATTTTTGAAACCTTTCGCACGAAATAACGCGAGGATCTCAGAATCGATCGCTCGTGCAGCCGGCTATGTAAATATTCTCGTAAGAATACACTCGGTATCCTGGCACTTGATTATAAATTGCCGTCTAGAAAGTTACAGCGTGGTTTCCACGTTGCCTTTGAAAGATTATCAAGCACGGTAGAATTTTATCGTCGCACGTTCTTCGATGCATTTACATATATGCGGGTTAAAGAACTGGTTTTCCCAGGAAACTGGCGATTCGTCGCGTAACAAATTTCGCACTGGATTCTTTAAACACCTACGATTATCCTGCATGGGATTAATGTTAATTTATAGTAAAAGATAATAAAACTGATTGACACGTTGCTAAGTTGAAATAAAAAATGTATCGCATTGCAGCGCTAAATACGGGGAATGTACTATTTATAAATGACGGTAGAACTCCATTTATCCGGAGGAATAGAGTATTTGGTTTAGATAAGTAGATTCAGTCGGCGAGAGTCAGACACTCACAATAAGAATTTCGTCCAAATAGCGATCCGAATAGATAGAGTTGCACTGTAATGGAATTAAATTTAGTTTCAACCTGCAACAAATTTTAAATTAATTAAAAAAGGTGTATAAGCGGAAATATTTCAGAATTAAGCTATTACAAGATACCTATATCATAAAAATTCTAAATGAAACTACGAAACTTCCAAATATGAACGTTTAATTAAAAATAAAAAGGAAGTTTTTAAAAGTTTTTAAGAATAACTTACAAAAAAATGACAAAAGATAAAACCTAATTTTGCTTGAAAATTTAGTTGAATAAAATATCCAACAAAAATTCAAAACTATGTACGCAATTGTAATTTGATTACGTATAATATCTGTATTTTTATGTTCGCTGATGAACAGCTTACTCGCTAGCTTTTCTCGGATCGTACGGATCTTATCGACGAAAGTGCTCGTACATATTTACATTGACAACGTCCCTTTTATTGCTATGCTAGGATCTAAGAATAACGAGGCTGTTGCTTGAGATGGAAAAGATGGACATTGTAACAAGCCTGGTCGTACATGACCCATCTCGGGTTTCAATTAATAAACGATAAACGCCTAGCGCTCAAATCCCATAAACAAACTTTACGAGGAATCATTTTCAGCCCACACATTAACTACGACACGGCACAAACCTAATTGATGACCGTGGACGTGTCTATACCGGTACCTATACGTTCGAACATTCGATATCTACACGGTGTTCATCAGTTGGAAATTTATCACTGATCACGGTGATCCCTTTTTATCGAGATTTCACTGTAGGCAACGAACTTTCGCACGGATTCGCGACTGTCGTTAACGTGTCTCGATGATGTTTTATGAATGACGTTAATTTGTAGAGTGATTGAATAATCGAGGTACATTGACTCGCGTCTGGAAAATTGATGAAGTCTTAAAAGGGGATCCGTGCCTTTGTTGCGTGGGAATGATGGATCGCCTTGTCGATCCAGTGATGGCTTCTACATTTTCTATAGATGGTAAAAGTGGCGATAAATTGCGAGGCAAAAGATTTTGGAAACTCGAACGAAAAATGAAAGAATCGAAGGATATGTTTGTACTCATTCGTCGATCTTCAAGTACGTTACCTTATATGAAAATAAAAGATCTAGCAAGAATTGTATGGAATCTTTGAACTCTCTAGAGACTCTGTAGTACATTTTGGTCAGAGTAGAATTAACAATAAAGTATGGTTCTATAATTTCTGTCAATCGTTTCAGTACACAGAGTTACAGATATTTCATCAGATGGTGATGTAACGTGCAACATAAGAAACGCGTTAGATGTTTAAGACTTATGGCACAGTGTAACTTAAACTGCTCTCTTTTCCAAACTGTGTCATAGACTTAGACTCATCTAGTCGAAACCAAGTAGATTATCATTTTTTCGTCGATATTCGTGCGTTCACCGCAACTATGATATGTGATTGTCCTCGGGCGAGCGTTACATCAGGTTATCCATGGCCGCGATCACGGCGTAGCGCGTCGATCTGAAATTCATTAGCGCAAGCCGGTCGAGATTTAGCGATGGTTTCGCTGCTGTAGTCGTCACGCAACGATTAGTCACGCCTTTCGATTATGATTTTTATTGGGAAACCGGCTCAGCTTTTCAGGATCGTTAAGGCGAGGTTCGAGGTTCCGCTGATAAATGTAGGTGGCTCGCCACGTCTAGCCCCGTTATCGCTGAATCACCTGGAGCAGATAGTTTCGGAATTTGCTTCGCTGGAATCGCAAGATTGCACGTGGCGCGACCAACGAAAAAGAGAAAAAGAGATATACACAGGAGGATCTTGTAGTATCTGAGAATATATGGCAATAGCACAGTATCGTAGTTAGAAAAATAAAACTCAGCGTGTAGTATGAATTTGATTAGAAAATGTTCGTTTGGAACGATCAAACTTCAAAATCGTTGGTTTTTAGACTATAAATAAGCCGAAGCAGTATCTCCTGAACTGATAGAGATATTTTTACTATTAATATAACCACTGATATTTAGATAAATAGTAAATGCGAAATATATTATTGTTATCTCTTTTAACAGACAACTTAAACGTATAATCTGGTAATTAGAACGACAGTTGCTGATTCATTATTAATTTGTAGCACTTGTGGAATTAAAGTTCACGTACTGTTGCTACAAATCGAGCGAAGTGTCCAGATATTTATAACCGGTAGTGCGACTCAAAATGCGTTAAGCATGAAATATTTGCATGAGTCAGAATCGACCCAACCTTCCCCGCTCGAAGGTTAAACGGCGTTAGCTGACCGTAGCTCGCTAATTGCATCGATTAATAATTTGTATGGTTAGACAAGAGCGCGGGCTAATGGGTGTCACCGAGGGCATCCGACTACCTTGGCGCGTATCGGCTAAGAAAATTCATTGCTTGTCCGAGGCTCGTGGATTCGTGCTTCCGTGCATTCAGCTGGTCCATGGGAGCGAGCTGGCTCTCTCGCGATCAATGCGACCGCGTACACGCGAATAATTCACCGTTTCGCAATCGTCCCATGGGTTACGAATCTCAGCTGGGATAGAGACGGCTGGACTTTCCAACTCGCTTGCATCGGACTGTTTATCGTCGACTAGGATTGGTGACTCTTGTCACTGCTGGTACTATTCTGCGACTCCTTTGTGGGAAAACGTGTTCGCTGACTCTTTCTGAAGTTTATGTTAATTGAGCCGGATCTCTTGTTGGGTGGCTGACGTGTGATTGATGTGGCTGGTAAGGGTATCAAGGGTTGCGTATCAAATTCGTGGTTTTAGGTTTTCAACGTTAAGATGATGAAATACGTTCTTCATTCTCAGAATATTGTATTTCGAGTTAATTTGTAATCGAAGACTATAGGGGAAGAACGCGATAAATTGTATCTCCTGTCTTTCATGGGGAAACGGTTTTAAGATTCATTACATTCTCGATCAATCTCATATTACCAAATTTCTCTGCGTATTTGGTTTTTGGAGATAAACGCGTGTTTCCATCCCCTTGAGAATTTTTAAAGTATTTACGATCATAATATTATTGTATCGAACATAGTAAAGTGTTATTTGTCTTAATAACTATACCTATTGTTCCTTTGGATCGAACACGGTCATACTTAAACTCTCCTGTTCAACTATAAGGCGGCATTAAAGTCAGAAAATGAATAAATATGTATGTACTTATCGTATGTTTCTCCTGTAATCTTCAATCATATGTGTATATGTTCTGTCGATGGTTTTCAATGAAATTATTATGGATGATAACCAATTAACATTTTAGATATTCATTGTATTACACTTTATGCAAGAAGTAAGTCTCATTTTCCTACCTTTAAATGTCATAACTCAAAATCTAACGTCAGGAGAGAAGTGATTCATAAATCATTGAAATACATCGAAAGAAAATTTTCGTATCTTCTGATATTTTCTCTGATAGCATTTTAAACACAAGAAATATTCAAACTCCAATTCGTGCACGTACAATTTCTGCTAATTATAGATTCTACCAACACACCTGTTTTCACTGCACGGTATACGAAAGACACGCGTACAAATCGTTACTACCGACAAATAATTACCAGGAATAAAGATAGGATGTCCTATGGTGCGTTCGATCAATCTTGCTCGGCGTTGTCGCGACACAACCCCGTGGCAACTAATTAATTACAAATACCGGACATATTCATCCATCATTCGATACGGTCAGGGACCGAATCTCAAAACACTCTCGAACGTTTTTCTCTTCCGAACATATTCTACGCGTTAATTATTGATTCGACTCTTGTTAAAAGAAGAGGATCCTCTGGTAAAGAGAGCGCGTTCAACGATTTTAACCTGAAAGCTTAGTTTCGCAATCTATTACACCGTGACCGGCCGTCACGTCAGCGTATTTTTTTCAATTTACAAGGTTGCAAGCCCCCGTGATTGCCACATAGTGAGACACGGATTGCCTCTAACCAGCTGAAACGGAGGTTAATCGAGGTAGCTCCGACCTATCCTAGCGCTCCTTGTGCTATCGCCCTGTGGCTTATAGGCTGGCAGACATCCACACGCGATAAATCCGACGTAGCACAAGCTGCCCCGTACCTCTCCCGCTTTATAGCCTGTCATTTCGTCTGATAGAGCTTCGATATAGATGACAGTGGATTACACGGTCGCGATATAATACGAGGGACGTAGTACACGGGGCATCGCCGGACGTTACACGAGCTAGGAATTTCTGATCCCTTGGCCGCCTGAACACGATAGTTCATTGAAAGGACTGTTTTATGCCTATCGTGGATCTGTAACGCGAACGTCAGTGGCCACCTCTAAAATGCGTTCCCTGAATATATTTCAAAGTTTTATCGATCCTCAAGAGGATTTGTCTGATCGTAAAGGCACTAGAAACACGACTGATGATGCACACTCATTTTTGTATGTTGTACGGTTGGTATCATGTGTGTCTTTGGCCATTGTGTCGAGTTTAATCAAGCATACTTGGTAATTCTGGCTTTGACTTCTAGGCGTTTTTATCGACGATTTATTAAGCATTCTTTTGTATGACGTATGTAGTTCATGTATGGTATTGAATATATTTCTGATTTACGAGCACAAGTAATATATGTAAGTTAGTTCATAACTGAGATCAACAGATAGGCTATAGCAAGGTTAGTGTTTAAAAGTATCTATTTTTGAAATCATGTGACAAATGAGGCATTTAATCAGTCTGCGATCTATTATACGCAAGGTAGAACTGTTTCTTACTTAAACCGTCGCGAATAATATTTTCTTCGTACATTTGTCGACGCAATTACACGGAAAATTCCCTAAATTTAAATTCTACTTGATATTCTATAAAGATTACTTAGAACAATTAGCGTCATTGTGAATTTCAGGAGTTTGTCTTGAGAACATCGCCCTCGATCACACCATTGTCTGAAATGAATAACATCGTAGATTTTGAAGTTTCGAGGGGTTTTCACTTTGTAGGAAGACATTTTTTTCGAAGATATCGAAGTTGAAAAATTAAATTTTGGCTACGATAAGCGGATTCTCAGACCACTGTGCGTCGCGTCATGAAGAAGTAGAAGAACGACGAGACGGGGTGTTGTGCCCTCGTCGGTGCCGGGTCACAGCAATCCCTTTGCACTTGGTACACCGACCGATTCATCTTGCGAGATAGTATCGTGGACAGTAGGCAGACGTTGGAGGATGCTTGGAACAGGCTGCATCAGCGACAGATGAAGGTGTACCTGGGCCGATGTTCGATGCCATCGAGTTACAAGCGCGCATCAAAGCGAGACTCGCGTAAATCCTCTGCTTCCCCGCCAGTTTTTTCTTTCTTTCTTCGCATTTTTTCGCCGCCCTTTTACGGTTGCGATGGCGCATTGTCAGAGAATTTGCAGCGACAGGTGCTGCTTCTACTTTTTGCTCTCTTATTCACTGCGACGCTTCTTCTCGTTGTTCTCATTTGTGTTTTACTCGCGTATCGTGCGCGCAATGGCAGCGAAGGTCGTTTGTTGAAAGTGGTTTCGTGTGATCGGCAACAGAGTTACAGTATTGCGTTACTTGTGGATCTTCGTGGTTTAATCGGATACTCGTGGTTTAATCATACATGGTGGTACTCGATTGAACTAGCATTTTAGAGGATCAGGCGAAATGAACGAATAGATTGCTATACGTGAAATGTTACGTTTTTAATGATTTATACTTCACTGAATCCTAAGAACGATACGTATGTGTACAACCTCGTTCATAAATATTCAGAAACTCGTGAAAACTTAAGCAGGACTGAAAAGTCATAAGGAAATTGTTAAAACGTTCGAGAATTGTTATCTTTTTTGAAATGTTAAACTGCACAGACATATAATTATTATAATTCCCAAATACATCTCTGTTACGATACGTTTCAAAGTAGCTTTCGAAAATCTAATCATTACATCCTCGATCTTTATGCAAGTGTATTCAGAACCACTTTTTGTTGCCTCGATCGGCACCAATCTGATCGTTACATATTAATACGATCGTGCAGCCTTGGTACAGCGAAAAATGGCCTCGCGACATGACGCAAATCCTTCGGCGCGTTTAATTATGCACGGCGAACAAAGCGCATCCGCATTGTTGAAGCGTTAGAAGGGTAACGCAAGCGATTCGACGACGTCGGATATTCTATCGGGGACGCAGCGGATAGATTTAGTGGGCTCGCTGGATGTGTGTATTACAATTAGTAATTACACCGCGGATCGAGCGTACGCGCCGTGAAAAGCAGCGTGGGCGCACTGAACGTGAGCGAGCGGACGGAACGAAAGAGAGAAAGAGAGAGATCGTTCGGGTTCGATCGTAAGTTCAATCGTCCCGGGGATATCGTGGCATCCTGAGAAAAGAGAGGACCCCGAAGAAATGTCACGCAGCCGGGGAAAGTCCGCGTGTGAAATCAACGTGAATGTTCTCACGCAGCGTGAAACCGAACGTTTACCCGCGTAAATTTTTTCCAGATTTGGATGATCGATAAATTCTAAGATTCGCGACATTGTTCGTGAGTGTATTTTCGCCGATTGCTGATGATGGGTTTAATTGAAGATAAAATCACATGATATAGGTATAAAACTTCATACAGATTAAGCTAATTACTGTGTTATGTACTGCATCATGAATTATGTTATAAGTACGTAGAATTTGTAAATATCTGATTAAAGTATTATAAGTCATAAGTTCTTTTTGCATCAGGAATTTTATTGTTTATTGTCTAACAGGAACAGATATATATAAAAAATTATACATCGAAGCGCGATGCTTATCAGAACTTAATCATTTGTGAACATTAAAAAATATATTTCGAATATTAAACGTGATTTTCTATTTCGAAAATAACATTTGACGATACAGTGTTGTATTGCACTGCTGATATGACAATACAGTATAACAGATTTTAGCAATATCTTATTTCTTACAACGTTTCTATTAAGAAAGATATACTCTTGATATGATAAGAGACGCTTCTCTGTTTCCTGACTGACATTTTACTACGCGAAATTAATTAATACATGATAAAGCGCGTAAGGCTTTAATTATATCTTATTTCCGCGGTACCTATTATCAAGTAATAATAGTAGAATGAATGATTCCTTTTAATTATGGCGAGAAAGTATTTGATTGGAAGTCAACCCACTCATATCAAAGTATGAATACGTACAGACTACAAACATTGTATCTTTACGTCTTCTCAATTTGAATATCAAATGTGGGTGATAAATAATAATTTTAATGTTTCCAGGGCTGTGGCGTTAATTATTTTCCTTCTTGATAGAATCTATTATTAAATATCACGTATCTTCTAGTATCAATCAATATCTCTCTATATCGTTTCGTATAGCTATCCTTTTAGATCATGAAACTAATTAGCGTATCCGAATTGTCTGAAAGCCTTGTCAAAGATTAATAGAGTCTTATGATTCAGTAATATAAAGTCTGCTACAATAGATTACAGCATTTGGTAGATATTTCATTTTATTTCCTTCCATGAATATTTTTCACATTTTTTAACCCAGTAGAGGCCAACGTTATGTTGTTGCAAAATTTTTTTTGCATTTTTATCAATCAATTTATATGATCGAATTCTGTTTTTTAAGATTTTAAGCATAATAATATTTTCCATTACTGCTTTTTCCACTTAAATTTTATGAAAAATTTTATTGCGTAAAACCATTGCTTGATTGTTAATGGATTAATCAAATGCAAGACACAAATTTTACATATTCTTCATAAATATCGTTTCTTAGATATATTTTCTGTAAGAAATACCAAGTAAACGTTAAAAGTATATTTATAACATCATCTTACTATGTATAAAGCTCTCACTATGTTTTAACAATTCTTCTCTAACTAATAGCCTAACTTTTCGCACTATCATTATTATTTCATTGAATATTAATCTTGCTTTATCATTCGAGAAGCATCCAAAGAGATTTCCACCAGAAAATAAACGACGAATTAAAACCCACGTCATTGGACGAATGACGGAACGTGCGTAGACAACGCAGAACGCGGAGGTACAGGCGCAAGATCAATTAGCAATTAAGGAGCCGGGTGACATGATCATTAGTCTATCTGTAGAGAGAAGTGGGGTTCCATGCTAATGGGCGCCATTGGCGAACGGACGTCGAGCGTAACACAGCTACTCTACCTCTGGAATGGGCACCGATACATGCATTAAAGCTCAGGATGCTCGGCGCTAATGAACAATCATCGCTACTACTCGCTGTCGAAAGCTCACTCGGCCTTCGATAAAGCATTCTGTCCGAGAACCAGACAATGATACCACATCGACATACGGGGTGATACTAAAGAGAATCTACACGTCTCGTTCCTCTGATGCGAATTTCTTTACTGATTAATCATTTTTGTGGATAATTTTATGGTACATGTATTCTTGATTTCTATTATATCATTAGTATTAGGTTGTCCAAAAAGTGTCTTTCTTTCGTAAATGTGTTTTTTTCAACAGTGCACCTTTATACAAACGTGAAACCAAGTCTGTGAAATGTCGCGGTGTTTATCTCAACAGAACAAAATGGATCGTACGTAATTCGATAAAATAATATAAAAGAAAAAAACGTTATGCGTCTATTATTTCCTCATAAAACGAAAGAAACTTTTCAAACAACCTAATATTGTATGTATCGGCATTATAAGTATTTTGTGGAATATGGAAACAGTGGAGAGATTCGTTGGAATAGGCTTCCTATTCTTTGATAATTTTTAATTTTGAAATTTAGGATAGGATACGTATTTTCTGTTTTAGTTATCACTACTGTGAGTGTTTCACGCGATATTCAAATCGAGAAGAGGCTCGTTGGAAATTCATAGTGTGAAATTTGAAATAGGTTCTTCGTTGCTTGATAATCTTGACAGAAATGCTATGGAACACATATCTTTTATCCGAATTATTTACTATGAGTGTTCCGTGGTATTTGAACATTATGTGTTTTTTTTATATATTTCGATTTCGTTCATTGTGCTCCTAATGTACAATTTCGGGATGCTTGTAGAATCTCTGCTGTTACTTTCAGGTCGACTAGAATTGAGATCACCTACAAGTGTTTATCGAAAAATAACTAGTCTATTCACGTGCCGATAACTTTTATGAAGGAGACAAATCGTTTTCTAAATTTGCATGCAAAAAGGTGTGAAAGTAATTCCAATTCTAATAGGATCTATCTAGGATAAAAACATAAAAAACATAGACTGTCATAAATGTTACTGATAGATCGTTTAATCTAAGTTTATGAAGTGTCTATAGAATTAGTTTAACATAACATTTTCCCAGCCTGTTCAACGTACAGTTTGATTTATGATCGTCTAGTTTTGGCAAGAGTAAATGTGAGTACATATTTGTATGTATAAAAAAAACACTTCACTTTTTCTTCGTTTAAACATATCGTAAACTTAATCTTACCTTGTGATTATATATCTAATCTCAAAGTCTTCGTAATACTCAAAATTCCGGAAACATATACTTGTAGCTTTTCTTATGCTCCAAGTATCGATACGTCCACGTATATAAATTAAAATTACGGTCGATAGCAGTAAACCATCTACCACCTTGACAACTTTAACGTTTCTTTAACAATCTCAACAATCAATAAAGTTTCGTCCCACGTTGTTATTTAGCTCCCTCTTACGACACATGACGAGATCAAAGAAGTTTATCAATAGTTCAATAATTCTCAAACAATTTTATAACACATTGCAAATTAAATACACCGGGAAAGGATACACCACTTCCTTCAAAAACCCACAGAAAACAACACTTTCACCTCACCGCGTATATCCGACCACAGTACGGTACGATCAAACGGTTACGTGTAGCGGGTGATCAGTGACAGTGTCGCGATCGCCACCAAAGAAAACACCCCCATGTAGCGTGTGCACAACTAGCTTGGAACACGAAGTTCGTCGCTTGCACACGGAAGCAGGTAAAAGCACGAGCACCGAGAAAACGACAGAGATAGAGGGAGAAAGAATAATCGATTGATCTGCACATGGATATCGTGGAAATCGTTAAACTGGCCGCGAGTGATTCGACTGTACGATCACCCTCGATGTTCATTCGCCACTCACTTTACCTTGCCTCATCCTTCCTATCTCTAGCAGCCGCATGCCCCGTTCTTTCTTTCTTTCTACGACGTTATACTTTATCGATCGTTAGGTACGACATTGCTCTGCCGTGCTTCGTTAAGCGCGAAACGTAAACGTCAACCTAACGACCGGTGGCAGCCGCTTTAGCTTTTTCCAGCCGCGGTCCGGCTCGTAGGGTCGCCCACAGTGGAGGTCGCGTGGACTTTCTTACGACGACGTATCGATGCACCACGGCAGACGTCGCCCAACCTTTTTACGGTTCCAGCCGGTTTCCTAGTGGGAGTCGATAGCTGTACACGGACGAAAGAAAGAGAAAGAGAGACAGGGGTTAACGATAGACGCGAGAGGGTTGGGCGCGGGGTGAACGTCGCTAAATTGGTTCCCATCACCGGTGGAGATTTGTAGACGGGAAGAAGCTTTACTTTTGGATGTTAATGGCGTTGCGTGGGTCGCTCGCGATCCTCGGCGACTAGCCGCGCGCCTTTAACGTGGCAAAATAATTCTTCCTAGCACAGCAGTAAAACTTCGACGTTGCCTCTAGAGGTGTATAGCGAGGATTTTACTCGAAAGGAAAGGCTACAGAAAGGAATTACCTGGAATTTGAATAATTGAATTTGTAAAGGATTAGGTGTAGTTAGGATTAAAGCAGTTGACTATTGATGTAGTACGATAAGAGACAGAGTTACACAGTAGTAGTGACAGACATTGTCAGACATTTATATTGTACTTGTAAATTTTTATTTACGAAGTTTGTATCGATATAGGATTTTATCGTTGAAGTTTAGTATTAGTATTAGATGGGAGATAGAGCTACAGTAGAAGTGGCAGACATTGTCAGACACTGCGAGTGTAGGAGGTTCTACTCGTGAATTTTTTATCAGAAGTTGTTGTAACGTAAGTACTTCCCAAGTGTTGGTTTTATTATACATAGGTGTTTATAAATAAAATAACCTGCTCTTCAAGATCGATAGGATAATAAGATCGCAGTTTGAAACACTAAATGTGGAAGAATTTTTTATTACGTTTAACACATTCGTTTAACACATACATAAACAACGTAATTGTTTCCAAACATATTAAAACCATTCAAACGATTAATTAAAATTATATATATAGTTATAAAATAGTAATAATAATATTATAAAGTATTTTTTTAGATTTCTTTCTCTCTATTTATATATACATACTTGACAGTGAAACAGGGTCATTAAAATGATCAATTCTTAGTCTATCGTAGCAATTTTATAGATTTACGACACTTTTAAGGATTTTAACGATTTTTTGTAAATCATACGAATAATTGTTTATTATATATGATATAACATCCAATTCGAACAAATCATCAAAATCAGTTATCAAGTAAATAATATATCGAACAGAAATTTCATTAAACCCCACGTATCACGATTTCGCACGATCGACAAGTTTGTTAGGTATCTCGAAAAGATGCGTAGTAGTTAATTATCCTTAATTACATCAGCACAAGCTAAGTTCACAAACACCTTGGGCAAGCACCATAGCTAACAGAATTTGCAAGGAGTTTTCGTTCGCTCTTTCATGCGTCTATGTCGGCCATCAAGCATCCAAGAGGTAACGTGACGAATGGCTATTAATCATTTTGCTAGTAGAGTTAACATGAGTAATAGCCATTGATAATATGAGCTACCATGTAGAATCGGCCCACTGAAATTTTTCGAAGTTACATATTCATACAGGATACGTGAGTAAGCTGAAACCTTGTTCACAGTGTCGTAAAATCGATTAATCTATTCGATACCAGTTTAGCAGGTCGCTGATTGAAAAAAAACTTAAATTTTTCCCACGTTTAATGTCGTTTCCTTGCAATTTCGATCTAGCGAAATTATTTTAATGAGAAAATATTTACGTATGTACTTCCACGCCTGCTTATTAACGCAAATATTGATATAAAATATGTAAGGAACAAGGTAATATCAGTGCGTAGTTGACAAGCTATGTTGATTAATTTCATAAATTAAAAAGTACAAAAAAGTAATAACGATTGAAAGTAATAATTATCTGCTGAAATTTTCCTTGGAATTTACGATTAGAGATGTTTATAATAATGAATCGCTTGACAAGCGATGTTGATCAACTTCATAAATTAAAAAGTAAGCGACAGTAATGGTATTACGGAGTAAAATTGCCTATAGTATTATTCAAAATTGTCCATGAAATTTACGATTATTTGTGTTATCTTCTTAGGATAAATAAATTTATGGATAAATTTATTAGTCGTTTGTTCCTTGAAGAGTCGAACGCTAATTACGTATCTGGGCAATGAAATTGAGAAATTTAGTGAAAGCGAAGTTAATTAGTTTGGCTTTCGGGAGACACGTACATTTCACTTGATAATATTCACATAAATTGCCTTGGTTAAACTAAGTATTGCGTTTGACGTCATTAAATTTTTAATTGGACATTGCTTTGCTTTTTACCGTAAATTTTTATTTTTCAGATTGTCATCGCTATCATTAATTACACTCTGTTACATTATCAAGAAGAAATGATAAATGATTACCTTCGGTCGAATAAAAAAATTGATGAAGGTTTTCAAATCAATTTAGACAGTACTTAACCATTAACTAATAACTAAATAATTAAATTATTGATCGAAAGCTTTTGTTAAGGTCCATCGTTGACTATACTTAATGTCCTTATTACTACGGAACAAGAATTTCTTATCAATATCACTCTATGTATAAAAGCAAGATATTTTCCAAGTAAAACGATACTGTGATTGCCTTAGAATAATGTTCATAGAACCGATTAAGCTACCCACGATATATATATTCGTATACCAAAAGAGTAAAAACTGTAAATTTCCTAAAAAAAAATAAAAAGCACTCGAGAGTACGCACTTTGTACGCGATAATACAGCATATAATGTAAAGTAAATATACTTAACAGAAGCCCAATTCTTCGACGCGTATTATTAAGAGTCCACCAAACTAGGCTCACTTCCACAACAATTATTTCTTATTCGATGTATTCCACGATTCATTCCGGTCTCGAAGCAACCCGCATAGTGCATGCCTATACTCTCATGGAACAACACACTTCAACTATTAATCTCTGCGGAACAAGATGAAATTAAATCACACCGGCCGCGGGCGTCGTTCTCGATCACTCGTTCCTCTAATCATGTGGGTGCAGGCACTGTGCCATGCCACGTACTTCCAATTTCCATCGTCCAGTTTCTACTTCCGTGACCCGTGCCACTGTCGGTCAATTACGGCGCACCGTCTGCACCGTGCTGCACTTTGCAACGCTATTTATCAATGCCAGGAATCGCGCGTACGTGTGTTCCGCGTCTGCGCGGGTCAACAAGGATACACGATATTTTCCATAACCCTTGAACTCGGCCCAGAATATCCGGACCAGCTGGTCGACGTGGACGTCGGTAAATCGTGTTCTTATTGGGCCAAGAAACAATTTCCGCGATAGTTGCTGTTCAGGCTCGGTCTACGCTGCTATGGTTACGAATAGACAGTCCTTACAGGTTTCCCTGCTCGTGTTTTGTTTCCTTGATTTATTTATAAGTAGATCGTGGATGTTTATGCAAATTCGTGTCTTTTATAAATTCAATTAACTCCTTCACAAGCGAGGTTTACGTAACGTTGTAGTCTAACGCGTTATTAAAATCCATCGAGTGCTGGCTAAAATGTGGTAAAGGATGTTCCCCTTCTTCAAAGTTTGATATTTATTTATAACCTATATGTTTCGAGTGTATTTTTTAATTTCTCTTATCGGTTGTTGAATCTTCTTAAATTTTTTAATAATTGACTTCTATATGATACGATTTAAAAGAGGAAATGTTTGAAAGTACATTACTCTAAACATTGAATCTGATTACTTCGTAGCGTGATTATTTTTAAGAAATCTTTCTAGAGGTTTTTGGGATTGTTGATAATTCTATTATCGAATCGTGGGAATATTTATAGAGGTCTTTGGTGAGAATGTTAGCTAGATTCTTCGATGGAGGATACTTCAAGTAGGACGTGAGAATGTGGACTTGGTGGATTCGTGTAGAGATCTTCATGGTATTCCTAGTGGTTGGTGTTGTTCAAGATCGATTTTATTATCTGCAATGTATGTTAGCATGTTTTGAAAATGAAGAAGTATGTAATTTTTATCGTATTCGTATTAAACATGGCATTCGTAAGATGAAAGGAATCTCGGAGTATTTAAACGCTCGTAAACTTCAAATGTATATGCTACGAGCCATGATATGTTGAAACTATACCTTCGGTATTTAAATATTGAGATTTGAAGTAGAATTAAAATTGTTGAAAATAAATGAAATGTATTGAAATAATTACAAACAAATATAATTACAAAGTGATTTTATATCATCGATACAATCGCCAATGAACTGACTTACACAATTATTTATAAATTATCAGTTAATACTGTTGTAAATATATTAGATGTCTCAGTTCTTTCCGATCAACCGTTGTTGGTGTATTATATAGATCAAGATAAGAAAAAATAGTCGCATAAACAAATGGCATTGGAAGCATTGTTATAGAGTCATAACAATAAAACGATATACGAAATGAACACGCGTTACTACGGTACAAAGTACGAATAGATCAGGAATATTTACATCTAGTAGTAGTCAGAAGGTATCATAACATTTTTACGACTCCAACTTCACGAGTAATAAACGAGAACTTCAAAGAGTAATAAATTCATTTTTTTTTTTTTTGCCGCTGCCAGTCTTGTATCGCCAAGAATTCTGAACATTCTGAAATGGAGTTGTAGTTTGAGTTGTAAAAATATTATGATATCTTCTGACTACTACTAGATATAACTATTCCTGATCTATTCGTACTTTGTACCGTAGTACCGCAAGTTCATCTTATAACGTCACATTTCGTATATTGGTTTTTCTTTGTTATAACTTTTCAACAATGACACGTGTTTATACGATATTTTTCCCTTATCTTGGCCAGTAGAATACGCTGATAACGTTTGATCGGAAAAAAAGAAATTTCTAGTATTGCATACATTTTAATAAACATTAGTAGCAAACCATATAAAAAAGAGTACATTTTTCCATACATTTAGGTGAAATTAATTAATCTTTAATTCTAATACGAAAGAAATTAAAAAAGTTACGATACAAATATATTATATATCGATATATGCATCGATATAGTATAATATATAAACAATATATAAAATATACTTCGTAGATTAGTTATAAATGTTTCAAACCACAAACGATTCGGTTGCGTTTTACGTTTTTCCACAATAACTCCTCTAACTACAAGCTATACCGTAAAACTTCTACGTAACATATAACTAAGATAGAACTCTATGACATAAGACTTTCCTACGTTCTATCTAATAATAAATCCACGTTTCATCGTTCCATCTAATAAACTCAGGAGGCATGTCGTATCGAGATACCATTATAAGCCTGATCGAAACCGTAGAAGCGACCATAAAGCAAATCTCTAATTTCACGTGTCTCGTCGATTTCCTTCGTCGTTTTTCACGATACCGCGATACGTATTTACGCGCACCTGTTCATCGTCGCGACAGATACTGGTTTAGGAAGAGAAACTTAACAGCTACTCTCTTCAGTGTTCGCAACGATACTTGTCGAAGCAAGTATGCGACTTTCATTGTGGCCTACCGTTCGGTAACTTATCTGGCGATCGGCTAAGCATTCGCCTCGCGCGAGTAATGAGTTTCCCCGGTAATGTCTGGAAATTATCGAAACATGGGCGTATCGACTGACGAAATTTTTGCACAACAGGCCACAAGATTGTTCGAACGCTTTCGTAATTCTTTCCAGGCCACGATTACTGTAATTCCCTCCTCTATCGGGGTTATTTTTGCAGAGGTTAACGATTTTTTTCCAGGGAGCAGATTTTAGAGGAATTCGTTTCGCTGGGTTTCGTTTCGTCGACGGATGTTGCATTTTTTTTCTTTTGTGGCGATTATGGGCCTGGAATTATTTAAAAATTCACTGGTTTCCGCTTTCAGTGGAGATATTGTTCCAAGTAGTGGTTGAGAAATTCTTTTGCGAATTATGTAATTTTTGATGAAATAGATTATGATTTATGTATATCGTTTTTCATAGTAAAACTATCGATTTATAATATGTATTTAGATGTATATTGTGCATAGATGATTATAATCGAAGTGATACAATAATAGAGGTATATAGACATATGCAATCATGTTTCTATCTCAATAAAGTAAAAATTCATGTTACCAAAAATATCTTGTTAGTAATCCAACACCTGTAATTTTAGCGGATTTGGTAGTTTCAGTAATGTGTTCGTATAGTAATGTGTTTCAAATAATGAATTTTTGGTTCTTTTGTATTAATTTAAATTCCTATCAACTTAATGTTATTAGACAAGGGATTAACAAAATTTGAACACTTTTTATACTCAGCATCCCTATTACAATAAGTTGTATATCACATTGTATTATTGCTATAACGAAGCCTCCGACCAATTTTTCACATCGTTAACTATCCACAAACGTTTGAACCCAAATAAGATTAAAAACGAAAAGTAAGATTTCTTCTCTAAAAAAAAAAAAAAAACTGTTCCACAAATGCAAAATAAATAACCTGCTTTAAATCCCATCATATACCCATCAAGCATTCTCCAACTCCTCCATTCATCTCACTACTAAATTCCAATAATAAATTATATTTCTTGATTCAACACCTTGCCAAATAGGTATATAAGATTACAACTGGAACGAAGATCAGAACGTAACAAATCGCCGTACAATAAATCACATTTCAGGGGAAACCGGGAAAGTAACAAACGACGAATCTCTCGTTATCCGTCAGAAGACTGCAACATTGTCGATCACGATTACAACAGCTGAGAGCATAGAACGGCCAACGTAATTACAGTCCACGGTTGATTAATGGAGACTGAGATTTCAAAAATATAAGATTTCAAACGATCGTCCCGATCGATCGGGATAAAAGATGGAAAAGACGTTTTCACGCGAGGAACAGCGCGCGTCTTTAATCGCGATAGATGTCGCGCACCGTGTCCCGACTCATTTGCCGCGATCACCCGGTATAAACTGCCGTGTTCGCGCGAGTAATGCGAACCTATTTACTCGTCATGCAGATGACCGGTAGCCGTTTCTTCCTTTTTCACCCTCTTCGCGGAGAATCCCCTTCCATACGGACACCTTCGTCCCGGCAAGTTTCATTACGGCGATAAATTGCGGCCGTAGAGGCTGGAAAGGGGCTTGTGAATGGCCGAACCGATTTGTCGTTTAACGAACGCTTGCCGCGATCGCCTCTCAAGGAGGATCGTTTTACGAGCGTTCGCTTTTATGCGCGTACTTTCCACTTACCGGACGGACCAGGGATTTTTTCCGCACCGCCCGTGAAACCTCCTCGCTTTGGGCAGACTGAGAATCCGATGCGGGGGTGGTTTCTGTCTGATGGACACTCGGTCTTCGTCCTGGAAAAAAGGAAAAAGAAATGTTTGAGAATTGGAGTCTGAATGTAACGTTAAATTGTATTTGGAAATTATAGGGAAAATAGACGATAAATCGCGTTCCTGGCGAATTACGAGATTATTGTGTTCCCTTTTGTGTATTACTTTTATATTGCTGTGCGAAAAACCGCCTATTATTTTTTATCGCGTGATGTAGCTTCCATCTGATACATTCTTTAGTCACCATGATGGCTCTAAATAGATTACGACGTTCTGAATCAATAGGATAAATCGAAGTGTTTCTTTTGGTTATTATTAGTGATTTTGATAAAGACTCAAATAGATGAATATATTTTTCCTTGCTGCATGTATATTTAATATTTTTATGCTCATAATTGCGATAGTTGAGCTTCAACGTTTTAAAGCTCCTGTCATACTTGTTAGATTTTGTAAGAGAAAATTTTAATCCTTTGAATGCGGCTGTCGCTAATGGACGATCAAATGAAAATTTCGTGAAACACGAGATTTTTACTGAATTTGAAATGCGAGTATCTTTTAATTGGCGTCTTTGTTTTATCATTATTTTTACTGTTTAAATTACTACGCATCTGTGTTTACTTATATTTCTATGTGTGAGTGTATGGTAGAAACCTGCATCTGAAAATTTCCTCTTATTATACATCCAGTTTCGCCATTCCTTTTACGTTCAGAGGGAAATGTAGATTTCTAACAGATCTTCGTTCAATTTTTCAAACGATTCATATTTCGCACATTAGAGACGCTGAACAACATCGTACACTTCTTGACTATTTAGGTATACGAAACAAATTTTTATTCAGATTCTATTGCCTTAATTATGATGATGAAAATACGATTTCAGTGTGGTGGTTAATTTTTCCCCTCCAACTAAACCCTCGTTAATCATTTTCTTTATACACAAGGAAGATCATACAGTTGAGAAACATACAACGGGAAACAAAACCGCAAAGAATTTGATCGACTGAAAATGACAAATCGTGTACAAGCTACGCTTTCCGGTATGTTATGCTGTCCAAAGCAACGCGTGTTTTTTCATTCCTCGAGATTTTTCACGATAATCGAACGAGAAGGATCGATGCAAAAGGGTTGCATCGAGACAGCCTTAACGAGGAGAGTATGACTCACGAAAACGCGGCCAGTTTTGCCTCCGCGTTCTTCTCCCTTCTCTCCTCGACCCCGTCAGGTCCGTTTTTCTTCGTTTCTCCAGTTCTCCGGTGCTTTATCTCTGTTTCCCGATTGATTTATGCGAACTCGCCGCCGGCAGTAATTAATAGAGATTACGGCCTCGTCCTGAGAAAACTCGTATCCTCGGTCTTCGGCGCCCATATCGAGATTCGATATCGAGCATTCTAGTCACACATGCAAGAATCTTTCCGTTGCACTCACTAACATTCCTGGCGTTATAAGTCTTTTATTTCATCTTCTTTCCTATCTTTTTCGTAGATCACACGCGCCCGATTCTATCGTAATCGCATTCAGTGGCCACCATCCGAATCGGATCGCGAGTTTGACTCGTATCTGCTTAATGACGCTTAACGAGTAGGATAACGATTTTTCAAACGACTCTCAGTGTTCCCGTTTATCTGTCACGATTCCGTTTCACCGGTGTATTATCTTCTTTCCAAAGCCGAGTCTGGTTCTGTATCCGTTTCGCGTTCATCGCCAATGGGTTTCTGTTTAGCCAAGGAGAAATTGATATCGGGTTCCTAGAGCGCGAGTACGAGCCTGATACGTTAACTTGATTTCACCCGGCCTAACGACGTGTAATCAACGCCGGAGAAATTGCAGTTGACTTTACAAATGGCTTCGCAAACTTATCCCTGTTTCACCTGTTTAATGACGCCTAAACGCCATTACGGAGACGGCAACTGGTTTTACGAAACTCGTAATCAGCATGCAGAAGCTGTTGTTGACCGTAACACGATCATGTTCATGTCGCACTGTTTCCTCGAAATATCAAAATAGTGTTTCATTGCTGGTTTTTGTCGATTCAGGAAGTTATCATATTACGACTGACATATTTATGAAAACGTTCGCATTGAAATTGTTTTTATACTTTCTTCGTCTTAGCATATATAATACATCGTTATCTTTTAGTGTTTATTGCTTACTATTATCTTATTTCCTTTTTCAAGTGTTAATTTTCTGAATAGCGACGAAAGGTCAGAATAGTGAAGTGAAGATTGTTATTTGTGCCGATTTTATGTTTCATTAATAAATTCGTATAATAAAAATACGTAAATACAGTCGTATGTATTGTATGTTAGATACTTAAATTAAATACGTATAACAAGTATAAGAATATCCTATTGTTTGTCTATTCGACAATCTTTTGAAAACTGTGATAATCATGTAGAATAATTGTTCAACGTAATTACATATTGTCAACATTCAACTCTTCACTTTTTTTAATTCTTAATCAATCGTTAATTACGTAATTTCTTTCGTATTATTCGCGATCAAGTTACTCATATTCTTATCCACCATAACACACATGTATCGCATTAAACAAAGACTTCTCAGTATACTTGTTTAATAGCGCTGAACCACACGGCTGCATTCTAAGTGCAGCTGCAGTTGTTGCAACCATAGCGATTTATCTGCGTTATTATTGTTTTTCGTAGATTCTTTTTTGTCATTTTAATCGCTTGCCTGTGCACGGTATCGAGTTTCACGAAGAAGGCCGAAATATCGCCGTGTTTTCTTCGTCTTTGCTCGCGTAATTCATTTCATTGACAAATCGCACTCGTTTGTTCGTACTCTAGATAAACGTTCGAGCGTAGCAGGTATCAGCTGGAGTAATTGGAAAAGCGAATGCTAGAACCGTGGAACATGATTCGTTGGATTTTTAACATTCGATTCTCAGGAACACGAATGTGCGTACAATTTCATTGTTAGCTTGTATGCGATATTTAATTGAATACGATTAAGTAGATTAATTGTTGGTGTGGAAAGTAGTTTAGTTTGTAACATGATTATATCTCTGGATTGTTTAACGAAGAAATGACCTAAAGTATATTTCATTAAAAAATTTGTTACTGGCGCTTTTGGAGATACTCAATTGTTACAGCTAAATTATCATAAAATTAGAAACTGGAAGAGTTTGAGAGCACTTACGCAGTTTAATTATTTTTTAAAAACGACTGCTAATATTTATATTCGTTCCTCGGTTTACAGTAAAATCTCAGAGTATAATTTTTTATTTTTCAAGTGATAGCATTTGGAGATGCAAGGTTTATTAATTTCAATATACTAAATGTTTTCTAGAATACTTGCTAAACGAAAGATTACTCTACGTTTGCAGCTAAACTAAAACTCATACTGTACTCTGAGGAAACAAAATGTTGATAAATAAAAACAAAAGAACTATTACTTATATTTCATCGTCGTTATCATCGATACCATAAAACAAGCAAACAGATTCTTTATGAATATTTCAACTTTCTTCATTAATCTGATATCCTCAATATCGATCATCAGCTACTACATTAGTTGCAACGTCAATTTTCAATTGTGCAGCGAAAAATACAGTAAAACTCTATTATTCTACTAATATAAGATTTATGAATATCGACGAATGCACGTTCTAAAAACTGAAAGAAGAAAGTCGAGCCAATTTCAAGCTTCAGTTTCTTCATAATATGTACATTTTGTAACCATAAAACGTAGCTTATTATTTTCGCATTACGAGCTCGCAGAATGCCGGAAACTGCGTCTTATGAGCTCTGAAATTGGGAGCTGACGTACCTCCGAAGTCGTTGGAATTATTATGTTGATGTAATAATGACCACTACCATAATAATCAGTACACGCGTACAGTGCACGTGATCGAACCCCTCATTACACAAATTTTTACAGTTTTCTTTGTTAGTTCGAGATCGTATGAATTTTGAATTAATAACACGTGATAATGCGTTTCGTTCTGCTTGATGCGGATCATTGGCATAACAAACAGTTACATTGCACGATAATCTGATAAGATTAATAAAAATCATAAGAAACCGACTTTTAACAATTTTATATATTGAGCATGAAATTTCGATCTCTATTGCCTTGTTAAACACTTTCAGTTACGATACGATCAGATTTTTAAATTTATTAGAACCACGTGCTTATTTATATGCACACAGCGCGGTTCAAATATTTTTAACGTTATCTTAAAATGTAGATATAAAACGCGGCTATTAATTTGAATTTAACGATCTATGACAGAATGCAAGATAGTTACTTCTGTGTGTGTGTGCGCGCGCGCACGCACGTGCGTGCGTGACATATTTTTTCATTATTTGTGAAACAACATTGGACGTTTATCAGCTATTTGACACTTGTATTTCAGTGCTCGTTACAGTAATTCTCACCCAGCAAAATAAATGACAAGAGATAAAAATACTTGCAATGGTTTCCAGATCCTATCTTTCTCTTCTATATTATATTTTATATTTGCCACTTTATGCGTGAGCAGAAAATTAAATCAATCGAATCGAAAATAAAAAAATCCCATAAAATGCATGTCTAGATCAAATGTTGCAATATTTCAAGATTACCCAAACCACGGTATCTCTGTCTGTTTCGAAATCTCCTCGAAGATACGAATAACTCGAGTTATTAACGTTCGTTCTGCAACGAATACTCGCAATTACGGGAACGCTGTTCGCCAGCGATATATTTTATTATAATAATACCCGCACAGGATGTTTGAATAGCAGCGAACGAGGATCGCATAATACGCATTAGCTCCGAAGACAGGACGTTGATTCGACAGTTTCAACGAAGAAGTCAGCGTTCGGAATGACAGCGATCTTGTTGTTCCCGATATACCAGAAGTCGTAATGATTACCCGTGCAAGAAATCATAAGCTTCTTCGTGAACTCGATCGGGAGACTCAGGCATAAGCCGCTTAAAAGGACGATGTCCTCGCTGCTCTCGCAACAGAACACTGAAACGACGTTAGAATTACGCGTCTACTGGTAGCTCGCACCACGAAATCTATCCGCAAAATAAGCTGGAAGCTCTGTAACGCGACACTGGTCAGCTCGTGGCCATCCGATTGAACCTCTGACTGAGTTCTTTCGCACGATAATTTTACGACTAATAATATTAAGAAATTGGCGAGTCACGCGTTGTAGATTATAGATTTTGATCTTACGTTACAATTCTATATTATACAGGACTACTTAAAAGACTCACTTTTGTCGCTAAATTTATTATTATCACGCAAACTGCATTAGTATTGGTATGTAAAATAGATCTCTTATGCCAATTTATCTTGTCATCTTGCATTTTTGTGAATTTGTATGATTCTTTGTAAAATATATGGAAAAGTTCGTTCTTCTCTTTGCATTACACGTTTTCTAATTTCTTTGATACAAATTTTATACTTTAGTTCCGGTGGGTAGTTTTCATGTTAATCCTTGAAAATACGCGTAGAAATGATCAAAAATAGCACTATCGATTTCACATCTTAAATATCACCATGCATAGCGCAATTGTTAATCTTTATTCCCTATGTATATTGGAAAATATGTATGTTCTATATCTGATAGCCAAAAATGCAAGCAATCTTGCTGACGAAGAAATAATTATTCTCTAAATGTTTGTCCAGACGATCAATATTACTTCCAGTATTATCGTATTTATCAATATTTAATGTTCTCAACATCATCGTACATAGGAGACCCTTTAGCAACCCTGCTGTATTAACATTTTGCACTAAACTTTACTGTATTAAGCTTTGTTGTCTGAAACATTTTTGTGCGTGTTAATATCGATCATCCACATTATATCTATCTATAATGTAATTCTTTTTGTCAATTATTGGTCTTGCTTCTAAAATTGTCCTATTTTCTGTATTGCTGTCAAACTTTCTTTTGCTCTCCGTTACATATCCTCAATACAATGTTGAGAACCCTGACATATCGACGATCACATCGATAATACCATTGGTCGTCTGTGAGCGCTCCTCAAATCATTCATTTCCAACTCTTCCTTATTTTACCGCAGCGTCGAAGAGTTAGTACGAACGATCTCATCGAACCCGAAATATGCATGCAATTCTGACCAGAGCTCTGAACGATAAGTTTCGTGGCGTATACCGGGATTCTGTGTGCAATCAGTCGGCCAAGGTTGGCCCGTGGTCAGCTGTTCCAAGGGGCGTACGGGGGCGCGAGACGAAAACCGGTGGACGCCGGCAAAAAACGACGATGAGACGGTTGGTATGGCGGGGGCAGGGAGGAAAAAAAGGACCCACCGGTCGTCGAGGTTGCACCTGCCACATCGTGGCGCGGCCGTACAAGGCCGACGATCCCGAAGAAACTCGAGGCGGAGGAGCGACGAACAACGCTCGAGTCTCGCCTTAAGCGGCGTCTCTCCTCGAAATCACGATCGATCGATCTTGAGATTCCTCTCGAATCGCGGCGCAGGCCCGCGAAGACGATGTCAGCGCGATCGACATTGAATTTCATACAACGAGCTGCCACAGGAACTCTTCTTCTTTCTCTTTTCCTTTTCTTTTTTTTTCTTTCCTAGAGTCGCGATTCACGAACGCTGAGGAGATTCTTGGAAGAATATCATGGCTGAAGTGGAGACTTCGTTTGAGAAGTTTCTTAGATAATGGATAATTAGGAAGTTTCAATTTAACGGAATCGTCTGTTAACTAGGAACTTTTGTAACCCGATAAAATAGAGGCAAATTAATTTTAATTAGGATTGTTTTAGTTCTTGCGAATGTAAATGTGATGTAATTGAAATATTGCTACATTTATTCGAAGAGAAATGACAAAGAATTTAATTTTAAAAATATTAAAGGATACATAAAGTATTGGGTGACTTTTAAATAAAGAATATTATATGTAAGAAATTAACAACTTAACTCGCCTTTTCCTATTAAGGAGTCAAGAAAGTGATTCTTGAATTTGAGGAATGTTCGTATTGGCCTAGTGATCATCCATTTGCTTTTATTATTGAATTTAATTTTGGTCATTGGAATTTTGGATCATAGAGAAAACATTTAATCGAGACTAGTAATATTTCCTTAGTGGCAAAATAGGAAGAAATAAACATTTTTTTAACAAGCTTTTTGAGGAGTGATGTTTGCCAGGATTTTTATCATAGAAAGTAGCTGCTTGTTATTATTGAAACACCATATTTTATATCATTCTAGTCCATTAACGCGTTCCATTTCGCGTGTTTTTGTACATCGTTAGAAGAATTTTAATAAATGGCTAAGAAAGAAAGAACTTGGGACGTAAAAGGACTTCTTCCTACGAATGTACAACGAATCAAACGGAAATCGGTATTACTTAATTTTGGAAAGAAATACCAATTACAGGCTCAGAATCGTATAATTCAAGTTGCAGATTCAATTACTCTTCAGTTAACTAATAAAACTTGCTTTAATATTCGATATGTTGGTAAGAAATGAAATATTCATAAAATATTGCTTTTAATAGATAAGATGAAATACCTTAAAATGAAATATCTTCAACCTATTATTACAATAATTTATAATATATGTTTTATTCCATTTTTATATACCATAAATTTAAATTACAGCGTAATAAAATGTTAGAATCTGGAGAATTTTCGTTATTTATATGTGCAGAAAGGGGTTGGAAAGCTATTTGATATAAGATAGGAATCGACAGAAAATCATGGTGAGAAAGAAAGAATACGGGGAAAGATCATATTTCTCATCACTGAAATTTCTAATTCCAGCTATTCCACCTTTGTAAAACCTTTCGTATAAAATACGATTGCTTCGCGCCACTTAATTTCCGTACAGATAACCGATCTCTGTTGGCATTCGCACGGTGTGCGGGAAGAAATCGGCGGCAAGAAGTGGAACTACGATCGATCGACCGAATCGCGATTTTACGCGCGTGCGTGCCAGCGTTTATGTTTTACGCGCAATACGCGAATCGCGCTAATTAACGCGTGGATAATTAAGAACGAACCGAATAATAAGGCTAAAGATCGCCTCGAAGCTGCAAGATTATGTGGAATTATGGCAGAAGGTTTAATTAATCGAAAGATAAAGAATGAGAGACACATAATAAGGGGAACAAAAATTTAACCGTATGAATAATTGCTTTAATTTGCATGCTTTTCATATTTATTCTCGTATATTTTTACGGAATGCTTATTTCCAACTTCCTTTTTAAAGACACAAGCGGTAATTATATATGTATATGAATTATAAAACTTATAATTAGGGGGAGGGGAGAAGGATAGTTGATAATTCGGTTAGTTCAGTGTCGGTAAAATAGTCATTTAGCTTCTTTTCTTTTTACTTCTGATCTTCGTAACATTGAGAATGGTTGTAATCATTAAAGTAATATCTTTGAATGTTGCAATAAATATTATAACTTTACGTTATACTTCGAATATTGTTATAGGTAAAAATATAATAAGTTGAGTAAATAATGTCATACACTTCTGAATCACTATTTATGTAATATCTACTGAATGAATCAACACGCTTTTTCATACGGGTATATAAAAACGCTGGATCGAATAGAAAATACTTAGACTCAAAGAATAATGTTAGAAATTACATGAACATAGAATTACAGCTTCGATCAATGGCACAAGTATAAAATATTCGAAAGTCATTTACTTCTTTTTATAATCAGTTAGTTCTACCTTGGCTTTTTTATCCATTTTCATTGGAAAAACATTGCACAACTTGTGCAATTCATTACCTCTCCATCTGACTGATGAATATTCACATAAGTATGTAGGAATTAATATTACTCATGATAGGAAATCGCATCTTTTTGCAAATGTCTGACCTGTATTGAGCAAGATTTATTCATAGGGGATAAATGAATCATCATTTACACGTGAATACAGAATAACATGTTTGGAACTCATAGATCATAGGGGAATAAGATATTTAATTAAGATATAGCATGATCTGTTATTGATGTGAATTGAAAAGATTGCTTTCGCGTAATTACGGAACCTTTAGTTTTTCTAAGTACACCTGTAAAAGATACACATTATAGAATGAGAAATGTAACATAATATCAATCTCTACATTTTCTATGCAAATTATCAAATACAGACAGAACTGGCAACGTTAGAAACTCAGTATGATTGTTACTTATTCACAATTACATTTTCTGACACAATTTTCAATTTTTTAAATATTTTGCAGAAACTCGTTATTTTTAGAGAGAAGCATAATTTATGAAAAATATTCTGAAAAGTATAGTCACGAATGATTGGAACTGACATGCCATCGAATAACATCATATAAAATTAATCCTTGCATATTACAAATTTGAGATCTATTTTATCAAGACCGTAATTTTCCAGGGTCAAATCTCGCTATTTAGCTGAAATTATTCCAATCAAATAAACAGTTCCATTGCTAAATTTGAAATATTTTATATACAAACTATAATTTCATAGCACTGATCTACCAACAATTTATCGTAAATGCATATCATATGATATTTCTAGACTGCTGATTTTCATGGAAATTACAAAAATCAACAAAATACAATATGCAGAAACATAGAAAATACGCAAAGTACGGGACTTCTTATAATATTTATGGATCGTCGATGACACAAACTGCTTAAATTGCATTTGTTTAATCAGGTTTAAGAAAATATGAATTTGCATAAAAGTCCGTGGCTTAGTTTGTTTGATAATATTCTTTTCGCATGATGGAAGATTATCGAAACAACCAGGTGATACCTATCTTGGAAAATAATTCGATCTCCATGAACCGCGCAAAGACACAGCTGAAAGACCTCCGTCGCTGAAAAACGTCAGATTCCATCAGCTATGTAGCTAGTACGGCTCATCAGCAAGGCGGAACGATCGCAAAAGATCGCGATCGAAGCGAGTCACGGCGCGTCGTCGTCGTCATTTTCCCCGTCATTCTCGTCATCGTTGACGACGCGTCGTTTTCAAGCAGAGCGGCCAGAGCTCGTGCACGCTTAGCGAGCCGCGACCAGCAAGATCCGAGATCGCAGAGATCGGAGATCGTGTTCGCTTTGCGATGCCGCCAACTCGTTACCAGATCGTTCTTGCATCTCCTTGTGATCTCCGCACGCACGTATTCGCTTACGCGTGTATACCGACGTTCACCGCTTTCATCTTACCTTTGCTCAGAGAGTACCAGATTGTCAGATTTTAGCAACGTGTTCATGCTTTCCTGGTTGTCTCCATTCTCCGTGATAGTACATAGGTGGCCATTTGTTGGAAAATGTGCGTCTATCGATTGTAGATATTCCAATGGTTTATTTGTTTCAATTCTGTTTTAATTTTCATTTTATATCGCCTTTTGTCAAGTATCGAATCGTTCCAAAAAATTCAATGCAATGTTGGCTATATTACTAGTTTTACGAATTTTCCGTCTGTTCTTGTGTCTTCGGTATTAGAATAGTAGACGGAGTAGAAAGTTACTGTACGGTGTTCATAGTTTCTAAATAAGAAATAAATCTTTTAGATGTAACGTTACATTATTTAAAACGTATTGTATATTTGGTGGCGTCTTGTATATTTATATATCGTGTGAGCGATCTCTTCTCTCCTTTGTAGCTCTCTACCAATTAATAGGAAATTTAATATTGTCTCCTCGATTGGAGTATTAATTTGCTTTCATTTTTATTTTATGTCAAATTAAATTTATTACTCATAATTAGACTGTATATGTTTATACATTTGTGGAAAACCTAAATGTATGTATGTACTATGGAACAATATCCAATATATGCAAAACAAAGTACCGGTTATAACATTTATAAAAATGTTTATAAAAATATAAATTTGTATGAACATCTGCAGTTCGCTAGTGGTCCAATATTCTATTTTTCTAAAGATATCGCAAATATGATGGGAGTAACAATTTTTATTGGGTCCAATAGCTCAACCAGCTACAATTAACATTTTCCAATCAGGTTCGTCTTCGTAATATTAAATCGTTGTAGTCATGTGAAGATACTGCCAAATTATACGAAATTTAATATATTTGCATGTAATTAATTAGTACGTAAATATTATAATAAATACAGTGGTGTGCAAGTACCTTTTGTACGCCACTATATATAAAAGGAACTCTCTCCCAAGGAACAAAGTATTACAACATCCCATAACCATAACAAAATTCTTCAATAAAATATACAACCAAACCAGCCCATCAATCAATAACCACGACTGTCTCTCTCGAATTGCAAAACAGTGCCTCTATCATTCACACACGCACCCACCAATAAACGTTCCAGTACCTATAAACGCCTCTGTCGACTGAAACAATTCCAATTCCAGCAGCCAGTATAAATCTTACGCGTCGTACGTGTCAATTCCCCTGTGGCGCGTCTAAATTCGAGCGTTTCCGCGTGGAATTGGAAAAAAAGGTACAAGGCGGTCGGGTCAAGCCCGCCATTGTAAATCGGGCCGCGGAAAAATGGTCGCGCGCCGCGGCGAACGTGATTTACCACCTTAATACGTTCGGGCATAATTCGTTCCGCGGACAGTAACTAGGCAGCCGGCTGGACTGTAACGGTTCATGCGAAACGGGCAAAGGGTTCGAGCTATCCCGCGATAATCGTCGGTGGAACGAACACGCAGAGAGGACGTGATGAAAAATCGTTGAGAGTCGCGCGCGGATCGTTTTATTTTTCGTTGGAATACTGGGGACTCGAATTCGATGAGGTACGTGGTAAGATCGCAACTATGTAGCGAATTCGACAAAAATATCGGACGCGGTGGCAGGTATTAAATGCTTTATCGCGTTCAAAGTCCCGCGATCCGCCTTAATATTGCTGCGTGATCCTAGCAGCCGTGTCGGCAGATCGCGTTACACCGAACCTACCTCGCTAATTTACCGCGGTATTCATGCGTTTCTATTTCCTATGGGGTGTTTCGAATGTTGCATTGTGGTGTTTCTCGGGAAACATGTTGGATACATATGTCGTAGGTTGCAGATGTGCATCCTATATGGGTTATACGAATCATTCAGAAGCCGTGTCTACTGATTAACTTTATATTTACATTGAAGAATAGAAATAAAAGCGATGTTAATAAAGACCCTTAGGTACCATATATCGGAACGAAAAGATTGCGATCAGTACTTATAAATAGTACGCGATAAACAGCTCATGTATCATGTGTTAGATAAATTCAGCATTTTAGTCTCGGCTTTTTATTTATGCAAATATTTTTACACACGTTCGTTGTCCGTGCAGCAGGTCCGTACAAGGCGATACGTAGATGCCGCGTACGAGCGTGCACTATATTTCTTAATAGACACTTAGCCAGAATTACGATTATTCGTGTCTAGATTCATCTTAGGATAGGAAAATTCAATTTAAGAATGCAAAAGTGTACAGGTTGTACATTGACGAACCGCATGAAGCGTATATATACTTATTCATTGCCTTCATTATTTTCTCAATCCGAGAGTCAATTCTCGACACACACCCTGTACATTTATCTGCTTGCGTTTCCACACACAGCCACGATGCTTACGTACGAAGATACACACGGCTTACCTGTCCGGATTCTCGGGCAGGTGTAATGTCTTCGTGGAAGCGGAATAATCGGCGTGGAAAATCAACGTGGACGATTACCAGCGACGTCTCGGGTTTCGCATATAGCAATTAAAAGTCAACGATCGGCGTTCAATGTGGAAGGAGCGCGTCCATCTTTATGAAATACGCGGCGTTCATTGTGTCGGTGATATTTCCCACCTTATCGCCCGCTTATCGCGTTATGACTGATCGCTGGTAAAGGGAGAACCTCCGGTTAATGCGCGAATCATTAAGCGAACGCGTACAAATTATCGCTCGCGCGCGATCCTAAAGAGTTATGGATGGTGTCGGAAATCATCTGTTACCGCGTTTTCCATGAAGCATTTTTAGAGAAATCGAAACCGCGACAGTAATAGCGTCTGTGTGAAACTCGCCACTGCCGTTTCTTCTTGTCTTTTAGGGCTGTGCCTGCTGGCACGGCTAACGGACCTGTGCGTGCGTTAATTTTGAGATTATGCAGAGAGGTACTTACACAGGCTCCTGACAGTGCTCCAACACTTGTAGACACCAGTTATGAATATATTACGTGCGTTATACGAAACATTTTGAAATTTCACTAAAGTTGTTATGAGATTCGATTATCATGGTTATATCGGTAAAACCTGTATGCACTAAATCAATTAGCTGACGGTGAAAGATATTGGAAACAATTAATTATCTCCAAATAATAGCAATCGCTTGTAATTTTATTAGGCCATAATTTAACGAACACGGTAGCAATAAATTATATGTGTTTGTCACAAACGTCCTACGTTTTGCATAGAATTGAGGAACATTTTCTTTTTCAGTTAAAACGGTCAGTAGTCTTTCTAAAATCTTATGTAAAGTTCACTAGTTTCGTCCATGTGAGTTTTCTCTAATTAACGCTACTTTTGATGTCTAATTAATCCGTGGGACTAATTAATATCAATTCAATCGATACGTTGGAATTTGATTGAATATCTATGTTTCCTTACGAGGAATCTCAATCGGGATATTATTAGATTTTCATTTTTTACCTTTTTATGGGAATTTTAATGGACGAGATATCCACAAATTGTAAATTTAGAACTCGTGTCGATCACATTGTTACAACGATAAATCTAACAGTTGACATTTGCAAACTACAGGTCGCGGAATCATGTCATAACTCGAAATTCATTAATACAAATTATAAAATCATATATACAAACATCTGTATTATTTGAAATATTATGGAGTACACGATAAAGTTGCGAAACACAATTTAGATTCCATACTTCTTATTATACTTCATATACTATGTACAGGATTTGCCACGAGATCCAAGAACAAATATACATTTGCATTTGCACATCCATTACCTACATTTGTTATAAATAATGTAGTGTACATTTATCATCGTCTCAGGATCATCCCATAAGTAATGAGGTTTCTCTGCGAACTAAATTTAAAATTGTGGAACTTGTTATCATGGAAATTTTATAAAATTGGAATAGAAAATTCAATAGGAAAAGATAAACAATTATTTTTATCTACCGTATGAAAAACGACTCTACCAGTTATGTGATAATGTATATGCTATATATATTATATATACATACACTGTATACATAATACATACATAAATATAATATATTAATATAGCGTATTAATGTGCTTTTTTGTAATTGCATTTCTCTGTCCTGAAACAATTTCTCAAGTTTGAGGAAAATAATAAGGGATCATTATTCATGTAACATCGTTGCTATGCTAAAAACGTTCTTAAGGCGTCATAAGTCCCTTGCTCGACCAAAATGAAGGCGAGATTAAAATCAAGAATTGGAGGATCGCCGCGGGATTAAACTACATAACTATTCAATCATATCTATCATACATCATCGTAGCATTACAGAGCAAAGCACTATAATGTGGTCCATCGAGTCGCACGACCAACGTCGGTTAGAAACTCGTTAGGACAACGACGGTGTACTCCTCTACCGCCCGCTACCATTTCCTACGATAAAATCCGCTCACCGTTTAAAAACCGATGTCTCGTTGGACCGTTGTTAATTACTCGACGGTTAATTACTCGGCCATAACTCGGGGCTGCTTGTCGACCGAACGATTAATTAAGAACGTACGCCTCGCTCTGCCACGGTAATAAGTCCATCTAGTTTCTTTCAAGCATAGGCACACGCACCTAAACACGAACCTAAGGCATCAACTCGTAAAACGAAAGAAAGAGAGAAAGAGATTGAAAATGGGAGATTGGTAGCGACAGCGGAGACGAACTCGTCTTTAGGGCCGACAGGTGTGACAGCTACCGTGAGAAATCGACGGGCCTCGAGAAGAGAGTAAGAGCCGATCGCAGGAAATACTGGCGGCGTGATAGAGTCAGCTGCGCTGGATGGAAACACGACGAGGTCCTGGACGAAGTACGATCCGCGAGATATCACGGTCGCTTTAAGTGCTTCCCTTCGCGGAACGTCCGATCGTTTCGTGAGCGAGTGTGGAGCATGAGATTACGGGTGTATGACAACCGTTACGCTCCCTCGGGGGCGCTATAAAATTTTACTCATGGCATTAGTCTTTGGTTGCATCGAATCGCGATTAGCGATGGCCTCGAGACGTTTCGAACTCGTTCTCCGGCATGAAGACGGTTCTCGCACGCCTCTTCCAATCGCCCTTTTTTGCGCTCCACTGTCTTCGTTCCTCGATCTTGCCGTGGAAAGCGTTTCATTCGTTGATCGATGCGTCACGATTGAAGACTATCGGGAAAAATATGACATATCTGTTTTCTTTGGGTTTCTGATTTTATATTATTCGCCTACTAAAAGAATATATCTCAATGGGAAGAATTAATTCTAAAATTCAAGGAACTTTATGAAAGAACATTGTAAACTTAATCTTGTAAGGTTTGATATTTTTGAAATGTCCAAGAGACTGAGAAAGCACGTGTTTGATCCTAAAATCAAGTACAGAAATAATATTACGATTGGTAAATTTCACGATAAATTTTCTGTGAAAAATGCAATTGTTATTTATCAGGATTTTCCCCGGCGATCTTGAACTCGAATGGGACATCTTGAATATAGTAATTTCGAGGGTACGTTGTCGTTTAGTCATCCATCTTTTAATGTCCATCTTGTTTATTTTTGTCTATTAACATCAACTATTCAAATTGTATCTTACTCCTTGTTTGTCACAGATTATGTTTGATAATATCTTTTAAAAAATTATAGTTGACGACATCCTCCGTCCTTCCTCCTGATTCTCCAATGAAAGATCATCAATCAACGTTGGACTATCGTACTATTCATATAATTTTCTTCAAATGCTAAATGTGGAATTTCAGTAGCTTCTACGATTTATTTTCTGAGTTTCAATTATCTCGATGATTCATGACGTTAAGTAATAATGTCCGGACAGATTTATTACATAAAAATATTAAAGCAAGATATCTGCCTCCTGAGTTTTCTTATAGATTTATTAGGTCTGAATTATTTTAAATATATTTAGGTTAGATATTTCTTAATTTAGATATCGATCTGATAATTACGTACTACTGCAAATTTATATTATGTTCATAGCTTTTTTTTTAAATCTGGAAGATTCGGTCACTTTAGAATCTCTTTACCTAAATCTTTGATTTCGTATCTCTTTCATTCATTCACTCGACGTAGTCGGGCAACGTTGTAACTTTCTTCGTTTTTTAAATTATTTCTAGAAAGATTCGAGTTCGAATAACAAAAAAATTGAAGAGTTGCACATTCAATAGGTTCATAAACCGGAAAACGATCATCGAACATCGAACATCGTTAACTGAAAATATCCACGAGATATAACATGTAACATGTCATGGTTACAAAGTTGCAGAACCAGTTAAGATCTTGTCTTCTCGCACATTTATTTCGTCTCGGGATATATTTATTTAAATTAAATTGTGATAGATTAATCTTACAACATATTAGGTGTAGCTCCTTTCATCCTCGAATTTATGCAGTGACAAATTTCATGCCTCACTCTAATTCCCTTCTAATTTTATTTCGCTGATCGTATCGCTGATCGCATTTTAAATTCAAATTGTCCACGTAAACCATAATTCATTAATCTGAAATCATTTTAAATAAACAATAAACCTTCTTATTTTCAACGATTTTACAATTCCAGCACAAATTTACAAATTTATCAGTTGCATAAAAAGATTTCATTTCTATTCCTTAAAAGCATGAATCTTTTCTTATGTCATTTCTACTTTTACGAAGATGCTTTACTACTTTATTTACTGATTTTTAAAAATTACGAGTATATTGTCAGAGTTAAATTAAATTACTCTAGTAAAATCCATTATTTCAAATAATTTTCCAAACTTCTCTATTTAATTTACCACGATAGTCACTCTTTCTTCTACATATTCTACAAACGCAAATGATAATATCGAACGAACGCTAGTTTCACGTTATACACACAGATTACTATAATATTCCAAGAATATGCTCAATTTCTCTAAAAATTTCGATAGAAACAACCTTCAGTTTGTTTGACAAAAGCAAGCAGGGAAAGCCTCGCAACTGTTTCAAGTTTATACATATGTATACCTCGATACATATGTATACCGTATTTTTCACTGCTTTAAAATCAAAAGCAAGACGAATTTCAGTTGGCCGGACGAAAAGTACGTTCTTACTCATAGTGAATTGAGTCGAGACGCGATTTATCGACCGATCTGAAATTTCTCGTCGGCGCATAAAAACGCGGGCAGCGCGTTAAAGCTTCCGCCCTTGTGGCGCAATTATTCAAGCGAAACGTATCGCGACTGAACACGCGAGATACGAGTTAACTTCTGTGATACGCGACGCACGGCAACGCGTGTTCTCCGCTTCTCTCGCGTTACATCAATCGTATGTATGTACATATATTTCATATTTATACGATCGTCGAAGTCCGTTTCCTATTAAAAGCCAGCCAGTCTACGATTGCTTGTCACGAATCTTACAAATATCGAACACATTCGCAAATATCCAACAGACGATATACGACGCGCAGTATACTCGTCTGAATGGCGAGATAATTGTGCGTATTATATCCGAAAGTTGCGCTGTATTATTCGTATAAAGCTACGACTATAGATCACGTAACGGTTTTCTAATGAAATATCGTCGGAATGAATAAGATTTCTTTCTTATTCGTTCGATGAATTAAAGAGTTCCGTTCGGTAGTTCTACGGAGGCCATTACGGTGGCGATTCAACGGGAAATTAATCTTAATAATTGAGAAAGTCGAGCGTATTCAACGAGAAGATTGATCACGAGCGTATTTAACGCCGTTGATACGCGGTAATGATATAGATGTTCGGCTAGGAAAATTAGCGGACAAATAAATTGGATTAGATAGAAAAGCAGGAATGAAGAAATTGATTCTAGGAATGAGGATATAGCGTGTAATCAATTTTGCCATTCGCGCAGCCAACGTGTATGCGTAAGCGCGTGCTCGGGAGAACAGTTTTGGAAGATATCGGGTTGAAATTGAAATTTTAACGCCGGATCATCGAGTTTCCTTCCATTAGTAGTATCTAGGAACACTGATCAGACGTTGCGAACGCGAAAGTTGTTCGTACGTCTTCGATAACGGATCTCGGGAGATTTACGAACGACTGTAGGCGATCCTTCTCTACTCTTCGCCGAGATTATGCAAACTACGTCGTCCGGCAGGAACTCGAAGGGATGATTAAGGAGGGAACACGACGGAAAAAGAAATTCCGGTACGATAGCTTCAACTCTCGTAAAATGATAATTTTATGTGCTTCTTCGGAAATCGCGAAAAAAAAAAAGGATTCAGTAACGTCCGATCGTTCTTCTTTACGTGTTTATCGTTTATAATAAAAATACGTGGAAAGAGATGGAAATATAAAACTATGTTGATAATATGAAATCACAAAGTAAAAATGTTTCAAGTTTCATTTGTTTTATGGCAACCTAATTACGTGCAATTTGAATATAACGGCATGGAAGTTGAAACGAACAAATTTCAAATCTGTATATGTGCTTGCTTCACAATTTCAGGTAATATATGTATTTAATTATTTCTTTATTTAGACGTTAGTTATTCTGGTTAGTAGCTTGCGATAGGAAGTTAAATTTTTTAATTACCTACTTATAAACGTTGGTAGAAACTTTTATTTCTGTATTTATTCCCACAGTAGGTCAACTGTATGAATACTTTTGTCTTTCACTATGAGTACTTTCTTGTCGTGTTCATCTAAAATCGTTCCAGTTTCATAGTGAAAAATCGATTTCAATTTGTATTCGAAAGATCGATGAATTTCATTTTTTCTTCGACATTTTTTGTACAAAATCCGCGTAATCTTTCCTACGAAGTAGCTCGCTATTTATTCAATTACAATAAATTATACAATGGCATCGTTAGTAATGGATTGCCGTTATATTCTCCTTATGTGCCTGCCGTCGACAAAGTAAATTACGTGTTTTTACGATTGCGGAAATGGGCAGGTCAAGCAATTATTGCTGTAATATTTATGCCCCGTACTCGTTTGTGATTTAATGTTCATCCAGCTTAATATTACCACTTGCCTGTCACGTTAATTAACGTTTTTGCTACCGCGCGGAACTTATAAAACGCGTGACCAACGTGCACGCTGGTTGCGCGATCGCCGTGAACACGTGGGTTTTGTAAATAACTTTCCAAGGGGATGTTTCGGATACCTGCATTTATGGTTTCGTGAAAATTTATCGTAGCGTTCGTTTCCCTTCGGCAAAGTAGTTTAAGTTTCACTTCGTCACGTGTAACGTTTCTCACCTGCGAGATTTTATTAACTTCACTGCAAGGAATATCCGTGAGAAGAATGTAAATTTTATTGTGCATTAATTTAATGTGTATTACTGAAAGGAAAGGGTGTTTAAAATCTCATTTATAATAATAATTTTATGGCTCGTGGTACGGCTAAGAATCAAAGATTTAACTGTTAGAACAGTATTTTATGTATTTTCATTAACGGCTTTTTTAATCATAGTAGGAATATTATCTATTATTTATTAATTGCCTTATTCATTATTCCTGGAAGGGTATTCAAAATAGAACTTGTATTGCGAAAGTTGATCGTGGAATATTGAAAGGAAATTTAAGATTTATTTCTACTTCCTAATAACAAGAAGTATTTATTACAAGTATGTTATTCGATTTACTATAGCATTTACGTAATAGTGAATTAGGCCCAAGCATATTATTTATGGTAATATTTAGTTACAGTGCCATATGATTACAAAAATGTAATATGAAGATGAAACGCGAAACATGTAAAACGTTACTTTGAAAAACAAACAACATTATGTATAAATAATTGTTGTACTCTTTGTAAATGTAAAGTGTTAAGAGCTTTAGACGATATTCGCGATAATAATGTATAAAATCTTGCTCTTTGTATTTTAGCTGCAATAATAATTTTGTTCCGATTGAATGACGTGAATAAAGTGTAAGTGGAAACTAGCAGTCAGAGTCAGACATCCTACGCAGCTAATGCGGTACAAAGTAGGTATATCCTACCAAGTGTTTCTTGTTTTTATTACTTTAGACATATTTTTGTTTAAATAAAGAATGAATAACGTGTAACTTTTTTATGTAGTAATTTCGTATTATACATGCTAATGTGATTTTCTTACTCTGTTAAGGTGCACTATATAAATTAGATTTATGGCATGGACGTAACTATATTTATCATTTTTAGAGTTGAAAATATGAATTTCTTCCCTATTCCAACTCTGTATAGATTAGAAATTCTAATTAAATTAAAGGATAGATAAAACCTAACGCTAATTTATACATTATTCACGATTTATTTTCCCAGTCTTGTATCCATTTGCATGGCTAATTTATTTTAAGAATATCTTAGAAATTCTGCATGAAAGGAAAGCTATCTCTAGCTTTGCTTACTTAACTTTCTCAAAATTAGAAAAACAAAGAAGATTTCAAAACAGATGTTAGTCTACAGAATGTAATCAAATTTGTTTTATAAATTACGAGACGAAAAGATAATTCTAAATGTTTCTAGAATTAAGAATAAAACGAAACTTTATCCGAACAATCCAACAAAAAATTAACATATTTGTAAGAAATTTTAAAAATAAAGTAATCAAGAAATAAAGTATTCAAAAATAAATTATGGATCATTATTATTCGAATGTACGAAATATTGAAGTTTAGATTTTACAACTTGAGCGCTTCAAACTAGCATCAAAACGTATTAGGATTGCGCATTCCACATATCAGGCTGGCACTAGACGTGATATTACAGCTTATATGGTGCACTAGTTGCACCCTGTGGATAAATGTAGCATAAAAGTCGTGGTAGGTCGACGAAAAATCATTGATGTTGTCATTGAACCAGCTTCTGCACAGGTTCGATTGAATTCACGTTAAAAATATAATCAATGTATAAATTGTAATGTTATAAATCGCATAATCAAATGAGAAGAGAACACTGGGGCGTTGATATTTTAGTTTTCACATTACGAGGAAGGCAGATCGGTTTTATTCTAATAATGTAGATTGTGGCTGTTGTGCAATCAAAGGCTTATCGAACTGGTTGCGAATAAAACGTGAAATATGTATTTTGCGGTCATGCGATCTGGCAGTATTACGCTTCGATTGGACTATGACTATGATTATATAACTAAAGAAAATATTTGAGATTATGTAGTTTATGTTGCGAATTTAATAATTTCGATTTAAGAACCTTAAAAATTTTGTTTCATTTAACCGTTAGTGATCATTTTGTTTTTATATTAACAACAATAATTTTTAATAATTCAATAATTTTTGTGTTCAGTTTTATAATCAATTAAGTATATTCTAACGAGGTATATATTTTCATTTTTCATTCATTTCTATTCGTATTTCTATTCGCGGACACTTGTGTGATAATTTATCAAAAATCACAGATAAAAGCACAAAATTTGTGTGCGTAATATTTTAACAAAAATACGAGAAATCATCGAACACCAAAGTCTTAAAACCGAATAAGAAAAAGCAAGAATGGTCACAATAACTGTATCCAAGATTCCAGTATCAATAGAACGAAGCTTATTATTTTTATATCGAGTTCTACAATGTCTACACAAGCAATCTTAATTTTAAATCGTATTAAGGTACAAATCCCCATAGCGTTTTTTCCTCAATTTCTAACGAGGCAACGTTACAATTCAATGCGGAGAGGATAAAGGGAAGGAACATCCCTTGTGCAACAGGCTCTCACCGAATTCAATTACTCATCAATACGAACGAACCGTTCGTCGCCCATTTACTTCGTTTCAAGCAAACACCATTCATCTCACGGCAACTAGAAGATTAATAGCATTTATTTATCAGGATAATCGATGTTCACTCGTTTCTTCGCGTGACACTTGACCCGTTCATTCGCCGTGGCAAAGAAAAGCGTCATGTTTCTACTGTAAATGACATTGTAAGAGGTTCGCAACGAGAAATCTCTTAACGCCGTAAGCGCGATTGATTAGTAAGCCATATAAATCGATCAGGCAGCGTTTCGATGAGCCGGTAGCTAGTTTTCGCCGGTCCAACGGACATTTATAACCGGCTTAACTTACAACGAGGCAAAAGAAACGCACACTGGCGTGGACATGCGATCTTTTAATGAAGTAACGCCTAAAACGAGCAAAATGTCGAAGAACGAATAGTAGGTGCTAGCAGTCAAACAGGCCGTAAAGGATTATCGGTTCTATGCTAAAGAAACTGGACGACGATGGCAGATGCACGATCGTTTCATCCTGTAAAGGCTGGTGCTTTTGCTCGCGACACGCAAAAGTCACGTGTACAAATGTCCATGGTGGACGTTGAGTACTCGTTAAGGACGTTTCCTGCTGGACATCTGCAAAGAATTTGTTCGAACTACGTGAAACTGTTCATCTCGGTTCGATATGGTAATCGTACGTGATGGCAGAACATGAAGAAACTAGATTTCATATAATTTGTTGCAAGAGCAAGGATTTTGCTTGATCGTTTAGGGACACTAATGCGTATAATTAGTATGAAATATATATATTAATACGTTATAAAGGGATTGTGAGCGGTGGTGTTGGTTTTATTATTATTAAAAAGCAGTCTTCTGCTAAATATTATTTATCCTTCTCTTCTGTATAATTTTTCTTTAGTTTCGCTACCATTACTGTTATTATTGCTATTACGTGTTTCATAATTTATATTTTATTACATATTGCGTAATCATTTACGATCTCAAGAGTAAAGTAGTTGTATCAAACACGTTATCGTACGGAAAAATATCTTAACATGAATCTTGAAAGCTTCTATGATATTACAGAACGATTTAATGCAGTAGATTTTATTCAAGAAACGTAGCTACAGTTCACTGATAGCTGCCTACGACGAAAACTATAGATACGAACGAGATAATATTACGTTTGAGATATCATTTTCTTTACAGTAAACGTGCTTTGATTCGCTTTTTCAACTTGTGCATTAAAATCACGTCATAATAAAATTATGATTAAATACAGCAGATACAATTTAAACGCATAGGATGAAATGAAACGTGTAACTCGAACTTAAAGCTTGACAGTTCATTCTTCTGAAATGCATGGTCTCTGCCCTCGTAATCTATTCTTCAACGGCCCCGTGTTATACCGCTTTTTCTCCGATCTAACAAAAAAGAATCAATTTCCCAAGTAGAAGCTGCATAATACCCTTCAAACACGAAACGCAACCCCGTATTACATTCAACGTAAAGTTCAATGTTATAAGAAAGCAGCGCGTATACAAGATATATGTGTACATATAAGAAAATATGTAAGAAAATAGCAGACATTACGTCTCATTAAACTTTTTCCTTCTCCAATTCCCTCCATCTGCTTTCACGAGGAAAGAAGAAAAAATACATAACCCATTCCAGTTTTTCCACGACACCATGGAACCTCTTCCACTTCAAATGAAAACCGAAGAAACGAAAAACAAAATGAGAATAAAAAAGGAAGAAGGGGAGAAAAGCCATCCCATCAACTGGTAGCATCGAGAGGATTTCTACCTTTCATCGAAACGAACCAGTCGGTCTCGATATCGTTCAGCGTCGATCCGCGTGAAAAACGAACGCCACGCGGAATATTACGTTACCGGTTTCCATCGTTGACTTCGTAAGAATGAAAAACACACGCGTCGAATTATGTATACACTGTGTAACGTTCGTTTTCTTTGTTCCATGCCCCGTCAATTCATCGGCAATATTTCGTGGCACTGTGATCAAGTCGCGCCATATAAGCTTTCTACTCTTCGTATTACATTACCCGGTGTATACGAGGAGCGACGCGAAACGTTGTCGATACATTACGAGAGGATGCGCCATAGCGCGTCTCGTTTTTGCTGCGTGACACACAGAGCCTGGTGTCGTTCATCACGCCTCGATCCTCCGCGATGGATGCCACCGATCGCTTGCAAATCGCCTGGACGTGTCCATAGTACGGGGCTCGTTCGAATATCGGCAAGAGATCATCGCCAGATTAACCCCTGAGTAATGGCGGGTTAAACGAACGTGCGAGTACTCTTCACCGCGAGAATGGATCGAGGAATTAAAGTTGGCAATCGAGACGGATTATGGGAGATTGTTCTTGACCTGTAACGTTTCGGGCAAAATGAAACGCTATTATGTAGCGGAATGTTTTCAAGGTTTTGGAGAAGTTGGGCGGGATATTGTTTAATAAACGTGTAGATACTGTTGGTTTCGATTGGTTTGATCAGAAAGTTCAGAAGCTTTTTTATATCTCTGTTAGGAAAAGAATTTTATTCTTTGTGACATATTGTTGACTGTTTGGACATATTGAAATATATTGAAATATATTGTATGAGAAAGTTAAGTTGCTTAAAGAAATTACAATATGGTAATCTCTTAAGTCACAAATTCTAATGGTAAATGAAACTAATCTCTTAGAGGAAAAATGTGGGAATGTAATTATATCTTTAATAGATACAATTTAACATCTTGATGAAAATTCGAATACAAAAAGATCACCAACACGTCTATTAATTGTATATCGTCTGACAATCAGTCACACATTTATAGCAATTCCTTTAAAAAGCAAATATTCGATTCTTATTCTCATTCCGTTCAATCGGTTTGCATGCTGTGTGCTTTCGATGCATTTTTACATATTCGACTTTGTCATAAACACGTAAACCTGCGTCAACGTATCTGCAAGCAAACGACAAAATATTTGCAAACTATTCGCACCAAAGAAAAATTGTACAGCTATTCTTTACTGTTAATTCAACCTTTACCAAAATACACTATCGATCCTTACTCGAGGTTCCCATATAAATTATAAATCTACATTATCCTTGTCTCAAACGTGTTTAGAAAGAAACTATGCACAATTTCCATAAAAATAGAATTAGATATGCAGCATACCGGCGTACTAGCCGTACTAGGAGCTGAGGGCAAGGCTCGCCCTTCGGCAAAGGGGTAACCTCTTGAGGTGATCGGATCTGAAAGGCTCTTTGCTCGCGGTTCGCTATCGATCGTATTCCTTTGCGAGTCTAGTGGCGTACGATGCGCAGCCAGTTTCGTATGCAACAGAAGCGGCTTCGTGTGTCAGCTTGTAGGGGGGAACGACATTGTCGACGGAGAGAGACGTTTCAATTTAAAAGCGGTCCATTGAATAAACATCCGATCTAATGGCCCCGGTCGATCTATAAATCCCTCCTTCTCCGAGGTTCGAACGGCGATCCAGCGCGATTATATCGATACGTTCGTGCACCGCGACGTTTATCGCGCGAAAGGCCGTGCTTTCACGTCCAACCGACGTCGGCTCGTCCTTTAATGCTCCCGAAAGTTCCTCTACCACCGATTCTGTCTGGACCTCCTCCTTCTTATGTTTGCTGATTTCTTTCTCAGAGCAAAACTCTTCTACGGAATCGTAAAACGCTTTGCGAAGATAATTTCTCTCATAGATGAAACAGGTTAATTATTCTATATCGTAGACAGTTAGACATTTTTGGTAAGTTTAAATATATAAAACGCACAGAATGCACATAACATGTTAAATATACGAAATATTCAAATATTCAATTCCTCTCATAATATCTAGGGGTGAAATAAGTTTCTACTTGTGTGGATTTTATTTGGTTTGTAGTGCTGATAAAAATATAGATCAATACAAGTATACACGTATATCGGTGATTTATTAATAATTTTAATCATTTATTTATTTCTTTTTTTCTTGATTGGCTATGTTGTTTTACAGTGTTTTATTGAATCAACATATGGTACATTGAAATTTGTTACGCGTTTTCTTATTATCGTAAAATAGTAAGAATTTTTAAGGCCGTTACAATGTGAGAATTATGAAACATATAGCGCTACATATCGTGTTTGAAAAAGATATCAAGGATATATGATTATACATAGTCCTATCTTAAAAATGATTCTATAACGCGAACATTATTATCAGTTATAAATAACGTTATATTAATTTTGCTATAAATCAAATGTTGTACGAATTATGGTTTAATCGTTACATAAGTAAATATACATGGAATTTATGGAAAAAGATATGTTTTTTTAGGAAATAACATTATAACAGGGATCGATATATATAAATAACGAATTGCAGCCGCAATTTCTGTCCATACCATACATCCAACTAAACAATAAAAAGAAATAAATTTCAGAAAGATCATTTATCTCATTTGAAAGGAACATGCAATCGTTTCCATAGCAACATGCACGCTAAAAACCGCTGAATTTCGTCAAAATGAGATCCCGTACACAGAATCTGTCACAGAATCCCGTCACGCCAAACCACCAGCTGCAACAAACAAGCTTTTTCAAACACCTGCGTCATTCCATCCCGGATTCGCTGCTTTCCAAATCTTTCCACTTTTTCGTCGAACGAGCAAACCCCTCGGTACATCTTCTGCCGATTGAAAATCGAAGTCCGACCGAGGCTCGTCGTTTCCAATGTTAAAGAGTTCGGGCATTAACACAGCCGATGGCTCGATTCGATCCAACAGCGAGCTGGTTGTATCTAATTTCGCGGTAAAAATCGCGCTCGCATCCGGTCAATCAGAGAGAGCCGCCGGGATAAAAATCGGCCGGCGATTCTGAATCCGCAGCGAGTCCGTTTGTAATCCTGATTGGCAATCTTCCAATCCTCGGTCCACACGATGTCCGCGGAATGGAAGGAAGGAAAGAAGGGAGAATGGTAGCGAAGAACCGCGTCCACCAGCCGCGGATTGATTTATCTCGATTGCGTTTTCTCTTCGTTCGTTCGCGGCTTCGACGAGCAGAAGTGGAATCCAATTGAAAAGAGACGGAGACGCCCTTCCATTCAGCTTTTTTTCTACAGTCTCAGCCTTGGAAGAGAAGCACGAATGCGCAAGCACGCGTAAATCGAAGATCGTCTTCGTTTCTTTTTTCGAACGCGAGGCGCGCCAAGTACAAACCGGTAATCTAATTATTCTACTCCCTTGCGTCGTTTAATCTGGCTATCGTCCGGCTGCAGCTAATTATGTTTATCGGTTACTTTATCCATCGACGATTAAAGGGATTACACGTCATTTCCTTTGCGCGATTCTGTCCTTCTTGCTGTTGTTTGCATTCGCTTCGTGAACGCTTCGTGAATCGTTTCGTTTGGAAAAAAGAAAACTCGCTTCCAAATGCCGACGAGGTACGCAGACTTTGGACACGATAGATGCAACGTGACGCGCGAAAAGTCCGGTTAGAATTATTCATTAGGGACACGCAGACGTTCATGGGTGATTCAATTAGCGGAATTCGATTATCGTCCGCTATTAGACTGACTTCTTTACGCATCGTACTGTCGGGTCTGTCGAGCTCACGATCGAGACGGTGATGGGCCTCGGTTGATTATAAGGTCGTGGAAGTAATTGAACGAAAGGATTAACAAAATGATGAAGTGTAATTGGATCTAGTTTTTATAATACGTATCGGCAATCAGTGTAGTGTTTTAGATGCGCGGAACATAGTTTTATTGATTATATGTGCGCGTATAATGAGTTGTGAAATTTCATCGTCTATCGTGATAGAACAACCATGTGCTACGTATTTAAATGATACAGTGTAGAAGACGAATATTGTGCGAGTACGAAGACGAAGAACCGTACTTACGTCTTGCAGATAGTTCGAAGAATTAATATTTCAGAAACTGTAATTCATGATTTTATCATGATCTATAATTTCTAACTATTCGCTTCGTTTACACCATGAAAGATAATGACTATGACAAATAGCCAAATATAGATAAGAATATTAAACTTCTCGGAATGATTCATACTCAGCAGTAGGTATGAACAGGCTTTAAATGAATACGTCAGTTTCTTACTGCAATCCAATATTTCCCCATATATTATTTCACTTTTCTAAAAAACGGCCAAACTCATTTGTTACTGCACCATAGTTCACTTCAAACGGATTTACAACGCAACCTTCGCTACTCCAACATTTAGTATTCTGACACGTACTTCTAACGCATAATTTCTAACCGGTTTTTATCACCATATCGTTTTGTATATCCGAGAAATCGTTATCAAAAATCATATTTTAACATCTTCGAACGCCGAATTGATACAGCAGACGAAGCAATCGGTATTATTTTCAGAAAAAAAGAATAACTCGTTCGTTGAAAAATTGTTCGGTGGAATGATGCAACTGAAATGACTCTTGCAGTAGACGAATGTGTCTCTGGAATATGGCAGCCGGTGATCGGACGATAGTCGGTGAAATCGATTTGCGGTCGAACATCGTGGCTTCGCGTTGCCCGATGCCTGTCATTACTCTCTATGTAAACATTCCAGCCTCGTGCTCCACGCTAAATTACCCGCTTGTCCCGTCTCTTTATCGAACGTCGATCTGCATTCGTTTCTTAGAGCCAGCCGAGAATAAGATCGGAATTCGACCTGGCACAGGTGGAGATCAAATCTCCGCGGAGTTATCATGTTATCCAGTGCTCGACCGTATCGTTCTTTTCTCTGGCATAATGTTAGATTTGAAAGTATTTTAAAAGTTTTTCGATATTTATAGATTTACGTGTAGATAGAGTAACGAGCAGGTTAGGTTGCTCAAAAGATAGATAATTGAAGACTTCATGGGGTTGATATCTGTTTTAGAAATCATTGTTTAAAAAATTTGCCACTTAGATCTGTAGATCTGGCAGCTAAATGCAGTGTAATAAACGATTCTGAATTTACATAGAATTGTAGGAGTTTAAATTAAATATATATGACTTTAAGTTATAATTCCTATATATTTGAGATATACGTAAGTATTGTCAAAGAGATTTCTTAATATTTTACGAGTGTGTTAAATATGTGGTTGAAAAAAAAGGGAAATGAATTTCGTATAATACGTTTTTTTATATTGCTGACCTCTTCAGATACGAACTTTTAAAAACTAGCAAGAATTACTTTTTATATTTTGCAAGAGAAATGATACACGTACATATCAAATGATGAACTATTTATCGAAGAATTTTATATACCCAGGAAATATCTGTTCAGAATAATATATATTGTATCTTTTGGAAACACGTACATACATATAAATTTGAATTAAAAGAAAGTGTACATAAAAATGTACTAGTATTTCTGAAAAGGTAGACTTACAAAATATGAATATACCATAATCTTAATACATAATATTCCACAAATATTCCATATTTCTCTCACCAATTCTTTAGCCTATTAACATTATCTTAATAGCAGAATAGTTAACACTGCAACCAGTGCAATTCCCATGGCAATTTCAAAACAACGTAAAAACATAAAATACGTCTGCCTTGTCCCCAATTGACGTTGATAAACAACCCATTTCTGCAGGATCGCGTAACGAGAAAAAAAGGCAACTTCGTCTCATACATAACACCTTAAACGCTTGTTTCTGTTTCTCGCATACCATTAGAAGGCTACGAGGCGCCCCTAAACCAATCGGCTGAGCTACACGGTGCCAATAAATTCTCAGCAAAACGTGGTCAGTTAAAGTGTCATCTTCGTTCGCGAACAGCTTCTTGAAACCGTATAGCGACGGAGACGTAATTTGCGCGGCTCGATCACCATTACCAGGAATCATCAACGGTGTACGATCTGTTGGACGGTTTCGAGGGCTCGTTCTTGCACGACTCGGTCCGTTATTCAACGAGGAGACGCATATCGGCTTATGTGCTCGATAGTCGGAATCATTTACGATCACTTTGTAGGCCAAGAATTCAGTCGTTACGCGGTTGGTAAACGCGCAGCTCACAGCGTGGATACTGTCAACAATTTAGCGACGCTTAACGAGCCGCGGTAATTAGCACTCTGTCTTGACGGTAATGAAGTCGTTTGAATGTGGCGTCCTACGTGCGCCATCATCCTATCGTTCATAGGGTAAACGCGTGCAAGTGTGCACGAACCAGCTGCACGACCGTTCCATTCCCGATCGGCTCCCTGCCACGCCACTCCTCTTTTTATTATTATTATTTCGTCTTTATGCGTCGCGCCACGGTAGCTCGTCGACGCGCGTAAACGTTACGATACTTGGGAACCTCGTCCAGCCTGGAATTTCTCGTTAACGCACACCGTATTTTCGCGGACTTTCCGTTCACGTCTCTTGGGTCCCCGGTTCTTATACGCTTATAATACGAAATATAAAGCAAAAATGGGAACACGCGCTAAACCAAGCAACAACGCGAAAGATGCTGTGAAGACAGAACGCGAAGGTCGAAAATTTGCAGAAACTCGTACGTGAAAGTGACAACATTCGGTGGAGATTGTACTAGTAATTACCTTAATATTCCTTGCCGTGCTTCAATACGGTCTAATGTACTCGTGAAATCATTTTGAAAATTTTCAGGCGTAAAAATACTACGTTTTTATCTACCACCAATGCGATTTGTTTATTACTCTTTCTTCTAAAATCAAGTATTAGAAATAAAATAAAATATTCAAAAATAAGAATAATCTTAGGATGTGCAAGCGCTTATACGCACTTTGAAACATTTATCTGGAAAACAAAACGGAGATGAAAAGCTCAGTGACCGCCATGGCAGTGAATATGTCGAATTGGAGACCGTGAAGAATGGAACGGAATGGTGATGCACAGGTATAGTTCCTTGAATTTCGAAGAAGGTTTATTTGAAATTTGTTGGTTTATGTTCGTCGAAACCTACTATGGTAGCGAAGTTTTATGAGTGGAATTATTTAGGCATTGATGGCAGTGAATCCCCGTAAAAGAGTTTAGCGATTTTTATAGTTGAAAGCTGAAAAATGATATCCAGAATCGAGTGAAGGTTTATTCGAAATTTGTTGCCTTATACTTCTTCGAGCGTACTATGGAAGTCAGGGTTTATGAGAGGAATGATTTAGGTATCGATGGCGGTGAACAGAGGAGTTTGGCTATGTTGAGAGTTTGATGACATGATTTTTGAAATTCGAAGCTGAAAAATGATGTTGAAAATTGAGTGAAGAGCGACATAATTAAATAGATTTTATGGTCGCAATCGTGTGATGTTTTAACAGTATATCATTTACAATATGAACAGAAGTGAACATTTCTAACTATTTAGTACTAGAAATACCAAAGTTCTTCTCCACTGGTAATCTTTTAAAGTATAGGTGTTCTTTCTATATCTAAAGAACCATCGTTCTTCCTTATCTTTAAAACTTGTCTTTCTTTCAAGTTAAAACTTGTAGATAATTACATATTAGAGAAAATAATATCTAACTGTTGCTAATTTTTTTAATAGATCAATGTGACTGATCTTTCTAGCGTTAATTATATATCTGGCTCAATTTTTCGTATTTCGTATAGGTATCTGACGCCAGGATTAAGATTCTAATTAATAATTCATGCTGGAACAAATTGATAATATCTCATTTATATATATTTTAGAATCGTCCATGTCGCTATGTAATGATGAATGCTTCAACTAATCTGTCACCTATGAGTTGTAAGTTTGAGAATGTAGGTTACCTTTAAATAACATCAGAACCGCATTACCATCGTATATGTTATAGGCACTGTATCGGATTTATGGATGATTATTAAAAAATTAATATAAAATTGAAAAGTGAAAGCGTGGAACAATGTCAAACGAAGAATACTAGAGAAAAGGTCAACTCGTCTCGTGAAACTCACACTGATATATAGGGTTATTCTAAAGTAACCTCGTCAAATTTATAAGCGTATGCAACATTTAAAATTAAATAAAAGGTCCTTTTAAGTGATATAACAAGTCTAGGAATTTTATTATCCCATGAGAAAGAGCAGAAGTTGAAGGATATTTCTCTGATTTACGGCTAACATAGCCTCGATTTTTTCACTCTTAACTTTTTATTTCTACGATCAATCGTCTTTCTTTTATGCTACATTCTATATTTCATATTTTTTCTACTTTATACTTTGCAGTATACAATACAATTTATCTCAACTTATCGTAACATTATCATCTTAAATTACGACGATTAATAACACACACCAGCAAATATTCTCGTGAGTTTAATTTATTAAACCAATGAAAATGCAAACAAAATTATTACCTCACCCTTAGTGTAAAAGAATCTATTTTAAACGATGTATCAATATATTTTAATATACTATATAGAAATTTTTGTAAAAAAACCTCAACAAAAGTGCTATATTTTAATATAAGAGCTTCAAACGAGAAGATAAATAAAATAAGCGAAAAGATAGAAATTCGAACGAGACAAACATTCGTTCTAAACTATAAACAGTCTCAGCCATCGAAAATCGAGACCAAGGTGTTCGTCCACTGAAACCACCCTGTAGATCGCAATTAGGCGTAGTATTCTCGCGGCACGTCTCGTGAAACCGATAATTATCGATCCTATGGCGGTTCGAGAGGCGGCCTCGTGGCACCACGCGAATCTCGCATAGCTCGTAATTTCCCGTAAGAAGACGTTAATACGACGAGGCGTAAGGTTATTAACTCGACGCCTACACGAGCCTCCGCGCATTTTTTTCCATCTCTGCGGCTCGTGCGCGATCTCGCTCTTGTGTTTGATTGCGTTTGATACACGCACGCCCTTGGCACCCCCGCAACGCGCGCACGAAATCGCGGAGAAATCGACTAGTGTCTCTGATTGACGTTAAATTTATGTTAAGGAAACGCCGTGTTTCACGTGGTGCGGGGGATTACTCTCGCGATAAAGTACCTGGAACGCGGCGTTTGCAACTGTTGGATCGCTGACAGCCTAGCAGAAGATGTTGTTGATGCCTAGTTTGGCGGAGTCCTGCTCGAGGTTTTGCTCGTTTAAGGGTTTAGCTGGATTTATGTTAGGGAGTTGCGTTCTTTGTGTGTTTACACGAAGGAATGCTCCGCTCTGAGATATTGCATCCCGGCGCAATTTGTATTCCGTTGTAACTTCTGCTGAGTTTACCCTCTTTAAATGATGATGCTCCCGTGATGGTAGATTTTTTTAATTTAGTAATGTGTTCGTGCAGTTAAGAGAAAGCAAAACGTAAATTGAAATGATCTTTTTCCATGTTAGTTTCATAGCCAGATTTTATTTCTCGTGTAATTAGAACCTTGTTGAAATCGCCGTCCAGTAGGTAAGAGTAATGTATTATGTTTAAACATATAGAGATTTCTGAAAGGAATTCCCTATGTAATTATGGAATCTGTTGTACAGTTCTAATTGTAGGAGAAAGATTGAGTAAATAAATACATGATTTAGCTACTTTTATAGATATACTTAATTTTATTTTATAATTTCTTAGCACTGTCCGATATTGTTTTAACAACATTGCTATCTTTTGAAAGATCTAACGAACTGTAATAAAATAATGTAATCTTTAATTTAGAGCTCAGACTCGTGAGGAAGAATATCACGACAAAATTTGGGTATATTAGGCCAGAGCTGATGAGATATATATTTTACACTTTTTTTTTATAAGCAGGCAAGTTTAAAATTCTCGAGAAAAGATTCCACAGAGATTTTATCTTTTTCTTCCTCTTGGAGCTTCCAATCTCAAATCTAATCAGATTCCTTCTTACGTCTTCCATTGCATATTATATTTGTAACAGACATCTTACAAATTTACAATCTGTTGTATCTTCACGATAAACCATAATTCATACAAACATAATACATGAAATAATAAAGAGATGAATATATTTCTAACCAGCTAGCGTGATCTCTGTTCAAATGTCCCATTAATTATATCGAAGATCTGCATGATCTTTTAATCTACCTTCTGTATCTAACGATATAAATCGTTCGAGTTCTCGTGTGCCATTATATTTTTCTAATAGCATTTTCTACTACATATTGAGTTAATTCATTAACTCTTGCAAATACTAACATTCGTCGGAATTTCTTCTTCGACTCTAACTACTCACAAATCCCTTCTTATAATGTCATTTATTACACCATAAACCTTAACGTTATCGCATAAACTCGAGCTCGTTGTCCAAGTTCGACTTTACCTCTTTCTAATTCAATGTTACAGCCGACTGTCTGTTTTTCGATGGACAAGATAATCGCGTTCAATTCGATGTACTCTTATTCTCATTGTCCGATTCTACATCTTGTTGAAATGTTTCTGCCACTCTCTGCACGATAACGTAGCTGTAAGAATCTTAATTACAGGCTCGTTAGTCGAGTATATGGTACACGATAACACAGAAATATATGCGATTCTTAAATCTGGTTAAACTTTTTAATTTCGCAAAAATTTCCACGTAAACAACAAAATTGTTCGTTTGCTTGTTAGATAGCGCGAAACCGATTTGATTTACCGTGTTAACCACAATGATCGAGCGACGATATTAACGCGATCGAGCGACGATATTAACGCGATCGAGATAAAACCGTTCGACGAATAAATTTCCAATCGAGACTAATGGCCACGTGCATTAGCATTCTGCGTCGTTTATACTTCATCCGGTCGATATTTCCACGACATATAACGATTATCCGTAACTGACAGCGAATTAATCGCAATTAGTTTTACACCTTCGTAATGACATTTCCGATCGGCCAGCCTTTAATACTAATTTAAATAGAATCATTCGCTACTCACAGAATCTTCCATCCGCGCTTAGCTCCGAAACAGGTTTACAGGTTTTTTAATCGAACGACGTTTCTTGGTGGATTTGTTTGGGAAAAAATACAGTAATTCATAAAGGTATACGAGAAGTTATAGAAATCCTTTTCTAAATATATCGTGCACATTACACAAAATTTTGTGTAGATTCGTTAGTATCATAATGTATGACAAATACCGCGATTGTATTTGAATAGTTTTTGAACGCTGTTCGAATGGAAATAGAAGTGAGGATTATTAATTACTTTTTAATTATCATTATTTCCGATTTTAATTTTTACACTTTGTATATGTTGTGCGCCTTTTTGATACATTCTTGGATTAAATTTGTAACAAATAATTGTAGCTTAATTAGTTTCTGTACCGTTAATAATGTCAGAAGGTATTTAATGTGTGACGTTAAGTAGCTTCATAAAATGAAAGAAGAGCGAATATTAATTAAATATACCGTTAAATATACCGAAGTAAAAAGTTTTTAATATTAAGCTGTACCTACTTTCATAAAACGATGGAAGGGAGAATGTTAAGTACGTCTAAATTGTTTTGTTCCACTAATTACGATCGTAAACTGTATTTACAGTATATTATACATAATGGATTTGTATATCTTTCTCGCATAAGATTTCATTTCTCCTAACAAATCTTTCCCGTTTCTAAAGATTATTTATAGGAAAATAGCATATACAGAATCTCATATTTCAGTCCAATAACATTCTCCAATAAAATTACGTCTATTGATATACAAGGATAGAAACTATTGCTTATATTAAAAATATTATCATATATTACATATCAACTCAGAAATTCATTTGCAGACGTAAATTCAATCTAATCTTCTTCAAGTTATACAAATTACGAAAAATAATCAACGATTTTCTCGTTAAAATTGCGTGATAAACGTAAGCATTCATTGCCTATACGTACGTGTATTTCCAACAAACTTCATGCCCAGCACGATCGTCTGTAATATTTGTTTTTTCTAATTCTTCTTCTTCTACTACTACTAACTGACATTATCACCAATTACGATCACCAATTTATTCCAATAGCGTACCTAGATAGAACCACTCTCTTCTCCATTCACCTTCTCTAACAACAACCAACATCATCCATCTATACTCTATCACATGACTACCTCCATTTAAACGAGCTAGAATTCGCACAACCAATGTATCGATCGTTCGGTTCTCCCGGAACGCACCACCATTTCTTCAACGATGGATCATCCTGGAGATAGCGTTTCGCATCTACAATCACCTCCTTACCAACTGCGCTATTACCACACATTTTTTGCGGCGCAGGAATTAATTACTCGCTATAATTACTACTGCGTGGGCGGGCATGAAAAACGAGAAATGGTAGAACTGCTGCTACACAGTTTTCCATGGTATCGACTCTAACTTGCGTTCCGTCGTATCAGATTATTTGAAAACTTCGTAGTATCTTTTGAGATTAGAAAAAACTTATTTTCTACGATCTTCTAACGAGTGTTGAACGAAAAATGTTGGGTCTTAGCAATAATCTTTATCCCCGCCTTTCTTATTCGTTGGCTCGTCGTTCAATCCGATCTTTATCAGGCGAGAAAATAAATAATCCAAGTATTTTGCAAAAGCTACCTCGAGTTTTTCAGAAAACTATCATCGTAACGTGAGGTGACGTTATTCAATCGAGAGAATATTTCACTCGAATTTACCTCGTCATTCGCCAAATTCGGTTACAAGAAACTCATAGACAATCTACGTTTGCAAATAGACTGCTTCTAGTTTCAACATATATTTCCAGATTTGTTTTTAACTTCATCAACGATCCAACTAATTCTGTTTCATTGGGTTGGCAACTAAATGATTGCGGATTTTGAACCAGTGAAAAAGTCCGCTATCACTTAGTTGCCAATCCAATATTCTGACCAATCATGATGACCAAGTCTCATAACAAGGCTAATGAAATTTCAGAATATTTCGTGCAACACACATAATATACTCACAAAACGACGTCTACAAGTGTTCGAATAGTTCTTTCTACCTGATGCTGTGAACAAACTTTTCAATCGACCGAATATTTCATACTTTTCCCACGCGTGGTTCGCCTTGGTCGAGGGAAGTTGTCGTTTCGATCCGCTGGAAGAGCCTGCTCCCAGGACCGGTTCGATCGCGATCGATAAATCGGATCGCTTATTCGTGTTTGGTCGTGCACGCACTGTTCGATTCGCGAATTCGTATCTTTCCGGTAGATTCCTGTCCCTTCCAGCGACACGGCCGTCTCTAATCGCGAACGATCTCGCTGATCGATCTCGCCGATCCATCGTGTCTCACCGCGTGGAACATAATTATTGGCCAGCGGAGATAAGAGCGCGATGAGACTCAAGATCGGCTGATAGACTTGTGAACCGATTAGATGGAATCGGAGAACTGGATCTTCGTCGGATGGAGAAAAAATTCCGATGATGCTTCTGTGGTTATATCTTCGGATTTCCTTGGTGGTTCTTGGCCAACGTTTAGCGAGGCGTGGCGATCGATCGGTCGGACTTCACGGCGTAGGCGCGAATTTGATGACTTTATCGAAGGTTGGAGAAACGTGAGTGTATTTTTTCAAATTATTAATAACATCGATTACGAGCAACGTGGAAAATAACGTTTCCAGTTTGTTTGAGACTATCTGTGGTAGTGGCTCGTATTGCTTTCAGCGGTATTGAAGATATTAAATTCTGACTTGCTTTATCTTCTCCATTATTTGTTGTATCCTATAAATACTCATTTGTGGTTAGAGAGGATCTCGGTATTTGTTTAAGATTTCCAGATATTTTTAATGTATCATGTTATTTCCTACCGCTTGAAAGATACATAAATGTTCATAATGTTACGAACATTGCTTCTGTAAAACCTTCGTCGGAATTTAGAAATAGGATTATGTTGCATTATTTTGATTAGTAAATTTTTAGAAGTAGAGAGAGAACGTTTGTCTTGTTATAAGTTACATATTACCTAATCACACGGATTCGACCGTTAAAATTGAAAAAATTGTAAGAAGTAAAGTCGATCAGCTCGACAAATGCTTTTGATTAAAAGGGGCAAACATTTCAGTGTCCTAAAAATCCATTAATTTTGTTTATAGATCCAATAAGCTGGTGATAATTAATAATTAGCGCAATAAAGTTATCATTTTTTTACCATAATTTCTAGAGCTTTAAGTATTGCTTGCTACGAATCGATGCATTTAATAATCGAAACTCGATATAAAATTGTCTGCAGCGAAAGCTGGTTCGCAAACTTCCTTTCATATCGGTACTGCAATGATGTACGCGTGCCTTTCTTTTTCAACTTGAAGCAGATAAACCGACGATTATCATTCTTCTCATATGGCAATAAAGTTTGATCAGCGAGCCGTGAGAAAAGGAAATTTCCAAGCCAGTAGTCTGCTACATCTCGACTGGATGCTTTAATCTTTCGAGATAACAATCGAACTTCCATCAGCGGTGTATCGTGGGCCGATTCGCGCGAAAGACGATTCGATCGACGATAGAAATACACGATAGAGAAGAGAGATTGGCAGGGTAAGAGAGATCAGCCAGCTGCAGATAGCAGTAAAAGTGATTACTCCTGTGAGCCAGATGAGGTGAGGGAAAGGGTAAAATAAGAACATGATAAAATATAGTTACGATTCGAGATTTAAGAGAAACGAAAGCCATATAAAATAAGGTCACAAGGTAATAAGGTGTAATTATAATTAAAAAGTGAAATAAGGAATCTGCGGAATATAAATGTTAATAAAAATGAGACTCGAAGGTCATTAAAAATCATTAGAAAATTATTATGGAAATATAATAATTATAGTGTAATTATAACGTTTATATTACTATACAATTTCGGTAACAGTAAATTATAGTTGAATGATATAAATAACATAAGAACAGCGTAAAAATATAAAACAGAATCGCTATTTAATTAAAACTAAAAAGTTGTAAAAATAAAAAAAAAACGTCCATAAAATAAGTTTATTTTGAGCTCAAAAAGTATAGGAAAAGATGATTTAAAATAATTATAAGAACATAAGAGTATAACTGGCATTCCTTCGTAATAATGGTGAGATGACATAAGTAGCACAATAAGAAGATGAAAAATTCAGAGAGTGAAAGAAAAAATTCGCTCTGTAAGAAAATAAATGGTATGTAGAATCTTGAGAATATGATATTAGACAAGTCTTTTTTTTTTGAAACCATTAAGTAAATGGGATGAAGGGAGAAAAGGAAGCAAGAGAGAATAAAGCAGAAGTAGACTACAAAAAACATATCACTATTCAAGAGGGCTTAAAGAAAGAGGATAAGTAAAAAAGTGAGAAACGAACAAAACGAAAGGGCGAGGAAGAATAAAGTGAGAAGTACGATTGAAGTTAAGATAACGAAAGTTTCAGGGGCAACGAAGGCGAAACACATCGTGAAGTACAGAATGAAATAAAAGATCTGAAGAAGAAGATAGGATAGGAAGGTTAGAAGAGATAAACGACGTGAATATTGAATTGCCAAGTAGAATTTGAATCTCAAGAACAAACATCCATTGAAACACGAAACAAATTGATACGACGAAAAATATGATGAATAACAAATATAATTAGATCTTGAGTAACAATTATATATATACGTAAATCTACGAAAATTGTATCGCTTGTATATAATAAAGTAATTCATAATAATATTCATGCAAATGAATCAAATAAAAATATAACGAACTAGTGGCGAAAGGGTATATCCCTATAATTGAATATACAATCGCAAATAATTATAATCAATGTAAAAACTTCAGACCGAGCATATAAAAATCAAAGTTAACCGAATTAATTTCTACGACATCTAAAAAAGCGTATAACTTCATTGGAAGGGACCTTCGTCCCTATCCCCACCCCAACAGAAAAACAGCTCTCAAAAGGACCGCCTCTGAGGTTCGCTCGCCCTATGAAACTCGTTCCTCGACAAGCTGTACCGTTAATACCAAGGACACGGGGGATGAAGACCCACGAGCAATTTAGCAAATTGAACGTCGTAAGAGGTATATTATGGAAGCTGCAACGAAGTTCAGAGTGCGAAACGATGAATGGGACGCAGCATGAAGTGGCGTCCCAAAATAAACCGATGGAAAAAAGAGGAAAGGGAGAATCAAGGACAAGAAGAAAGAAGACGATGAAGAAGAAGCCTCGGAAGAAGACGAAGACGAAAGAGAACACAGGCAGCCAGGCGAATAGATGCACGAACGAGGAGGAAGACAAGGAAGAAATCTAAGGGAAGAAAAGGACGATGTAGAAGTCAGTGGCGAAGTGATGCGGAGGAGAAGAAAGGGAAGGGAAGATCGCGTAGGCCTGGTCTCTCGGGGTGAACGCACGATTATGTGATCACTCGAGGATGCACTGGTTCTTTTTATCCCTCTCACAAAACTAGTTTACACCGAGAGAACGGAGAACGAACCAGGAGGGAGCTTGTGGCTGGAAAGAAGAAGGCGAAAGAAGAAAGAGCTGGATTCGAGCGTAGAAGAAGGAAGGAAGAAGCCAAGGATCTCTGTGTCGACAGCCGATCTGATTGGATTTATCAGAGGCAAATGCGTTCGGCCGAGGCTGTGTAACCCTTTTTTCACCTTGGCAAGATTAAATCGAATGCCCTCGGGGACCTGTGTCGCTGCTCGACACGACCGTGCGTCTCTCCGAAAGGATTAGGAGAGCATCGATTATTGACACGAAACACAGCGCGTTTCATAATCTTCCTTAAATGTGCAGGAAAAACTTAATTACAATTCAACCGACCGTGACAACGATATGTGATATCTTAATCGAAGACGAGACACGGTATTCTGTATGCGTTCAATTACTTTTTAAATGGACTCCTTTGACAATCTTGCTACCACGATACTGCAGGATATTAATTTTCGTCTGTCGACTGTTGGCGTTGTACATTGTCTCCTTTTTCTTCTTATCGATTTGTTGTATAGAGAGATGCTACGATGTTCGCTTTTATTGAGCGAGATAGAATCCGGATCGACGATTTCTGCGAACCAATGAAATATTCGCGAATTCGATACAACGTTCCATTGCATCGGGAATGTTTGCGTTTCTCACGCTATCGAATAGTTTCCACGAATGAGCAGAGTGGGTATAATTTAGTGTTCGGTTTTCTAAACAAGTTGGACTGTTCTACGAAGGAACGAGTTTCTGCGAAATAGCATGGGGTAAGGTTAATAAGCATATCGCTACAATGTTGTTATTTCTTATTAGTACATTCATCTTGTCATAGAATCATCCAAGTGCTGACAAATATTACCGAACATTTAGTTAAATATTATATTAGAATTATTATACTTCACTTTCCACTAACCCAACAAATCTATCAAATATTCTCTTGTCCTATGATTATCGAAGTTAAAGAAACGAAGCTGTCAATTATATCTTCTACTCCTACTTTGAGATACTGACATTGTATAATAACATCTCTGCCGAGCTTATCTTACTTGAAACTATTATTTCCAAGTTAAACCAACTATAATATCACCAATTTCAGACGGCAAAGCTGCATTCGAGTTCCTTAATAATTACAAATAACCCTGTAGAAGATCGGTATTCCTGGACCAGGGTCGTATTTTCAAACTGGTGATGCGTTGAAATCACTAGCTTGGAGCGAGCGTGGAACAAAATGGTGTCTTTGGCGGGTATCCGTCATCGCGAGGCTGACGGCCACGCGGACAACACAACAGCAATTTTTTTCTCGTCGCCGACGTTCCACGGAAACCTGTTCATCATGTCGTGGATCTCGTCGATATATTGCCTCTCTAGGCCTAGCCTCCTCAGACGAGAGGAGAACGGCGCATTTAATTAGCCCGGCGGAGCCACCAACGGCAGGATGTTTGAAATTATGAATCGCGCTTTGATTATACGAGTTCCGAGAGAAAAAGGGCCGACTTGCGTTCAAGATTATTTTCTGCACTGGGATAACCGGCGTATGTACTTTTTCCATAACGATAGATGATTGAAGTTTTATAATATCCGCGCTGTTCGTGGATTAGAAGCTAAAAGTCTGAAGGAAAGGCCCTTAGTGTTACTACGATCCTCCACGTCTTTTTACTGTTTCCTATTTTGTCTGAGATTGCTACTTTTTATGAAATCGTTGCGATAGAGCGTTCTACTGATTATTTGGAATTTGTTGCGCTTCTAATCGAGGTTGTGAAATTAGAAAGATTGCGTTCCATGGATGAAATGGAAAAGCTGTTAGATACTAACCGGCGAGGTTTTTTGAATGTATCGAACGTTTTTCAAGTATGAAGCTTTTTCTAGAAGAGATACACGTCGAATTTTAATTGCACGTTGATTAATTTGACGCGAAGTTGGATATCAAATTCATAAATGAAGCCTACGATGCTGTTCTTTCGCAGATTTTTATAACGAGACATTTATTTCGTACTTTCGTTCATGCGACAGATATGATTTCGATTCCTTCGTTGTGGATGGTTACAAAGTCTGGCATAAAATTACCAATATCTCAGCAAAAACTACTTCTGTACCGCTAACACAATAATATTTGTCTAATATCTCAAACTGACGACTTTTTCCCAACTATAATTGACGAGTAGACTATTGATATTGATTCATTTGTAATACAACAGGTGCAAAAACGCACAAAGCTGTATAACATACACAAATATAAAAGATATCCAGTTCTTAGTAGATGAAAGAAATTTCTACATTGCTTCCACTTCTTTGCTACTGTTTATAAACTTATGAAATTCCATAAGAATCTACAGATCCAATTCGGTGCTGTCTCTACTGTTCGCAAATTTCCAATCATACTTCCAGCAAATACTACCTTTCACTCACTACTTAACGCATCTGCAAACCGCGTACGATCCCTGCTAGAGAGATGCATGCTAACCAAGTTCTGATCGCGCTGGAACCGGCTCGCGATAAAAGCAAGCGCCGGATCGGTAACGTTTCGTCGGAAGCGGTTCTAGAAAGGCGTCCGCAACGATGAGAAATACATGGGCACAGTACGTGGTAATAGGCAGGTAATTCCATTAGAATACGTTACGGTGTCTAGATGGAACGAAGAAGAACGCAGACGTTTAGAAGGACTGATAAAGAAAGAGCAAAGAAATAAAGAGAGAGAGAGAGAGAAAGCATGTTTCTGCCAGGAGAGAAGAAGGAACCGTGCACACGAATGGAGAGAAGATGGGCGCAGTAGAGGGAGGCAAGGAGAGAAAAAAGGATCGAGGCACCCCCTGGGGAGCCGAGAAGCCACCCAAGAAGCAAACTCTCCGATAACTTGTAGGACATACCGCGGCTTTGCTATTCAAGCTTCGCCAAGTAATACCATAAATATTCCTGGCCGTATGCCAGGATCCATGCTGCTGCAGAGAGCTCGATATGCGACGGCCAAAGAGAAAACGATAGACGAATAGAAGGATGCTGAGAGGAGGCGGCCGGCAGGGATGGAAGTGGATCTGTGGCTGTGGCAAGAGGCCGTGGAATTATGCAAGAAAGCTTTTTCAACGATCGCGAAACGAGGATACACCGACGTTGGAAATATTTATGGGATGAAATATGGTAAACGGGCCGGCCGACACCAACCGAGGTAAAATAGTGTTCCGAACCGAATGGACATGGAGTTCGGAAAACTCGTGTCTCGTTCGTTCTTCTGTTTGTTCCTTCGGAATACGGAGTAACGTTATTGTCGGTCAAATGAACCTCTTCGCAAAGTATACTGTGAACTGCAATCGAGAATTTTTATATCGGAGGTGCTTGTTTTGGATATAACAGACGCGTGACAAATTGTTAAGCATTAATCCCTTAATTTGACGTTGGCTTTCGATATTCGAAGCTGCAATGTCCATACTTTTTATCAAACTACTCGGATTCTCCATGAAGAAATTATTTTGTAGGATATATTATACTATAAACAATTTTATTGCTTAAGGATAAGACGATCATAAATGTTATCTTTTAATGTTACTGCTGTTTATAAGAAACACGACTTAGTTTAAGTGTGTTTCTTCGTCCTATGTTATAGAAAATTCGATTTCTTTCGATAAATTTAAGTGTTACTATTAATTTCTTCATTACGTGTTTACCTCAACATTCTATGCAACAAAGCATAGTATTCCAAAGGACGTGAAAGTTAAAAATATTTAATGAAAATAAAAGCATTAAATTGAATTTACGACTTCTGTAAGAGGATTAAAAATCTTCTCATAAAAATATTTTCTAAGCTAGAACGATGAAAATATAATTTCGTGACTCCAATTTGCTTGAAGCGCATTCTTGGCCCCCCTCGAAGATCGAGAACGATCGGCCAATAACTATAATTGTCTTTAATTACGGAAATAATTGCATCGATCCCGATCTATAACGGTTCACCGATGGAAGGTGTGTCCCTATACAGAAATAGCTCGTGCACTGTCAGCTGTTTTCGACCTTTCAAGGAGTCTCAATGGCGTTTAGATACCATTTTACTCACCATTTTACCATCATAGCATTATTCACGCGATAATAAAACTGTTCATAATGGTAATTGGCTGCAATTATGGATATTAATACCGAATACTAATACCATAAATTCTGAAATCCTAAAAAGAAGAATGGTTTTATGTTTCGTTGAAACTTCGAAATTTCTGAAACTTTTATCTTAAATGGTACTTTTATACTTCGTTAAAATTTTAGAACTTTAAGAACATAGTTCGGATTCAAATTTCCAATAACCTGAAGTAAAATAGGAATTTTTAATGAAATATGTAAGTTATTAAATAATTAGGTTTTATATGACTTTATAGCGTTTTATAGAATGTTTGCTGTTACAAAATGAGGTTTTCTAGTGGTTGAGGGAGGTTTTTCTTCTACGTAATTAAAGTTTCAATGATTATGACCTATAGGTCGACAATAATATTAATGGGTGTCGACGAAAAAGGATTTACTACGAGTTTCTACTCTACTATGTCGCAATGGACGATTTACTATTTCATTCAAGTGACGATCAAGATCGATCGATTGCACAGGCAGCTTGCTTTTTGCATGTAATTACAATCCAATTAGCAATGCAAATGCGTAATTGTCAAGGAAGATAAATACAAAGCTCAGGAACGTTGTATAGGAATTTGCTTTTCCAAAATCTTTTAGAATTCCAAATAGAAGTTTATTGAAGTATTTGAGATAATATTTTCACCTTCCCTCAACCTCCTACGATTTGTCCCTTTTGAAACAACAACTTTTACAATTTTCTGATTCTAAAAATATACACTTCATTTATATTATAGTACAAACGAAAATATATAAATAGTAGAATCGTTGACTATGAACAAATCAGATTATTAACAAAATTATGTAACGCAAGAATTACTATCAACTAGCTCAATTACATAATATTCTAATGCCAATGTCTCTTCTTTAAAAGATAAATCACGTCAAACGTTAAAACCGTTAAAATTTTTAAGACAAACCAATCTTCTGCAAAGATTATAAAACTCAACCTACGAGTTGCTAATTGTCTATTACAATGGTCGACGTGACTTTAAGCATCGAATTAAAAAATAAAAAAATACTTCCACACGAAATATCTAAATATAATAAATCTAAGCCAAGCAAAAAGAATTGACAACCAAATTTCAACGTGAACACACCGCTTTGGAAAATTTCACTTAAATAAACAACCTAGGAATTTTCTCAAAAATTCGTCAATTTCTTTTTATAACTTTTATAATTACTTGTTACTACGTAAACAACTAATCTAAATACCAACAAAAACATCACAGTAACGGTTCCAACGACGAGTATGACTGTCAAATCGCAAGTACAGCGTGACGTTAATAATAAAAAAGGAAAAAAGGTTTGCTATGGTTTTCCATTAAAAGGGCGTGCAAGATCGGTCGATTACATCTTCGATGAAGCTGACCGCTCGTGTGAACGTGATCATTTTTCCGCGATCGTTGAAAAAAAACGGGTAAACCGTTTCTTGCCACGAGCGTTTTTCAATCGTTGATTTCACGCGATGGAAATTGCCTGGTGAAGTATATCCGGGTTTTGTCGCGTTTCGGCTATTCTTTCCCAGGTTTCAGCGTAAAATCGCGATTTAGTTCTGGTTGTACTAGTAGTAGAGTCATCGTGTATTGAATGGTATTCTTAGAAGGTCATTCTCTGTTCCTGGGAAGCTGTTAAAGCAGAATCGTCACGCTCGCGTTTTTATTAATGAAGCCATTACGGAGCAAGGGACATCCCGTGCTCTCGCGATTTAATTTTCTTCGATATTAATTACCGTTCTTCTGCGCGACTTCTTTTTCACGTGATCATCCATTTCGTGTGATTGTCTAACACTTAAAATACCAAAGATTTCTTTTCTTTAATATATTCTTAATTTTCCTTCTTGTAGATATTTTCCTTATATCTCTCGATGTATTTTTCATTCTTTTAAGCATAAATATTCTTGTATTTTAAAAGCGGTCGCTGGAAAGTAACCAGCTGTTATTTTAGATTAGACATGAAAAAGATATTTGCCTTCCTTTAAAGATAAAAACTTGCGAATGGTTATAATTGTTAGTGAAAATAATAGTTTTCGCGGATTTCTTAATGGGTTAAAACAATGCGATTGATCTTTTTGGTATAAAGTATGTATGGTTGATAGTAAACACTAAATATATCTAAAAGTTGTCAGCTATTTTCTATAAAAATTGCTAGTAATACAGTTTAGAATATAATTTATAATTATTATTATGTTTCTTTGTATAAAAATCCCACAGTTGGATCATAATGATAGTAAGTGATAATAAAAGAAATTTATCATCGAACTACATCGAACTACATCGAACTACATCGAAAACGGATAATAAAATACGAAAAAATTTCTAAAACGACCAAATAAAATTTCGAAACTTGTTGCCATGTAATTGACAATATCAAATTAACTTTAGTTTCCTGTGTCTCAACCTTAGAAACCTTGTATCCCTTCCACAAGAATTGCTGCATAGAAACGAGAGGAAAAGCTCGAGGGGATCAGGTTGGCTGGAAATTAAAACGCGTCTCATAGAACCGCGCGTCATCGCGCTCGCTGCAAAGGAGACGTGAACGCACGGTAGGAAAAACGAGATATTTATCGGCGGCTGACCAGTGTTGAGGTCCTGTCGAGTCGTTCAATTTACAACAATTACAAAGCACAATGCAACAGAGCGGACCGTACGTTCACCGTTCGGTCGGATATTGCCTCTTCCATTACGGTAAGCGGACTTTAATCGTCGAGATTACCACAGGTTTCAGCCGTGCACGCTTTCTATCAGCGTTCTGTCCTGGCCAGCCTTCCTCGAGGAAAAAAAAGGGCCCAATCGTGTGTCCATGTATTGGATATCCCTTGTTGAACCGGCAGCCAATTTTACGCTTTGCAAAACAATATTGTTGCTGAAACGGCTGCTCGTTAAAGTAACGACAGCGTTAAGCGATCGGGCAACGATTGACGCGTCGACTGACTTTGCCGCCGCTCGTGTAATTATCGATCCCTCGCATTGGGAAACGCTATAATTTCGCGACTTTTAATTTGCAATCGAGGAAGCGTTCAGTCGAAAAAATGTTTCACGGTAAATTAACACCTGGTCCATTTATCGGCTGCGTTCGTTTTCACGTTATTTAAAAAACAAACATATAGTATAGCTTATAGACGAATCGATGGATTAGTAGATGATGATGATTGAGAGAGGCTAGATATCGTCTGAAGAATATAATTTTTGTAGATATAGAAGATATTTACTTTACGTTTAACATAACGTTTTATTATAGATAATAAATACATAATAAGGATAACGTGATGTTGGTTGGATTAAATTGAAAAGATAGACGTCTTGCATGGAAAAAAGTATGATTTTCCATCAATAACGCCAGTTTCGTTTATTAAGAAAGAAATTGCGAACGACGTTATATTTTCGGTAATTTGATAGAAAATCTTTCCTTAGAGAAAACTTGTAGATTTCTTCTGTAAATTGTATTATTTGTAACATTACCTATATATATTTCATTGGTTTCAAATTTTACCAATACATTCATGACAGTTATGTCTGATTACGAAGCTGGTATAAATCTCAAAATGATTTATTTAATATATACAATATAGACGTAGAAATTTTCTGTGGTAGATGTTCAAATATTTTCATGAGCCAGGATATGTGTTTTTAATCTAATATTTTTGTGTGAATTTCTATGTACATGTACGTAGTACAATTTATCAGTGTTCGATATAACAAATCTATCGTACTAACAATACTATTTAATTACCTAGTTGTATGCACTTAAAAAATTAATAAAACTAAATTATTCGTGATACAACATTTTTCGCTGACTACTTTGCCTAAATAACTCGATATCTAATTTCGCCGAAAAATTTTTCCAATGAAAAATTTCATATTGTGCATATATACGCAAGTGTCTACATGGCAAGCGAGTGCGAATCTACATACCATGTTGAAGAAATCATGAAACGTGATAAAAGACGGCTCAAGAAACGGACAATTCACACAAACAGTGATCTAAAAGTCTCGATCAAAGCTTCTGGCAAAATCACGTATACAATTATTAAATTTCATTATGATACTCGTACTTCACTGGTCCGTCGTTCTAGCGTTAACAAATAAAAAGGAGCAAACATCACGACAATCCTATTTCATACACACGTTCTTAAGTCTACATCAATCAAACGCTCGCTTCTCTCCGCGATCGCTCACAGTTGTTGCAAATTTATTTCAACATTGTCTAGCAGTTCTAAAAAAATTACTTCACGAACCAAGCGAAAGAACGGCAAGTGGCACGTGTTGACCCTCTTTGTAGCGAGTCTTATAACGACTCGGAGAAGGATCCAGTCTCGTGAGTAGATCGCGAACAAGCGGCAACGCTACCGAAAACACGTTTCCACAGAGGTGTTCGTTTCGCAAACGGCGTTCGATCCCGCCAGAATGCCGGCCGATCGTGCACAGGTCTCGCCGGTTATTCAGATCACCCTATGAATGGAGATGAAATAGCAGGCCGTGCGCGGTATACGTTCACGAAGGCGCACTACGCGGTCGCTCGTGCACCCGACAGGTACTTATTGATGGAGATAAGCCCATTGGTTTCCGAGTGGTGCGTTGTTGCCTCACCGCGGCTGCGGCCGAGGTAAATAAGGAGTGGGCCCAGCATGAGGCCCAACGATCGTGGCCTGGTCCGCCTAACAGGGGTTAGGTCGTCTCATAATCGTTCCTTCGGCTGACCGCTGCCTCGTCGTGTCGCGATTAGGCAACGCCAATTATCGATCGTTGTCGCTTGACGCGATTAATCGAATCCATTCGGGAGCGATCGTGAGGTTGAGGGGCCGAGGTTGGCCGGTTGGCTCGATAGATCATTTGCTTCGTCGATTCCTTGTTGTTGAAGATCTTTCTCTCGAGTTCGTGGGTGGTTCGCGTTAGGTTTGGTAGATTTTATAAATTCGATGTCGCAGATCTACATGTTGAATTGTTCGGTAGAAGAACTAGTCGGGGAATTGAGATTGCACGCACGTGCGATCATAGCGATTGGATAGATCGATCGGAAGGAATTCCTGAGAAATTGGGAATATCGACATCCAGCGAACTTTCGAAGATTACTCGGAGAAATTATTTATTTGTCGATTGGGGAATTTGATGTTTCATTCTTTGATAGCAGCATTGTTTGGATTTTGTTGGATTATAAGATTCGGGATTGGTTGAGATTGTGTGTTTGTATGATCAGAGTGATTGGATAATTTAATTTTGGAAATAGATTTAGGAAATTGATGTGTGTGTGAGTGAAGCTTGAAAGACGAAGATGTTAATCGAACGATAAGATTTGATGGTGGATATTGAGTATCTCGATAGAAGAATTGTTCTGACATTACCAAGTTGAGAGATTGTCAAGGCTGCATGCGTGATTAAAATGATTGCGTATTTTAATCGAAATGAATTTTTAAGGACAAGGCGAGAAAATTGATATCCAATGAAGTTTGAAAAATGAAATTATTAAACGAACTTTGCTTGAGATAAATTCAAGGTTGTGGTTTAAGTAAAAGTTGTTTCCGAGAGATTGCAGCGTTTCTTTGAAAGATTGCGCCATTTATCATCGGGATACCGTACATTAAATTTTGTTCGTTTCCAATATGTTTAATATCGGATATAATAGTGAAAAATTTCATTGTAAAAATTGAGTCAAAGATAGATTCCTCAAACATTTAATTTTTCGTTATATAAAATTTTCAAGGTAGAATTTTTGCACTTAAATTGTATTTTTTGCAATATATTTAAGCAACATTAGAATTATTGGAGAATGAGTGAAAGGTGTGCATGTGTATTTGAATAAAAGTACAGAAAAATTGGTTGAAGTACTGAATGTTTTATTGTTTGATTAACCGATTATTTGATTAATGTAAGAAAAATGATATATGAAAGAATTGAAATTTATATTCTCCGTCGTATTAATAAATCGGTACACTACGTGTATGATATTTGTGTCATAGTTGAATTCACAGCTGTCTAGTTCTGGAATTTTTCTGCATACATTATGCACGTACTGCGTATGTATGAACATATAACTTGTTCTTGAATTATAAATACAAATCTTACAGTCTAGCATAGTTGTACCTGAATCACAATATAAGAACATGAAATTTGACTATGTATACGAAAACTACCTCCTGCATAATGCTCCAAAATCTTTTCAGTATTCTCTTCGTAACGATCAAATAAAAATTTATGTTTACTTTACTAAAAATTACGTAAATATTGGTTTGAAACAAGTTGAATGCGACAAAATTTGTAAAATGGTATTCAGAACAGAGATACATATTTCACAAACAGCATAGTTTCACAAATTAAAAAATTAATTTAATTTTCCTACATTTTGTTCGCATTTCTAAGGTTACTTTTTTAACAACTTTCGTTAAACTTCCTTCCTTGTAAAATTTAAAAACCAGATGAATTTTGTCAGCTTTATTATTTCAATTATCATAAATTTATTCTTTATATGACTGTTATTATATGACTGTATATGATAGGTATGTCAACGTTAGATCGAATCTAAAAGATACCAAGATCAATAATAATATAAACGCCTTCGTATCGAAAGCTGACTCAAGTATCCATATTGGCACGATTTTTAACCATCATCTTGCTTATTCTTCTCCGTGAATAATTGTTACAAGATCGGAACAATTTGTTCCACTCGAGGATTACGATTACGGCCACTTGGTTGCATAATGTTGTATGCAAATGACACAGTACTATTTTTTCCCACCTTAATACCTTTGCGTCTGTCCAGATCATTGGTTACAGCGTATAAGCTGTGATTGAACGTTGCCAACGACATAAGATGGAGATATTCGCGAAGATATGACGTGCTTTGAGTTTCGATCATACGATAGCCAGGTATTCAGTCTCGTGGAATACTCGAGACTTAGAACGAAAGCATTCGATTCTTTGCCAATGAATTAGATCACTGAATATTACAGTATAGAAATTATCTGAGTCAGCTAAACTTCAACATCTTAACATTCAATCTTGAACTTTGCACACATTAGTCGAACCTGTTTTACATTACGAGATATCCTTAACTTTTAATACAAAGACGAGAGAATGAGAAGATATCGTGTACTCTATGTCTAGCAAGAAAAATATCAAAAATGTAAAATCTAAAAAAACACACACATGATTCAAATAACCGTATGACAAAGCTTGAGTGGACAGTGGAGATGTTTAATATAATAAGCTAGAAAATAATTTGCAAAAAATATAAGATACGTACATTACTGAATTAATTAACCTTAGCTGAACAAACTATTTTTCTTTTGATGAGAAGGCATCGCGTTTTCGTAGAAAACTATGTCCGTCGAACGTGTTAAATTATCTGTTTTTAAATGCAGTCGCTTAAAAATTGCTCATAACCAAATTTGGCGGTTATTCAACAAACAATACGGTAATTCAAACGACCATGTCTTCCTCTTTACCTCTCTAAGATCGCTTCGCTGATTCGTTTTTATTAAAAATAAAGAAGAAAACGAAGAAATAAAAATACCAACAAGCTTCATACCATACTTGAACGAGATAGCAGCGGTTTTAGTAGACGCCAACCTCAGGATAAATTCTCGTAGCAATGTTTATCGCTATATTATATTCTTTCTTGACGTCGCCGGCCGCAGCGAAGCGTGTAACAGGTATAAAGAGAATCGTTTGCCGTGTTTTTACGAGATCGTTCGACAATTTGAGGCAATATAAAACACCGTGTGCAGCCGCGTTACTCTTCCTCTCCTTGCCAGTTGGAGAAAATTTGCCAGCCACGGTAGATTTTCCGCGCGAAGCCGTTCGATTGAAATCGACCGTAACTACCGCGAGTCGAGAGTGAATCCTTTAGGCCTCGTGGAAATTTACATGAATGCAGGCTAAAATACGCGCGACATTTGAATACGAACGTCGAGCTTGTGGCCGATTTTTGCGGTAACCGACCAGGGAATTGTTATTACGGTAAATTGTGATATCGCCGAGATTTTTGCTCTCGTTGTGAAATCCAAGATTTCACGGGCGGACGGAGGAATGTTTCAGTTCTTGCAACAGAAAAATGCTACGGTGTAAAGCGTGTTTTCCTAACAATGTGTGTTATGTATTTTGTTGTGCAGGTTATGGGGGAATAAATCATTTATTACGTAGGATCTTTTTAGCGATAATATGCTTCGTACTGTTTACTGGTTACAAAGATAAGAATTAATATACTATCGCATTACTATCTTTTCAAGCTTCTTAATATTCAAGAAGTTAAAAATTATCAAGATAGAAATACTTTTTATTTTCAGACATTTTTAGTCTCGTTATTTCTCTTTTACGAAACTCTTGTATAATCTTCCAACACTTTCAACTCCTATACTCACCGATAAACCTCGGATATTTATGCAAATTCATATCCTCATGAATATAATTACAGAAAAAAAAAGAAGACCGAGTTGAGAATTGTTTTACCCGTGAAATATAACGAATACTATGCATTGCATATTTTATATACTTTTTCATATTATCCGCATTCTATGTATTCTTGCAGCTTCATATTTCCCATAAATATTGCGTGTCTATTTATCAAATTTTAAATCTTAGATCTCAGAGGAACTCTCTATTTCCAAACTACTTTAATTTCGTTACTACTCTTCTCAGAGGATTTCGCAAAAGTATATTAGGAATTCTTGCGCTGTCTATCGCGTGAAGAGCCGTCGGTCGGGCCACCGCTCGCGCTCGGCGAGTCGTTCGTTCCGGGCTCCGCCCGATCGCGGTGCAACCTGCGATTATTGATGGAATCTCGGTAAACGGCGATTCCTGGACGCGCAGCCCAACCACCACTATGGATCTGCCGTTCTCTCGGACGATTTTGCTCGCTGCATCACGTACCACCTTAATGAACGACGTCGAAACGTTTCGACACGTTCAAATTGGCCGTTGATCCACGGCATACCGACGTCCTGGCGGATATCTACGCCCGTAGCTTTCCCTCTGTCCCTCCTGTCATCCCGTCATTCCGCTGCAACCGCATTATTGCGTCCTGATGCGCTCCGCTTCGATGTAAACAGCTTCACGGCTAATGATATAATTAGACTTCTCTATCAATTTGCGTACGGCCCTCGGACTTCCTCTTCGCTGTTCGACTTACAACCTGCCTGCATTCTTGCCCTACTTTTACGTGCAAATTATCCTTCTTCCTTCTTTTAACGGATCTCAATATTTTATGCAAGCGTACGATGTGTTTTTTAATTCGTTCGTGATCGATATAGAGTAGGTTGTGATGAAGCAGCTTTTTTTACTCTGCTTATTGAGATGTGCTATTTACTTCGCTGTCCATTAGAAGAGTCATCTGTTTGTTTTAATGTATCTTCAGGGTCGATTTTAGATCTAGATTTTAGATGAAATTTGTGTGTTTTGGCGACCTCTGTACCCTTAACGATGAAAGCTCAAGGAATAATTAATTTTCCAATCGCGTGAAAATTGCACCTATGAATCGAATCGTTGCATCGTATTTCGTATCAGTAGAATTTGTATCTGCCTTCTTAAAATTGTTGTTTAAATATTGGCAATATAAATAAAAGTAACAACGATTTAATGCAGAGAGAAAAATCTCTTACTGAATTTAATGAGTTTAATAAAGAAACCAAAATCAGCTCTTTAATTCCAGCATATTGGAATGAGTGGCCACATGGTTCTCAGACCACCGTGGAATTCAGATTATATCCTTCGTTAAATGTTACATCTGATTGACAGTACGTATACATATATTTCGTTCTTATCTTATCTTCGCTCTTATCTTCGTTTCTTAAAGTGCCCTAAATTTAATTCGATTTTTAGTAATGCTATTTCAATTTTTACTCAATTTATTTGTTTATTACTATTATTTCACTTGAACATCGTTTGCATTACATTTTTCTGTACTTACATGAATGTTACAAATTGTAAACCTTACAAAATTGTTTTACGTATGGAGAAACGAATTAGTCGAATATCAAAATAATATTTCATTACTAATTTAATAATTGCACACCTCTAAATGTTTCATTCCATTGGCAGTTTTATTTTATACCGTACCATATGTTATATCGTATTTTATTTTCTAATTTATTTATTTCGTTCTTATATTAAATTGTACAACTTGATGCCACACCCTGTAAATTCTCCATTTTAGCTTTGTATAGGAACGAACTTGAATGTTCCCCATGGGTTGGCACTAGGATACACCCTCGGTAACCCCTGCTTGTCGTTAAGGGCGGCTGAAAGGGGTTGGACAAAGGGGTTAACTACCCAATCCTGATAGAGGCAACAGTTAGAGGATCGAACTGGACGAAGAAGGGACGGCGTACCACTCTTCAGACGGATTGTTCCAGCTACTTTCAAATCAAAAGTTTTATTTCAAGACGAGAAAGATTTATTCCTATCTCTTTGAACTGTAACAAATTTTCGTGATATTTCCTGAATCTATTTAACTTTTTTATATATTAATATTTTCGCTTAATTGTTAATCATTATTGAATTAACAATTATTTAAACCATTCGTTACTATACACGATATATTATAATTGTTTCTTATAGAATTTGTTTAGTGAAAACTATATATTAGAAACTGTAACGAAATTAGAAGTTTTTATAAATTTGTTTCATTCTGTTTTGACTGATTTGATAAAATATTTCTGAAGAGATAATATATATAGGTTTCATATCTTTCTTGCCATTCTGTGCGGAGGAAAGATTTCAGATAATTTATTTATCTCATTTTTCGAACGAACATTTTTCATCAATCTTTGCATTTCATTTCCATAATACCAGATTTTTGTAATCAGACCAAAATACTACTTACTGATACAAAATTTTATATATTTGGACTTTATACATTTTATATATTAATATTTGAATGTTATAATAAATACAATGCCATGCAAATGCTTTCTGTGCCTATTGTACATGGTAAAATAAACAAAATCTGTATTATTAATAATTTTCCTATATCTTTCTGAAGAATAAAAATTCCAATAGAACTGAAAGAGGACTATAATATTACTGTATCACCGGTGATCTTTTTACGTTTAACGTTCAAATATTTTCTCATAATGAATATATAGAATATTATTCAACTGTACCGTAGAAAAGTTGTTCTATCGTTATTCGTCGTCTTTCAGTCGAAATCGATTAGAAACACCATCGATCGAGCGTACCAATGGTAACTGCATATCGTATTATTAGTACGCCTCTGTGCAACGCTTGGTTAGCTTTCTGAGGTAAACAGTTTCACGCGTAATGACGTAATGAACTTCTATCAATTTACTTTGCTCGCGATCTCTTTCCTCTCTGCTGCTTTATTTACCTGTTCGTCAAGATCGGTAGCCCGTTCGTAATTATTATCCTGTCATAAAGCCGCAAGACAGATTGTAAGTTCGTTGGATCTATGAGAAGATCCATTAAGCGCACGATACCAGTGTACAAGATTTTATCATCTTTATTATTTGACGTTTCGTTTATCGCTAGTCGAACAATGCAAACGCGGATTCGTTCGCAAAAATATTAATCTATTAAGAAGAAATTCTGCCACGTGAATCATCTTCGTCGATCGATCTCGTTGATCATGATTGATAATCGATTCAACGATGAACGAACAAATTTGACACCGATGAAATATTATTCCGCTTGGTTCCTTGTTTATAAATTGCCGCGAGATAATCTTGAAATCCTATGATTACAAATATTTTGTTGCAAATGAAGATGAAACAATTTACGATTATGCAAAATTTTAATTTTAGAGATTTTCTAAAGGATGGAAAGTAATGAAATAGCTTTATATTTGAATTATAAAGACTTGGAATTTGAAGCAGCTTTTTAGAAGAATTAAAATATTTTTATTTTCTACATTTCTAAGGATTTCTTTAATAAATTTTACTACTAATTTTTCACTCAATTTTTTGTCTTATGATTAATATTTATTAGACAACATTTAAATCTTCGCTGGATAGAAGCTACTATTCTATTTTTATATCTTTATCTATATTTCTTGTAAAATCTCCTATTTCTCGATAGAAAATGTATGTACTAATAATGCATGCACCAAGCAATATATCTTGATTTAAGCAACTCATAAAATATTAATAGGAAACTAATATATAAAACTAAGATATTAATGACATCCTTAAGATTTGAAATAGGATATTGACTCTGCCGTAGAATCCGTACGATTGGAATTAAACTATCTTGTGGCTAATTCGTTTATCGCATTGATCACCTTTTTAGACGCTCACAACATGTCATATGACCTAGCGATGTTCTACCTTATAATTAGTATTTATTAAACAGCATTTAAATCTTCGCAGAATAGAAGCTAATATTCTATTTTTATATTTTTATTTATATCTCTTATAAGTTTTCCTATTTCTCGCTAGAAAATGCATGTACTAAGCAATAAATCTTAATTTAAGTAACGCATAAAATATTAATAGAAAACTATAACGACATCCTTAAGATTCGAAATAGGATATTGACTTTACCGTAGAATGCGTGAGGTGGGAATTAATCTGTCTTGTGGCCAATTCGCTTATCGCATTGATCACCTTCTTAGACGCGCATAAGATGTCATATGGCCTAGTTTAAAATTATGCTGATCATTATCGAGCCATACATCTAATTAAGACGTCGATGACACGTTACAGCGAAAGATTTGAATATGAAACTAGCCAGATAACTTTCCAAAGCTTCCAAACTTTTTCTGCGTATCTGCTTATCATTTATATTCGTGGTTCTTTCTTCGAGGACCGCAAGAAATCACAGCGCAGAAAGGTGAAAGGGAAAAAGAGAATCCTTGTGTTATTACGCGTGACAAGGGCGCATTAAGTTTCTGGATGCACCTGCAAAGATAGCAGAAGTCCGGCAGTAAATTCATTATAAACGACATCCTTTGGCATGTCTTACGTGACTTCCAATCTGAACACGAGCATGGCTTTACGACGAAATCGAACGAGACTTTCTATGTTAAATAAAACCGCATCTCGTGATAATTCGAACGCCAATAAATTTCTGAACTGCAGTTGGTCAGAACACGTCGAGCTTCGTCTGTGGTTCGCATCGATATTTCGTTTAAATCCTTCATTCATCGCGCTTCTTGCTTTTGTTTGCCTGCTATAGTGGTATGTGGTGCATAAATTATAAGTCGCGTCGAATGTTGTACAAATTTTTGTTTCTACTTGTTTGATGAATTTGTAGAGCTTGTATAATACGTCGAACATCGATGATGAGATTTTTGAGGCAGATTAAAGTGTCGAAAATTGATTTATGACCGAGTGCGATGGAAACCATTGATCGATCGACGTGAATGAGGTGATTGTGAATCGAGAGGTGATTGTGCTGAATTTCATCGAGTATGTATATATTTTATTGCAGTAGATGAAAAGGGAAAGGACTAAGAAAAAGGGTATCTGTGTCGTAAATGTAAATGTATTCTAGATAATTATTATACAATCACCAGATTGTAACAGAAATGAAACTTTCAACGCTATTTTGTTTATAATTAAGCCTTGAAATATAACGTCCAAGTGGATGAATGTAATATACAATTTAAATCGTGTCCATGTCACGGTATACTTAAATACACTGCTCTATTTCTAATTTTATTAATAATTTAATAAAAAATAAAATACGTCGTATTTTTGAGAAACAATGATTCTATCATAAAAGGAGAACGCAAATTACAATGAAATTTGGCAGGAAGTGGGCGAGATAAGTTATCAAATGGAAGCACTTGAAAAAGAAACAATTAAACGACCATGTGATCCGAAAGGATGTACAACAGTTGCACAGTGCAAACTACTTAATGCATGGTTTCACGCGTAATGATCCAATGAACTTCTATCAATCTACTCACGCGAGGTTTCCACGACTTGACCATTACCCTTGCCACGAACAAGCAACGAGGATTTTGCAAGCTGCACGATCCAACGAACCTTTCTATATTAGGTCGACCGCGATGCAATTTTAAATCATCCTTCTCCGTAATGAAAATGTTGATATTTTTTACTAATAAAAAATATTCATATATCTCTCGCTCGATTATATTCCATATTCTTTTTTATATATTTTATTCTATTTTATACATAGTCCATTTGATATCGTAAAGAAGTTTTAACGATGGTCGATGAAAAATTTATATGTTTCGCAAATGATGTGAAAATTATGTGATAATTTGCCACACACGTAGGACGAAAGAAAACAAAATGAATTTTATGTTAAAGATCGTTTGCCTGAAGCCTTTCACTTGATATTCTATTTTTCTGTTTTCGCACAAAAATAACAAATGAAAAATATAATTTTACTTATATGCAACGTGTTGATAAAAACATTTATCACAGCTAACGATGAAATCACCTTTTAAACGTTATTATTAACAAGGTCAGATTGATATTACAAGACGTTGCAGCATATATCTTCCACTGTGAGGTAGTTACATATCCATGTCATTATTTTCAGATCATTGTACGCAATTTATCGTCGAAGCTTCAAATTGCTCAAACATTATAGGGTATTCACGCGTTACATCTTTTAGATCATCAATAAATCCTTTCAGTTTATACATATAAACATTTATCGCGCCGTTTAACAGGAACTAGCTGGCAAATGAAATACGGGCTGTTCGAAAATTATCCTGAACATGATGTATCAACTTTATTTATGCTTATATTCATTTGGTGCATTTTCATCTGCTCGGTTCGCGCAAATGCAATCTGTTTCAATCAATTCGGATGTCTAGTAATCGTTTAAAATCACTCGCGGCACGATACGTATCTGCGTGTTACGCGGATAACGTTCTATATTATATAATTATCACGTTGTGTTACTGATAAGAATAATAATCGATCACTCTGATCGTAAATTAAGTGTCCGTCGGTGATTCCGCGACTGACATTACCCGGATACATCTCGTCTCGTTACTTTTCAATTTCTCGTTCGACCGGGTGTCGTATGATAAATCGAGCGTATCCAATCAGAACGGTTGCTTCCAGCTTGGTTACTTCTTTGTAGAAATAAGAATAGGAAAGGGCAAACCGTGATAAAGCTAGAAGAAACAAATTGTGTAGATTTCATGGAAATGATAAAGTTGAAAATAAATAGAGTAAAAAGTATGGGATCGTTGGGAAAGTTGGTAGCGAAATTTATAAACAATTTAGAGATAATGTATTTTTGTAGAATTAAATTTCTTGCTGTTATAAAGAAAATTATTTGATATAAATAATAGATGAAGTTGAAATTCTATCTATCGTATATAGATGATATTTATTTTTTAGATCGTGTCATGGAATATGATCTTATTACACAGTGACATAAACACGAATAATAGGTATTATAGAAATATTTAAAAAATATAAATATAGGTTTAAGTTAAAATTAGTTCTAACAACAGGTAATGGTAAAATTAATCCCAATGAAGATAGAAAAAATGGGAAATCTAATTCAGAAAATAAATATTCGTCTCCTCGTGTGAGTCACAGCAACGATAACATGAATGCATTTCTTTGCGTAATGAAAACTAAACGAGATATTTTCAGGATTATTTCAGTATTTTTAATTTTTTTAAGTTTTAACTAACTTGAATCAAGAATAATGTTACAGTAACAATTTCCTTGATAACTAACAATTAATTGTAATATCTAATGGCAGAAATTTTTATAATTGGATGATTGTACAATTTTTTAATGATATACAGGATCAAATAATATGCATTAAAACATTAAGTACGAGTTATAATTAATTTTTACAATACTTAATTTATACTACATACGAATGAAACAGCACACAAATTGAACAATTATCCAAACATCTTAAAAACAAATCGTGTGAAACTGGATCTTGTACGCCGTTGGCGTAAATACGGTATCGCCAATCACTATGCAATCGCGTAATAACGTATTGAATACGGATATTAAGCGACATTATACAATCAGGTTTCCAATAAAAAAAATAATACTTCCTTGTTGTGTGGTCCGTCATTGTAATTTTGTAATCTTGGTGTACGCAAAAACAAGTACGGCCATATATGTATCTATATTAAAATAACGAGTGATCAGCTAATGAAAAATGCGGTTAGATGACTTTTTTTTGCTTCATACTATTTCCATCAATGCATTTGTTAAAAGCATTAATGTATCTTCATAAAAAAGCGTTCATATATGTTTGAAACTAGCATCATTATCAATAATGATCGAATAAAAGAAATCTTGTTATCTATACTATCAATTAGGAGAATTTATATATATAAATGCATAACAATCCACGATCTAGCTATCACTTATTATTTCGTATAATATATAAATTATAGCTATCAATTATTTCGCACACGAGAAATTTTTTAATTTAAAACCTCGTTGTGGAAGAAAGGTTTTGACCATGCTTGGGCAAGAATTAGCCTGGTACACGCATAAAATAATTTCCTAGCGATTGTCTGAATGAGATTAGGCAAATTCGCGTACACTTGACAAATTTCTAAAACTTGATTTGCTCGGAAATGAAACTTCCAACGCACTTTTGTTATCCTTGATTTCCGCCGTGTTTCCATTCATAGAATAGAATTAGAATATCTTCAATCGTACCACAAATTTACGGACCACGCACAATAAAATTTCATTTATTGAAACGAAATAGTCAATGCCCAATTAACTGAACTATTGTCGATTGAATCCAGTTATCTAAACGCGAGCTCCCGCTATGTGACCAGAAAATAACAAATACCGGGGAAAATGAGTGAACTTCTATTACATGAACTTCAATTACAACGTACTTATAAACTGCTATTCCCCGACAAGTTCAAAGTTCAAATAAACGGAGTTCTACTGTGGAGTATGAAAGAAAAGAAATTCACGAAAAAAGAAAAATGTTGATTGCAAATCGCCATTTTCCTGAAGCTCGCTTCTTCCCGATGAGGAACGAATCCGCGGTTAATCGTGCGTGAACTCGGGTAAAAGGGCTCGCGTGCCAACACGCATAAACGGCCGGGTGAACAGAGCGCGAGACTCGAGTGGATCGCACGTGGAGAAGCAGCATGGTTCGGTTGAAAAAATTTTCACCAACGACTCTCGTTTCACGGGATCGTCGCGTGACGACGCGACGCTCGTGGGCCGGGGTTGCTTGCGCAACGGAACGAACGAGATCGTTGTCGTCTTACCGGGTCGAGGCGTGGGCGTGTGCGGCCTGTTTCGAGGAGCGCGCGCTTCCGGGGCAAAAATTCGAGTCGCTCAGGTGCGACAGAGCACGGAAATTGGAACGTGGCATGGTAGCCAGGTGTAGTACCCTGGAGAAATCGGCTGATCGATGTGAGACCGGCGTATCAGCCTGCTTCCAACCAGTAAATTCAACGACCAGTGTCGAAACAGCACGGAAATTTGACGACGCTTTAAACAAGAGAAGACTACGAAGTCGACAAAGTCGAAGTTAGTAGGATGTGGGAGTAGAAAGTCTTGATGAAATATATGCGAAGCGATGAAGTTAAGTGCGAAACCTGGAACCAGTGAAACGCTGCTTGAACAGCTCTAGACATCACAGCTCTATGGGAACCGATGTATGGTGGAATGTTGAATTTGGTCGTCGCGGCAGAAGTCAATTTGTAGCTTTTGCTCGGCTGCTAATACGTTTCAGAAGAACAGGGATACACGTATATTTAAATGGAAAGTTGATAGGAGGAGTCAATTGAAAGTGCAAGTCGATTCAAATATCAAAGGTGTAAGACTTGAGAATTGCTTGAGCGTTAATGTTGTCTTATAAAATGCAATTTTTAACGCATTATGCATTGAACTTACGTTTTGAAAATGTTGAATAGCATAAGGAGTTTCTGGCACAAATGATCTTTTATAATGTAATAACAATTAACTCTATACATCGCTACTAGTATCTAATGTTTTCCTTCTGGATAGTTCATATGTGGAAAAGATAGAAAAAGATACATAAATTCGTTACTTTCTACGTGCAATAAGCTGTCTTGAGAAACTTTTTCTTACCATGATTTCTGCATCGTGATAAAATTCTGAATATTTTAAATAAACAATTACAATTTTTTTAATATTATATGAAAGATATTATTCAGACGACTTTAACGATGCACAACACGCATGTATACGTATACGAAAGAGAAATATTGGTATCTTATCTAGGACATAACATTTAATAAAAATCATCGTTTGAAAGTACATGTTTACTTCTTTCTTATATCTTACATCTTCTTATATATTTCCCTAAAATACACACTCAACACAATTCGACGATTCTAACAAACACAAACTTGACTTGAAGGAAACATGAAATTCCAGCAGAACCTGTACAATCCGCACAGCATCGAAAATACACCTGGAACCGTAAAACCGCAATTACGGAGATGAAAGTAGCCTGCAGAAATTCAGGGAGTGTAAACGAAGAACGGTGTTTCGCATCCCATCGACACGCGCGATCTTAACGAGACCATTATTCAAGAATCGTTCGATTCTCCCGCGTAAAACGACCACTCGATAAATAGCCGGGCCGTTTTAATTACCCAGCTGAAGGAAGAAGAAAACGTAGCCGGCCGTTGGACCGCTCGTAGCTTCCCGGTTCACGCAGCCCCGTTTAATTAGCCCCGCGTTTCGTTCGCCTTATCAATTATCCACTTTCCGCGTAATAACACGTGTTATTCTCGGCCACGGAACCGGATAGATAAATATATTTAACCGATCAATCAGCCTGTATACCTACGTGGAAACACTGTTGGCCGTGAGAAAACTTCTTCTTCGTCGGACCGAAGCGGTTCATCAGTTTCCAGGAGCTTCGCGAGTGACAGATCCGGTGGGTTGACTGACTGGCCACAATGGAAACGCGCCGGCTCGTTGCGTGTCAAGCCTGTTATGTAGGTGTCAACACCATTCCAAGAATCGTTTTTTATCGTCCTTTCCATTCTACGCCGGCATTTCTTCCTCGTTCTACAGAGCAATTCCTGATCGCGGATCTAATCCGCCACATGGCATCTCTCGTTCTTCCACACCCGCTATTCTACGCTATTCGAGGCTCGTGTCTCGGTCGGCCTCGTCACGCCTCGCGACCCTGTTCGCTCGAAATGTCCCGTACACGGAGCTTTCTGCTTCGTTACGGAGAAGAATTTGTTCGGAACGTGATATGGGCATTGCTAATGAAGTCTTTGGAAGCGTAAACGATCGGTGGGCCGATTAAATCTTTCGTTGGAATGGGCATGTTGAATGTCTGAGATTCATATACATATGTATGTTTTATACGACGATGTTGGAAATTGTGAATTTTGTCCGTATTGATCATTCGGGATTTTTGAACTTACTTTGGAAGTAATTTTGAAGAAATTTTAACTTTTGTTTCTATCGCATCGATCTTGGAAAGTTCTATTGTCAAACGTTAGAATAATTGATTTTTAGGGGGAAGAATTTGTCTTGTTCTCTCGTTTCATAGAACAAAGGTATTGAAATTTACCGGTCAACCTAATAGGTAATATTCAATACTCGTTAACTTCACTTATTTTCCTCTTGAACGAAACTCATATAAAATTCTTAATCATTTTGTAGAAAATTATCATTTCAATATGAAGCTCTAATTTCAGCTTGTATTTTTATTTTGCTAGTCTCTTATAAGTATTTTTAATTAACGAGCTGATAAGAATAATGCCTGGGAATATCAATTAATTGATAAAATATTGTATATAAAATATAAAATACTCGAGTAGTATCTCGATGAAAAATCTTCTGATCGTTTCCAATTTGTAATAAATAATCTCAGGCATGCGCTAAGTCAGTTGAATAAATCAATATGAAACAGTCATAACATAAATTTTAATAGTTCCATTGAATGTTTTAAACTAATAGCATTCAGCCTATAAAATTTTTATACATTTACAATATAAAAGTGATATACACGCGAGTGATAAATTAGAACCGACCAATGATTAGGATTAAGAATTATGATATATCTTAAGAGCAATTCAAATTCAACACACTAAAAGTAATATAAATTCGAACCAGTTCTTACAAAAAATACAACCAAAGACCTTTTATATTCGTATTTAATATTTTATTCGACTATGCAAGAAATGATCGGTAAGTAGGTACATGCGAAAGCTCTGGGCTAGTGGCGTATTATTAATTTTTCAATTACTTGCTAATTGTGGGGCTATTAACGTAATATCTTCTAATACCTGTTATTTGCTTTAGTCGCTAGCCTCGGTGGGAAGGGAGTTTTCTTTCGGAATACGGCGAGTTTCCTCGGGGGCGTTTGATATTCACATCCCTACGCAATCGTTCGTGACGCTGCTAAAACTCGCGGATAATGTTAATACCGAGGCTAAAATCAGCTACATAGTCAACCGTAATTCTTGGTTGTCAGGATGCAGTACGCGCAACCTTTTAAAGTAAATTGCAACCCCGATTCTACGGTGAACTATGAACATACGGTACCCGACGACGATTCATTTTCACTTCTATGCGAAAACCATAAGTGATAAACGCGTCAAAATTACATCTTTCGTCTTTCGTGAAAGAGCAGTTTTGAAATTCAATATATATTGTCAACCAATTTCACATCAAAATTATCTTTTTATTTCATTCTGGGATTAAATGTATGTTTCTATTAGTTTGTTAAATATTTGAAAGATACTAACAACGTTCGATATATGCAGATTGATATTAATTAAATTAAACTGACTAATGTCATTTGTTTTTTATTTACCACCTATTTTTCAACTATTTCATATTCACTTATCCATATGACATAAAAGTCAGAAAATTATAAAATATGGGCTTATAACGGTATTCTTGTGTAATCCTGCGAGAACTGTTCGTTTAGGAATGAGCTATCGATTCTTATGTTGAGCAATGCAATTTAAAGAAACCGTTCATAAATCTCCCCATCTTCTAAAACCAACTGTCGTAACCCAATGGAAAACTCTGATTGAGAAACCCATTAAAGACCAAGCAATTTTTCATCAAATTTCATAAAATTATAGAATCTACGTGAAAGAAATTGCGAAAAAAGAATTACTAAACTAAATCCTTATAATTCCCTTTCAATGATAGTGTTGAGAAACAGAATTCGATAATGGAAAATGGTGAATTAAATAAATATGGACGATTAGCCTGTTAATATAATTTATCTGACGAAAGATAAAGAATGCCATATCATCGGCTTCCTTTTCCCTGCTATAACCATTTCGATGAAACCAATCGCACTTCTATTTGCATCTCTGCAATTTCATTGACCACGTAAACCGTGTCTCTCTTTGAGAACCAACGTAATCGACGAGGGAGCGTAAGGGATTTTCGCATGATGACACCGGTGAAACAGCCCTCTAATAATGTCCCGACGATAGCGAACGAACCAGCGATATGCGCGATGGTAACCGGTTAATTATCGCGTTTCTATTTCGGACACGCCCAGGTCTTTTTTAGGGAGAGACAAAGAAGCGGCCTCGAAATCCATTGTCAGAGAAGCCATCGACCGAACTGGATTCCCAAACGGACGCATCTCACGTAAAAGAGAATTAGGTTAGAGAGAAAGAGAAGAAGATACAACGTTGTTGGTGTGGTGCCTATATAATTTTACGCGCTCGCCAAGGGTAGCTGACGGAAATTAAAACAGGGAAATTAACTGAACCATCGTTACGAAATACCAAGTCGATGTAACGAAATCGTTTACGCGTTGCTGTGGTGGAATCGCCGAATATCATTTTCAGCTGGAGAAAGAAATAGATTCGATAAAAATTCGTAGATTCGACTTTTTGAAATGTTTGATATACTTTATCGAATCAGTGGTAGTTTAAACTATCGGAAGTTTGAGCTGATTACGCTTCCAAAATCAAATCCCAAGAGTCTGTATTAGCTTATATTTATAATGTTTAATGTATCGTACATATGTGTACATGTCTTTCAAGTTTTCTTTGATAAAATGGTATACTATCGTTGTTAGTTTTTAAAATTTCATTCTATCAATTACCTGCTTCCTTATACGCTTTTAATATTAAAAAACGAAATCACTGTTCATTCGAGCTTGTCTTCTTCAATGTCCCGCTTTTTATTGAATTTTATATTTAAACTTGCACGTAAAAGTTGATTCTCTTTGTATTTTTCTCCTTCTTTCTTCGTCTTACTTTATTACATCCAGATCTTGAAATTTTAAAAATCAAGTAAATTTCAACTTGAAACGAGCTTTACCCTTTTACTCTTCGTTAATACTTCTCATATGAATATAAGTATAAATTACTGCAAAATTGGTTGGAATTTCGTTTCTCTTGATATATCATCTAGGTAATTCATTGTTTCATATAAAGTAACCACATTTCTCATTTAACACAAATTTGTCATACACAGAACGATATCTTCATACTATTTTAACAAGAACTAGATCCAGAAAGCTTCACAATTTAATTTCATGTCGTCGATCACCAAAATTTCAAACTTCGAAGCATTCGATTAATACCGGGGTCAGTCCGATCGAAATCTCCTTAAAATTTCACACATTTGTTCTCGAAACACGTAGGTATATCCCGTAGCTCGCTAGATTTCATGAGTGGAGCGTACGAGTGGGATTGATCGCGTGGTTTCCGGCTGGCTACGAAATCGATTTAGCGTCGGATCGAATCAGGTGTAGCCACGCTTCGACGTCGGATAACTTTCGAGGATCGTTCGTCACGTGATCGACGATACGTCACGATGATCGATCACCGAATACAGAGATATGCTCGAGTGTCCGCTCAACGGAATGCAATGGATACAAAGAGGAACGCGTTAGTTTCTCTTCTCTTGTTTTCCGGCCCGTGACGTACCGTATCCTCCTCCCCCGTGTCGACGCTGAACTGTCATCCATCTCCACGTTGCCTTCTGAAAATATAAATGGCTTACTGGATGCCGCGTTATCTCTGCACGAGTTCATATCGATCCTTTCTCGTGCTATCGGTTGAACCTTCGAGTTTCACCAGTTGCGCGATTGTTCTTACGCACCGTATTATCGCGATTATCCGGATTTGTAACATATTGTTTGCTATCTTCTTTTTAGACAGATTTACCATTTATTTATAATTTGATTTTGGTTGGTTTTGATTTTAAATCGACGTTAGTCTATGTAAATTATTATTCAAACGACGAACGTAGAAACTGTGCCTTCATTATTCAGTTACCTCCAGTGCCTTCTTTAAAATAAATTCATCATTGATTTATCAGCTTCATTTTGAAATTAATTCCAGTTTATTTAAATTTATTATTCGATCGATAGATATTAAAATATTCTAATTTCTTGACTTTGACCTTAAATCATTGCTCATCTGTTTAAATTATTATTCAGTTAGTATATGCACATAGTTAATATATTGCAATAGATGCAAAAGTTAGCACGGTGCCTTTTTTCTAAAGTAAATTTCCTGTTTACTTCTCGTCATTACTTTTGGATCAGTCCTTATTTAAATTATTGCTCAATTATATAGAAGTTTGAGATTTCACACGAAGATTCACCGTCCCGTGAAGTTTCAATTAGTCGATTGTCTTTATTTATGGCGACTGAACCACGCCAGGATTTTTCCGGTTTCGTTAATAGGATTTGTGGCGCGAGATCTTTGTAAGTAGATGGTTTTCGAGTCCTTTCAAGCGTCGTTAGTTGGCAGTTATGTATGGGGGCTGCAGAAACTTGCACAATACGGATGATCATTTGCTTGCACAAGGTAAAATTCTTCTGACTTGGAATAAAACATTGTTTTGTAGGTATAATTTAAAGTCTTCATTATTAATTGTAATCAACTAAATTACAATTTTCAAAATCTCATTAGCTCTCTAGAAATCTTCTATTTAGAAATTCATCAATTTAATTAGTTTAAATTTTTAATCTATTTGGAAATTTGTCAAATTTATAAGCTCTTCCGTACTACACGATCTTTAATTCAGATGTTCTGTGTAATATTTCTTTTTATAACAACGATGGCACCAGCACATACATTTTCTTTAAATAAAAAATAAAATAATATTATTTCCATATACTATGTTACATATTTTCTGCCATAAAGAGTACTAATAGTACTCGTCAATGTAATAAGAGCTTTGTTATGGATATATACACAGTTTTCCAAAATTATGAATTTACAAGAAACTTCATCAGCATCGACTTCTTGAAAATAATCAACTCCACTTTTAGCACCATTCTCAATTTCTCAGACAGTTGATTACCGTTCAATTCTGAAGAAAAAAGAACATATTCCTACAAGCTTCTTCTTTGCAAGGAAAAAGCATACATAAATTCAAAGACAAGTTAACAAAAATAATATAATATCGCACCATCATCACTTTTCTCTATTTTTCAATTTATAACTATCAATCTGTTATAGCTTCTGAGCAACTCGATCGATTATTTCGCGCTCGGTGTTGTATATTTTCGATAAAAAATTCCTACAGGAACATTAGAGAAACACTTTTCCACTATCGATAAATATTAACAAAGATTTTTTCCCGCCACCCAATGAATATTCTCAAAGAGATAAGAAACGAACTTCGCGTTCGTTTCTCCTCCTCCCTCAGACCTGAACAAATCTCCTCAAGACCTACACACGCTACTTCCACTTCGTCCACGAAAGATTGTTTAGTCATTGCAAAGGCAAAAAGAATCGTTCCGTGCCACGGTGGGTTCTCCACATAGCAGCTAACGAGAGTAAACGAGTCGTAGCAACATCCTACGTGGATAGGCAAGGCGCGTTTACCCGTTTCACAACTCTTTCTCCGTAACGTCACCTCCTACCTCTGCTCCTCCTCCACCTCGCGAGCTGCTCCTCGATTGGAGTAGCTTGGTTCGCGAGAAGTCTGGCTCCCTCTCTTGCTCCATCGGCACCTTCACGAGCTCCGTCTCTCTTGTCACGTTCTGCTCGGCTCCGTTTCGATGGTGCAGGCCCAGCATCCGTTAGTCAGAGCTATTCGAATGCACCGATTTCGACCGTAGCTTATCCACTTCACCGACCAATAATTTCACCTCGTGATAGCAGTTTTCTGGCGACTGCGCCTCGCTGATAACCGACCTCCCTTACCGCTGCAACGCATATTCCACCCTCCTCCACTTTTTCGTCTCTTTGTATCGTTGGTCAACCTCTTGCTCGGTTTGCTTTCCTGCTCGCGAGGCTTCATCGACACCCCTTCGTTCTTTGTCCTCTTGTTCGTGTACACATACTTGCAGCGCTTCGCCTATGTGCTCATCTCGAATTGGATCTCTTTTATCGGAGTGATAGGGGTTTATAAAAGGAGGATGAGTTTCTTTAGGCAAACGGTTTATTATGTGTAGAATAGTCGAGGATTTTTGAATTTATAGGGTCATGGAAGATCAATAATATTGTAGTTTGGTAGTTGAGATTCGTTGAATTTTATAGCAGTTGTTTGTTTCGTTGTATTTATTACGAATTTTGGTTTCTTCTTCTTATTCCTTCGATGCGCTTTTTGTTTCACTTTTGGTTTATCAACATGTTTTTAGACTCTCGGGAATGTCGGAATGGAATGGGCAGCATGACATTTTCAAATTACTTTTATTTTTTCTTAATTTCTAATTTATTATTCTTTAATTAATAATCCTTTCGTTATGGAATACATTTGTATGTATTATACGACGTTCATGGTTTTAAACTTTTCGTTCGAAGTACATAATCATAAACTAGCATAAGGTGTGTCAATAAATAGTATTTTAATTCACTGACTTTTTCTCATTTTCTGCTGAACTGGGTAATTTAGCGCGTGATAGAATAATTTAACGTGCTATAATTATTCATAGGTAAGTGCAAATTTCTGATAAAATAGGAATTTCTACCACGCTTGAAGAACTTTTCAAATAACCCATATATTTATGTAAATAAGTTAATAACATATCAAAAAGAAAGACATAAAAGATATCTATGAAGATACTTAAAAATTTGAAAGCAAAAATTTTCAATGTTTAATATGCCTGAGATACATTAGTATAAAGACATACTAACAGATATAATTTCCTGTTTTTCCTAACATCGTAAATTAATATACATTTAATAATTCAACCATTTTAATATGATGCGAGAATGATTATACGATTCAACATGGTCAGAAAATTGAGTAAGACAACATCTACAAATGTTTAAATAATAATTTAGTTTTTATAGTTCGGTATTTAAGTAATGTTCATGGATAATTCACATCTGGCAACTAATCTCCGCTTCTCAACATACGTAATTAACATATTACGCAAATTATCTACAAAGTTCATCATTAGTTCCTCCAAGATCAGATTAGGATTATACCTGCAAGTAATTACTCTTTCTTCGTAGGCTAAATTAACATAATATAATCTGTGGAGTGTATCATTGATTCTTCATACATATGTAGAAAAACATAACATAATCATACATAGAAATACACACATGTGAAACATGTTTCCGAAAGGAGTAATTAACACATCTAGTGTTTCATATTTGCACGAAAATCTGGAATAAGAGATTTAATACATTGGAATACAGAGGAAACATTGAAATAAGGAAGAAATATCGAATATGAATATTTAACATATTAATGCAATAATTTATTATTTTCTTAATCTGTAGGATTTCAATTTTTCAATCGTCAATATCGCAAGATACGATAAATATAGTACAAATTTGTAAATCGGACACCATAAAAAAAGTCAAAAACAATTCGACGCGTAATTAATAAATAAATTAATCCATAAATATTTCAAAGTAACATCCAACCAAACAACATCGTATATCACTTAAACAATCATCCTCCAAATATTTTCTTCAAATAACACCAAGCCTGTAACAAGGACCAGATTTCTGTTAAAAAGAAATACCCTCCAATCTCCATATAGCACCAGATAAACCGAAGTTTCGTGGAACGCGACAAAATCACGGTCGTTCTCGAGACAGGATGCGACTGAATCGAGCAAGTTACTGCGACGACTAAGTCCATAAAGGATAGCTAGCGAGGACGCGCGATATTCAGCGCGAAACAGAAGAGCCCAGGCAGCTGGATTGTGGGAGGAAAGGTAGGTGAGAGCGAAGAGATTGGAAACTGTATCGCTGGACGCGGAGGAAGTTTCGAACAGCTCTGCGTAGGACAATATGGTGATCGTTTCAAGTTGGAGTCTCGTTACCAGAAGGTGTATACTCTGTATAGGATGCTGTCATTGCATGGACACGAAGAAACAACCAGGTAATTGTTGTTCACTCATGGCTATCTGTAAATAGATGCCTTACGAAAGCAACTAGATCTATCGGCGATGAAATAAACGTAGCCAGGTCAGTTGACACTCAGCTATCCTCGTGAAGTCATGGCTTGAACTTACTATAGAAGCCAATTTATATGTACTCCACTTATATGAGCTTTACTCGTTACTTGTCTAATTAATCGAACTCTAATCGAGCTGCTATTATTTGAACAACTAATACAAGACATCGCTCCAATTCCGTCCCAATAGAACGTAAACGCACAGCAGAGCATTGAGTTTTCTCTAAACGTTTATTACTCACATTTATCTCTACTACTTTAAAACGCATATTTTACGTTAAGATTGATTTATTTGACGATGTAAATCATTTGTCGTTCTATTCTCCATAAAACATCCGATTTATTTCATGTTAATGCATCGTATTATGCCGCATGAATTCATTGTCCGCTAAATGTGTGTGTAGCATATTTTTGGTATAAGACAGCGATTTTCAAGCTTTCTCATCTGAAGGCATACGTAAACCAATTGCTAAAATTCTGCAGCATACTAAATGTAACAAAATATATTATAAGAAATGTTATATTTGATTCAAGACAGTGAATTCGCACCGATTATTATTTTGTTTACTCGACGATCGAAGGGAAAAGGGTTCGGTGATCCTGGCTAAATAGTCAGATATTGCGTGTTTTAAAAATTCTTGCGGCATACCAGTTAAAAATTCCGATCATAATATAAACGAAGAGTTTATTCATGAACCGATACGCAATTATTTTGCTCGCAAAATTCCTAAATTCCTAAAGTTCCTAACACCATTATGTGTTTGCGAGCAAATGTTTGAGGAAGTCCTCTGATATGAATGCGAACTTCTATTGACCAAATTCCTACCAATAGCTAGTTTCCCGACAGATTTATATAAATGGGGCTCTACTGTATCGCTCGTGATTCGTTCCTGTTTCTTCGGACTTTCGTTTACCCGAGTTTCGATTGTGACTTCTCTGATGGCGGATTAAGAGGGCAACGGAGCCGGAACAGGCGGAGAGTCACGAGAGAGTCGGGCGATATTCGTGGAACGAGCGGAATTTATTAGCGCTGCCGAGCAACGGCGATTGCAGCTGATTGGAATTGATAGTTACCATTGCTCTAGGCCCCCTGACTGGCCGATCATCACAATGTATTATTATGATATCTACGCGAGACCGTTTTGACGGTGTGCTCGTTTTTCATTGATCCGCCAGACGTAGGCGCGTGCAATCGCGGAAGGAATTTTGAGAGGTTGATATGCTCGATCTTTAAAGTCACTTGGCAAGTAATGGATGGAAGTGTTTGTGTTCGCGTTTGAATATTGCGTAGGCGTGTCGCTGATAATCGGCATGTTCGATCAACTGTTTTGTCAGTTTTCCAAAAATTTCAGTTTTCATGATATTATAGTTTAATTTGTAAATCATTATCTTCGATAATCTTAAACATAATATTTATTGAAATAAATTTCAGAGTGCAATATAATTTCATCTTTTCCTGTAATATACGTAGTTATATAATTACAAATTCTAATCGAAGAAAAATTAAGGAACGTCGTTATTAAGAAGATCAATGAAATGAATTATATTACTTACAATATGATGCGTATACTCTAATTAGGAAATTACTAAAACCGCACACTTCCTCTTTTTTCTCCTTGTTCATTAGGTGTACAATACCAAATCACAATAAGATTTCTTTGGATTTTAAATTACGAAGAGCCTTGTATTTTAATAAGTAAGATATTTTTATCTAATCATAAAAAGATAACAACCAATACCTCTAAACAAATGTAACTGTTGTCTGCGTTTAATTTTCTAATTAACTGCATTGTACTGTGTCCGTGGTTTGTGCGTATCGATTCAGTAGAATCGACTGTCTGACAAAGTAGTAGTTACGAACTTCAAATGGACATACGTGACTCTCATCTAAAAAAAAAAAAAAAATCCGTTCTGTTTAAACACAATACGATTTTGAATCTATTGTACGTAATATCTCATTGACAGCTCTGAATGTACATCATGTAATCGAATGGAGCTTTTAGCACGACTGGCTAATACCTGACGGGTGTCAAAAGGATTACAGACTTCCATTGAAACGGGAGATGGTCATTTCAATTTTCCTTTCTAATTCAAATTCATTTCTAAATCGATCTCTGAAAACATGCGACATCGTTCAATACTTTATTTTCGCTCTCGAAAAATTCTCTCTAATCACCGGAACGCAATTATCGTATGGCAACGAACAACAAAATTTTTTAAACGCACGAGTATCATCGAAATACAGGATATCGTTGCAATATCTTCTCGAATCACTTGGTCGCGACCAAACGATCATTAACTTCTCGGAACAGAACTGGAGAATATCATAATACAGCTGCAAAAAACAGCTCCATTAGAATATATATTATTACAAAAAAAAGTCGAACGATCAGCGAGTACGTATAGTTAGGTGCTCGGATCTTAGGCGAAGAAACGATCGACCTTGCCTCGATCGAACGCTCGGTAATAATAAAACGATCCATGAACACCGCATGAAAAATATTTAATAGTCTGAGGGAATACTAACGATAAACTTCGATTTCCTGCTGCATCTGAGGGAGATCAGATATTGAAAAGTTCCACGCGTTATTCGCGTTAATCTCGATCATGGTCGATCGGACGACGCAAAGAACCAGGATAAAGGAAGGAGGCTATAGTTTTTGTTAATCCGACGATCTTGATGACGAAGATTCAGCTGTTCCGAGCGTATCATATTGAAAATAGCCTAGGAAAGGATGCACGGAATGCTGTATCATACCGGTTAGCGATTGATCAACAAAGATGACTTGTTACTACCGTCGACAGTGGTATCTCGAAGCATGGGATGCCATTTTTATCGAGATGTTATCGAACGCGTATTTATTGAGCAGGAAGAGTACACACACGCAAGAACGATCCGAGCGCGGATTTCGATGGGCTATCGCGCTTTATTAGGTTTCAAGAACTCACTTACGTGACTGTCTTTCGCGACGCTCGTACATCATTGTAATTGCTTATAAACCCGCTATCTGTTATACGTAACACGGTAAAAGTTCGATCTTAAAGTTTCTACCCGACTTGGTTTCTGCATTCCTTTACTTAGATCAAATCGAAGAATATCGATAAAGAATCCCTGGATACGTGGATTTTTATAAATTTCTTTCTGTTCCAAGTACATGTATCACTGCGTGTCTGACTACATTTGGTTTGCGGGCTCATACGAGTTATGGAAACTTACCAATGGCGCCGGAAATCCATCGTCTGTGCACGCATCGAAGTCCCCGGGGCCTCGATCTTCCAACGACGAAGTCACCACTGCTCGACGACGTACATACGCACCTGAAATTTTCTTTCCGATCTTCTGTCCTATTATTATTCATCGAATTAAAGTCCCTCTTTCTCTATCCAATCATACGTGTTATCTGTATCGTAACGAGTGTTCGCTAAAAATATTCCATTTTAATGATCTAACTCCGTTCGTTGCAAAGTTCCGGATCACAACCATTTCACGAAAATGACCATTTCAATTTCATATTTCGAGAATATTCGATACAATTAGATTATTACACTTAGCTTCACACCTAAAGGAACGGTTCAACGATTTCATCCTCTTTCTCGTTCTCTCAACGTATCCCTGTCCTTTTCTTTGTTTGCCTGGTATCATTTTCGCGCGAAAAGGAAACGGCTCTCCGTCGGACGCCCACGTGCCATGTGCTCGTTTCAACCGCTCGTTTTTCGTAACCCGCGACGCGAATGACCCGTGACAAACTCGCATACGGAGCTCGTACCGGTTCGTTTATGAAACCCGACACCTTTGGCATTAAAACCGCATTATATGCTCCTTGGGTAGCGGAGCTGGCTCGATGGACTCCGATCTGGAACCGGAAGCGCAACACCTGTCAGACTGTTGCGCGTGGGTCTCCGTTAACCGCGATGTGCTTTGACTTTCAACAGAATTTTCATTCGGATTACGAAATCGTAGTATTTTCATCGACGTTTTGCTCTCGATGGAATTAAAAGATACTGAAAAATTTCAAATTTGAGAATCGATAAGGCGGCATCTTTCTACAAGACCAAGACATTCCAATTGACCAGGGTACACGAGAGTCCACACCTCGATATTACGCTTCGACGAAGGTTTGTTTATCGATCGAGCTATACATGCTTCGAGGCGGCCTTTCTCTCACGTTCTCGGCTCGCAGGAAGTTGGCAAATCCTCCTTTTTTCGTTCCGTCTCTGTTCCTCCGGTTCCCTCGGCCTCGTTCGCCTCGTGCTTCTCTATCGTTCGCTCTTTTTTCGCCTGTTCTTTCTTCTACGCTCTTTCGCCGTGCCCGTGCAGTTTCACGTCCTTTCTTCGTCTCACTGCCCCCGTTGCACCTCCTCCCTCGATCGCGCGCGTACCAAGCCTAATCGTCCACTTTGCCGATACGGTGAAAACGCGATTTATCCTCGTCACGCGTCACAAGGCACGACCGCTGCGAATCGAACTTGTCAGTCAATGGACGATCTCGCACTCCGAGTATCTTCTCACGAGGAAATAGTCCAAACGAGCTTCGACACCTGTTAATAAGACCATTTCTCCGTAGCTCCCTCTGTTAACATTCTCCTAGTATCATCGACGTATACGAAAATATGTTTTCTTTCGATCGAACGATCTTAGAACGGTCCGTGGTTCACTGGATGGAACGTCACGTTGTCCCGTACATAAAGCTCGTTCACTGTATCCCTGGTCTGGCCACCGCGCCGTAAGGTATCCCATCTTCTCCGAGCTCCTTTTTCCTCCATCGATCCCCTATCGATCCGCGTGATCATAGACCTCGCCGGTAATCGTCGGAAATGCCGGTACTCTCGATTACCCAGTCGATTTCCCGTAAAATTCGAGTCCATGGCAACAGAGAAACGATAGTTACGTTGGAACGTCGTTCGCGAGGAAATCCTTCGATCGAAACGAGATTTCAAACTCGAGGTTCGACGAGCCTGAAACACGACCCCGACGAACGCGACGCGAACATCCGTGAAAATGTTACACGAACGTCGAGAAGCACGAGATAAGGAGGGTCGCGGGTGGCACGCGCGAACTAGGAGGTTCGAATCGGTCGGAGATTCACAGGGTGGCTCATCCAAGGGATGACCTTGCCCTAGGACAACTCGGTGCTCCTCCTCGTCGGGGCATCGGCGAACGACTGAGGGCTGCAGACGCCGGGCCCCGGAACTGGGGACCCGACACGCCACGATCCGCTCGAGCACTGCACCGTGTTTCAGGACCAGTTCGGCCGCTTCACTTGGCTCCGAAGGAAGGATGCCGTGCGTGGTTGCTCACTCCTCGCGTTGCCCCTCGATCCCCTCCTCTGGCTCCCTCCTCTGCCTTCACCAGCCTCCTTGCTCGCTGGCTGCTACTCTCGCAACCCCCTCCCCACGTCACTCGTCGAGATCGCCCCCCTTTCGAACGCGTTGCCCCCTTGTGCTCGCTGACGAATCTCTTCTTTCGCGAGAACCTCGAGTTGGCTGTGGTCAGGGGACCGAACGCGCCGAATCGAACCATCGAAGCTTTTAGGTGCCCGCGAGGGTGACTCAGAGATCGAACTCCCTTTGTTGCGTTTGTGCGCGTGTTTCTCTTCTACAATCTCGGCAGTGATATTTGGCGTTAATTGAATATAATGTTTCTTTAAAAATACGTAGGTTTGCTATGACTCAAGGAAGATGCGACGAATTGTATCGGAGCTGGTTTTTCCAGGTTTACTCGAATTACTGGAAAGTGGAGCTACTTCCTTATTTCCGCAGTCCCTTCGATCTCTAATGTATATTCTCATCTATATACGAAATAGATGTACGATGAAATCAAAGCATAGTATAATTTAGTTTTTCTTACTATTACAATGTACATGTAAAATATTGGTATATTTATCAACTCTACTTTGTAATTATAATCACGCCTATCATCTATATTTGTCTCAAATGTATCCGGTGATGTATAGATTGTCTGTGTGTTAAATGATCTAGCAAGACGCGATAACTGATCGAAGAGTTTACAGAAACTTTTAAATTCAATATAATCGAGTTACTGTACGCTTCTCACGGGTTTCATTCATTTTACTTCTAGTGCATTGACGCCTGTAACGATTCTTGAACGGAGATTTTAGTTGCAACGTATCCTTCTTTCTTATCGATATCCTGTCTTGCCGCTTTTATGTACGCTACATTTGACGTGTCTTACATAGATAATCAGCCGGTACGAGCTTACCGCGATTTGCAATCATCGCATTTTCGTTTTATCAGCCTCTACAGAATCCTGCCCCTTCGTCTTTCTGACGTATCAGTCTCGCAGATCTTCGTTTGTAAAACATTAATCTACAGCTAGTACTGCTGCCGCCCGGTCACTCGAAAGTCATCCTCCTATCTTCGTTGAATCTCTCGCGGATCGATTCGAATTTGACAAACTTGCAGCCGGTGCACCGGTGACTGGAATATCGCGAGTTCTCGCGTTGCCTACCGTTCCACCGTATCTGTACGCGAGATCTCTCCCCGTTCGAACATGTTGCACGGCGTAGTAGCAATCCTCCTCTTTCGTTGAACCAGCCGATGCAGTACGACGATCGTAGTAAGCCTGCCAAGATAGCTTGCCCCCTTCTTCCGTTGCTTTTCCTGCTGCCAATCGCATCCTGGATCCCCCCTGCGAACCTGATGGCCCACCTGGGCCCAACCTCTTCGCGTCCGACGGGAGCCAATCGCCGTGTCTAACGTACGATCTAATGTCTCGGTTGTAACGGGTGTCGAAAGTGGAGGGAGATCGATCCTGTTGCTTGTATTGCATCGCACGCACATACTATGTTCTACGTGCGACAGACTGGATTGTTACAGGGATCGAGCTTCGAGTAGAAAATACTTGACATATTTCTGATTCTTCGGGTTTCAATCGCGTTTTTATTGCTAGTAGTTTTATTTTGACTAATTACCACCATTAATTTTATTTGTGTTTCGTTTCAAGGTTTCGCGAGCATTCCAGTTCACTTTCTGCGGGCAGACTTAAAAAAAAGAGTCGCGTTTCCCATCTGCCGTTAGTTTGGCCTACTAACGTACTGATAAAAACACGATCGGACCCTGAAAATTCACAAATATATCGTCTAAACATCGGAGCAAATTTGAACAAGAAATCTCGTTTCTCGTCTGCCCTACATGTCACTTAAAGGATCACTAATACGTCGTTCAACGACCGTGAAAGATTAAAATCCAGAAAATACTTGTTACGAGAGTTTCGTGATCGACTTCTTGGGGGAATTGTCGAGGATTTAACATGATTTCGTGATGGATTTGAGATAGGACTGTAAATATTGGCGTCAGAAATAGCGGCTTAGGTATGTTGGTATAATAGGTGTGTTGATGTTTAGGGTAAGGTTCAACAGGTGTTGGCAGGAAGTTAGAGATGGTTGTAAGTAGGTAAGAAATTCTTTTGTTACAGCTTTGAGAATATTTTATGCTTTGTTTCATAGGGAAATAAACAAAACTGTTAGGAAAAAGGAGAAACATGTTTGAGCAAGAGAATTGATGTATTAAATTGATTATTTCGACAAGTCAGACACATTGTATGGATAAGTGAAGATACTAGTTTATACACAGAAATTTAATTAAATTAGTGTATGGCACTATGCTAACATAATATAGCACATCGAGTATAACAATATATAGGTGCTAAACCCATATAAAAATACTGACTCACTTAGAAACTTTGAAATTATTATCCGACTAACCTTTCGATACATCAAATTTTTAAGAATTTAATTTAATACTTGAATCAATACCAATGAGAAAACCAACGGTTCGTCGAACCGTACCAAATCGATCTTCATCGATTGATAAATCTAAATATCTCTCATTCGTAAATATCTTATATTACGAATCACAGGACCACCTCAATTTTATATCCTGCAACGTTTGATCGTTCGCTGTATTATCTTCGATCGGCAATTCAACAAGACTGGATCTCGTTAAAATCGTTGACCGTGTAATTAGCATGGACACGTTAATTGACCCACGTGCTCGGCTATACAGCGGGGCCACAAAGTAGGCGACACTTTGTTTCACTGTCCGTTGACCCAATTGCCACAAGAATGCCAATGTAAAACTGTAAAAATGATGACTTTGATCGCTAGAAGTATGAAAACATAAATGTCGTCACGGTTCACTTGGTGATATATTGTATCTACGGCCGCGTATGTGGCTCTAATAAGCATTTAGCTGTTTCCATAGAATTTTACGATACGATCAGCATAATTTGTCGCACGTAGGCACGACCCGTTGCGATACCGACAGCACTAATTCATTAGCCAGCGTTTCTTTCTATCCGTTTTTTCTATCCGCACCCGCTACGCGTGAACTCAATATCTGTATTACGCCGCGAGATTCTGAATCGCCAGCGGAACAACCTGTTCCCGCGAACACGTTGCTAATGCGTACGGCTTTGTGTACGTGGATTTTTCTACTGATTTCCCGCGCACGTACTCTGCGATTAATGGCGCCTCTGCAAACATCTACTTGTCCTTGTTTCGACGTCGACGATGTAGCCACGACAATTTTCGCTTCTGTCATCATTAATAAAATTTTCGGTAATATTTCATGCTTCTATGAGATTATGGAATTACGGATTAATTGGTTGTTTCTCGAAGATTAAAGATATTTGTCGTAAGGAGATGTTTACTGTGAACGTATATTTAATAGAAATAATAGAAATATATTTGATAGAAACATAAAGCAACATTATGCAGCGTAAACAACCATTTGAAGTATAATAATAGATGTTAAAAATGATCTCACTTATCAGAGACGAAGCTTGGTAATATAGAGAATATCCATGAAAGCTGTCTACAGATGATTGAATATCTTCATGAGCAACCGCAGCTGTCGTGCCGCATTCAAGATACTATTCTTCATCAAATGGAAATTTAAATTCATTTTCTATTCGTTTTATATAGTATGAAATTAAATATACAACTTGCTATAATTATAAATTATAGAGACAGAATAAAAGAAACTTAAAATTAAATTACATTGTCACAAACAAGAAAATACTTTCCAATTGCCCTGTCCTCATTCAATCACGAAAACTGAAAACTCATCGTTGGATAATTACGCTTCGAGCTTTCAATAACCAAATAGAAAAAGAACTGTCTAACCAAGCGTATAGAAGCTACATGAAAAATAGAACAGAACATAAACCTATTCGATATCTTTTACTTTTGATAAGCGGTTAATTGCTAGAGAAGTGTTCCAATGAAAACATCGTTAAAAAGGACATTGCGATTACCAAACGAGAAACAAAAGAAATCGTTCGCATACACGTTGACAGTGTAGAGATGTACACTTACATACTTGATTGAATTTTTTTCACCTTCTCTTTTTTTTTTTCGTAATCCGAATAAAAACGTTCATGGGAGGTTGAAGATTACGATGCGTCGGCATCTTTGATATTCAGATCAGAGATTTCTGGCTCGCGTGTGCAATTGCACCTGCGCATCGTAACGTCGATGCATATGCAGAACGTTTGACGTTACGGAATGAAGAGTACAACGTGCACGATGCTACATGTTCATGCCATTAATTTGTTTCCCGTGCGTACGCCGATACCGCCCGCGGTTGAATTATTCATAAGTATTCAACAGGCCACTTTCTGACAACCAGATCAAAGCTGACATTAAACGGATCGCATTCGGCCGATTTGCGGAACCGTGGAAAGAATTTTCTCGGAATTCTCGATTCTTTCTTGGCTATTCAGGTACTTGAATCTTGAGAGCATAAAGGCGAAGCTACTGTTTTTGCAAGATGCAAGAAGATTTACATTTGCTATAGAGAAAACGCTACATAATAAACGATTTCTAGGACGTCTTAAAAAGATGTCGATGATATAATAACGTATCACGGTTCAATTAATGCTTTTGTTACATTGTATGGGCTTCACGGAAGTGTCTAGTCTGTTGCTGATGTTACATTAACGCAGAAGCTGCAAGTAATGAAAGATGCGGAAGAAATTAAATTGCATTTCGATAAGATAGTACGTAGATAGCTTATTTTTCAGAATATTTGTTAAGCATTTGCAAAAATATATTATGCTTTTTTTACCATTTCGTTTCAACTATAATCAGTATAATTCGATGCGTAGTTATCTTTTTTTAAAAGCTTTTTCACATAATTAATTTTCAAAGTACAACATTGTACCCGTTAAAATACGTAGATGTATTATACATTATTATATATTATACATTTTCTAAAAATACATCTACAAAGGGTTGTAAAAAATAATTAATATTATGATAGTCTACAGTTTCAAAATATGCAAGGTTGTGATAGAATTAATATCTAGTCCAAAAATTAAATAGAATTTTGTTTAAATAGGATATACCCATAGTATCTTAGATTTGAAAATTGCTCTCCTATAAAACAAAAAATATATAACTTATCTTTCATTTATTCTTTCTATATATAAGCAATTACAAACTCAACATTTCCAATACGCAACATCGAAAGTGAAACGATTAAAATAAAGAGAATATCAACTTTTCCACGCTCGAAAGACTCAACGCACGAAGCAAAGAAAGGATGAACCTGAAGAACAGACAGTCTCGCGTGATGCTCATTTCTCCGCCACGCATACATTTCACGAGGGACACGAGCTCTCCTGTTAGAGTCGCTCTTCCTATCCCTTAATTCCTTGTTCTGTCATAGTTCTTCGTTGTCGTGTTGCAACTCCGTTCTCAAGGAGGACCCCCTGCGAAGTTGATCCACCGGTAAATATCGAGCTGCAGGTGTTGTGGCGCAGCTTCTCGGAGATGGCAAGGCGCCTGGGTACGTACGTATACGCGACGCATACGCGTCGCGACGCGGTATGCGTGTACGATGTCATCTGCTGACCGGTTTGAGCTGATAGAAACGCGCCACCGTGGGAAGAAGGAGCTGTTGAAGAGGACAAAGTATCGTCTGAAATGGACGTAGAAAAATGCGAAGAAATATTGGACAGTAATTTCTATGGCTGTGAGGTAGAGTTAGATTTGCAAGAGGAGCTCCTTCAGCTACGTTGACCGAGTTTGGAAGGTCCTTTGCCTTGTTCTTGCAAGTAGTCTCTGGGTCAGTGTTCCGAGTCAAAATTTGAATGGCTGTGTTTGAATGTGTGGATGTTCAGGAAGGAATATTTGATCTTGTTCTTTATATCGTTTCTTGGCATTTAAAATTATAGTGGAGCCTTACGTAATTACCGTCCAATTTATTCACGTCTTTACGATCATCATATTATAAATCAATCTGTCCATGGAAAATTACGATATACGAAACAATCCCAAGCGGAAGATGAAATTCACTGAAACATAATGTTTCTATCTGGCAACCGAACATATTTATTTAATTTTTCACTCATTTATTACTAAACTGCAAACGAAATTTATGCAAATTTATACTTCTATGAGCATCTCCGAAATTGTTCCATATTATACGCGTTCTGCGCGTATGTGTACGTTTTATTTCCTATGAATGCACAAACTTTCACAGTCTTTTCATTATATACGACAATTATTAGGATGCCCGTATCTTTTTTTTAACTCTATTCTTTTGCATAAACAAGACTAGTGTGTTCCAAAAACGATAAAAGTCTATCTGTAATTTTAATCGACCTGCTAATAAACCTATTGTAACGGCCAATGTGACTGAAAGCGATTAGTTAAAAGGAAACATTGCTGAAATCCAGAAATATTCGGGACGATCTTAACCTCCCCTGTACCTTCTGCATAACCGGGATCAACCCTTCAGCACCTTGCAACAAGAGATCCGTCTAGAAAATATTGGTCAGACAGGTTCGCGCCAGCTGGACAACATTTCGACGGCGCTCGCAGCTCTTCGCTGGGGGTCCTCTACATTTTCGGTGCCTATGGGAAAATCTTCCGCGATTTCTTACTACGCAACGTCAAGACAGCTGTTTGAAGTTTTTAAGGTTTAGCTTCATGCAAATCAGACGCTAGACCGCTGAATTTATTGGCTTCGAATGTCACGTCATCAAAGACAGCAGCGAGAAAATCGTGATACGCCTCTGGCCCACCGTGGGACTTGGTTCCTTGACGATCTTTTCCTCGAAACTTTCCTGTTTGATTTTTTTCTAGAGTTCGTGAGAATGAGCCGAGGATTCTGATGTACGTATATGAGAACGCACGTTGACCTGATGATATGAACAATTTTTCGATTGGAATATAATTAAAATAGTCAGAGAGAGAAACAAGTATTACAAAAATGAATAAGTTCTAAGATAAAATTGTAAAATATCTTCGTTAATCGTCTATTGATTTTTATCGACTTTTTAATTTTATTGTATATTCAGGTTGACACTTTGTATAATATTAATAGAATATTATTTAGTAATGAAAAAATGTTTCTTTCACGATTTACGTAATAGTCTTTGAATTTGTAGCGTTTCTAATAATACGTCGTTTATGTGTATTTCTACTAACCGTATTCAATTAACCGTAAAATTCAATTTAATCCCATCATAAAATTCTATTACGCATACATTCGTATGATGCTTACAGAGATTAATCATCATTTTCGTAATAAAAATATATCTTGTTAAAATTAACCAAGTGTCGAACTGGCAGGAGACGAACAGTTTATGTAATTGAAGTTCATGTAACACCAGTTCATTGATTTTCTCTAGTCCCTGGTAATATTTGGTTCATATAATAATTCAGATAAGTAGTTTCGATCAATAAGAATTCATTTAAACGGAGTTCTACTATACTCTAACATAATACGCTATACATAACTCACAATACATTAACAAAATACATAAAACTGAGTAAAATTCCCACCCTTCTAATCTACAAAAATCCTCCACCTGCCTACAATGATTTCAGCTCAGGCATTTTTTAAATTTGCTCCCACGGGTATCATTGGCAATCATCATCTCGGTCCATAAAATTCGATCCACGGTTTCCACGCGACAGGGTCTCGTCTTAAACGGATAAGCTGGAATCCCGGCGGATTTTCCGCGTGAGTAGCGTGCAAGAAACACGACCGACGAAATCTCGAACGTTTAATCTCCGAGCGGCCTTACCTCTCGGTCATCGTGGTCCCGTCCAGCTTTATGCAAATGCGCGAGACTCGGTGACGGGGTTGCAGGGAGGGACACGAGGATGTCTCCTATGCGACGCGCCGGTTCGCATTATGTACACTGTACACCATCCGGACAGAGAGATGGTGGTTACGTTTCTTCTCTCGCACCCCATAAATTACCGGGCGTACAACATTTAATGGGCCGGTGCCTATGCCGGGGCCAGATCCCTTTGCTACCTTAACGCCATATCGCGTGTTTAGCGCCGCGGGGCACTCACGAGCGGAAAATACACTCAGCGACGACAACTTTATTTTATTCAGCCTGCCCCGACGTCGATAAGAACGAATATACAAGGTGTCCGGTAACCATAAACGGCGTTACAGCCGACCAGGATATGATTACTAGCGCAGTGGTATGATGAAAATGTAGAGTAAAGTTTCTGTATATGAGGCTTCGGTTTCAAGAAGAACGATTTCGATCATCTGCTATTAATTCTAAATTTCAACTTGATACATTTCTCCTTATGTTATTCGCTAAGTCAACAGTGTATTTTAGATATATTAATATTTTAGTAGTAGAATGGAGAAGAATTGAAATTAATCGATATTCTTGTTTTCGACCAATTAAGAGAACTGTGTAATAATTATTTAGTTTAAAGGGCATAACTGCGTGCGAAATATTATGCTTGACATTTTGAACTGTTCTACATTGAGTGTTCTACGGCACTTAATCTTATCATTAATGAAATTGTTTGAATCGAATTCAATAAAAGAGACTAGTAGTATGGTATAAATCGAGAGAAAGTAAGATGAAAGTATTGATATTGTTCTTGTTTATTAATTCAAATATGAACAGAAACAGAAGTTCAAAATCCAAAAATGCATAATCAGAACTTGAGCTTAGTCACACACATACGCATATACATACCGAGTAGATTTTCAAAATCGTTTCTCTTGAAAACAAAGCCTCATGTGTGATAAATTTGTCTTACTTTTTCCACTTACTTTTTTATGAGGAATCATCCATTGCTTACTCGATGATGCCATCGGTTACTGGACACCTTGTATGCTATGGCTAAATACTATTCCAATGCTATAGCGTGGTTCATATTTAACTCATTATTTGTTCTATTGAAACAAAATAGATCATATATAATTCAATAAAATAATATAAAACAAAAAATGTTATGAATCCATTATTTCCTTAAAAAACGAAAGGAACTTTTGGAGCAATCTAATACATACACGTGTACATGATTTTTGGCGCTTTGGATAGTAATTCACGGTTTGATTTCATGGAATGGTTGGTTGTAAAGACCTGTGTGTGTGGACTCGTTAAGAGACAATAAGATGAATTAGGAAAATATTAGTTTTAATTGATTTCAAGAGCAGTTGATTTAGTTATTACTATTTGGTTGGTGTTTGCGTAATGTCGTTTTACTGAAGCTTCAATCTGATGATTTAGTACCCATTAAGTTATATTCTACTATCAGTTAGCCATTTCAATAGTTTTGAAACCAAAACTCTAACTGGTGTCAATAATTTCTACAATTTTTTGTCCTTTTCTAGTTTTAAGATTTTTAAAATTTCTTACATTGTCAAAGACAAAAAGCAATCGATGTAGAATTTATTACAGAAACGATGCAGTTTCCTTGTCGTAATAATCTTTAGAAATGTGAATTGTGTCGGGCCAACTCCCCCTTTGAGTTCAAAAATTACGCGAAGCCTATTCATATAGCATAAATGGGGTATAGCCTTAAACCAGTTTAGTAAAACTCGATTTTCTGTTAGCTTTGATGTCTGACCATAGAAATAGAGACTACAAGATTTCTTTCGTATTGCCTTCAGCTATACTATGTGCATTTAAATACGTTTCTAAAATTTGTATATGTTGAAAAATTGTAAAAAAGTATAAATGTTATCGCGCGTTATGAAACATTTGAGGAATAAATTTATTATACGGAATAAGCAATGCCGAAATTCCACAAGGTTTTTCTTTCATAGCAAATTGTTGGTTATATTTCTTATTCTAATTTTTGACCTCACAATATCGAGGAATTTAAATGATAAACAATGTAAGTGTCAGAAGCAAAGCTTTCTAATAAGAACAAACAAAAAAGACGTATATCACTTATATAATATGGTTTATCACTTGAACACTGTAGACCTCCAGTCTTTACAGACTTAATGAGAATAAATGGTAAAAAAATGTATTGTATTAACTAAATTTATTTACTTCATTTCTTTCATTTTTCTCAAACACAGATTAATTAGCCTTACCTTTTGCTTGGATGTATAAAAACTCTTTCTGCGAGTTATAAGAGAAACATAATGTATTCAAAATCTTTACGTGTACATCCCCATAATCCCCTAATCTAAATTTTATACAAACGTACCGTATGAAGTAGATGCAAAACTCCGAGTAGCAAAATTAACACAATTGCCAGAATTAGTTAAAGCAGCCGCTGAGTGACATAAATGGCACAAATATGAAGAAATTCAATGTTATTATAATATATGTATAAAGATAAGATTTTTCTATAATAACCCTAAACATATGGATTCTTCGTTTAAAATTCAGCCATCTCTGCCTATCTTTACATTAAGTTTTAAACCAGATAATACTGTACAAATAGTTTTCTAATCATTCTCGAGGATAACTTCACTTTCTGCAAGTGTCTTGATACTTATGGATACGAGCATATCTCTACCTCGGGATGCTTCTAAAAGCCAAAATATATCATTCTAGCACTTACGACTCTTTCCACCGTATCTCACATGGCACATATATGTTACCTTTCTTCTTTCTTCGATACTCGCATCTTTGATCGTTCCAACTCCTCGAATCAATTTCGCAGACTTGCCAACAAAGAGAAGGAAAGGGTGACAGAAAGGAAAGCGAAGAAATGCCAGCGTATAACCAATTACAGTAACATCCTCGAAAGAAAACCGCATGACATAGAACCAGAAGCGAGGAGCAATAAATCGCGATACAGACGATTTAAATGGACGATCGTTCACCGTTACGGCCGAGAGAACGGCCTCGAGGGAACGCCATCGTAACTCGGAATTAGGATGCCACCTTTCTGCTTTCCCGTTTAAAGTATCGTCCCGGAAATCCAAGGCAGAAGCGCGTTGCTTGTGGCCGTTCGTGCAGCAGAAGAAGAGCCAGTATATTTATAGGAATTTCTCGCGATAAGTCCAGAATATCATGCACGGAGCCTAACAAACACACACTCAATCCTTTGGAAATATAACTTTGTGCATAAGTTATGGTCTTCATATTTCATTAACCTTTGTCGTGATTTTTATCACGTAATGATGTTTAGTATATCGCGATTTTCGGCCCCGAACGCATAAATTTCAAAATTTTCCTCTTGGCAAAAATATTGGATCTGCGATTGCGCCCGGGCGAGCTGTTTTTAACGAATTTTAATAAATTTTAATGAACGATGAAGGCGATTGAAGAGAAGAAGTTTAGAAGTTTTAGATAATGTCACGAAGATTAAGAAATCGATTAGAAAGAATAAGAAATTCAAACCTGTTCGTACGTGGCTGAAAATCCAGTAGACAAGATCAGGTTCAAGACCCAGTTCCATTTGTCATTCGTTCGAAACCAGATGTTCGCTGGGGGTATAAGGCCTGCTCAATATAAATATTATCCCTTCGTACTTCACTCTACTAGACGTACATAATGCTAGTAGCTCAAATTATTTTGCCAAAAGTCCTTTATCTTCGTACAATGATAAATAATGTTGAATTTTGTGAAATGTTGAATTTTACGTGTGACTTAATTTGTTCTCTTCTAATTTGAAGAATTTGCGAAAAGGTATAGGATAAGGGATTCAACAGCAATATAACGATCGATAAATTTTAATATTTACATAATATTTTATTTTATAGTTTTGCATTGTATTTTTCGTTCCAATAATAAGACATTAAGAAAATTCAAGTAGAATTATGGATAGATAGTATTATAGGATTGAAAATATAAATTGAATTATATCATATTCTACGGATGTATCTCATCTATAATATTATTTAGAATATTCTATTATATTCTCTAATATCTATATTTTAGTCATTAATTGTTTTTATGAATATTTCTTACATTACAATTTTATTGTTATTAATCAGAGTATAAGGTAAATTGCAAAGTAATTAAAGTTAATTTATCGTGTAAATTATATTACTTCCAGTTTCAATAGATAATATAAAATACTGTATATTATATAGATCAGTTAAAAAAGAAGTTTTTTTTTTCAGAAAAATGTTCCGAGATCAATTGCCTTGAACTGTCAACCCTGTGATGCAAAATCTACTTCGCAAGTTGCTAGAAAGTATCCATTTAAGTTTCCAAGTCAGGGTCATGCGGAAGATAGATTTATAAACATCAAATACAACAAGGAAGCTGCAAATTATCTTCTGACAAAAAAACCCAATAGTATGTTGAAGCAAAATGAAATCGATGTGTTTAAGCAGGTAAGCTAAATTTAGTTACATTAATTCAATAATCTAACAGAAATAATAAATTTTATACTTGATAAATTTTTTTAACATGATTTATATGAAGTTACATAACTTTCAAATACAGTAGACCATGAACTTTGATAACTTCATATATTATAAGAATTCTACATTTTCTCTATAATAGTTTCCACTTTCTTTTTCACAGAAGATAAAAAACAAAAGGTTCGTCCTTTTATCAATTATACGATTAAATTTTTCTTAAGCGTTCTTAAGATCTTAAAATTTTAAGCTCTTAAAATTTAAAAATCTACATATTACACATATTTTCAACCCGCAAATATTTTCTATTCCAAGGAATTCAATACAACGAACACAGTTACAATGAACGCGACAGTTATCAGAATTTTTCGGACAAAATGTAATATTATTATATCGTTGAACTGTGAAGTTTCAGAATAAAAAATTATTCAGTCACGTAAGTAGTATATACGGTATCTTATAAAGTACAGTATTGTACTAATTTTTGCATGAAGAATCTTATTAATGTTACAAGCTCCGCTGAAGTAAAATGATGACACTCTGACCGGACCATTAGACGTACTTCCAATTTGCACATATAATATTTTACAAGATTATTATGCATAAACTATTCAATCTGGGCGGATCTCTATGTTGAATATCCTTGATTCCCAAAATAAATGACTTAAAATACGTACCGGTTTTGAAGCTTGTTCACAGCATCGTCCGAAACGGTCGTATTACGCGATCTTAATGGATCCGAATGTTAGAAAAATGTTTGAACGGTAGTTGTTGCAACATCAAACATTGAATTAGCATAAATGCTGTCCGGATGTAGGCGTAAGTTATCTTGTTCGTGTTTATCGACGTAAGGGTATATAATCTTCGATAATTGATAGAGATAAGATCGAAATCACGGCGGAGAAGAGACTCACTACACGGAAATTACTGTTCTTAGACGCCGAGAAAATAGTTGAAGTTTCACGGGAATAAAAAAGAAGATAAATGGAAAAACAAAGAACTTCGTCCTTATCTTCTTCTAACTCTGAATGTATCGTGTTATCCTTGTGGTGTGTAAGGACTACCAACAGATGATTTTCAGAATGAATATTTATTAGGTCGTACCACATAATCCGACAATAGGATTTGATAATACTAATGCGAATTCGTCTCGTGAAAGTATCATAAAGGTTCAATGATGTTTAGGCCGGTTTTACACGCCTGTAGCGATACACATATCGCGAAATGCGTACCGTGTGAATGTCGCCATTTGTTTCAATGTTTCGCCTGACTTCTTTATAGGAAAAAACATGGTTGTCAAGATACACGATGGATACACGAAATGAGTATCGCGATACTGCGTTTAACGAGAATCGTCGTGTGAATGTTTCCATTGGTGTACATGAATATTCAGTATCTATCATACACGTATCTTCGCGTGAAACCGGTCTAAAATGTCCACGATGCTTTATTGGAAAATTGCTGCAAAATGTAGTATGCACGTATACAATGTAGTATATAAGTCGTTTCGTAAGTTGTTTTATTTTGTTTCCTTATCTTGTCAAGAATTTGGTATAGAAGTATAGGAAAGTATTCCACACGAGTTCAATCGTCAGTGTATTCTTCCCGCTTTTCTATCTCGCTTCAAAAAAAAAAAAAAAAAAAAAACTGTGGTTTAGAATTTGAACGAAGTTTCTTTCTTGGAACTTCGAAACGATGTTTGACATGTTTCTACATGCAGAACTTTCGGACAGATTAAATTATTATTCCCAGTTCTTATTATTTGTTTGTCTATTCTTACGAAATTCATAAATACTGTGGTTCTGATTGTCATTCTCCCATCATCATGCTAGCCCTTTTGAAATTTTCCCTTATTAAAGATTTTATAATAAAGAGAAAAATCGAAAAGTAACGATATAATTTTTACGTAGAGCAACGATATTTTATCGAATAACAACAATGGAAGAATACGAGAACTTATGAAACGACCTAAAAGAAATTATAAAAATAGAATCTAGAATTTTTTTACCAGAAACATAATATTAGAAATTATAACAAAGAATTTTAATAATTATTAATAAAGAATTCCGAAGCTTTTGAAGTGAACCTAATCAGCAGGGAAATAAGTGACACGAACTTACTGAACATTTATTGGATGATTAATATACAAGAAAAGTAGAAAGGAGATATGAAGTTATAAAATTGATCGGAAAATTCTAATTAAACGGAAATCTCAAAGTTGTTGGCTGAAGAAGTTCCAGGAATGTAATTTCCTGTGTGTAACGCAACTTCGATATCATTACTGTAATAACAGGCAGCAACATGGTAGCATAGTTTCCTCTGCCGATTTTCTTCTATGTCCCGTCCTTTTCTTCCTTCTACCTGTTTTCTTCTCCTCTGCTTGATATTCGACCAGAGCACTCTTCACTTTATCCTTATTTCCGTATAATGGATCTTTATCTATGAATATAGCTTCATTGATGCACACCGTTTCACGATGCGATTTATGGCGATAATCGCACGCTGTGGCTTATTTTCGTCTCGTTTTAAAGATGAAGAGAGAAGTTACTGAGATTATTATTATTATGAGAGAGAGAGAGAGAGAGAGAGAGAAAGGAAGGGGACGAGAGGAAGCTTGGAAATCTTTACCCTAGGGAATAGGGAGATTGTGTGCAATAGTGGGTTATTTAGAAGATTCAGATGTAGATAATGACGACGAGATTTTTATTTGATCATTTTCTGAATGAATTGTGAAAAAATGACAATCCGTTAACTAGGAAAAACAGGTTAACTCGTTACTCGGTTTCCCTAATCTCGTGAAGATAATAATTTCATTATTTATGAATCTCCTACTTTTTTATGTATTACCTCGTTTATGCTGAAAATAAATTGGATGTATCGTATATGATATATGGAAGAATTAAAATCATCTATCAGAGATTAATTTGTTTTTATTAACTTGTAACGTTGTTACAGGATTATAGAAATTTCTACTTAAACGATGACCTGGTTAGCAGGTTAAAAAGTTTTTAAGTAGATGATAAAGGAGGTGGAATATGAGAAGAATTTCTCTTCTTGAGAGGCAATCCTGTAGGTTCGATCTTAAAGAGTTTGAAATATTATAGATTTTATGGCGTTCAATGTATATGTTTCTGAACTCTAGAAGGGTTGAAATATTTTTGTCGAAGAGATTTCTGAAGATACTATAATAAAGATATGATTTGTTGATAATTACTTAACCATAGTTTCAAATGTAAATTCCATTCTGATTTCATCGTTTAGTTTACTTTAATGTTACGCAAGTTTCCATTTTCGACATTAACTGACAATAAGTTTCTAAACGTCAGATTTGGATCCATGATTTATGAATTTATAAGATCTAACTATTTGAATGTAACAGCTTTTAAACTTTAAGATGAATGGAATATCTCAGTTTGAGAAATTTTTCGAAGTATGGAAAAATCATTTCTTCTAAGGATTCTAAATCAAAATTTACCATATTTCACGAACTATAAAATACTTCAGTGATAGAAATCAAATATGTGATGAAACAAATGACAATTTTAAGTAATGTTAAATGTAAATGTTTAGATGGATGTTGAACGAGTTCAAACGTATACCGTTTCATTATCGCATTATACACAGTTCACTTCCGATAGTACGAAACAAGATCATTATCATGTCATTAAATCCTCATAATCGATGAATGTGTTATAAACGAACGCCGACACGAACTACGATGTCGAATCGATCGTTAGCGACTCCGATTGTTCGTGTTTAAAGACCTAATCGATCGATCGTAATTACCTCACGAGCGATAAATCGATTTCTAATTAAGATCGTGACGCCTGAGGAAAATGGGGAATCAACTATTATACACTTATTCTATACGTATTTAATTCTGATCATAGTACATTATTTTAGTCTCCACCTTTTCCGAAATTCTATGATAACATTTTTCAAGCTAATGTGAAACCTAATTATGAAATGATAATTTGGATCTCAAATTATCGCTATAATACTTGTCTCTATTCGATCATCTATTGAATTTGTTGTTTAAGGTCAACTAAATTGTCGAGAATATTAAGAAATTTTGTAACTTCTAGTTTGTTCTAATTTATATACTGTAAATTAATGTAATATCGTTATTATTACATTTTCAATGTTTATACGTTTGTGGGAAACGTAAAAACGAAAAATTGTACGAAATATACAAAATATAGAGACATATTAAATAAAATATGCGAAATCTCATTCTCATTGCAACGTGTATTTAGTGTGTGAAAAGAATCTTTATGTTTCTTTAGTTGTGTTTATAAAAATCGGATTTGCATAAACACCCACAGTCTAATTATTATATACAACTTTATTGTACATATACTTGATTTCTCTTGATCAATCCAAGCTGAAGCTTCATTTACAATCTGAAGTTGTACTGGAAGTAAGAATTACAAAAACGTTGTAAAATTCGCATTCAATTTACCAAGGTTCGTATTTTATCTTATTCCGGTTGAAAATTCTCGTGTTGAAACCGCGAGATATGGAGACGTTTCAAAAATTCACATTCGATTTACCAAAAAGAAAGGAAACGAAAGAGAAAATGTAGAAATTCACAGGAACACACAGTGCAAATTTTTCGCTGTCAAGTGTCGCTTAAGTCACTAAACCCTGACAAACGGCACAGCTGGAATCTCTGTCGGATAATTGGCGAAAGAAATTTATGCACCAATTAATGGCGAAAGAAAACGTAATACCAGGGCTGAGGCAGAAACAAGTGCTGCGCCGCAGCCACTTATCCTCGGAAAACAAGGTGCCTGGAAGCTTAGTAGGCCTACCTAAAGACCTGTGGGACGAGGAATACTTCAAAGATGGAATGTGGAAATCGAAGCCACGAAAAAGGCCTTTAATAGGCATTATGTATTCCATATTAAATACGCATGACTTCTCCACGTTATCAGGTAAGAATTCCATGGCGTATTTAGAACGTTTCCCATGATGTATAAAAATATGGTGGCATGTCATCGTGTACTACCAGCTTCCTTCATTTACATGGAAAGTTGTATTTTAATCTTTCGATATTCGCATTTGTATTATTATATATCTAATTACGATTTACGAATTATATACTTAAATTGACTGTATTACTATACCTCTCATATTTGTCTTTTTATTTCGAAAATTTATGAACCTACTTTGATACTAATGTTTTCCTTATTGACTTGTTTAATAATATGTTTCACTGTTTATTAAAGATCTTGATTATGTACTCCGTAGTTTGTATGTTTCCGAGATGTTTATAGTACTCTATATTATAATATTATATTAGATTACGCTGTAGTATACAATGCACGGAATATGTTTGAGAGAATATATTGAAATTATGTTTATTCTTTGTTTTTAAGAGTACCAGAAACGACGAATTGATTGGAGTTCAGCAAATGCAATCGCGGTAGCAACTGATGATGTGGTGAAATTTTACAATATATTCAAATCTGATATTCTGGACTCGATAAGCCTGAAAATACATAATGTTGATTCATTAAAATGGAATAACGCTGGTAGGTAACGTTACGCAAAATATATAATTACTGATGTGTTAAAGACTCTATTACGCATATTAAATCTATTAAAAATTGAAAGCTGAAGCTGCCTACAATGAACATAACTACAAAAGTATAAAATTAACGTATTTCGTTACATTTCCCCGATATCGTTAGATACATATTTTTTTTATTTACTTTATTATTGAATATCCGGACAGAATTAAATTTTTCATTATTTTAAAAGAAATAATCTCAATCTAATACCACATCTAATTTGTTATATCGATTGCGAATCTTAAAAATAAACGCGTTTGAGATTTTCTGGCTACCAACTTATCGACTTACAAAATTCTGCATTCCTTTTCGCCATCTACCAATTGATATTTAGAAACAACATAGATTGAAGATTCTAATAAATTTGGAAAATTCCCTATAATATTTCAAATATGATATACCATATCCGAAATCCATTATTCAAATATCCATGGACTTGCGAGTTGTAAGTTATAACGCTATAACAAAATACTTAAATGGGAAGTTAATATCAATTTTTAAATTCGTCAATCCATAAACGAAGAGATCGTGTCTACATTAAAATAATTCTAATCTCAATTTTTGCATTGCAAACATCAATTGTTGTAATTAATATTGACATTATCTTACAAGAAAATTCTACATTTCTGTCCAGGTAATAAACTGTTGATATGCACTCCGTCGTTTGTGAGACTGTACTGTACAGATAGGCAGAAGGCGATTTGGACGACAGCCACGTGCGATAGTGACGTGACTTGCGTCTGCTGGTCTAAGAATGACCAACATGCCGTCACGTGAGTAGTATCCATCTATACAGAGATTTGTGGTTGTTGCATAAATATAAGATAAACACGAATGACCATTCATCATCGAATATCATTTCAATCTATTAACGACCTTTTATTACGATCTGATCTGGCTTGATAAATGTCATTGATTTACTTACCACAATTATGTACTTGTCGATCGTCTGCGGTCTCGCGTCGCCTCGCCGTGAGCCACTTTTTAATTATTCTATTACTATGTCGTTAACATTACAATTTATGTTCGTTATAAAATCTAATAAGTGAATCGAATCTTTCCCTAGGTCTTATCTTTCTACTTGTGTTCATAAAGATACGAATTTGCATAAATCTACTTATAAATCTACTCAATCTTCAATTATTATTACAATTTAGTGACCAGTTTAGTAGGTGTTTCAATAAGTTAACAAAGTTCAGAGTGCTGTCGGTAGGGTGCTTGCTTTCATTTATATTTCGTTTGTAATTAGCTAGAAAATGGATATAAATTATATGTATATTTCTTTAATATTGCGCAGTGCTGACCGAAGTGCGATCACGATATATTTAGCTCAGGATGGCGAGGTCGTTAATTCGTTCCCCGCGTTTTCTTCAACTATTTTAATAATCGCATTTTCATCGAATTATGGTTATCTCGCAACTTCGGCGATAGAAGGGAAAGTTCGGATTTTCCAGTGGCCAAGTTTGATCGTGCACATTGACATTCTTTACTACGAGCCTATTCTAGTAAGTCGATATCTCCCGTTACACACTTCTATCGTCTGCAAAGTTGGACACTGTTTAAAATGAATTATGTACTATATTCAGGCTTTAGCTTGGCACCCGTACGAAAGTGGTTTATTATGCATAGGCGGTGGCCTGGGTGACGCTTCGCTGACCCTTTGGGACATGAACAGGTTAAGTACACCGACTTATCGCGACGTCCGGTTCCAAGGTATCGTGAAGAATATGTTATGGAATAAGCACAGTGGTGAGCTTGTCGTTCACTGGTCGTACGCGGAGCGGCATAATGACACATGCACTGCGATACCGGTTCTCGCAAGCCTCGATCGCATTGTGGACGAGGTACCTTTGGATAAGGAAATGCGAATCAACGCCATTATGTGGAATTCTGATCAAACGCAGTTAGGTACGTGAGAATCCTCTCGTTTATTTTATTATTCGATGAAACTGTGAAATCGTAATTGGATCTGTGATAAGTGTCACGTGTATTAAACGTAATAAGGGTTTCGGATTCGAAGAGTCTAGTGATTTATGAGACGAGAAGAAGATTATTAGACGTAATATGAAAATATAAAAATTCGTTAAGTCCCATGGTATCTGCACTTGGTGTTATTTCTGTAACTGTGATCGATCGTGATCAATTATGAGTTTCGTAGAATGCTCTCTGTGAGTACTATGCTAGTACTATGTCCTTTGATGTTATATGATGTCCCTATGCTGAATTTGAAATATGTTTTTCTGTATCTATTCTGGTAGATAGGTTTCGAGTGGGAAGTATGATCATATCACTGCTTGGTAAGGATAGCTACACAACTGACAAAATTTTTAATTTGCTTTTAATGCATACAAGGTTTACGTTATGTTTCTATTTTTATCATGTAACACGGTTATTTTATCATGAATATTTATAATCAGTTTTCCGTGAGAGGGTAGTTACGTTAAAGTAATAAGGTCTGCATTTAGTATTTTCGAAAATATAAATTTTGAGAAGACTCTCGTCTGAAGCTTTCACATTTTTTGAGTTGTGACATTATCAACATCGTATAAAGTAACGATATGGAGAGTTCTTAGTTTGAGCGGTAAATTATTGGTTTTTATACTGTTTGTTTAGTCAAGTTATTTTGTGGTTTTAAGAATGCAGTTGTTTCTGTTGAATATCGATACATATTTCTTCACAAAAAGACTTATGAAATTCGTGAAAAATGTTAACAGCTAGGAAGCTACAAAAGTTTCGAAAACATGTGTTTTTGGATAATGGTTAAAGAAGGAATCTAACAATTTAATGTTCTGTAATTTGTATGTTTTTGTTCGTAGTACTGCTATGTAGTTTGTGAACTTTGTGAAATTATCGTATCTGCATTCTTACGTAAATTAAAAATTCTAATGTCATCAAGGAAATTAACGAGTGAATGTACATATTTTTTTTAGCTCTTCAGTCTGACGAATCTTTAATGATATGGAATTTTTTCGGTAACGATCGCCAATATTCAAGATGTAGGACACAACGCAAACATATACAAAGTGATACAAGATCTACGAATTTTAAAGAATTTGAATACTATAATATACGGTAGAACCGACGTATTCAAGAAATTTTTTAATATTCATAAAAAATTATTAGAAATATTTAAAAAACTTACTTATAAGTAAGTCAAAACTTAACTAATAGCCGTGACTACTAGCTTTTAATATACTTCATATAATTCGGTATTTTGTCCAATCTTACCACCTTTTATTTCAATATACAAATATCATGTATTTCGTTTTTTAACAATTATAGACTATAATCATTTTTGCACGTATTGTAAGATGTTACTAAATCTCGAATTATTGCTACAATAAAATTTTTTGAATATTAGTCTATGAATGTCCTATTTATCGCTGCGATTACATGATTTTAATTATAATTATTATATAATATATTTAAAAATAGATATTAAAAGTTAGTAATTCTAGTTAAAAATAAAGGTAAAGATGCACTGATTTTTAGTGTTTGTTGTAATGTTTGAAGCACTGGATGCACTCTATATTCCAAACCAAGGACTCTTTCTTGAAATGAAATTTATAAAGTTTCATGTTACATTGAATTATGTGATTATGTATGATAAAATTCATTATTTGGATACATCGGATCTACTGCATATCAAAAATTAGTAACAGTAACGGGCAATGTCGCGAATCAAAAATTTTTGTTTTATATAATTATTTGTATCTCTCGACATTTAGTTTCATACATAATTAATGTAATCAACCTATGTTGAGCAAAATCCAGTTATTTGAAAATGTAAATTAAATGAATTGAAATCGTGCTTTCCTTGGCATACGCAGTGTTATAGAATTATGTAACTTATTTTATAATTATCTGACTTACTTTTCTTTGTTGATCAGAAGAAAAAATATATATATATTCTATTAAAATTTCATAAGTTTATTTCTAAAAATCTCTTTATGTTTACCTATAAAACAATTGAAAAAGCAAAATACTAAAAAAATATAAACACTAACTCCAAAGATACGTACTTAACTGCAAAACTATACTTACAGCAATTACAAAAATTTAGTTTCCTATAAAATTTCCATCTATAAAATCGAAACGCGTAACCAAACGCTATCTAGATAGAAAGAACAAGTACGGTCGTTGCAAAGTACAAGTACAGGCCACTTTAAATTAATTTCACCAATTAAGTTTCAAAAACAGCGAACAACTAAGATAATTAGATACCCTTCTTACAATTACCTATCCGAACCACTCAACCATGTTATAATTTTGTTTAAAAGAATCTTTTTCATGCCACTAACATTGTATAACATACTGTTCCTTTCAAATACATCGATCGCTTGACCGTATCTCTATCTTCACAGCTTTACACACAAAGATCCCATATCATCTTCCTATCGTATCACGAGCTACACGTTTCATCATAACGTCGAATCATTTCCAACGTCGCGATCGAGAGAATCGATGAAAAAGGAAGGAAAGAATAAAAATCACGCGAAAGTCGTTTCGCAAAACGATTATAGCGTGCCAACGATTAAGGACGATTATGATCGAATCACGCGCAATTTAAATTTTTCCGGGCCCATTGAGCAGCAGGTTTATCGATCGACCGGAAGATAAGCCGGCACAATCTCGTGCTAGAACTGTTAACGACCGTCTGTACTATCATCAAATAGATTTTCACGTTTCGCCACCTTTGGCAATTCCCGTCTAAATTACACGATTATCTTTCGGCTACTACTTACACAAGAAAAGGGAAGGGTATGTAGGCCATTTTGCGAGCAACCACTCTGGCAAATGCCGCGTAATTATGGTTTTGTATAGTTCGCTAGTTTTTTTCAATTAAATACTGTCTCCTAATTCCAACTTAATGCCCTAAAAGAATTACAGTAAAGAATTTACAAGATCGTGTTATAGAAGAAAATTTATTTGTAAAAAGTTGAATATTTTCCAGAAGACTCAAGTGCTATAGTTTCGATGTCATAAGTTTTTTCTCGTAGATTTATTTTACAATTGGCATTATAAAATAACTCTTCTTTTACTTGATATTTTAACCAAAGATGAGGAAATGGGAAGGTGAAAGGCAATTATTGCAATGCATTCGTGGCTGAATAAAATTTAATTTATTGAGATTTCCTATCAATTATAATAAATCTTCGTCGACTACAAATGTATGCAACGATAAATCCTAAGAATCAGAATTGGTAGTTCAGGTCTGAATGGATACAAGATTTGGCAAGAAGAAAATACACATTTAAAAGATTAAACAAAATTATGGTTGTTTTGCAGCCTGATAACTGCGAAAAATTTCTATATATAAAGTCGCTATAGTTGTACTTTTGCAAATTATACTGTTTAATTATATTTATTATGGTATTTTGCAAAATCATCGCCAAATAGATAAGTAATTTATAGTTCTCTGCATCAGACTTCCTATTTTCTAAAAATTCAGAACAGTATATTTTTCTTATTTCTATCATCTTTCTAGAAAATTGACAACACTATTAATAGACTCCAAATACGATTTCAATTACTATCCCTCAATTGCATAAAGTTATGTACCTAGTATTCGAAAGTTTTAATCGCTCAAGTTTAACTGTCTTACAATTTCGGATATTAAGTTTCGCGTTAACCCTGTAAGGACTTGCTGAATTTTTGAAGAATGTGTGGTAAAAAACGCTTTATATTTAATTAACTTACGTATAATTAATAACAAACTCTACTTATATGTAATTTATCTATTCTTATTATTTTCCATATTCTAGCGTTGCGTTAGCAGTCACCAACCTCTAAACAAAACCTTTCGTAACCATCATCCTTCAATCTGTAACAACTTGCACCAATTTTCGTCGATCAAGCTAAATGTTCATTATCTTTTACAACTTACTCTTCTTAAATGAACAATTTCCACACGTTCATCGTCACCCATCGCGTTGCACCCAACGGCAATCTCCAACAACTATTGAATTCTACTTTCACAGGTCGCATGTCCAGCGCGGTGTCTTTTTGTTCGTTACATTGTCCACTTATGGAAATCGGGATTTCGTTGGGATTAAACGGCCCAGCAAGGACGCGGTTAATGGTCTCAAATTACCGTCCTCGCCTCGGCCCCCTCGCTTAACATAAAGTAACTAGAACAGACGCGGCATTACGGAGCTCGCGCTAATGCCACGCTGCTCGCTAATAACAAGCGAGCGGGACCGATGAAAAACCGCGCGACCAAACCAGTTAGCCGCCGCAGACCGAAGGAGCTTTAACGTTCCGCTCGAGCCGCGCTCAATCGTGTCCAATCGAACGATAAGTTAATCGATGACGGAAATCAGAGGCAGACGCTTGAATTATCGCTCGCGTAATTTGGCCCCTCCACGCTTGCAATTATCCGTATCTCTGATTCAACGATAGTTCAAACTTACGAGGATGATCGCCATGATCTGCGAGCAAATTCGTGATGCAAACTTGCGTCAAGTTTTATGATGCGGCTCGTGATTAGGGAATTGCGCATTTTTACGCATTTACGTGAAAATGAATTATCTTCGTTAATGTTGAAATTCCTATCGCATATCCTATCAGAGTGCACCGATACTGTACAATCTCTGTCACAGTGAAGTTAATTCACTTCTTTTTTTATCACAAAGGTGATCCAGCAGAAAATCCAATCAGCTCATCAGACTCGAAACTAAACCAAATTTCACCAAATTGAAAATTCAGTCACGAACAGTCACCCCATATTCTCACCCTCGTGCGACTGTTCCATATCGAATGTGATCCAGACCAGATTGAATCATGCTTGTTCGACGACAGAAACGACAAAAATTCGATTTCGCTCTGTATTCGAGTGTACGCGCATTTCTTAGTTAGTCGAAACCGTTAATTGGCCGGCTGGATGCAGTGTTTATGGTTGGGCAGTCGTCGTAAAACGGTTGCTGATTATCATTACATACAATCACGCTTAGATCCACCGATACCAGCCTTCTCGAACGATATTTATTACCATAACCGTACCATAGCAGATTCTGGCTCGATTCGCCACATTTCTTCGTCGTTTTCTCCGTGGCTCAAAACGAGAAGCGGTTCGCGGCGGATGTCAACCACTTTGAGTATTCTTTTACGTTCTACTCCCTTCCCTTTCGTTTTGTTTCCAGTTGCTCTTGCGTCTCGATGCTCGGAATCCATCGTAATAGGTCCTTCGATCTCGTAATCGGATATTGAACCGCGATAAACAGCCGGCTGATTTACATCTTCCTCGATAGCCCGCGTAATAACAGTGCATCGTTGCTCGTCTTCGATTGAAATTACAACGGCCATGAGTTTTAAGGAGATTATTCTAATAATGTAACCGTATTGCCATTGCTGAAATCGAACACTGGGACGTTATCGTTGCTCGGTGAGCCTGTACTTTCAATTTTCTCTTGCAACGATATGGTCGAACTTGTAAACAAATTACTGAGTTACGTTCTCTCAACTTGTTTTTTTGTGGAAGAAGTAAAGGAAGGTAAGAAAGTAAAATTGTACAGACAATTAGCTGTATTATTTTTATTCAATCGGTCGAAGGAAGATTATTTAGTACAATTTGAATTTATGTTCATTTAGTGGAACAATATCGTATAATTATTTATAAATTTATTGGTTATACTGGTTAATTTATGGTTAACACTTTTCGCAATGTGTCCACTCAGAAAGTATTCGAAGATCTACACATGAATAATACAGATTATCAAGTTTCAATCTGAGTTTTAGAATGTGTATCATGGCGAATAAATCTTTGTACCCGATGACTTTTGCGATCTCTTCGGAGATTTGAAGGGTCAGATGCGGTCGTAGAGATTGCGAGTTCGAAGTGCTGATTGATCCTGCGCATAGATACACTAAACCATCGGTCGAATTGACATCGACAATTGATTATTGTGGAATATTTAATGAGAAAGTATTGACTTACTAATTCTCTTTCGTATTTACATCTTGAATTATGGAAGCATTATATTTGAGAAATTAGTGAAATACGAGGAAAGTAGAAGATACTGTATTTTGGATAAGTTCAGAATTTATTTACAAGTTATAAGAGAAACTTAAAATTAAGCTTAAAATTAAACTTAAAATTAAGTTAAAGAGAAGCATAAGAGAAACTCAAAATTACGATTTACGGAACACAGGAGATATAAAATAGTGAAGAAATTTTTAAATTCATAAATTCTCGCAGAATTTCTACTTTCTTACAATTTTGTAGTAACACCCCTTTTTAATCTAAAGTATTTTATGGATCGGAAATAGAAGTCAAATTTACAGTAGAGGAAGAAGAAGATAAATAGTAGAACTTCCACATGTTAGCTATAGTTTTAATCAAACAGTATCCGAACATTCTTATTCAGAAATGTTCATCTGCGGCCGCTAATGAACCGAAAAAATCCAAAGAACTATGACAATGAACATAATGTATCTACCTATGTTGTACTTATCGACACTGTAGGAGAATTATTTATCCGGATCTTTCGAACAACTACTGTTCTTGATTCGAGAGGTCTCATTTTTCAACAAGATTTTCGCATAATATAATATCAGAGCATCAAAGTTCATACTTTAGCTTTACGAAAGTTTTAACTTTAAATTACGATCTTTTAAATTTTTCCTAAATTTCGTTACGAACTTGCCGAACTGCCCAATAATTCGTCGGGTGGAATCTCGGCGTAACGTCAAGGCCACATTCGTTTCGTTCCAGATGCGTGAAATCTCGTGTTTCATGACTCGGTCTTCAGACAGAAGTAAGACGCATGGTAGCACGGTAGCCAGGGTGCACTATCTGTGTGCATTTATCATGCGGACAGTTACACCAGTCCTTGGTTCTTCTCCTCTGTCACAGAATTAATGAGACGGTCGAACATTAAGGGAAACGGTTAGAAAAAGAGAGCGAAATGTTGGGGGAAAGGCGAGTCACTCGTTTTCTTCGAAAGCAAAAGTTTTTTTTTGCTCTGTGACAAAGGACACGATGTCTGTCTCATGTAGATAAAACGTACGGCAGACGAAACAGTCTCGAGTAATGTTACTTAATAATCTCCTACTTGAGAAGCGATCTATCTTCTTGAGAACGACAACGTTTCGAGTAGTACAGATAAATATATCGATCCGAGCCATAGGCAAAGAACATTTAAACGGATACATGTGGACATGTAATAGCGTCTTCGCGGTTTATCTGGCGATTCAGAAGAAAGATAATGCCTAGCCCTTCCTATGCATTATTTTTTATTATTTCTCTTTACCGAAGAATTATTGCTGCCTGTGGAAGAAATGGCACAGGGAAATATTTTTGTTGTACCATAGATGGCCTGTATTTTAAAATACAGTGTCACTGATAAATAGAGTGGCTCTATAAAAATCATAGTTCTTAATGCATTTTATGGTACTTAGAGATAATTCTAAAGATTCTCTTTCTCTCTTTTTTTAGATAATGATAACGATATTTATAGAAAAAATTTACTGATAATTAAGAACATATTTTGTAGAATTGTAAGTATTGGGACATAATGTTTTTCAATTATTTACAAAAATAAATTGCATTTTATCACGAAGAAGATACTGTATGTTTAGAGCAATATAACAATCTGTACGTATGTATATATAATAAACTATAATGTTCTAAATTAGTTCGGAATATCAAAGTTATAGGAGCTACTGAATCTATAATTCACTCGAAGTAAGAGGCAATGAAAATTATTTTAATTAAATAAATTTTGCAATCGAAATTTGATAATACTATACCATTTACCATCCGAATTAATTCCATTTTAATATAATTACTGTTTAATTCTAAATTTCGTTGACAAAATTATTTCTCTTGAAGCTTATTTTTCCATGGATCACTTCGTCTTTTTTAAAACTTTGTCTACAAATTTCGCAAACTGTTCTCAAATCTATATCTCCACAAAACGTATCGTTCAATCAATGTCAATTACAACGCACCGCAAATACAAAATACTTCTAATGTACCTCGCAAAAAGCTAACTATACTTTCTACTTCCTACAATTTCAGAGACATATCGTTACGTCAATTTCAGCGCATACCGCTTAATTACCTAAATCACTTCCTTTCCACAGCATCTAACTTATAAGATGCCCTGTACCATTTTATTTCCTGCCTTCAATCTTCCTCCGGGGATCTACAATTTTCTCCCTGGTACCGAGTGAACCAGCCAGTGGAAAGAAACGTTGGAACGTCGAAAAGCAGGGGAAAAAGGAGTAGAAAAGATCCAAGGCAAGAGCTACCGCGGCAGGGGTCTCGATTACGAAGGGGAAGAGCACGTAGTGCACGTACTACTCGCAATTCGAAATAGCTAGGCCATAAATTAGTAGCTGGCTATCTGAGCGCGGCGATAGAGGGAGAAAAGGAGCAATTATTTCCTTTGGACGCCATATTTCAGTTCGAACATCTTAATAACCGTGGATGTTGTGGCTTCTCCTCGAATCAGACGAGGATAACCGTGAAAGAAACGAAGAGAGGCAGAGAGGAAGAGACAGAAGGGCGGGTGATACGTAGGAAGGAAAATCAGAAAATAAGAAAAATGTAAGATAAAGATGAGGAGGAAAAGATTTATTCGCGATCGATTCTAAATCTCAATGGCTCCGCTTATCTTTATTTTTCCTGGTTTAAGCGTCTTCCTTTTGCGATCATTTCCTCGTGGCAGCTTCTGGGTAGATCGAAAGAAAGGTGGTTTACAAGAACGGTTTATCAGTATCGACCACCTTGATGTCTTCATGCAATTATATAGTCGGCCATGTATAGATGATCGGTTCAAATAACCATTCGCTGTTTTGTTAGCGATTTGTGCTACTACTAATAATCTTCGCTACTAATCTTCAACGTACCGATTAACGATCATCGGAATAGTAATCGTTAATTAGTATGCACGATCCGAACGTCAACGGTATTGGTCTATGGGATAAAATTACGACGATCGAGAATTAGTTCGAACTATTTAACGATCGCAATAAACATTCTTTACGTAATAAAGATACTCGTGGCTTTCCAATTTTTTCATTTTTATCCTCATTTAATACCTCATAACGTAATGCAGGTACAACGTAACACAAGTACCGTGCCACTTTTTGTCGAAGCTATATTTATAAAGCGCAAATATTAAGCCTTTAGATTATTTCACGTGATCTTGTGAGCAATACATACATATAATTTGAATTATATCGTCTATCAATGATTTATCAAATGAGAGTCAAAATTTCTTTTGAATAGAACAAATCGTTCCAGTAAATTCAACAACATTTTTATTAAGCTAAAATGTAAGAAGGATGCAACGTTGAATATGCCCTTTATCGGTAGTCATTGAATTTGCGATCATTTTTATTGAGTAATAATATTACATTCGGATGCTAAACGAGATGCTTGAATTTGAAAAAAAGTATAAAATTAAAACTGCAGAACTTTTATTTACGCGCAACGTTTAATTATTTTTTATTCGTCAATTTTCAATAAAAAAAGTGGGTATTTATGTGAAAAGTAAGTGTAGAGGTTGATAATTAGTTTTATGTATCTTCATGTATCACTGAAATGTGATGAAATTTCACGTAACTAATGCGTACAGAATAATATGAATCGTTAACGACGTTCAAATCAGGTCGGAAGAAAAGAATTTCAGTTTGTATATCACGTACGACTCGTTGCAGCGTACTGATTATCTTTGAATTGCACGATTCAGCGAATATAACTCTGTAACGTAAGAAACGATTGCGACACATTCAATTACAAGTCGTTAGTGACTTACGTTCGTCATTATCGAATCGTAACTTTTTATGTTTTCTTGCATCCTTCTTCTCTTGCATTAACGAGAACTTACTTTGCATTATTTAGCAAAGAATATCAGAAAACGACAAGGGTTACATCTTTTGGAATTTATTATGTCTTAAATTTTACTATTTTAATCAAAAATATTAAATACAAAAATTGACAATAATATTGATCGTCTGAACGCTCCTTTACGCTACAATTACAATGGATTTTTTTTCGGCTGAATTGATATTCGCACAAACTCCATACGTTATTGTAATGAGAAATGTATACATGTAAATTTTTGTAATTTTTTTATACGTTCCAGTCTTCAAATGTTACATTCGTCAGAACGGCAGTTCGTCCGACTACGCGTCCGCTATAACCGTAGCCTTAGACGGTAACACGTTTTCTCGTGTAAATCATTCGCGGATTAACATGGCGCAGGGAAAAGCGAATGTGCAAGTCGGCCCTAAAGAGGCGTTGCTCGGGCACCGGTATATGTACTTTGCATATACGCCGCTGAATCACGTCTCGTTGCTTGGTAGCCGTTAAAAGCGCCGTATATCATGTCGCTAAAGGACATGAATTGTGGGTGGATCTGATTTGGAGGGAACACCATGACAAAACTAAAGAGTGCACTATGCGCGGGTTGGACTAGCCGAGAGAACGAACGCTCTAACGAGCCGCGAGCTTTCAATTGCGCGATTCGCAGCTGCGTTTTGCGCAACACGCCGTTTCGCGAGGACACAATGCATCTGGAAGTGACTTCAGCGAATAGTTCTCGAACAAAAGCGTTTAAGGCGGATTTATTGGACGATCGACTAGCCCAACATCGTTCTATGCCATTTCACATCGTTCCTTCGCGAGTTTTCAGCTACATTATAACCGATAATACTTGGTTGCGTGATTCTTGTGCTAGCCGATTTGCAACGTGTCAGATACTATGAGAAATCGTTCTTGGTCATTTGGTACATGGCTTGGGTAATAGACGACGATTGTTATTTGGAATTTGTCATACGATATAATTGCGTGTATATGACTGCGTATTACAATGGATACGGGTGTCACGTGAGAAAGATCGAGGAGAACTTTTTACGAAGTAGATAAGGAGGTTAAACGTGTTGCAAATTGTGATTTTATTTATGTAAAATACATGCCCTATTCGAATTTTAATTGGTACGATGATTTCACATTTTCATTGCGTACTTTTACGTTATATATTTAATATAGGAATATTGCAGCGAAATTTTAAAGAAGCTTTTGTTATACTTTTGTTGAATAAAAACCTGCTGCTACTTTAAATAATATATACATTTACCTGTGTTATCTTCCTTCGAAATCTTCCTTCAGAAATGAAAAGCTTCCTCTTCATTTGCCTATCTTTCTTTAATAATCAAGATATTGCGAATAATTACACTTACCGGTAAAAAATAGTAATTTATTATACCAAATCGTTAATGGTCGAAAATGATCCAATTAGTCTTTCAATATTCTTGCCTGTCTTAACACACCTGAGCTACATCTCTGATGAGCTTGTTCCGAGCATCCACGAAATTCCACTCGCCGTTCTTCGTCCATTCAGCTTAGTTCGCGTTCATTTGTTGAAGCTCCTGATCACAATCATCGTAGCCCGAAGAGGCGAGGAAGAACAGCGCCATGAGTAGAGAAGTCTGATTAGAATAATTACATACGATTATTCAATCAACGTCACTCATAATAGGGTTCACTATATGTTCACAGCGATGTATTGATACACGCTTGCACGAGCGTGTAAAGCTTAAAAAGGTTAGTCTCGTGGCGGAGTAGCCGCCAGACTGATTAACGGCAACGAGCAATTTAAGATTTTTCGAGGTGGAACAGAAACAGCTGAAAAATCGACTAACCCGAGCATGGTAGCAATTTGCTCGAGTGTTTTATGTTTCATCCAATCGACCGGATGAATACTAATCGAACGGGTGAATACTAATCGACTGTCCCATGGAAATTTACGAGAAGCTGTTTTTTAGAACGACAAGTTTTCCTAGTTTAATCTTCGTCGATTTATGCAAACTGAAATGTTTAAAAAAGTAAATGTTATATAAATTAAATACTATATTTATACACATAAATTACAAGGTCGCGTTAAAAATATACCTGAATATATAAAAAGCAAGCAGCATACATTCCAATTTCTGCATCAATCTAATTTCCTATTGCGCAAGATCAGTGAATCTCACAGTGGTTGACAAGAATATTTGATCAGCTAAATATTTTTATGATCATTTTTTTTTTTTTTATGATCTTTGGATCATGGATCTATGGATTTTTATGATCCACGTACGTTTTCAGATCTGTTCCAAACTTTATCGATATAAATCACGATGATCGGTTCTCATAACGGTGCTAATGGAATTTCATGACAAGACACATAGTATATCTATTTATGTAAAATCCCTGCACTTGTTTGAATATTTTCGCGAGTAACTGTAATCCATGGGCAAGTTTCACTTACGAATCTGTTAATTAATAATTTCCAAGAAACCATAGCAAGAACGTCCAAGAGCAACCTCAATCACACTCATCCCCACCCTACTTGCATCAGCCAAATTTTTCGACCTCGATCGTCTACGTTTCCGTATCGCGAGTGTGATGACACACGTCGAACCGGAAGAGATCGCGAATCAAAGCGTATCGTTGGTCTCGTTCGTATTTCCGCCGGCTGGAATCCAGACACTCGGCCGTAGTACAGCGTGCAGCTGCGCGGTCGGAATTCTTCGCATAAATTGTGCATGTGTGCACGTTCGTGAAAGAGCGTGGGCGGTTGGAAGCTGAATTGGTGGGGTTGCAGACCCCTGGCGAACCTCGTGGTGTGCCGCGTGTCTGTGCGCACAGCGCAGCGTGGATAAATAATCGCGGAAATCTCGGTGCAGATATAGCTAGACGGTGTGGTGAGTGAGACGTAAATGGAGATTCAACCTGATTCCGCATCGATTTCTATCTGACGCGGGTATCGGTTCTCCGGCGACGTCGCCGGGCCAGCTGTGCGAACCGCGTTTTCGCATTTTGTCATAAGCACGGACAATAGAGGGAGGAGAAGGAGAAGATTGGTAATGCAGACGGTTGAGAATGTGTAAGTTGAACTCTTAATAAATGAGTTTTGCTGAACGTGATTGAAAAGCAAAATATGAGTGTATGTTCACTATAATATATAAATGGCTAGGAATTATAGTGGTGTAAATCAATGCTCTATTATTGTTTGTAAGATAGTGTTTTATGTTTATTGTTATATAAATTCATATATTTTATATATTTCGTATGATTCGTGGACATATATAATTCATATATTTTTTCAAGTCGCGAAAATGTATGTTGCGGAGAATAAAATAAAGCTATAACGTAATTATGAAATCAAAGGGATGACAATTTTACGAGTCGAGTACGTGACTACAATCTTAAAATCTCGATTTATACCACTGTAACTTTAACTCGCCAGTTGTATGTGTACTTAATGGGTAATGAAAGATACGAAGGGAATAGGGAAGTCATCCTAATCGGAAACAATGGCATGTACGAGATGTCTCGTGATGTGCTTATATTCATTCATATTTTAATATTTTAGAATAAATTTCTTCTTTTTTGTAATTTAGAGTACTCTTACTTCTTTTAATCGTTATCTTAACAGTGAGTTTCTTTTATTTTCGTTGGTTACATTATTTTTATTTCGCGTAATAAATGGTTTCCCAAGTTATCCAAAAGTTACATGCAATTCATTCGTGATAAGCGTGACTATTATCATTGTAGAAAACTCCTAGAAACTCTTCTCTCTAAGAAACTCGCAGAAAAATTTACAAATCGACGATAGTGCATTTTTTGAAAATTTAAATAATCGTATGTAAAATATATAACTAAGAGTTAATTCTTCTCCTTACACCATATATTTTCTCATATACTTTTCATTATAATTTCTTTAGCACAAATTTTACTCTTTAATCAGCGATAGTTCTGATATTAAGTCTCGTCAAAAGCCTCCTTCTCCACGAGCGAAAGAGCAAGTTACAGAATCTCTCGCGGAGCAGTATCAATTTCATTTTTCCCGCAACGATCATTCCATTCTCGGTTATAGCACCATGTGTATCCCGTATAATTTATAGTTCATTAAAACTATTAATTTACTCCATAAAACGTGAACGAAGAAAGAAAGTTCGAACCGACTGGCCGTCCTTTTCTTTTTCATCGTTCGATAATACGTTCGCCTATCCTTTATAACGCGTTCGGTCGAAACACAGCGAATCGTCGGACAGAAAGCGGCGCGGAGAGAAAGAAGGAGCGATCCACTCAATTATTTCTCGATCCCGCGGCGCATGAATGAACGAATAGATTCCGGGGACGCACGCGGCTGATAAATGCGTGCCGGCTTCGCCATTATTTTCTATAAACGGTCATTACTTGAATTTATAGCGCGGCCGCGGCCGCGTGCTTGCGTGTTCGCCTGCGTGCGTCGCTTAGAAACCCACCACGAAACTCTAGTTCGTGTATTAAGTCGAACAACACGCTTCCTGCGTGTGCTCGTACGTTTTACGTACAGTCCGTATATACACACGGCCACGCGTGTGCACGCCTACGATCTCGACACGAAATTTTATCCGAGAAGACCGGCTAAATTGGACGCACTGATACCTGCCTCTTCGCGATATAAGTGGTGATAAACGTTCGTTGATGTTTCGTGCTCTCACGAGTCGTCAGATTTTCCATTGATGAATGGAAAGATGATTTAGATCTTGAGAAGCTAGGATTTGTTGGAATAGGTTTGTGCTATAAGTATGTCTCTTATAGCACGTACAGTAGAACTACATTTGTTTGAACGAAATTTTAGTTAATGCCCAATTAACTGAATTAACAATTTTTCTGCTTGCATTCATTTGTCTGAACGTGAGCTCCCATTCTTGTGTCTAGCTCTTGTGATACGAACTCTAATCGTATTAACTGTTTGTCTCCCGACAAGTTCAGATAAGTGGAGTTTTACTTTATAGACGGAAGCTGGAAAGTAGTCCTCTGATAGTCTCGACACAAACATACAGATAAACACGCGTATTGTCCGAAAATGTCATATACACAAATAAAACAATATGGCAACACGCGGTGGTGACAGGCAGCAGTACCTCTCTTGGCTTTGTTTCGTGCCATGAGATTTCTTTCCAGTTCCATACTTTGCCAACACGTTTTTCGTATAATACGGTCTGACGATGGACGGAGCATTCTACTTATAATACGCTGTAGAAAGTGATTTCGATAGAATATGGTCTGAAGATTGGAGAATTCTTGTACAAAGCAGAACTTCAAGCGAATGAATAAGGAATATTTGCGTTGTCAGTAACTCATTAATTCATCGGTACGTCTAGTGGTTAGTATGGAAAAATGCAAGAAATTTAGCTATCCATAGATAGTTTAAAAATTCTAATTAAGAAAAAATGAAAAAACTAGGTAACAGAGTAAATAATATTATGTCTTAAATGGACGAACAAATAAAAGTTTAGGTAATATTGTTTTTTAAATGAAAAATATTTCGATTGAAGGGCGAATAAAAGATATAAATTCGAGGGGTTTTAGGAGAATAGAAGATCCAGCAGGTATGTGCATTATTATGTATAGTAGGTATATACATGTCGTATATGCATTGAAGTTTCACTTTGTATTATACTTCAAAATTATACAGGATGGTTCTCTCATTAGCTAACTTAAAAGTATTAAAGATGAAAGTTGGTAAACGAACATTTCTGTGAACTTTTTGGGGGGATTTGTAGTACTATTATTTCATATCATTTTATTTTTATTCTTACTTTTAATTGGATTATTACAGAAGGAATAGAGTTATATTTTTTATTCATTTCTGAGATTATTAAGAATCCTGTAAATATGATCCCTTTTTTTTAGTTTTTGAAACAAAAATTTTCGATTTCTCGATATCGATTCTTATTGTAAGAAGGTTAACTATACTTCCTTCATTCTACATATGTTTGATCGAATGGTTTAGAAATGAAGCAATCTGAGGACAAAGAAAGATCTCCAGAATCGCTAACGATCACTTATATCGATATTTTAATTATTGCCTATAGCTTCAATGATAATAAATAATAAAATCATTGCAATTCTTCTCATCCATAACATCTTAGTTACAAATTACGTCTTATCAAAAATAAGCAAATATCTAAGTATTTTTGAACGCTGGTACGTACTAATAAAAAAAATTCTATCAATAGACACGATACCGGATTTTCGATTAATCCAACATGCAAATATTCCAAAGAACCATATACTTCCAAAAACTGTTAGAAGAAACAAAAAAATGTATGAGTTTAACACGGTCAGAAGAATGCTTCCTGCTCCATCAAATCGTGCGGCGGCAAGCGTGACAGCGAAGAGGAAAACACGATTAGATTTAATAATAAGGAAAGTCGGCAAGATTTCGCAGGTGGTCGTACACTTTTATAATCCGCCGTCTGAAACTTCAGCCAGTTGTAACTCAAGTCAAGGGGCTACGCACTTGGCCGACACAAAGCTATCTAAAGATCTTCCTCGCATTCTGCTGAAGAATAGACTTCTAACCGGTGTGAGATACGCGGCAGGCGAAGATCGCGATCTTTCGGTTCGGCTATTCTCTCCTGGCTTGCTCGCGTAGCTCGCGCCGCGTTGCATAAACTCGCCACGAGCCGAGAGTACTCGAGCCTCCGCTTCGATCCACCGGTGTCGATGAGCGATCTGTTTTTCATTCTATTCTTACGAACGCCGCCATGACATTGTTGCTCGATAGAGGTAGTAGATACGTAGGTGTTTCATAAATATTAAATTACAAGGTAGAACGTTGGCGAAACTGAAGTTCGGTATGAATGTTAACGCCACCTTACGAATAATTAATTGCTGATGAGTTGTTCGATGAATAATAGTGACTTTGTGTTTTATGGACTTATGTACAGACACTGACTCCAATTTTTAGTTCTCTCCTCTTTTCTTATGAAAAGTCGAAGATTCAGTGGGTACAAAAAATCATAACACACGCGTTTCTCTTATATAACGTAGTATTTTGTCGATACTCTTGGAGGATTTCATTCGTAAGATTTTGCAAATTCTCGGTAATTGGAAATTGGAAGTATTATAGTATCGTTTATTACTCTTGAATGATGCGTTCGAGTTTATTATTTTTACTAGTTTCTATGGCTTTTCTTGTTGTCTAAGAATCGGTTATACTATCAAAATTTATGTTAATGTAATTTATGTTACGGAAGATTTAGGTTGTAAATATTGAAAAATATATTTATTAATAAAACAAATAAATGTATACAAACTTGCTAAACATCATTTTTATTTTACTAAATGTATTTCTGGATTATCTAAACATAAAGAAACTCCCCAATACTATTAACAAGCATATTCAACGATATAACTAACAAATCGATCGAAATGATCAATTCGAAATTTTCCATAGGAATTTTATAAATTAACAACGATACGTTTTTAGAAATTTGAATAATCTTTAATAAAATATACAGATATAAGCGTTTGTTCTTTCTCTGATATCACATATGGTTATATTTTTCCACGTACCTTCCGTTTTCGTTTCTTTCATACAAATTTCACGCTTTAGTCTCGGATAGTTCTAATGTTAGATCTCATCATCAATCATCGCGTATGAGAGTCACCGTTTCATTCCTTGCGATTCACCCATGCCACTCCGTTATGTCGGTCCAACAAATGCAACAAAGATACTGCGCACAACTCCCGACAAGGCTCTAATTCCACGACACTCCTCCACACAAGCGCAAACTCGAAGTGACGCGCGTGCAACGCGGCTGTTTGCTGCGGCGCGTGTGGCGGTCCTTAGAAAGCGGCGAATCGGCGAGCATTGAGAGCACCGAGGCCGGACATTTCGCCGGATCGAATCGCATTCCATCGGTTGGATTTTTTCCCGATGGCGGAGAGTTAACGGACCGGCCGCTAGCATAATTAATTCTTCCGGGCGGCACACAAGCGAGCGTACCGAGGTTTCTTAAGGGCTCCCAGGTGGCCTGGACCGACTCGCGGCTCTTCCGGCGACCTGGCAGCCCGAGAACCAGCTTAAAAAGTCCGCGCCTCGCCGCGTGGACCGAGAGAGAGCAGAGGTTGTACTATCCACGGGGCCTTCTTTGTGGAACTCGTGCCGCCACACCTGCGCCAATGTACCAACGGCCAACCATTGCCACCATCCACCTCTGGCCACGAGGACAAGAGCAGGATATAGGACCCCATATAGGTACAGAGGAATGTCCTCCAGGAAGTCGATGCTCGCGGCCGGCTGACATCGTGAAAAACCAGAGCGAACGAGGAAACGAGAAGGCAAAACTTCTTTGAATTGTCCCGTGATTTTGAAGTTAACGAGCGTACCGGAATTGTCGCTGGGATTCGACATTCGCATTGGCGTCGATCGCCGCATTCTGTTCGGTCGTTGTACGTAGCAGATAAGTAGAGCGGCGTAATAAAAAACGGAACAGGTGTAAACGAGAATAAAAGTGAAGAAAATTTCTTGAGTTTCAATAATTCTCGTGTATCCTAATTTACATAGTCTTTCGATAAACGTGCATATACTTGGCCACGGAAGTTTCTTAATATTTGTTATATTGTAGGAAGATGTTTATGTTCATATTGTGTGGGTTATATAAAACATTTTGAAATTTCATTAGCTCTGTAACAATATCCGACTGTCATAGATAGGTCATCACAAGTTATTTATTGGAAATGTATGTTTAAAAAATTAGTATACGCGATGAGTAGTCATTTTAAGCATATAATAAGTGTTAACTATGGTTCTGTTGAATATTCATAATAACTATCTTCAAAATATCTAATTTCCACATTTGCTTCAAACGTGATCAATATAATCGCGATAGCCGAGTCTCATAATAATGCTACTGGAATTTCAAAATGTTTCGTGCGGCACAGATAATATATTCATAAAAGTTGTCCACAAATTTTGGAATAATTTCGCGAGCCTGACGTAGCGTGGTATATAAGTTTCTAAGTAACAATAGTAATTAACTCCATAAGTTGAACGATTAAAAGAAATATCTTAAATATTGCAGTTATTTAACGATTTCTTTGGAATTTACGCTTATTGATGTCATCTTCTTGCAGACATAATAAGAAACTTATGAAAGTAAATAATTTGTCTCTTCCAGAAGGGGCAGTTGGTTTCAATCGCCTCAACGTCGTTACAGTTCAAAGATCATCTAATTTTCTCGAAGGTTAAAAAATCGGTCGCAAAATAGATTCTAAAATCTACGTATACCGCGAGACGCGCTCGTATTGCCAGTAGTCTTTTACTTAGAAGACACGTGGATTTCGAGCGTCGGCAATCGTCCTAAATCAGCTCGTAGATCACCCGAGACGTACAGAAAGACGTTTAAACGGACGGCGCGTGTAAATCATTGATCGGATCTAGCTACTTTTTCGCGATTTTTCCCTTTCACTCTTGCGAGCTCTATTGAGACGCCTTGGGTAACGGATCGCCCCATAGTATAGGGCCCATACACATAGGTTGCGTCGCGCCCTCGCGTTCTTCGCTCGTTCCATCGCCGCGTACTGTCGCGCCCTTCGGGCTACGCGACGCCTACGCGCGTGGAAAAATATCCACGGAACGACTAGTAATGCGTACTTACTTTCTTACCCCTGTATACGCTCCTAGGGAAACGGATTTTATGGTAAACTATGTTATTACTCATAGTGAACACGCTGCGAAAGGAAAACGCGGTTAAGTAGCATATTTTATGTTTCATTCTTGAATTGTCGGGAAGTAAATCGAGTTATTTTAGTGTAATGGAATTTTTCATGGATTATGAAATTAAGTGAGATTGATAGTAGTTAATTTATGATTAATACATTTTTTGTACTTCGAAAATATTTATGATATGATCTGTCAGGAATTCTAACACCCTTATAGTGAATCTTTTTTAAATCAAAAGTTCCAAAAGGAGAAGATTGTAAAAGTATATAAATTTATTTGTATTATTTTTCATCGATGAGGACGAAATCAAATAAAAATGTTCATGTGGCGTCAAATAAGTGTTACAGAAAATATAAATAAATTATTCGTTACGTGATATATAGATCTTAACGAAAATTGATCATAATACGAGTTAACGTAAGATTAGATAGCTAGCTAGGCTGCCCTATGAATAAGGTATCGCAGTTTCATAATATTGATCAATTAAATTATTAATATTATTCTTACGAGTAATTAATATATTCTTAATAAAATCTTCCGTTCTTCGCAAAGAAAATTATTCAAAAATAAATATTCATTACATAAGTACGTTTCTCTCGATTTGGAATTTTATTCCAATCCTACGATTAAACAGAAGAAATTTTAATGGCATAACTAAAAACAAAAATAACATCTTGGATCCATAAATGTACCTTTCAAAGATAAATGATAAGTTGAAGAAGTTTTCTGAGAACCGAAGTCATAATTAAAGCAATCAATATTTTAATCCCTTCGATTATATCTTCGATAATATCTTTTACTGTACTTAATGTTTTTAAAATTTTGTAAAACATGAGAAATGTATCGAATTTTCAAACTCTTCCTTGTGAAAAATGGAAAGTATGATTTTTCGTGTTTTTTCCCTGTAATCTTCGTATCACATAAATTTCCAAGAACGAAATGACAAATTCTCTAGAATACTGTTTAAATACGACGAAATAAACGACATATATGAACAAGATCGCGGAGAACAGCGCGGTTCTATCGGGAAAGAAACACGACGACGCGATGTCACGATGCAAAGCGGATATTCCGTTCGCCACGATTAATCCAAGAATTTATCGCGGTCCTTCGTCGTCGCTTCGGGCTGAAATAAAGTTTCACCGCAATCGTGGAGGCACATGCGATATCTTTCTAGCAGTAATGAGAAACCGCCTTGGGCGCGACTTCGACGCGGGACACCCTGAGTGTACGAGCGAAGAAATAAACTCGATGCGTCGCCGGATGTTAGTCGGGAACGATATTTTGCATGATCGTGTAGAATATGATTAGGTATGTATTTCCTTGGATCGATCAGCGTGCAATGACGTGTAAGTTCGAGATGTATATTAATAGCAACGATGATAACTACGCAAGGTGTTCTTTATGAAGCGTAGGATTATGGTTGTTGCGTAGCTTCGTTTTAAACTTAGATAGATTTTAGAATTTTTCAGTGGTTGCACGAGTTGTTGTAGATTAATCACTATTGGATTCTTTGATACGGATAACAAGCGTGGAAATAGATATTATACAACAAGTTTCTCAATTGGCGGGCTAAACATTATAGTAGTGTACGTCAAAATTTTGAGATTTTTAATTTTATCCCGTATATAAGTTGTTACATGTATCATCACTTTAGTTTCATAATTTAACTTAAGATATGAAAGAAGAACATATTAAGGTATGAAAATCACGACATGAAAAAATATAGTGAATTTTTTATAACAATAAAAACAGAACATTATTTTATAAAAATTCATTTCATTTCAAATTCAGTTCATTTTGTATTTATTCTGTCAGGAGTGATAATCAGGATTATTCACACTGATCGATGAAAAGTTTGATCAATACTTTGGTCAGACTGAGATAACATTGTTATTACATTTTTATTCAGTGTATTATCGAGGTATTTATTGTTGCACTGTTATACAATAATAAAAGTGCAATTGTTTCATTAATTTTTTACTAGTATCAGTACGTTGATAATCAAAATACAAACTTTGGTATACCTGATTTGTTTAATACATTTATTTTAAAAAGACGTATTCTATACACGATTTTCTGGTTTCCAGCATGTTTACCCTTCCATTTTTTTATACCGAATTCGAAAACAATTTGCGTAAAATATTCAAGCATTTTCATACACCCCTTGAATTTTATAGAAATTCCTACAAACTGAAACGCAATTAACATCACAACTCCTAACAAACCGTTCCACCGTGCAGCTTAATTTATTGACAAACGAGAAATAAACCATTTAATCGATACCCCGCTATCTGAATTGGAGGCAAAAAATGTTAATCAGAGTTAACAGCGTTACGATCGTAAACTTGGCGCCATAAGAGAAGTTATTCAGCGTGAGAGTTATAGAGAAATATTTTCTATAAAGGAAGACAAGCAAAATTCCAAACGAACTCGGCGTCCATCGAAGCAAGTTAATCGAAAGGCGTGAAAAACGCACGGTCAACACGCGTTCCTCCCTTAATATGTACATAATCGGTGGTAGGCTAGTGACTTCTTCGGTCATCGATTCCTGCTGAAGTCATCGACACGTGACTCGGGACCGGTCCTGTAATCCAGTTCTGTCTCGACCCAATCAGGCCACGGCACTTAGGATATATCGGCGAACAACAAAACAACAACCGGTGGCGAGGTCCTGATTACTATCGCAAGATCAAGGACGTCCACCTACGCCGTCGTGTATACCGTTACTATCGAATTCGTGACCACCACGAGGATATCTTGCGACTCAGCTCCGCTCCAACATGGTCCTTATCGTCTAATTAATTTTTTTTTCAATTATACCGCTACTAAGTTTACCGATTTGTCGATTGTTCTCGTTCAAGGAATTTTTCCAGCGGTGAGAGAAATTTTTTTATACAGGATATTGTTTGTAATTAAAAATGAAATTCAATACAGTCCATGTTACGCTGAAGTAATTTAGTATCGTACAGCAGAGTTGTATATTATTTATTATTTATATAAATTATTTATATAAATGCATACTAAGAATTATCCAACTTTAATCATAATACCATTGTTAACTATGGGAATAAAATTTACTAAATTTCATATAACATTGCAAAATCTTATTATTTACAGTAAAGTAGTTGTATATAAAATTAGTATATATGTAATCATATAGCAGTATAACAGTATAAAACGTAGATATCTAAATTTTTCCAGAAATCATGCAACAATTTTAATTTATCGCAAACATAAAATTTAATAGATTCTACATTTGATCAATTTGCTGATCGGCTAGAAGAAGGAGGAATAGGATGGTTGTAAATTTAAGAAACCTGTCATCGTTGCTTGCATGGATAATTTAATAGAGCGATATTATTGCAAACGGTGCTGCAAATGTTGGTTGCACCTTGTTGGATTATTTAAGATCGATAGACTTGATTGCAAGTTTGAAATAAAGATAAAAAGCAACAATTGAAATACGGAATCGTTTCAGATACAAATTACATACAGAAAGTACCTTGATCTCGTATGAACTGGTTCAAATACAGAGCAACGGACAGTGTATGCGACTTTAAATAAATAAGTAAAATATCAAATACAAGGTATCTCATTTATTAAAAGGAGATTTTTTTATTTCACTGAATTATTTGAACGCCAGATTCTATTAATACGAACACAAAATCATGGACAGCGGAGAATTAATGAATTCCAATTTTGTCAATCCATTTAATCTTACTTTAATTTCATTTGTCACAAATTTTTTTAATCATGCCTCTCAAAATAATATTTCCTAGGAACATATATTTTATCTGTTAATTTTCTTACAATTTTTCCACGATCTCTTTGCAACTGCACCTAGTTGAAAATTTCCTTTATCATGCAAATTTATGTAAATCCATCTGTCATCTTTCAATATCCTTCTATCCTCGTAGTATCAACCACGAGATCAATATCCATCATTTATCAAAGATAACGAAAGCGAACAGGATAGATTATTAACTTAACGACAATAAATTTTCATCATTGACGACATTAACAGACTGCTAACTGTAGAAAATACAACCGATCGTAGATCACGTCGAAAGACGCATAAATAATAATCAATATGATTTTTTTCTTTCTTTCTTTATTAAGCCCCTCAAAATACCCTTATCTTATATTACTCTTATATTACCCTTATCTTTACAATAAATAAATATACCTATTTACGTAAAATCATGATTGCATTAGTTTTTACATTACTTTCGCTCTTGCATAAATTTTTACATAAAGATCTTATATTTATAGATTTACTATTTCTCAACTACATTTTGCGTCACTTATATTCCAACACACGACAGAGGCACAGAAAGAGATGCAGATAATCCTAAACTACAGCGATTAACATTGACCATGAAATCATATGAGAGGTCTTTTTGTTATTGTCTTTGAAACGAATTTCTATAAATTCTTTCGTACTCAGATTACATCTGTACAAATAATTCACGAAAATCTGTAGATGAAACAAAAATACGGTTACCAATTTGCTCTATAATTGCTCTATAGCTGCTGTTTTAGCCAAAGCATCGAGTTTTTCATCATCCGGTATACCTGTGTATATCTGATGAAGCCAAGAAAAATTCTAAGCTACTATCATTTGCGAAAGGAAAATACTTACATTTCTCTTTTTATCTTAATCTTTTTATCTATTTAATTCTTCTTAAATCTGCATTATACTTCTTCATTTCAGAAAATTAAACACATAGATCAACAGAATTGTAACTTGATCGGAGTAGAGTGTCCTTTGTTTGTGACAAAGGATAATCTGTCTTCTATTTTAAGTTTATTATTATTCATTTATTATTAACAAATCGCATAGATAAATCAGGTAAATGATAGAAAGGAAAGACTTACCGCGATGACGGCTGAGCGACAACTCCTCAACTGATACGATTCGAACGTTCGAAGCCGTATCTTAGATCATTTGCAAGTTTCTTGCCGCATACTCTATCATTTGCTTTTGTTGGGATCGTTTACATTAATTGATATGGATCGATCCAACATTGTTTATCACAGATGATAAGTGACTCAACGTTTCGGCAAACGACGTTGCAATGAGTTGCAAATAAAATGTGTTCGGTGTAAAGTGATTGCGTCAGCGATACATAGAAATTTTTCGTTTTATTTCCAATCTGCAAATCCTGTTCTGTTAACTTTTTTCGCATACCTCTAAATTTCAATAGGCTGTTTGAAGTTTCCGATGACAGCTTCGATATTTGATCGAAAGGGGACGAGATATCTCGAGAGCAACTTCGTAGATGGATAATATTTAATAGACTTTAGGGCTTGGTAAAAATGTTTGCTAACCACATTCCATGGCAATCGGCAAATGTCGCGTCGTTCATGCTCCGTTGGACGTTGATCAGCTTGAAATCCTCCGGCCGGATGGAAAATATTGGATTCTTAATTAAGCCGTACGTGAAATTACTAGTTCGTATGGACCGTAGAAAAAAAATCATCGCTTCCTGAGCCGAGCTACTTCGTTATTATCGGATTGCGTTGATGTTGGATACACGGTCGTAATTAGTACGATTAGAAATAACGCGGTGGTTGTCTGATGGGTATTTTTTCGCATTTTCGATGCGATGCGAATGAGTTAATTTGAAGATAGATGTTTAGGTATTTTACTTGGAATCATCGCTCCGAATGTAATTTCGTGATAAAGAGTAGAGTGGTGATAGAATTTGCAATGGATTAGATAAATACGTCCTCGTGTATAAGTTAGCACACAGTTGTTAATTTTAAATATAAACATTAATGAAATTGATCTGTATTAAAACCTTCAAAACATAGCATAGCACAGTTTTCCTTTAAAGTATTGTTGAGGTTGAGGTTGACTGATTGAAGAACGAGTGAATAAATTTGTAATAGAAAAGTATATTGAAATAATTAAAGGTATAAGTATAAGTATAATGTATATGTTTATGCTGATTCAGATCCTTACTCTCCTAGTGTTACTAGACAATGTAATGATAAATGATAGAATACCAAAAAAGTTGACCTTACAGCTTGGGTTAGAGGCTACAGGAAACATAAATAGAAATCTGTTTATTAGTTTCTGTGTTCCTAGACCTTGCAACCCAAAACATAATATATCTTCAAGGGTACAATAATATGCACCGCTCCTTATTTAGAATATTTCTGTGTAAGCAGTCTTAAGGTTACAGATATAAACAAATAAAGATGTAGAGTTTTTCTTGAAGTAGTTACTTCGACAAATATAAAGATTTCAGGGAGAAAGTGTGATAGGACACGCTCTTTACCTTTTATGAAAAAGCAGTTTCAAGATTCGGTGTGTTGTGAGTCAGTTTTGTCTTTTTATTTGGTTTTGGAATTTATCATATATTCTTTCCTCCTCTTCAAAGTAAAAAATATATGCTTCTCTTCATAGCTGTATCTGTGTTTTTCTCTTTTCTTTTTACAAAATTTAGAGTTAGTTTAAAAATTTCTGAATTGTTTTTATTTTCAATTATTCTCTAATCATGGAATGACACTGAGATCAGAAAATCATATGTCTGTGATGCTTTTTCTTGTCTTTATATGCAGTTAATAAGTATCAGCATCATTTTGCCATTAGAATATCCATTTATGCTTATCGTAAATGTAGTAAATATTCCGTGACTTGTAGTTTGAACCTTTTGATAATATAATGAAACAACAAAGAATTAAAAATGTACGATTTAGAAAATAATTATTTGCTTATCCAAGATTTGTCTTAAATAAGACTTCCTGCGTTGTTGATATCAGATATAATATAAAATACAGTTTTTCAACCTTTTGACAAAATTGATAGAATAAGTAAATACTAATAACTAGGTTAAGTGAAATGATATTTAAGATATCAAATTTACATACTATATTTTACACCTAAATGGTAGAAATCTGCCTCATGCTACATTGTGAAAAGGTTAATTTTGTTAGCTTCTTTGTTAGAATATTGCGTCATTAAAAATATTATCCGATGGATTTGCCTATCGATATTTGCAACGATTTAATATCTAGTAAGTTTCTATTTATTTGCAAATATTGTTACAGTTATAATTAACAATAGCATTATTTATTCTCAGTTTAAATTTTCAGTTTGTATCGAGATACATGATCGTAATTTGGATAGAGGAGCCAGTTCATAAATATGTATCAGAATTCTACCGATATAATCGAAGTGATTGATCATTTTCTGCTGCAACATCGCGTCGGTAGCAGTTTGCACAATATAGATAAATTGTTCGTTGGTTAGAGAATTGTACTGGGGAAAAAGTAAAGATTATTTTTGCTGTTGCAGGCAAACTTACAGTTACAATTTATTTTATTTATTATACGTATCAATTATACGTATTTACAGGTTTTGTTTAATAAAAGAAACCGTCGGGACTTATAATCTTAGACAGTGACCGATTAGTATCGATAAGGTTTATAAGACGTATTGGATCGATTCTTGTTTGCGGAGCAATAAGATAATTATATGTTGCACTGGCGTTAGGTGTATCTATCATAAGTTCAAATAAGATTTAGAAACGTGATGTGGAGCTAACGTGCATTTTAGAAGCCTGCTCTGCATATTACGATTCTTGCGTGTACAATAAAATATACTACACTTCTATTTACTACAAGAAATCTCTATTATCGAATACAAAAAGATGTTTGAGTTAATTGAAAAATATATATTTAGTCTATGGCTATCAACTGGTCTTTAATGCATTATTTTAGTATTAAAACATTCCTGAAATTAATTTTTTCTTTAACACGAATAATATGCAATTTTTAAGGAACTATGTTACGATCTTCTTTATAATACAACCGTAATATTTAACAAGAATGCAATTCATTATTCTTTCTTAAAATAATTGACTACTTAGTGAATAGCTTTTAATTAAGATTTCCTCCCATAGATATTTGTATTCCTTAAAAACGTTAAAACTTCTAAAAGTAAATACTTTATTTTATCAACAGTGACTTGTGAATGTGGAGAGTGGGAAAATGGTTGAATTGTTTAAGAAATTATCATTAATGTTAGAAAGTTGCAGTAGAAAATTTGGACATTTTTGAGGTACATGAAGTTTCATTGGTAATGATTTGAATACGAAAAGTGAAAAAATATTGTAAGATGTAGAGGATTTCTCAAAGCTCTCTAGTTATTAAAATTTCCCTAATAATCCTTTACCTTAAGTAACAAAATTTCTTTAACTTTTATTCCTCTCATCATGAATTGTACGTAATTATACATATAATAATGGTGAGCATCTATTTTTAGTAAGTTTAATATAATAGACACGACAAAGCCATGATTCAATGATTACATTGCGATCGTTTTGTCATAGGTTTTCTAGCCTTTACAATCGAAAGAGGTCGTCCGCGTAAGCCGGGATTCAGTAGAGCATAAACGCTATATCAGATCGATCACAGAGGAATGTGGTCGTGACTGTTTTCATTCTGAATATATTAAATATTATTCATTAACAGAACAGCAATACGCGCTTAAAGAATAACCTGAGAATTCCTTTCGCACGACACATGAATTTCAAATAAGTCAGAGAGATTTCGAATCCACTTTCGCAAATCGGAATTCCTTTTGCATCGGAATCACAGCATATCCGGAATTCCTGTTATTTCTTACATTTTTTTTCATCGACATTGATAGTAAATTAATCTGAATAAAATTGAACTGAATCGATGCGTGGATTGTTTATTTTCCATATTAAAGGAAAATATATTCTCAAATACATTTTTTAAGTTAACATTGACGTAAGGATTTTTAAGTGGAAGATTAATTGTAAAATTGAGACTTCGTATTACCAATTCAAACTACTTGACTATTTAAATAGTCATTCCTTTTCGACGTTTCACTTAAATTCCTGTACATTTTGAGGTACAGAGATGTGCTTAAGAACATGTTTGCTATCGATATGGAAAATAAATCGACCAACGAAAGCTCCAATTATACCGACAAATATACTATAGATTTTTACACGTTTTTATACCTTTATAAACATAAAAGTGAGTACTTGGAATCCAAATAGAAATTCGCTTCATTCGCTAGATATTATATAAAGTACTCTACTTTTGATACTCTATATATCCTTGCTTGTTACATTCATTTTATGAACTTTTGCATCTTCCTATAAATTTCCTATAAACATCCGCAGTCTGCCAACAAAATATTCTCCAGAGAGAAATTAAAATTAAATTACTTAAAATAAACAACAATTCACATTCAGAGAGAGAATCCGCTTCTCGTCGACGCGGCTAACTCGATTTCTAATCTCGAAGCTCATTGCCAGTGGTTGTCGGTCGACAGAAAGATTAGTTGCAGTACGGTGGCGCGTAATATACGCGGGATAAAGAAGCTTAAAGGACGAACGAACGAACAGATGGTATCCACATTCCAGCCATTTTGGTCGTCTCGTTTGCAGCCACCTTATGCAATTTTATATTCAGACGTATAACAGTGTCCGCCACTTTCGTTCCGTCCGTTGATAAATATTGGATCGCGTGCCGGGGTATGTTTAACGCGAACTAAAACGATCGTGGCCGTTTTACCGGGCAACGAGAGTAGAAGGAGAACAGGTTTTAATTGCTCAACGTAGAATGATTGAAATTGTTGAGATGATTATTGAGGTTCTTGTTCCATGAATCGTACATGGGGTATAGTTATTCAGTGGACTGGCATCTGTGAGCAAATGGAAAAGGGGTGTACGCTGTTAATAGCTGTGTCAGTATATGGCCCAGGTGAAAGTAGATTCTGTTGGAGTTAAATTGTCTGTATTTCTCATTTAATCGGAAGCGATTGAACGTCAGCTTTTATGAGTTATTTCGAGGAAAGAAAGAAGAATAGAATATCTTGCGAAATATTCTAACTTGATTAGCATGTTAGATATACGAGTAAACGGTGCCTAAACGACAAGCGTGTCGTTTTAAAAAATCGCCAATTATTACTTTCGTCCTTTTTTATCGTACAAAACTTCACATACGTATCGTACTATCACTTGATCTTTTCCGATGAAAACTGTTACATTTAATTATCATTCGAGTGATTTACATGCATGCATCGTTTTGTTTATCAAATTTTAATATCTGCTTGAGTTTAGAAAAGATTCTTAACAATTTATTTTCAAAGTCGCAAATAGATGATAAAAATGTAGAGTTTTGTTATAGCAAATAATTATCGAAGATGTAGGAAAGAACTCCTTATGGATCATTCAGCTCAATATTACGACAACCAAAATGTATTACGTGTCTGAATAATCCTGCTCGTAATTAAGAAAATCGAAGATAGATCAAAATATTGGCACCAATTTTCATGAATTAACGATAACAATAACCTAATAAATAAAGACTACGTTCGTCGGTAATATACGATAACAAATAGAGAAAGTGCACGGTTACGAAAAATACAAATTATCATGTAATATTTATCGACCAGTATAATTAATCCATTAAATCACTCAGAAATTTTTCTAAATTAATGACAGCATCAGATCCAATAAATGTATTCAGATATCAACATAATTTCCACCTTGCCAAGTATCGGACAGCTACTACCATATACACCAAATGTCAGACATGTTGAAACTGAACGCAAGGGAACCATTTCTTACGATATTTCCTCCACGCACACATCACGCAACAACCATTCTACAATCAGATAGGTTGAAGAGTTGATCATAGGTTTTCGTATCTCGCGATTTAAAGACGCGTCGCTTTTAGGTATCTCGACATACAAAAATAGCCTGGGGCAATTGGTGCTTGTTCCTTTTCCTGGCAATGTCAAACGCATCGATCGGAAACATTTTTTAACAACCGTTCATTTTCCAAATACCATCCTCGTGGATTTTACAGAAGGGATCATTTAATATTTAAAAGGGACAATCGTGTTCTCGCATTGCTGTAACATCATAGCAAACACGGATAATTGCATAATCAACGTGGATCGCGTTTAAGAAGGAAATATATACTTTGTTGCTCTCATGAAATTACTGCTACGGAAACTGTTAATTATTTCTTTTGGCTCATGTTTAGTTTCATCATGCTTGTAAATTTTAGATACGCCTATATTACGTGCATTTAAAGGCTTGCAGTCCCTTCCGTGATTATTTTGCAAATTGAAATTAGCAACTTTTACATGGTAACTCGAGGTTCTATGTAGAATGTTCGGTATTGATTGACGTTATAATTGACTTGCAAGATCGATAGGAAATTGATAGGTGTAGTATTCAGCGATTGAAATTTTGCATCAAACTGTGCGTATATTAAGGTTGTAATTAAATACGAAAGTAATATATATCGAGATCGCCTTTCTATCTTTCTAGTTACATTGATTTCATCCGTCTTATCTGTCCTAATTCATCTTATAATTAAAAAATTAAAGAACCTGAAGATGGAGAGATTATTAAGTAACATGTTGCTTTCAATATTGCATATTGGCGTTCAAAAATAATATGAAGGCCACAGGTGGAGAACATAGTCACACTTGCTGTCTTTTATAGAAGAGCGATTCTAAAACGCGATACACTGTCAACCAACTGCACATGAAAACATCAAAACAATGGATTATACCTTTCCTCGACTATTTCACATGAAAAAGTACTTCTTTTCACCTACCAAGTGACATAAAAATCAGAAAACCAGTAACATGGTATTATCGTATTTTTCCCATTTGATCTTCGCATGTTATTATACGTAACTTTTTAATTAAAATTCATTTTGTCAAAAATAAACGATTGTCCGTGTACTTTTGAACGGTAATATATTTCCACGGATTTCTCTCTAGTTGTCAATAAGAAAAAATTACAGGGATAAAATCTGTTTCGAAAGTAATCTGCGCTTAAACGACACATCGTGCCAACCACTATCGATCCGGAACGCGGTAATGGCACCGATACAAAGCATCGATAAACGTAATTGTGACCAACGCTGCCGCTGATCTACCCGAGGGCCTGATTTTCCGAGCATTCGAAGTCGACGGGTTGGCTACCTTCTCTCGCTGATATGGCCGCGCGGTTTCTTTACTTTTATTCGTCGAACGGCCTATAAATAGTGAAAATTGCCGTAATTATGAGGAGGCAGAGAAAGTAATCGGACGTAAGGCTGGTGCCGGAGGGCGATTCCTGCGATTCGTAAAGCAACATGCTCGATTATCGCGAATCTCCTCAGAGAGAAGAATTTCAAGGGAGGCGTAATCAGGTGTAACGTTAATCTCGCCATTTTTGTTCGTTCGAATACAGTCAACCGGTGACGTCAACAATTTATCCTGATGAATACGTTGGTGATACGATTAATGTGTTCGTAATTTGATATTGTTTTCTCATTTTGCAAACACCCAGGAAGATGGTGGTAGTAATGGTATGTTACAGTAGTTATATATTTGTATGCATCTATGGAGTTAATTTGTTCGATATTCCGTTTAATGGAGAGCTTCTTTTATTTTTCTTTCCTTTGATCGAGATCTGTCTGGTTATTTTAATATCAAGTTCCTCCTTTGATATATCTAAAGTGCTCTTACTTAAATTATTCTGATGTATATCTCTTTTTTTCATATTTCTTTTTTTTTTGTTTGTTTTGTTTAACTGAAATACAATATGTTAGATAATGTAGTTAAACGGAATGTCTCTTTCTGAAAGTTAAAAAATTCCGCTAGAATTTTTAATGTTCGATAGTTTAGGGCATTCGTCGACTTCGGTAACGATTTAATGTGTTTTAATACCTTTCAATTTTTCGACGATATCTTGATCTAATTCTCGCCATATGTCGAACTTAATTAAGCAAAACGTTCGTTCTCATAATTTTAAAACTTCTGTAAGTTTTCGTATTTAGTATCTCATATTGTAATATTCGTCATTTCAATATTCGTCTATTTACTTAGGAACTTGTGGCGTTTCAATACTTCACAATTTTTTGAATTATATCTCAGATTACTTCCAATCATATATGAAATTTAATTAAATGAAAGATAATATATAATTATAGGGATTTTACGAGAAGCTTTGCTATTCAATATCTCAAGACACATTCGCCTACTTTGTTAGTGTTTTATGTGTATTACATAAGTAACTTTACAATTTTTGAAAAATAATAACAAGCCGGTAGATAAAATTCGAGAATAAATACTGGAATAAAAGTCAATATAAATTTCACTTTATCATACATTCATCTCCTTCTCGATACAAATGCCACTTTCTATCAATACCATTTGTCATGAAATGGCAATAATGGCATAAAATGGCAAGCACAGAAATGGGAACATTTTATTTACCTAACTTACCTGAAATACTATTTACTTCTAAATTAACATTATTATGCTATGGAATTAGATATTTTTGAAACTATAATAATTACTTAAGCGACATACAGCAGTTTATCGATCTGAAACGTATAAACAAACAATAATTTCAGTTAAATTGTCGGAAGTCCTTATACCAATTTAGAACCATATCTCCTGGCGAGCTCTCAGCGAGAACTTCCCATTTTTTATCCTCAGCTTATTACGTCCGGTAATCGATTAAAGTTTCTAGGGGATTCAATTTCACCTTGTTACTCGCAGTCAATACCAATTAAGTCTGACGATATATAAATACGTATTATCAGAAAAGTTAGTAACCGATTTACATAGTAAAACGTAACCGCGTCTCTTATGCTGCTCGTTTCTCTTCATCCCGCGTGACAGATCATTTTTTAACAATAGTCGAGTGCGGAAAAATCAATTAAAACGTCGCGTCCCGCGAAACGACCGGATAAACAAGATCATTCGTCAATAAAAGTAACCGGCCATGCCACGGACAAGTGTAATTATATGGAGGATAATGATCGCGTGCATTTGATGAGAGACAGGGCAGGGAGGCAACGAAGCGGTGCAGCGCGATCAAGCGAACAAGCGAGGCACACCGAATACGTGAACGTTTTTCATCGATCGATCGATCGACTGATCGATTCATGGCGACGAAGCGACGCTTGGCTCGATCGATCAGGTCCACGGAAGGAATTTTTCGTGTAGATCCGAAGTTACGATAGCAAGAAGCTTGTGGATACCACTGGATGCTTGGATGACTCGATTAATAGCGGCGCAACCTGGCTCTGCGTTGCTGAAATGAATGCAGTCGATGCTGGTTACAACGTAGCGCATGAATTCACGTTTCTAGTGACGAAAGTTATTAGGTGTCGACATTTTGCGAATCTTTTTACTCGATGACTCAGAGGCTATAATAATATTTCTATAGCGTTGTCTAGTTGATAGGGTTGTGTAATACTTGACGTCAGTGGTCGATGTTTTGTGGTTTATCGAGAACGTTGGTTACAAGTAGCGATACGTGTCATTGTTAGAAATGAATTACGTATTTCGATATTGACAGATTCTTTTTAAGTTTTATCGTTGTTACGTACGGAGGGCATATGCATTTGTACATACTCTATCGCTCGTCTTTTTACAGGGTGAAATTTGATTACGTAGTTATATAGGTAAAAATTATGCGTTGCTAAAAAAAAAAAAATTACATTCCGTATTACTATTTCGTTACTATGATATAATTTATTTTAGGAAGATTAATAGATGCGCGTTGAAATAATGAATCTGTGACAGTCAAATAAGTTATGGAAAATTTGGAAATATTTCTCTCAAGATGTCCCTAGTTTATCTTGTCGCTACGATACAGATCAAGTAAAGCAGATTCTTTTACACCTAGAGAAAGTCTATTAGTTTTAGTCTCTATTGTATGTATGTATTGTTTTTAGTACCTTCTCATTAATTTATATATTTTGTGAAATTAATATACTATTATTATAAGTCGGTTAGAGCATTTGAATACTTATAAACGGTAATCATATTTATAATTATATGTAGTATCGTGGAAAAAAGGCCTGTGGCTGCACTTGATAGCAAAATACCATTACTCGACACTAACTAGTGTCGGACAATGGCAGCGCAGTGGTTTTAGTGCCTTAGGTTACGAACGTTCGGAACCCGGGTTCGAATCCCGACGACCGGAGTCCGATTTTTCTTCCACGATACAAAAAATGAGAAGACCGTACCCAGCTGTACCCAGCAACGACATCTACAGCCTTAAGTATTCTGATATTACAAATGGGGGCTCAGCCGGGATCTAGAGCGGGAAAACACGGTGCGGGAGAAGACGACGACGATGAGATTGGCGTGATTTGGGGACCGTTTAGACGTCAACGGTCCAGAAAATCGCGATCTCAATAATCAAGACGGCGGAGTTCGGATAACTCCAGTTATAAGACGACCAAGGCAAGACGGAACCTTAAGCGCGCACAGTGTTAACGCTCAAAGATCTTAGAGGACTCGCTAGAGAAATTCAGCGAGTGAAATTAGCGCTGACGAGCATATCTGAGGGCAGATGTGATTGCCAGATATGACCGAGTGTGTAGTATCGTGGAAAAAAGGTCTGTGGCGGCATTTGATAACAAATACCATCACTCGACACTAACTAGTGTCGGACGACGGCAGCGCATTGATTTTTTAGTGCCTTAGATTACGAACGTTCGGAACCCGGGTTCGAATTCCGGCGACCGGAGTCCGATTTTTCTTCCACGATACAAAAAATGAGAAGATACCCAGCAGCGACATCTACAGCCTAAGACCTCACGATACTACATATATATATATATATATAAATGAACTAAAATCGAGCCGAGGTGTATTTAATTGATTATATGCAGACGTTAAACAGCTGTTGCTATCAGAGTTTTTAACATCAAATGTCTTAAAGAACGAGTAGAACGCGATCGGACAAGAGTCGTGTGTCCACGTCGCAAATTGCCGGAAGAACACGAAGAGTTTGAGTGATCGATCAGAGACCGATCATAGTACTCGAGGACGCTGTAAAATACACAAGAAACACAGGGCGAACAACGAATACACACTGGCTGCCGTGATTGAGATCGTGATAACGATAACGATCTTGTTGGCACGTGAAAAAGCTGCCGACCTGTTTTTTGCACGCGCAACCAGCGCGATGCACGCGGGAAAGTGAGCGGTCCGGCTCGTTCCGCCCACGCTTTCGATGTTGTTTGCCGTGGATCGGTATGTATGCGAGCATGCTTTGCAAATAGGCGGCGGTAGAAGGATATTGCACTTTTTGACGGAGATGGAGGAGATGGACGAAATCGATGATGTCTTTGGGACTCGTTTATGTTGGTGTCAATTATGAATCAATGTTCAGAAGCATTAAGAAACTTGCGAAAATTTTTTGGTAAATTTGAAATGTCATTAGGGAATTATTAAAGTCTTTAATTCGGCTATTTCAAGACGTTAAACTATAAGGGATTTGTTGTTATTTCTAAATTCAGAGGTAAGATCAGAATAGTTATTATTTTATTGAATGGATAAATCTATCACACCGTTCTGAGCCAAAAAAACCTTTATTGCACGCGCTTACAAAAACTAGGGATAAAAATAAGAAGGTATCTTAAGCCTATCGATCAAATCTATCGATTGTAACTAGGATGATCCTCTAGTTATTATTTCTTATAACTAACGCATTTGCATATGGATGGCGAGCACGAACTCACGTTGTCATTTTCAATAGGATTCATATATTCAATATTAGAATAATTAGACTGCGGATATCTTCGAGTAATTAGACTTAATTTTTATTAAAATAAATTAAGAAATTGGACTGAGGAATTGGTTTACCTACTAAACATTATTAGAGGATATTACAATTTGGATTTTTTCTTTTGTATATTTTAAGCGCATTCTGCGCGTTATAGCATCCTCAAACTCTCCAAAAATGCATAGCAATAACTTGATCAATTTGATATAAAATTAATTTTTTTCTCGTCTGTGCATATCTGTCGCGACGTTCGATCAATTTTGACATTCATAATTTAACAGTATTTCTTGTCAAATTTACAATAGAAATCTAGATTTCGATTAGGCTTCTTCGAATGTACTATCTAATTTATGTTAAATCTTCTCAATAGGATTTAAATTAGGAAGGTCAGGGCGCCAATATAATTTTTATAATTTATTATATTGTGTAATTCCTTTAAGTAGAATTAACTCTCTGCTTCTCACTTGTTCGATGGTAACCTTGCGCGAATATAGAATTCTGATCGACTAATCGCTTTCTTGGTACTTTAGATTAATTGTTACCTTTCGTATGGAATCTATAAATGTCTTAATAAATATCTATTAACTTGTGAATAGGCATATATACGTTATGCATATGCGATTTAGTGTACGGTTTATTATCGTGTAAAGTGATAAGCTGACAATTAGTACCGATATCTTAGATTAGATGTGTCGGTTAGTTTCTTTGATGAGGTTCGTAAACTAGCTTCTCGTTATCGATGGAATTTGTGTAAATTAAATTTCATGTGCAATCGATTGCGAAATCGAAGATATTTATTTTCGAAATTGTAGTTTTATAAGTCGAGATTTTTCAACAATTCGAGTTTGATCATGTATTTTATCTTCTAAATCTTCTATTTCAACGCGATTTCATGACGCAAAAAAGTAAACTTGAATTTTTTTAAATAATACGTAAATACGCGCATAATAAGAATAATAAACGCATGACGAAAAGGAAGAATAAGAATGGACTGACTGACGTCAGCATGATTTTAATTAAATCGTTTAAAAAAGACAAGTATCCTTGTAATTCTATTAATCCTGTATAATATCAATTTACTTTCGTCGTAACAATTATAGTTTGGATTTAACTTCGGTGAAACAATAGGAAAGTAATTGTATATATCATTAAAAAATTCAGATTTCTGTTCTTCTCATACGACAATCTTGTATAATCAAATACAGTTTCCCATTCTAATAAAAGATCAATAACTCATTTAATATATCACACAGCTGCAAATATATGTACACCAATAAACAATCAACCATATCAACATATATAAATATATTGTATTGTAAACCAATAAATATAAAACAATAATAAAATATTATAAATTTCAATGTTCTGTTGGAAAGAATTAACAGAACAGTAAGAAAAAATTAACGTCAGTAAGTTGTAAAGAATAATTCACGAACATATCGTTAATCTTCAAATGGTTCAAGATTGAATTCAATAAAAATAAAATGTTTGGTCGCTTATTAAAAATCACCATACAACTCGCAAGATAAAGATCAATTTACAGATTCTATTTCATGTTTACGCGGTACTGTTTGAATAACTGCAAGCAACGCAACGTATTTCATAGCAGCCTATAATTTTTCACAATTAGCAACAAAGCGTTTGTCGTTGCCTGTGACCTGCTCACAAGCTGCTTAAACTTTACGAGCCGCTCGTCATTAATGGAAATCTTAACAAATAGCACCGGCCATGTTAAAAATCACACGTGATAATCACCCGTGCACGCGAGTCTCTTAAACGTCCTCTTCGTATCATGCAACAACGCGCGAACAGCGACGAAAGCCTGGAAGGGCTAGCTGTCTCGATCGTCCAGTCGGATTTTGTGATTGCAATTAATGCCACGTAGCCGCTCATTAATTGCCCTTACAATGGGCCTGTATTTAGCGCTAACTAGTCTCACTCGAAGCAGGCTCGAAGACAAGAAAAAGGGAGGATACCGCGTCGCGTCGTGGACATTAATTAGCTAGCCGCCACGGCGCGGCGTTCAACGATAAATTAGAGATCTGCACCGATCGGAATCATCGATAATAATCGGCTTCCGAAACCACTTTGTCGCTTATGAGACGTTTTACGAAGTGTTTCCAATACATGATTCATGGTACGCCTTATTTTAGTTTTGAGCGGCTGATCGTCAAAAAATTATAATTAGATTGGGAATTTTTATGCATTTATGAGAAATTTGGTGGTTCAGAAATACAGAATATGCGAAAATATATAAGATATACGAAGTATGGGACTTATCGTGATATTTAATAACGAATTTCCCATAAACTCATAATCGATAATACAACCAGTAATTGTAGAAATAGAATAATTCTACATATGCATACAGTGGCTCGTGAAAGTATTTGAACACTTACCTTAGAAATTTTCTATGTGTGTTTTATATAAAACATTTTGAAATTTCACTAATGTTCTAATGAAATACAACTGCCACAATTATATCGGTAAAATTTGAAAGCAATTATGAAAATATATATGGGAGTTGGAAAACATTTATTGCAAATATATATTTCATAGAAAACTACTACACAAGACGAATGACGATCTTAAGCATGTAAGTGTTAAAAATCCGCTGAATATCGAGGCTCGTTGATATAAATAACGATTGACACTTTAGATACTTTTATGATCTGTAAAATATATACTTGTATGAAATATATCGTAATTTTCCATATATACTTTCAGTCTTCAGAAATTTTGCTTCATTCCAAAGTTTACCACCTTCCAAATTTTATTTTAAATATAAAACATAATTGTGACAATCTTGTCTTATTACAGTGTTAATGAAACTTCAAAGTGTTTCATGTACCATAATATCTTCATAAAAAGTGTCTATAAATGTCCGAAGTACTTTACTGAGTATATACATACGTACAATATAATAATTCGAATACTTGAATGACAGATAATGTTAATCTGTCGAGTGTTTGTTCGTGTACGCGACGTGATTCGATCATGAAGCAGTCAATTTCATGTGACGGCGAATGAAGTCGTTAAGAAGGCAAGGCCTGTGAAAATGACCACGACAACGGCGATCTATATCGATTACGAAGAGCGGGGAGATTCGATTTGGAATCGGTTCCGCCGTTGGTGGCTAATGGCCGTCAACAGAAGACACACACTGGCCATTGAGACGATGTTTTAACGTTGGTCGTTAAGGTTTTTATTCTTATGCAAGCACGCCGTTGATGGATTCGAGGTGGCTAAACGTTCCACTGGCGCGAACGTTTGGCCTCGTTAGGAGCACCGAACTTTTTCTCAATGAGGTTTTGCACACCGTGATAGATGATCGCTACGTTTCGTATGCGGCAGATTTGTTATACTGTCCAGGGATCTAGAGAAGTGTATTTCTAGGTAGATTGGTATGTGTTTGGTGCTTATGTGGAATCTGGTAGAAGATAATTGTACTGATTTTGTTGCATTGGATTTAACCGTAGTTTAAAATAGACAGGTGATAGAATGTTGTTAAGGTGTTACGATTTATCGAAATTCGATTACAGACTAATCTATTTAATGATTTTGAGTAACAGAAGTTCTATTTTGTGAGTAAGTAGAATCGATTTGGTTATTACAATTTAATACTTTTCATTATTTTATGAAGATCGTTGATATGGAAATTGTTAACTTCTTGAACACAGATTTCGTAGTTGGCTTCTTAATAAGACGGATATCTTTTCGTTCAAACATTGCAAAGTGTTATTGATTAATGTTAAAATAACTCAAACTCAATAACTCAAACGAGGAAATTAAAAAATTACTCTACATTCAATACATTTTCCTGTCACATTCGAGCGATCTAAAATTTAAGAATAATAACGGCTGCCGAAAAAGTGGAATTTTTTTTTACATACAGTGTTTTTATTTGAAAACTTCTTTTTTTAAATCCACATTCTACATATAGTAGATTCTTAATAATAATATATATAAAGAACATTGAAACTATCAAACTGATCAAAATATGAGATTTCAAGTTTCGTTTTCTTACAAATTACATGCTAAACGTAAACAAAATTCTTCTGACAAAATTAACATTGACCTCAAGTAAGATAGAAAGACGACTGAATATATATTTATTTATTATCGCCGAGTCACTTTAATTACAATCATTTTTACAGACAACATATTCAGATATACACCGACGATTGATAACTGTAGCATAAATAATAACATAAATTAAAGCAGCAGAATTCGCGAAAGAGACCGGTTACTTTTCAATCAAACATTAATGTGATCGAATCGTATCAAGGAGAGTAGGCATCTTGCGAAATCTGTAATAGACAGGAAGGAACGCCGACTGGTAGTTATCAGCGGGGTTACATAGGAGGTTCAGCTGATGGTCGCATAAATATCGAGCGGCTGTTTTCCAAGACCATTTAAATGCATTGGCCGATTCATTAAAATACGGGACGGGTAATCTAGAGGCGATCATTCATCATCATTTTTCGCGTCCTCTCTGTCCTTTTCTATCTTTCTTTGGTCTGTTTGGCGCACGCATGACCGGTGGCTTCTTGCGAGCATGTTCCACGTAATTGAATCACGGTCGCTGGAACGCGCGTACAAGCCAGTTGAGAAAGCAGAAATCAGGTTTCTAATCGATTTCTGGGTCCCCGGTATATACGCCGAACCGACGAAATCCTTTAACTTATCCGAAGGGGCCTGAAGAAATCGCTGGACAAGCAACCATCTTCGTTTTGTTCCTTTTCGCATTCCATTGAGTTAATATTGTTCCCGACCCAGCAGACCAGATGCCTGCGTTAATCTTCGTTCTATTACAGTTTTAATTAGAAGCGTGTGTACGCCGATCTTATGTAAGTTTGAAATTGCACAGCTCATCTATCGCAATCGCACCACTGCTGCGAGCGTTCTTTAATTGGTAGCAGTTGTTAGAAGCGACAATGAATTTCTTCCTCTTCTCTTCTTTTCCTTCTTATTTTTCCTTCTACTGAAAATTTAGTAGCAATGCGATATATGGCGGCTCGGTTCTTCGCAATACATAAATTACTGATTTAGTTTCTATTTATCATAAAGTAAAGTCATCCTCCGTTTAACATGCTCAATTGGTATGATGCGTTCGAATCGATGCGCTGAACTGATTCTCCTTCGTATGTTTTTCATCTTTTCTGTCAGAACGTTACATTTCTCACTTTTCTCGATAATTGGTTAGAACGCAAGGCCAATTGTTCATCAAACCCTTCGCTGATTAACCGTTTATTTTCAGCTGTTTATTTCGCGTACGAGGTTGTCAGGGATTATACTGCACTTTCTCCTTGTGTTAGAATTAAAAGTGCTAATAAGAACTCATGTTGTGCAGTGCAAAATGTGTTAAAATTATGTTAATATTTGAGTGAAAACCATATGTAGTCAACATTAATAAACATTTATCTTATGTGATACGTTATCTACCTAAGATCTTGTCCAACTTATTGTATATTGTTATCAACATAAAATAGGAAATGATGAAAAGTAATAAATAACATCACGAATAAAATATGACTGATTTTTCCCACTTATAATTATAAATATAACTTTAACGTATTATTTATATTGTTCGTTTATTTCTTCTCGTTAAACTGTAGAAGTGCAATCTTGAAGAGAAAATAGGAAAAGGAAACACTATGTAAGTTCCTACAAATGCTTTATTGTAAAGTTATAATCAAATATTACACGCAGTCAAAGAAACGTATTCATAGCCAAAATCAGGAAGAATGAAAAATATTGTATATTCGTACAAGATAATATTTTTCGTGCACTAGAAAATAGTCAATGGAATCAGAGTTCCCCTTCGACGCATTCAGCAATTATAAACAGTATAATGTAGGTGTAATTTATTATCTGTCTGCATATTTTATCAATTTTTATGTTACACGTAATTTATGAATTATGGAAATCGTTGTTCATTGCTATGCGATAACTTCACTCCGAATTATTAATCGGTAATAATAATCTAGTACGTCAGTAAGTTTTTCCGCAGAAAATCGCCATGAATACACTTGATGTCTCAATTATAATTTATTGTCTACTTATATTTATACATGTATCACGGTATATCATATATCATGATATATAATTCGTGACTTGTGAATGATACAAATAATTTTCCGTTACCATGCGATAACTGCGAAGCTTATTCAATCGATACTTAATATTCAGGTGCCAGAAATTCTCGTTCAAATAGAAAATTGGTATATTCAGCGACGCTTTAATTTTAGTTTATGCTGTAGTTATATTTGTACATCAGGATGTCACGTATGATATATGAAATATGTAAATTGTTTCGCGTGATCAACATTCATCACATTATTATTGTACGTAATTATGCAATTTATTAAATATTCATGAGAATGTTTGAATATTTCATACACAGAGAAATCAAACCATGTGTACTACTTACGATAAGTATAACAAATCCAAGTAAAAAATAATACATAAATTATAAATGAGACGTGTACTAAAAAGGTACAAAAGTTTATGTAAAAATAGGAAAAGTGATGATCTCATCACAATCAAAATAATACAATCTTCCTATGAAATCCACTATCGATATAAATATAACGAATTAACAGAAACTAACAAATTTATATACTTCTAATACCAATACTAATATAAAACTTACAATAATAATATAAAACTTTGATTAACTTTCTTTTTCACTAGATAACGATTATTATCTTGGATCGTTATCATGTAGCAAACTTCCTTGAAAAAATGTATAAAGCAACCTTTAAGTCATTAAATCAACGCATAACTTGGTAATATTTTAAACACAACACTGAACTGACGCTAATTTAACATCTAAGGCGTGTCGCTTTCGTTCGGGCACGACAAACGGTAATCGTTTCTCTACTCTGAATTGCCATTAGAAACTCGAAGTGTTAAATCCTACTAAATCACGTCTCTCAGCGAAATTAACGATTCATTAAAATTCCTCGTAGAGGAATTTCGATATATACACCGACCATAGAATATAAATAGAATGTTTAAAGTATATGAATACGGAGCATTACGTTATCGCAAAACTATGCGAAGAAACTATCCCTCGGTTCAAATAAACCGCTGTTTGCAACAGGTGCTGTGGTTTCGCGAATGAACCTCCGAATGAGCCGTTTCGCCACTTAAAATGCTCTGTCGAAAAAAAACATAACAAAATAAAAAAGTAAAAAAAGCGAAGAAAGGATCATTTTACGGTGAAAGCAGACCAACGTCATACGAGACAGTTTATGAAGCTCGTTTACGCGCAATTATATCGTGCTGGAGTCGCGTCACAGGGCAAAAGTATTGTAGAAAGTACGAGGACGTTTGCACAACGAACGTTCCGGACGGTATTGTAATTATTAAATGTTAAATATTATAAAGGCGAGTCGTTTGTCAGGGCGAAAGCTTGCGAAAAATCGAGGGACGTGCGTGCCTTGAATGCTTTACGAGCGCGACGATATTCGAACTATATGTATAATAAATTGATAGTGGCGTAAGTGCTCGAACGCATGCGATCGAAATCGCGGTGTTTGCGTCGCCATATTGTGAAACTTTCGGCCGAATTTTGTAATTATAGCGGCGTAAATATGCCTGGCTACGTTTGGAGAGTTCAGTAAATATTATTAGTGAAATTTTCCAGTGATAAATCAGAAATAAACGAAGCTAATTGGTTCCTTCGCGTAACAGTATCCGGTTTGATAAAAAAATAAACAAAGTTCTACGAGCATGCTTATAAATCGATATAATCGAGAAAAATCGTTAATATTTATAATCAAAAAATATTCTCAACTCGTAATAAAAATCGTTAGTTTCTTAAAATTTGAAAAAAGGAATTTTTATAATTAAATATATATATATATATATAATTGTAATCGTTATGCAACGAACACGTGGGAAATATTTGAATAATATTGGCAACTTAGTTTGTAATTTGTGAAACTATAATGGAAGCTTATAGATTTTGTAACTTACCAATTCATTAATGTTAATAGTCGATAAATTGTTAGATAAAAAAATATTAGGCCGCGATTGTCAAGTAAAATTTTTTACGTGTTTGGAGTTTTTTAATGTTGTTTCTGTCGTTAGATTTTACTCATAGGATATGGAAAACCTAAAGAAATATCATTCGACTAATAAAGTAACAGGCACGGATAACAACTTTTAACTAAATGCAAGCGATTTCAAATGGAATTCAAGCAATTTTGAATAGAACCTATATAGACGATTTTTGATAGAACCTAAACATATAATAACGAAATGAAATATAGAAAAATTTGTAAGCAAGCATAAATGAAATATTTTTACTACGAGAACAAATACACAGCCATACACATAAGTACATCTGAAAAGAACGAATATAAAATTTTAATTGGAACGTTTCGAATACTTTCATGACTAGCCGTAAATACTTTTGATTATTCTGGAAAGAAGAAACAAGGATAAACTACGATATAAATTCTTGCAAACTACACGTATCTTGGATCCCGTTTAGAGAAAACATAGTTGAAAAAGCACGCCAACGATTCCTATCTCATTAAACGTGAACGATGGGGTAATAACGCGAGGCGCGTTTTAATCAATAATTTACCACTAATTTGTTACAGTTAATTATGATATCCATTGGAACGTGGGACGTGAATTTATCGGTACAGCCACGGTGTTTGATTTCAATGTAACTCGCGAGACTCCAGTACCGTGCAGTTTTGCGATTTGACATTTCTTAATCAACCAGTACACGACAGTTAAAGTAAATTCACTCTGGTTTCATAGAAACAACGACGACGCGCTGCAAGGCCATCTTTAGTTAATTACAGAGACTAGTAAACTACGTGGATATACACAAATATTTATTAAATCGTTTTCGAGATGGGACAAGCCGTCTTTACTGGATCGATCTTATCGGGCGAAATTTTGTTATTTTAATCGATATTCCTCCTTGATTGGCTTTCTGGATGGAAAATTTTGTTTACCTCGGTGCTGTGGTTATAACAAATTTTTGTAATAACAAGCAGAACAGGTTCGGTAAGAAAGTTCGCGTTACATTTAATTCAACAATCTTGGCAATTAAACTATTTTAAATAAAATAATCTTGTAGCTTGATAGAAATATGAGAGCTATTAATATCAATTATATCTTATGTCATCGCTTTTACAGAAAATAATTACTTGGGAATTTTAATGAAAACGTTCACTAGTTCAATTATAATCTTTGTTGCTATGGCGAAACTTATTTTAGAAGGTATATATTGTTTTATTTTGTTTCTGGTTTTCTGTACTCCGCAGAATTTCTAATTACTTTACTACAACAAGAATTTTAATTGCGTTATCTCACTGTGATTTATCAGATTTGTATAAAATTGTGACCGTCGACGAACGTATGTGTTTTTTTACTTATTTTATGAAAATGTATCTCTTCAAGAAATCACCGGATTCCCACACAATTAAATTAATTAAATCATATATTTGAATAAAAATACAAATAAAATAAAACAATAATTCTGCAAGAACGTTTATTATCTTTACTCGGTGTTATTTTCACTATTATAGAACTGGAAATGTTAACAATTGTTGCTATCATTTACTTCATAAAAACATATGTCTATATGTTTCTAAAAAATCATCAAATTGCCACACAATCAAATTAAACGAATCAAATATCAGAAATATCTATTAATCTAATATTTTTCTAAAATTGTTTAAACTAGGTAGCGGTTCATATAATTTTAAAGATTGAATCGAATACGCAAATAAATAAATCATCATTTTTCTGAACATCATTACACTAAAAATCGAATTAGCGCCTGAAACTGTCGTTTATTTTATCACACCAGGATTCATCCTCCGTGTCGTCGTTTAATTTCAATCAGATACTCTAATTCCGGTGCTGGCTTACGAATCAACGACGTCACCGTTTGAGGAACTCACTGCTATAAATGCGAAGGCAACGACGTATGCATCGGACAATAATTTGTCAGCCTTTTACCAAGCGTGATTCACGGTTGATTGATGCTTCACGGCGCGTACCCATCATCCATGGTCGTTTAAATGGTAGCACGATCGGATCCTTGTTCGGAATGATTATTAATGACCAGTATCATTCGCGCCTGTACCGCGTCAGGATCGTCGAACAGGAGTCTTCGGTGATACATGACAAGTGCTTCGGACGACGATTAACGCCGTCTGTCTTTGGACGTGTCATTTGCGATGTTTTAAAGATAGTGGTATTTAAAATGGTAAAACTTTATTACAATAAATTTTCACTAGTCATGAACCAGCGATGAATCGAAATTTAAATAAATGTTCACTGTTAAAGTCATATTACAATGGATTATATCTGTCTATGAAGAAAATCAATTGGAGTGTACATGTGATCTTGCTTTGTAAGCTAATCAAAGTTTAATAAGAGGTTTTATGATAAAATATGTATAAAGAATATTTTCTCTATGAGGTAAAAGAAAAGTTATTTAGATGTGACAGGAAAGTTGCTGTTATCAACATAAATTAATTGATGTGTTCTCGTGGATATATTTGTATATACACTCGATTTTATCAAATTTGAGTTTTTTGATTAGTTTTACAATTCGTACGCGTTAAGTAAATGTGAAGACTGTAGAGGAGGAACGTGATAAGCCACATTTTATATATTTTACAGAATAATTTTAAAATTATCGATCGTCAATGAATATTCTTTGATAATTCGTACACAATGTGATTGGAAGAATTCTATAATATTTTATTAATTTCTTATTTCAACGAAAATCAGTTAACGTATCTAAAGAAACACAGAAAAAAAGAAGATATCTGCTATGAAGATACTAAAACAATTTGATCAAAGAATAAAAAGCAGATGCACGTTCTTGATATAAAATTTTCTTCCCTATCTTCACATTTTGGTCGATATAAAAAATATCTTATTTCGTGAGGACTATAGTTGCTTGTTCTTGATATTGTATACGTACACTGTCAAGATTACACAGACGATAATCCGTAGAGATTAACAAACTGCAATTTTTCCACTTGTATCTTTGCAACAGTATGGAAAAAATAAAAGTGTCGCGTCGTAATAAGATCAGGGAAGAAAGAGGCAGCAATTTCTCACCAGGGATCAGTTATTTCGACGACGGTTATTTGCATAATGTTACGTTATAGACAGATCGACACGAGATACCGTATCTTAAAATATTTCTCTGCGACACTTATGAATATTTGAGTGCACGCTATCGTAGAAATACAGGGAATATATGTTAGGGGCGCTATATATGTGTAGATGGTTGATACATTAATGATTGTAGTCTTTAAGTCCGGATATGCCTCGTTGTTCCTGCGATCAGCCACATTTCCTTCCATTTACGATCTTTTCAAGAATATGAAATGGTATAGTGGTCGTGCTACTTTTTCTGTCCAGGGACGCGTCATCTATCGAGAGACATTGGTAAATACCGAGAAACGTTACGTTTCACAATATGCACATGCATTTTGTTAAAAGATTCTTGAGGGAGCTATTCATTTTGTAAAGGTAATTATATTTTTTAAGATTATGTTATTTATAGAATACGTCGTGAAGAAAATTTGACGCTATAGAAGAAGTTATAAATATGTATTTTTCGAGTTTCATTGAATATTTTTCATCGCTTTTAAATTATTATATGTACAGGATTTGATAGAAAAGATATAGATTTCTAGTTTTAAGTACGATCCTTTTTCGTTATTGAGTACATAGTCCAAATATTCTTAAAAACATGTCATTTGGGTATAACATATAAAAATTTCTTTGTTACTTCAAAAACTATCTCGTAATTGTAGAACTTAAAGATATAGTAAAACTTCACATTTAAAATTTGTATTTGCCACCAGAAGTTCAGACATAAAATTTCTCGAAATTCCTCTGCGAATCTAACAGCGTTTCTTATATAAAAATTTGTATAAAAGTTTGTGGAACATTTTACGAAAAAGTTAGGATTAACATAGAATTCGCATTTGTTAAATTTTTAATTTTTATTCCTTAATTAGATTATTTCAATTTTTTATTACTTGAATTTCTATTCCTTATTTTTTGATTGTTTTATCGATTTGTTCAATGCATGCTTTAAACATACATCGTTAAACACTATAAGAAAGATTCAAGTTAAGCAGATCGTATTTATGGTACATTATATTCTGCGGAAAATAGTACTTGTTAATTCTGCGACGCTAGTCTCACCTGTCCCGGAAGACTTAACGAGAGATTGATGGCTATGAAATTGAAGGGAGCGAAATGATAATGTGATAAATCACAGTAAATTAGCTACAAAGTACCCTTGTTTCTTCGAAGTTAAAAAAGTTCTCTGCAATTACAACACCACATAATACTAACGTTCACAGTCTATCGATTCTGCGAAAGCTTCGCCTTTCGTTACTTTTCAGTCGTCGTATTCCTAATTCTTAGAAGATATTATGCGATATTACAGAAATAAAAGTGATATAATATTCTTTGAATGAAGTTCTTTCTTCACGACTACAGTGTTGAACAGAATTAGCTCATCTTGTTAGAACCTGTATGAATTTACAAGAAATAAGATTGGAAAATATAGCTTTCAACCTTTATGTGAGAAATATAATTGTTTTAATTCCGAAACTACTCATAAAATTTATTTTTACCAAAAAAGAAACTCCTAATCTGTTCATCATATGTACGTGATGGCCAAACAATTTGCTAAGAAAAAAGAAAAAAGTAATTAAAAATTCAAAACGCTCGCTCTAACCATCGCTAATATTGGGCAAACATGCTAAACCTTATCTAGAATCTTTGCGTGTGCGTAGAATCCGACAAGCCTGACCGACTGATTAGTTTCGATCGTGGTTTCTCCATAGTCCGGTAAAAACAATGCTTTTCATACAGAACCCAACCTAAACGCGGAAGTGTTTGTAATGAATTGAAGGGATCATTTAGATAGCATTGTGTCTTACGACTGCTGATTATTTCTAATGAAGCTTATTTATCGCACTATTCGTTTAGCCAATATCTGACCGTGTAATCGGACTCCTACGGTTCGTCCACCATGGAGAGCGGTTCCTGGTTGAAAGTTCTCTTTCTCAAGTATGCGTCATCACCTGGATGGATTGTTCTCATGTAGCCAATTACACTTGTTCCAAATGTATAATCGTTTGAGATTATCTCGGTGTATAAATATTCCATAGAAAGCAATTTTCTTGGGATATTTCATACGACGTAATATAATGGTAAAATATATAAGCAGAAGGTTTAGATATTCGCTGATAATAGTACGGTGGTAAGTATATGTACAAACAAAGCAATTTGATTTCCTGAAAATATTATACTATTGACACAAATCAGATTTTCCTATAAAGTTTTGCGCGTGCTTGTAATACATAGGTTTTTTCACCAAATTCTTCTATGAAATGTAATTTTTGTGTCTTTCGTTATATTAACAGACCTTACAATTCAATAGGAACATTACTATACATTAATTAAGATGACTGCTTAAGATGACTATTCATGCCACATATTAATATTTCACTAAATATATATACGTTCGCGTAATACATATTTCATGATCTCTACATACATTTCTGGATGGGTTCATTGTTCTTCTAATTCGTACAATTATGTGTAATATGGACATAAAGCATTTCTACAGTAAATGTTTAAATATTTTTATTGAACCAGTATAGGTTTCCAATTTTTCACTGCAGAATTGTAAAGATTCATATAAGCACCTGTTATCAAACTGTAGAGGCAGCAGTGATCAAATTTCGACTTATAGAAGTAAACATCAACTTGCAGATATTGAGCATTTCTTTCTGAATTCGAGTTACAGAGATAAAATAATACTCCTAAACACATAGTTAATAATAATTTGAGACAAAGTAAGTTTATACTTCGAATGATAGACGTTTTCACTGCGAACCGGAATGAAATCAATAAAACTGAATATACATGTGTAAAGTATACATAATATATATAAAGATTCGAGTTATCCAAATTGGTCTGTATTTAATAAGTGAACATCAATAGTGGTTGCTCCACGTGTGACATTAAAGGGTTTACAAGGGAAGTTTCGTAGTTTACGGCGTGTTTTAGTGCTACTTTATGACGAGGTAGGGCTGATTAAATCGTTCGATTATCTCTCGCGGATTATCTGCAACCTGGATGGTTTTACGACATAACGGGGCCCTGGAGATTGAATAATAAATGCTTTTGTATAGCAGTCGCAAGAAGTCTTCATTGCATTTGATTTGTTGTTCCGTGCTAATGTTCGCGTTCAGTGTATGCCTGATTTATGGCTGCCGTTTTGCAATGACCTATACGCGGGAAATTTAATTGAAAAACATTTCAAGTTGCTCCGGAACAATATGTATTTAATATCGCACAGTCCTACGCGTAATATAGTATAGTAACTGGTAGAGATTGTAAAATGCAAAACACAACTGCTGCTTGTAATTACCAACTGAACGAGGTTTCATAAGAGAAGTTTGAATGGATCTTACTTTAAAGGTTTCGTGATTATCTTACAATTCATTTCGTTTTTTTATCGATATTATTGTGACATTTTAAACGTTTGATATTTATTGACTGCAAAATCAAAAAATAAATAAAAATAGTCTAAATAATTAAAAGATATAATTATTCTTTTTCTCTGATTGTTTCTCATTGATTGCTCTCTTTTGTTTTCATTGCTTGCTTGTTGCATTTAAATGACAATTTAATGTTTTTATTTCTCTAATTTATTATCGATGATAGATAAGATTATAAGTTTCAAAGAGATCCGTAGCATTTGATAACAAAAATATTCTATCGGAAGCAAAACTGGATGAACAATTTTTGCTACACGTATGTATATCGAAATTATGTTGCTCGTACGAACATATATGTGTGTTAAGTGTATAGAAGAATAATGATAACAGATAACAAGATTCCGAGGAAACATATCTCATATTTTATGGTGCGTTTAATCTCGTGTTGATGACGCCGATTGCATCATTTAATGAATTTCATATGTTTTATTAACTTTATTGATGGAAATTCCATGAGATAACACGGTTTAATTTATATCGGAAGTCATTCAGTGAACGTGCCTTTTAATACAAAGTACTTAGAGCTTTAAATTACATAAGAAAAATTTGGAGATTTCTACCTATAATACGTGTTTCTAGAATCCTCTAAATTACCAAATACCATAAATTGCACCTATAATTATAAGCAATTATAATATTTTATTTTATAATCACGATTTATGATAAATTTGCACATACCTGTTATTTATTATTTGTAATATGTTTCGTGTGATTTTATAACTATATTCTTCACCCTTAATAAAATTCTAACAAATCAATTTCAAATTTCATTTTGTTTATCACTTTGTACCAACTTTAGCACTGCATGAAATGTTTTTTCATTAAGAAAATAAATTGTTACATATATATCACAACCTCTATCGCTTAAGTATACATATATCCTTGAAACTACCCTTGTTCCTTACAACCAACGATTTTCTTTCCCAACATTCGCACATTTTTCCCGCGAAAATAGAATATTTCTTTACGCCGGTAGCTTTTATTTTACAAAACTATCCAACTAAAAGTACTCGTAAAATTCTTCAGCAAACTCGAACAAAGGGACGTAAACGTCTAATAAGACCGTAGCCTTTCGAAACACGTCGACGATTCGTTCGTTCTTCCGATCGATAAACGTTCCAGTCCAGCGTCCCCAAGAGATCACCATTTAGAATCATTAAAAAAAGAAAGAAGAACGTGCATTGTCGCAAAATAAGTACATTTGTACGCGGCAATTGCAGTTTTTGAGCTGTTAGATCGCGATCGGTGCAACGTTGCTTACACTTATCTTTGCGTCTCACGTATCGAATGGTACGCGGGGCGGTGTGTAAGCGCGTGGCATTAAAGGTTCACAGGCAATTCCCTTTAGTTTATGGTGTATTTAGTACCGCGGGTATGGCCGTTTCATAGGCCATACGTTGCTGTGGCTGCTCGTCGAGGAGGCCGTAAACCAGGGTACAAGATCGGCCGCGCGAATCCTATGCCCGTTTTTTCACGCCACTCGTACATTGTACACCAACCGTACCGAGTAATCTCTTTCTACCAAGCTTGTGAATTTTTCCAATTTTTTTTTCATATTCTTCTTTCTTCCCTTTTGATTATCTATCTTGCCTTGTATTATTCCCGGCTTCTTTTTCTCGGTATAGTATAATGTTTTGCGAACTTGTTTAAGCTGGTATGGTTGCCAGGGCTGTTCAAGCGACCAGGAGTTGCAGTTTCTTCCTTCTCACGTAAAAAGGCATATGTTGAGTTTGAGCGGCGCAGCAGGATGAAAGGGGCAGTTCTTCGAAAGTTATTTTTCCACGTATATTGGACTTTGGGGGGTAATTAAATGGCGATTAAGTTTTATTAAGTTGTAACGTACGACATTTCCTACGTTCGATGAATAATACTTTACTGAATCTTAAAACAGATATCTTTTTGTAGGTAAACGGATGGGTACATATTCTCCGTAAATATGAAATTAAATATGGAAATTCTGAAAATTTTTTGACGCATTAAGACGCGTACTCAAAGTGTGACATAATTCAATCGTTTTGACATTTATTAAAAAGAAAAGAAGTAGGAAACGAGTATCAGAAAAGAAGAAATAGTTGGTTAAGTTAGTTAAGAAATAATTTAAGATACAATGATACAAAAATTACATACACCAGTTATATTTACGTGAATTCATAAAAATGGTAGGCTTAATATTATACCTATTCATATCTTTTAGATCCTCTCTCTCTTCTTCATGTAAGTGTTTATCAAAGTGTAGCTATTTCCTCGCCGTTGAGAAAATTATGTAAAGTGTTCGTAATTTCTGGTAATAAAGTGTCTGTAATTTTATCCCAAAATATCTATGATTTAAATACTCTAATCTTCCTAATTCAATTTACGAATGCACTGATAATAATATCATCGTTATTTAAGCATAAATAATTTCAGTTTCTCCGGCAGTTCAGTTCTTTCAGTTTCTAAGGCAAATATACAGAATCCGATATATGCAGACTTTCGTAACTGACTGTATATTGAGTATCGTCGGAGTGAGTTGAGAGCCGTTTGAATATCATATCCGAGGAAAGAGTTGTCAAAACGTTTCAGTCGTGTCGAGTGGTATATTAATTTATTATAATCATTATACATTCTACCGCCGTTTGTCATCAACATTCATAATAAATTCTTATTTATTACTCGTAATATTTCCACAATAGATAACAATAAATTCAAGAAATATCATCGTAAATTGCAAGGTAAGAAATCTAGAGAACGAAAAGTATGGCTCACGCATACTCGAGAGACCTGTGTACACGTGTAGGCACGCGTGTTCGCGCGGGATGAATTCGTGTACTGGCCGAGTCTCGCGTGTCGGAGCGCCGTTACTCGCTGGACCGTTGTCACAACCTCGTCCGCTTCGTATCGGCTTCCTAGCCCCGCTTTCCTTCTGGAAAAGTTCCGTTTACACGCTCGTCGACGAACAAATCATCGCCCGCTGCGATTTGCCATAATTAGCATACGACCTCGCCTACGCGTCAGGCCGCGTTCACGGCGGGTGAGTTCTTTTTCACAGGATGTCCCACGCGAGTGCGTGCCCGCCGGTGTTCGTATTCCGTGGTGGTGGTCGTCTTCTTTGTGTTTGTAGTGTTGGAATGGAGGTAGAAATATAGAAGAATGGAAATGGATATTGAAATGGTTAAAAAAGAGAAATCGATATAGAAATAGGCAGATAGAAAAATAAGGGGCGGAAATTGATATAGTAACGAAGAATGCAAATGGAAAAATAGAAAAATAGAAAAATGGATATAGAAAAGCAGAAGATAAATCGAGAAATGGAAAGAAACGAATAGAAAAAGAAATACAAAGCAAGTAGGAGAATGTGAAGCATGAAAAATGTGAAACATACAGCTACAATTGATAAAAAGGCGATTGATAATAAACTGTAGATTCAACAGAGCTGTCAACTTATAATATAAATGTGTACAAAATAATATGAGATAACAACATAATGTGAGTAAAGATTATGAAAAAGAAAGGACAATTTCGAAAAGAAGTAGAGTGGAAATAGAAATTGAATAAGTATTTTGATTTAGTTTAAAAAATGATGTACCTGTACGTATTTCATTTTGCGTTATATTCTATTACAATTTTTTTCTTAGTTTAAAAAAGGAATTTTAAAAACAATGATATTCTTATAATGATATCCATAATATTTACATATTTTGGGGCTTACAGTCAAAAGTAAGTCCGTAATTAATTTCATTAATATAGTATTTCGCTAAAAATAGAAACTGCATACGCATACTGATTACTAAGGTTCGAAGAGTTCTGGCACTGCAGGAGAAAGGGAATTTTTAGAATGGAAGTCGTCGCTAGTATCTAAAATTGAATAAAAATAGAAATTGAACAAGTGTTCTTTTTCTGAACGAAGCTTGAAGGATCATCTCGCACTGTGGGAGGGAAAGAATTTTTAGAAGTACAATTTCAGGATAAGAATTCTGAGATTAGCATGTACAACAAAATGAAATTGTGGTAGTGTAAGTTTAGGAGTGCGTTGGTATAAAAGGAACAGAGCCCTTAAAAAAGGGCAGACTGAAGGTTTAGTGCAGAGTTGTTCGAGGGAATTCGGAGAGTCAGCGCAGGATACGAGTGAGTGAAATAAATATTTGTTTCATTAGTTATATAAGGTACATGTTATTAAAATATACGAAATAGTTCGATCGTCTTAATTCGTGATTGTTACTATTTAATAATGTTAAAAAACATGTTCCAAGATATAAAACATAGAATATTGTTCACGATGCAACTGGAAGGATGGTAATTTTATCTATTTTGCCCGTGAATTTATTGACCATCTATCTTTATACTATGCAGCGCAGAATTTTTAATAATTTTCTATTCGATAAAGAGAAAGTAAATTTATTTTTATAAAATTTTATATATATACGTAGCATGGCAATTATTTAAAGCGTAATTTAACAATTGTGCACGCACATCTACGTACGTAGGTACATACATATCTACATATAACTTTATTTTGAAATTGAAATACTAACTACACGTTACTTATAATTTTCTCCAAAATTCATTGTGAAACTATAAAACGTCAACTTAAACAATCTAACAACTACTATACTAACAATTTCGATATACCTCATACAGCACGTAGTAAGTATACTTGTACTTGTGCTACATTTATATTATAAAACGAAATAAGCGGCTACACATAGATACAAACTATATTTCGCTTGATAAATCATTATCGTAATCATGCAGGAAACATATATTTTATCTCGTCAACCAGCGAAACGAAATTATTTTGAAACTATTATTAATTACAGTAACAGTTATAAGATTAATTCATTTATTCGCATCAGGCCACACAAAACCAGTAGCTAATTTAACAATTTACAATCTCGAGGCTCAATTCACGCGCCTAATTGATATCTACATTAATCAGAAAGATTCTTAGGGGAAAAAGACGAATGAAAAAGTTCCAAGACGTATATTTAATTCAATTCGAATGATACGACTGAGAGCAATTTAAAGATACTTCTCGTAATCCTTTTTGGCTTGAACGCAATCGATCTCTGTGAACGCGTCTCTGTGTCAGCATGGCGGTCAATTAATGCACGGAATTAATTAGACGAACGATCGAATCAGTGTACGGAATTAATAATTATAATTCGAGTGGTGTAATAATTATTACGGGAAAGCAACCTGTTTCCACCCAGGTTGACCGAGGTTAATTCGATGTAAATATATGTAAGTGCTACGGATACACGTACATGTTCCGGAGGGTTCGGCCGATTTAAATGTTCTCAAAGTTGTACGGTAGAAAATTATTGTGATCCTTCGACGAAAAGGAACTGTCCGCGGCGGGATAATAGCCAACGTTCGCGTGAACTTCGAACAAGCAGCACGCTCCCGATCGGATATACACAGTGTATCTGCAACAGAGAATATATTTATTGAATAGCGGTCAGATATTAATTTATGATTTGACAAGCGAAATTTTAAGTGAAGTTAGGAAATTGGATTTTCATTGCCCCTTGTGATTTAGGTTATAGCTTTCAAGTGATGTTTAACAATATTCGAATGAAAACATGTTGAATGGAAAGTTGGAAATATTGGAAGTTAAATTGGAAATTCAATCTAACAATTCGTGATATTATAGGATTTACAATTTAGAATTTATTTGCGACTCTATATCCAATTGAAGAAATGTTGAGCTTGGAAATTGAGTTTGAAATTCAGTTCATTATGTTATAAGATTATGTTTTGTACTCCTTGTGCAATGTATACTAGAATCGTAATTTAATCTCAATTTTAATATTCTGTGATTGTTATGTAAATATTACGATTACAATTACTTCCATTACTATCGGTCTATGTGAAAAGTGCTGCACATTTGTACTATTCTCCACTTTGTAAGCGAAATTTTATTTTTTTATAATTTACTTCCTTTTTAATGTATTTTGTTAAGAGTTTCATATATTTGCACAAATAATTTATAAAACTAACGTATAATATAAACAACACGTTATCTGTAAAGTACCCTAACAATATGAGAGCTTTCATTCCTATCAACCGTTCAATCTATATATAGAATCAAATTATTCATTAAACGATATCAAAGTACGATAACAACTATAAAACGATATAAGAATATTATTTCTAAAGCAAATTACAGTCCAAAGGATGTCACTATCACCACAACTCTCCCATTAATTTATATATGCAGACTTCCGCCTCCCTCGTGCAGAGCATTCGCGTGTCGCGGTCACGTGTCGCATTAATAATTCATTTCCGCATATCGTGCGTATTTCACGTATTACGCGAGTAATCGATTAACCTCCCTGGAAGCAAATTTGACTACGACATCTGGTAAAATTCAAGAAACACACGTGCGACCATCGAACGTTCTGGTCGCATTATTTTTCTTTTCCATTAAAATTTCTTTTTCCAAACGTAAATGATATTTTTTGTCAAACATCGTGATTGTCCGATTAAAAAATGAAAGAATTTATAAAATACGTGTTGTCATGCACTGCAGACACACCCTGTATACGGGTGGTTGCAGCTACGAGCAACTACGACAGGAAGTCGTTACGGGATACCGGTAACCGTGAGGCTAAGTCAAATCGATGCACGCGAGGCGCTTTCGAAACTCACTCGCTCCTCCCACTGCGGAAAATAAATAATAACGCGCGAGTAGCCGGCAGTTGTCCGTGGGACGATACCAAAGTTGTTTTAGCCGAGATGTTCGAGTTCGTGACAAACGTAGGATGCACTTTTCCGATGCTCGTTTTTCACTCGCGTTCCAATTAGCTACCTGATTTGCGAAGGCAGAATTATATGAAGACTATCACGTTCTATAGTTTATCAGGTTGGTGCGTACGAAATATTGTTTCTCGAACTTAATATATTTGAGAATGTGAAGAAAATATTAAGGGAAGGTCTTATACCAGATTCCAGTTAATTTAGTTTGTAATCTTTACGCGAAATAAAAATCTGTGTGCTTTAAAAGCTTCTAAGTCAAAGCAAGGTATTTCGAACTTATGGAAAAAATAGAAATAAAACTTTTTACAATATAATTCATTGAATTTATGAGGAAGCTTGCCACGGTAGGTGTTGAAAACTTCCATTCGTTATTGATTATTATATACTTTGAAGTCCATGGCGAACAGTTCTTATTCAAATCTTGAAAAATGTATATACTTACATTTTTCGAAACGGTGTGATTTAAAATAGTAGCTCCAAAGTACCTATTTAACAATACCGTACAAGCTTTTGAATCTGTCATTTGTTTCAAAATGAAATAATTTTACGGAGGTTATTCGTGGGATGTAAGTTCGAAGACGGAACCGAGAAACCGATCGAAAGAAACGCGTCGGCTTAAGATGAAAAGCAGTTAACGGCATATCATGAGAAGAGAGAGCGATTCAGCGTCGTGGAGGATCTTTCTCACGGAGCTCTTCGCTATAGGGCAGAGATGTCTGCATATGCCCGACGACACGATTATGATTTATGCCGAATCGAATCGAACCTGATTTATGAGAACGTAATGTTCTTAACTCTAGGATATGCCTGCCTGCTTGGAAGACGGCTCGTGGAACGATTTCCGAAACGCATTCTGACGATCGAACTCGAGTAAAACAGTTCAACTGTCGCTCAAGGCAATGCTATCACAAAAGAAGTGTTTTCATTAAACGTGTATCGGTCATTAATAATAGTTTCCTGGAGTTTACATTCGAAATTAAGAGAATACCAATCGTATTGTTGATTTATAGTATTTTATCTTTGGCTCGCCTGATCGAGAGATAATTTAAAGAAATTAAAAGTGATTTGATAATTACATAAACTGTTAAAGTTCAACTAACGGTGGAAATTAGTCATAGGATATCTTACATAATTCATATTAGTTTATAATAAAAACGTATAATAAAAATTAATTATTGCATATAATGATATGTATTACGAAGGGAAAATATTTTATTAAAAATTAAATACTGTATGTAACAGTAACTCGAAATATAAATAAGATAATTATAATGGATAATATTGTTAATCTTTTAGAAATATAATTTTGAGGGATATAATTTCTACATTTTTCTAATTTTACCGGAAATACAGTTATGTATCCCCTAAATTTTATTTTCCCACCACGTATTGTTATTATTATATTACAGGCTATTACAGACTATTGTGGGAAATTTAAATATGAAAAAATATTTAAAATACGCACGACATGTTAAATACATAAAATATGTAAATTAGAATATATATTCATAGATGTATGATATTTGTAACATCGTTTATCATCGATTAAGCTCTATTTCCTTAGTTGTACTAAAAAATGAACATTTGAACTTACATAAACATATTAGCAATCTATTGATTATACTTCGTTATGTCAAATAAGCTATAAGAATCGATGAAAACTTTGTCTAAAAAATTTCAATTCTGTAAATCACAATTTCATATCTATAACATTTAGCATTCACTTCTGTTTCTTTTTTTTTATTTCTTCCTTTTATTTTTTTTTCCTTTTTTCTTACGCGTAATCAATGTTGGATCTACTAAAGGTGGGCGCGGTAATTTAGGAGGCGGACTTCCTAGAGCAAGGTAATCAGCTACCGGAGAAATTCCAACGATATCTTTCATTAGGTTGCCCGGTGGAGCGGTATCCAATAGATTATCCATCATGAGATTTCCCATGGTCGCTAAATTATCTCCGACCGGTATGCTCATTCCTTTAGATAGCTTCGATAATTCCTTAGCGTTGCACTTATATTCTGGTCCCTGGGGGTGGCTTTTGAAGACAAAGCAATTGGGTGCGAGGGCGTATGGAGTTACGAGACTTCTAAATAATATTATAATTATGGCACGGTTAAATAACGATGGAATAAGATTTTATAGAATTTGTGAAGTCGTATGTATGAGTCGTCGTTATATTTTATGAATTTTTAGTTATTTTTAGTTATTTTTAGTTATTTATTTGTAGTTATTTTTAGTTATTTTGTCATAAATAGACTGCAAATTTTTATTTACACTGCAGCTTCATATCTGTATTTAACATAATTAAAGAAATGGTACCTACATAATGATTTATTTTATAACAAGTACTCCATTTTGAATATTTTTTATATTTTTGCGAATTACATGCATTCTGAACATTTCTACACCTTTAAATCTCCCATAAATGTATCAAAATTCACAGTCTGGTTACACACTATGAATATTTATGCATTTACAGAAGAAATGTGCAGAAGGTACTTCATGTGAATTTAGATGTCATTTCTTTAAATTGAAAAATTTAATAAATATTATTTATTAGTACATTTATTTTTAATGCTATAACTGTTAATAATTTCTTTTAAGAAATTGGAAACTTTGTCAATAGAGGATGATTGACTATACAAAGCAAAGAATTAAATTTTTGATTAAATTCACAAACTTCAGTTCATCATATAAAACTTGCACAATACCTTCCTAAATTTATAACTGTAACATCCAGATCTATGTAGCCAGCAAAACTGTTACCAGAGTCGACTAATTCGAATGGGCCACTAAATACAAACGGCGTTGGGTCCTCGACGCATACTTTGCCCTATGAAGCAGAAATTCCAAATATTTGGTTACATGCAGTAATATTTATGCCATCTTATATAATGCTGTTGCAGTGAATGTATTAATTCAATAAATATATGTATATATATACTTATTAGTTAATATATACATAAATTATTTGTATTAATGCATAAATGCATTCACAAGTAATTATGTCTAAACTCTTAATAGTACGACCATAGTCTGTTCATGTTTTCGCAGAAATGACGAATAAAATGGAAAATAATGTCTTACCAAGTCACATGCACAGCCGCTAAGACGTGTCTGAGTGGAACAAATGGGGAAATTGTCGTCTAGTCTAAAAACGCCAATTTTTAAAAAAAGTCTCTTCATCTTCTTGACCATTTCTTCGCACGACATTAAGAAATGAAAAGATTGGCCACCATTGAACTTGTAAATGTAAATTATATCGTCTTTAACAGATCGATCGCGTTCTAAGATCTCAGTGGCTGGGAAATTAATGAACACGACTTTCGTGACAAGCGTTGATCCGCCTGTGTCTGTGTATGCCTCCTTATTTATCATTAATTGGGACACGTAAACGTCTAACAGATATAATCCATACATAATTTATATTTATGTACTGTACAATTTTTTCTTTTCGCGAGAGGTTACGGAATACTTAAAGATTTTATGGAATGAAGTTGCAACAGTAACGTAAAGACGTTTCATGAATTATTATTAATCATGTATAGTGAGTTTTGCCATGTTCTACTATAGGTGAATTTAAAAAATTAACGATTTACAAATTGCTTCGAAAAGAAATCTTAATGAACGAGAAACAAATATTTAAAGGAACATTTATCGAATATATTTAGAGAACTGCAAAATTTAGAAAAAGATTATAAAATGTAATGGTACAAACATAAATGATTTATTGGTTAAAACATATTATTATAGATATTATTATTTTATTTATTCTTATTCAGTCGAATTACTGATTTTTCTATAACGGAATTAATTCACCAAATATTTGCACAAACTCAAAAGTAGTAAACTTAAAGTTTATCATCTACAGAATTATTTTATCCTAAAGTATCAATGAATCGATATTCGTAGCAAGTAACGCAATTTAGAAACAACATAAAACTCAAGTTTTCCCAAAAAGAACTTTCTCTATGAACGCTAGAAAACGATGCAATTTGCTTCGTTGCTAAGAGATCTACGAAAAGTCACGAAACAGAGATTAAGATCCATCACCATCGATCATTTTTAAAACGTAACTTCTAACAAAATTCAATCGATCCGAAAGTACGGTTAAACTCCTGCAGCGATGTTCTAATTGCGGGGTAAGATTTGCGAGACGTGGCTTGTGAAGTTCGGTGAATTATAGCCGGGTCGCCATGCTCACTGAATCTTTCATGCTCGTCTAGACCAGGTTAAGCGCTCGAGTTTACGAACGATGAAAGACGAAAGGGTTTAGGTGTCTGGGTTAGGCATAGGTTAAGTCAGGGTTAGGAACCGTGAAACCGGTTTTCAGAACCGCGAGTCGGTGATTCGGAGCCGATGTGATTTACAGTTAGACACGCGGATTGATAGACTCGTTCGGGATAATTGCCGAAACATCGTTAGCTGTTTATTGTCAAATTATTTATTCGCACGATTCTATTATGCATTGTTGAATAGCGAGCGGATTGTAAGTTGTTGTACATAATATACATAATTATAAAAATATTCGAAAATATTCCAACTCGTAGAGAAATGTGTATTTATTACACGTGTTATATATAACTGAAGATAATTTAAAAAATATATGATTAAAATTTGTTATTTACAAGGATAGATTAATTTAAGTAACTTCCGTAGGTTTTTGAAGTATTGAGTTCCCTGTTACAATAAGAGTCTCGTAAAGATCAAAATAAATGATAGCCTGATGATGATATATGTCTGTGGTGAATGGGATAGATGTAATTGAACATTTCAGCTATGGCACGATATTTCTTGTCTATTCTTCACCAATAAATAAGCTTTAACATTGTGTCATTGGATAACAGCAGCCTTTGTGCTGTCTAATCGCAGATTTTTCTTCATAATTGTTACATTTAATATCCAATTTTGAAATACCAATCCCAATCCACTTTCGTTATTTAGTAGAAATTCTTTCCACTCTCAAGAAATAATTGTAAATTCCAAAGAAATTCTTAAACGATTATAGCATTCAACAGTAAGCAATATGGCTACTGAGCAGGTCGTATATGGCACTACGTGAAATATTTTTTAGGCGATACATAGGTTGAAAGTATTCGAACACTTCTGGGTACCTTCTGATGAACGTATTATGCGTGTTATACGAAACATTTTGAATTTTCATTAGCATGGTTGCGAGATTCGACTATCGTGATTATGTTGATCAAGTTTGAAATAAATCAGGAAAAATTAGGAATTAAAGGGTATTTAGTAAATATTTTAGACCTCACTATTTCTTTTACTACGAGGTATTTAATAGTTAGTGTATTATGTACTTTAGATGGCTATTCATGTTGTATACCAAGGACGTAATTTATACTATTTGATATATATTTACAGTAAAAAACTTCTAACTTTTAGATACATTTCCAGATTGATTTCAAATAATACCAATATAATTGTGACAGTCGTGTCACATTAGAGTGCTAGTGGAATTTCTAAATATTTTATATAACACACACAATATACAGGAAAAATTTTTTTATGATAAGTGTGTTAAAATGTGTATGCTAAAATGAATTGTGTGGAATATAAAATCTACATATGTAACGCCACATTTACACATAAATATATTTTAACGCATTTCAATAGATGAAGCAATGAATTTCATATTTATTAAGATAACTGTACGGTAAAATATTTTCAATTTCGATGAACATTATAAAGAAAATCCATTAAATGATACATGATAAAAATTCAATTGAAATTATGTTACAGCCATATATTACACAAGACATATCCAATTGCGGCAACAGTGTTGGTTTTATTTATAGCTTCAATTAAAGTGACTACATGATTAATTTTCTCACAACATATGACAAGAGGATTAGTTGATGAAGATATTAAATGCGAAATAATTTTCTAGAAAAGATAGGTAAAAATAGAGAACCATAATGCCACGATATTGAAACAACTTCTTAATTACTTTATAATTACACCGTAATTAGAACATCGATTCAGTGTTACAGTACTACAATTCCTTATCTTACTAATATAATTTTTACTGTGTTGCTGGGCTATGTTGCAAAATTTTTCTGTCGATACTAATTAGTTTAGTGTCAGCTGGGCATGATACATCGTAATAAGAGTTCTTGATCATTTATCTGATTATAAGCCTACATTTATCCGATTGGAAAGCTACAATTTGTTATCTTAGTTCTACTGTTCTATCGAGAGTTACAAAATGTAGACTGCACCTATCATATTTTTTATCTGTATAATCAATACTTGTCAGTATTTAAACACACCTCCCTGTGAAAACTGCTTATAATTATTCTATATTATTCTGAAAAAAGTTTTATTGCTGTTTGCATTACATTATAGAACGTTTCTTCTGTACTTAGTGGAATCTTCAATAACAGATAACATTGTGCTCCCACTAATACCTAATATAACATTTAATGTGTATTAATTATATCTAACACAATTCCACATGAAAATAAAAAAATACATCTCCATCTCTTTTGTGCGTTTACTTTCCTGCGCACGCAAGACATTTTTTGACGACGCTTAAAATTCGTACATAATATTTACGACATTATCCAAGTCGTTTGAAAAATGAAAATAAAAATCAACATTAAGCACTCGTACATCGAAAAAAGAACGACAAGCATCGATCAACCAAATTCGATCATAAAATGAATTTAACTACACGAAAACCATAATTCCTCACAAAAATAAAAATTCCTCATCAATTTTTATCTTCTCGTACAAAATTCCATATTACTTTTAAGAAAGGAAAATAAAAAATCAACATCATGTACTCATAAATCCAAAACAGAAAAGTCAACAGCCTGGTGATCGTCGCATAAAATATCTCGCATAAACGTTCGACAAGTAGCACACTGTTACGACGCGAACGAGACACGTTTGAAAATCTCGCGTAACGCAGCTCGAGCAAAGGAAAAACACTTTTCCGCGTTAATCGCGTACCTTGAGCTACGACAACGTGTAAGCATTTTCGACGCTATTACCTTTCGTGGGAGCTGTTAAGCAGCGTACAGAAAGCACCTAAGGCGAAATAGATCCGGGGTGAGAACTAATTATTGTTATTAAGACGTTCGAGGGCGGGCCTGCGGTGTCGAGTCATATTCCTGCGGCTTATCGGCTCGCTGGCTCGTATCTCGCAATTAGGATATCGCGCCAGTGAATTCTTCTATGTTTTGCAACCGTTTCAACGAACGCGTGTTACACGTTGACCCTGTCACAGGGGTTGTGATTTTGTTTGCTCTTGCCCAACTTTCGGCTGACAGTGAACGGCTAAGTGAATCGAATCAGATCGCGTGTTTGTTAAACTCGAAAGTGTAATTGAAATAATTTTATATAGGAAGGGGAATTTTTAAATCGAAGTTTAAACCTTATGTAATTTTAAGATGGTGATATATGATTATATGAACTACATCGTTCTGTCTAGCTAAATGTAAAAAAAAAAAAAAAAAAAGAAAACTGGAATTAAAATGTTTTCGTGTGCGAAAGGCGACTTATGTTGGACTTTGCTTTATTGTATAATTTCGAGGTGGTAATATATGATTATAGGAATTAAAACGTTATCATGTAGGATAAGAGTGATTTTTCTACTAGGATTTAATTTGGAACTTTCGTTCTTGTGCAATTTCTTGTGGTAACACATATACGATTGTACGAATTACATTGTCCTGTCCTGTTAAGTGTAAGAACACAATTAAAATGATTTTTTTGTAGAAAAGATAATTCTTTATTTGGCTTTAAGTTACCCTGCGTTCTTGCTTTTGTACGCGGTTGCTTTCTTGCATAATATCAAGATCCTGCAGACTAAATGATTTCGTCTCGTTAAATGTATAGATGCAGTTAAAACACATTCACGTAAAGCAATTTTATATTTGGATTTAATATCAGAACTAAAAGTAGTGAAAACGAACAATTCGTAAATTTTTTGAGACATTGTATGGTATTCTAAATTTTTGGAACTATTGTGTATATGTATTTTTATATTTAAAACCTAGCTCTTTCATCGCGTTTTATATTTCCTCTTATATCTTTCATTCTGAATTCTTTTCTACGTGCCTTATTTTTATTCGCCATTGGCACTAGTGTTAAATTACTTGGGATCATAGACAACATAGATACTTTGCATTCTTGCGTGATTTCCAGGTGATAATAAATGGTTGTATAAGTTACATGATTATCGATTAATTTAAAAATGCAATCGAAAGTTTTCGTGTAGGAATGGTGATTTTTATAGTAGCACCTACTAAAGTTAGCTAAGGTCCTAGGTAATCTAGGCTTTGCATTCTTGTGTGATTTCAACGTCATAATGAATGGCTATCTGGGTTAAATCGTCTTGTCTGTTTTCTAAATACAGAACTGCAATTGAAACATTCTTGAGTAGAAAAGGTGACTTTTATATTGGAATTCAACGTTGGTTTAGGTTATTGGTTATCTGGATTTAGCATTCTTCTGTGATTTCCAGGTGATAATGAATGGTTGTTCGTCGGTTAAATATCCTATCTATTTGTTAAATGCAGTAATACAGGTAAAACCTTCTTACGTACCAAAGGTAATATTTATATCGCGATTTAAGTTAGTTTGGTTTACTATTGAGCCAGAATTTACGCTCTTGTTATATTTTCGAGGTGATAATGAATGATTGTAAGATTCGAATTATCTTGTTTGTTTCTTGCGCTTGAAGGTGCAATGAAAATGCTTTTGTAATAGTAAGAGAGATTTCTATTTCGAGTATCAGCTGCTTACGATTAAAGATACCAGTTTAGGTATCAGTAAAACTTGACATACATGTACTTTGAATAATTTAAAACTATTTAGTATTTTAAAGGTTTTACTGGATATTCGATAGAAACAAGTATAACTATTGCTTCGAGAAAACAAACTAATGTATTGAATTGAATCTGCATTTTAATTCAATATAAAGAGATATCTTTATATAAAAGTAGAGAACAAATGAATAAAATTATTTTCTATCACTATTCATTTATTCAGAAGGAGGAAGAAAGATATGTACGACAAAAGATAAGGATATAATATAATTTAATCATCAGAATAAATATCGTAATGAATATAATATATAATTCAATAAATGTTAATAGATATCATCATAATAAATGTTCCTCAACACAAGGGAGAATTACGTAACAATACTCTATCGAGAAAGAAATAAGATTAAAAGGAACAGAATGTCTTTCTTTCAAATTACTGAAAGCACATTCTGTTCTAATCTTGTTTGACAGCAACTTCGATCCATTCACATTTTAATTCGAAGAACATTCAACGATTATGTCCTATGTACAGAAATTATAATCACATGATCTATGTCGCCGTACAACCCGTTTCATCGTATCGTATCTACGTAATTATCCTGTATGCTACCAGAATTTTATAATAGTCCTTTGAGAACCGAAGCAAAGATGGTAGAACAAAATTGGTAAATAAAATAAGAAAACTGTAATAGCTAAATAGTTACTTCTTAAATAATGTTGTTGAAGGAGATGAACGACCAATTAGTATTTTTATTTCAAAGAACAGCCACACAACTTTTGCAGTACTTGTGCTAATAATAGCAGCTTGAACGCATAAGAAAAATTATTTGATTTAACAGGATGCAATTTTATAATATATGTACTTTAATTTTTTATGAGATTCCTGATTACAGAGATATCAGTATCAAATTTATTCTTTGAAATTGTATTTTATACATTTTTTTGTTATAAGATACTATATTATACACATTAAAATTGCGTGTATAAAGAACATATTCTTGGTGAAATAATTTATTCGACATATTTGTTTATTAATGAGATTCTCGAATTGCATTCCTGTCAAAGTATAAAATTACTGAATGATATTTTCTTTAATAATAAAATACCATTCATAAAATGACTTACACGAATTATGACAGCAATGTGGAAGAATAACATGAAAGAATAGGAGATGTCACACAAAACAGGTTTATAAAAGAAAACAAATGTTGGCAGCTTGATTTATTTTAGTACAGAATTTGTGTTCGATATTTCTGATTTGATTACTTAAGAATTAGTTAAGTTAATTGATGGAGGAATAATATTTTTATTTATTTGCATTAGTTACACCCTTTTAACAGAAAATGTGATATTGAAAAAACGAAGAGTCAAGTATTAAATGAGGATGAATAATATACTAGTAAAATAGTACACCTTTCGTGTCATGAGTGAATAACAAAAAAATTAATTCAGGAATTTCAAGATACATACTTTATGAAACAAAAAATTTATACATTTTTCCAAATTTTAAAAATAATAAATTTTTTGTGTAGGATATTATTACACAACTTTATGAAGGATAAAAATACGTGAACCAAAAAAAAAAAAATGAAATAAAATTCTTGAAAAATCTTTTTTGCCTTCATCATACACCAAATTCTCGACTCATACTAATAATAAAAGAACTTTACATTACAACTGAAAAGTTGAGACGATAAACGGTATACATAAATACCAGAAATAAATATTTCTAGTAAAATCAAAAAATATGTTTTCACCAACTTTGATATTTGCATCTTGCATACATCACGTGAATGCTATGGGTTTTCAAAATTTACCACCTTTGTACTGAGTTGTGATATAAATTCGTCGTATTATTGTATTTATTATATGCTTTCTGGTAATAAAAAAAACATAACACGACGAAAATTTTACGTTATGAGATATTAAAAATTTCACAGGTGGTACGGTTGATCGATCACAACAAATTTTCACCAAAATGGTTACTGAATGGTTTTTAAATGTAATCTGAAAATATCGAACATATGTGAGAATGAAATTGATAAACGGTCGAGGAAACAAAGAAAATAAAACGAATATTATATTGCAGTTCAGTACGTTTAGAAGAAAAATAAATGTGATAGGTGTTGTACCCTCATGTTTTTCAACCACAATCTAGTTAGCACTTATTATCATACCTCTATCTCGAGATAGGTTTAAGGGCAAAATAAATTATTTCAATATTTATTACATTTTTCCACCGCATTCCATATCAATCTTATCTCCTTTCTCAGTAAAAAGACCGATTTCTATTTATCTTCTTTTTTTTATTTACATCGCTTATTTCAACGCCTCAATTATCAAAGTTCTCGCGTTTAGTAACGTTTCAATCGCAATTTTCGATGGCGATTGAACACGTTCGTAGTGGATGGAATGCGGAGCAATTTAATACGTCAGTGAAAGCGATTATAGTTAGTTTATGCAAAATCGCTGACCGAGCGTTAAATAATTTCCGGAAGGGATACGCTTATTTTTATCTACCATAATCACCGACAGAATTTCTTGTGGTTCTATATTTTTAATTCTTACTGTTTCTTTTAGCGAAGAAACAGCGTTGGAACGTTGTTAAAATATATTAAATGGTAGCCGTTTGTAAATCGAAAACTTTATTGCTTCTTAGTAACTGACATGATGTTAAGTAACCAAAATAACTTCCTTCATTTATGTCATTGTTTCTTTACGTTCCATTAATTTATGTGTTTATTAATTCATTATATAGGATAGAAGCTACGTTTTATGACGATGAAATGATTTTTCTTTGAAGAAGATGAAATCAGGAATTCAGTTCTCCACCTCTTCCGTATTTTGGCATTTTTTCGTAAAGGATAGGTTTAAATTATGTATGTACGGTATACATACCACAATAAATGTACATTCAAGGGCAAAACGTAGAAGCAATACAGTATATAAAATAATAAACAGTTCTCGATCAATATTTTGACACTGTGCCGAACACGAACGAAAAACAATACATGTCCTACAAAATATGTTTCCATGAATAGAAAAAGTAGGACAGATCTGATTAATTCCAGCGTAATGATGTATCGTTATTAAGTTCGTAAAGCTTCTAATCGTGAACTTAAAGAAATTTGATATGAATGTTTTTGATAGTTCACATATAAATAAATAAATAAAAGATTTATTCATAATAATTAATTATTTTGGATAAATAGAAGATTTATTCATAATAATTAATTATTTTGTGTCTTTGGCTATATAAAGTAGAGGACAAAAGTTTAAAATGACTATCTTTCTGCAAATTATCGCACTATGTTATACATACTAAATAACCAACAATTCGAAGTTGTCCTTGCAATTTCAAACACGAACAATACTTGAGAGGATGAGCGTGGAACGATTCGATGCTACATTTCCTACGAACATTAGTTTTAGTGGGGCATCAAATTAATCAAACAATAATAAGATTATTTAACGTGACATATTAAATTGATAGTAACAATAACGATTTATAATACAATAACAAGTAACTAAATTTAGGAATCTGCGCGCAGAAGATAGAAAAATTGCTATATCACTTCGCAAGAAAGAAAAACATTTTCCGAAATTGCTTTTCACATACTGTACCCTGTAACAGGCGATTACGCTGACAGGAAATTAACATTCATTGAAAAAATATTCATTAAGAATATAATGACATAGTAAGATATTTCAAAGGAACATAAATATTTTAGTACTTATATTGCACAATAAAACAGTACAATAACCTAGCCATATTCCTTTAATTGACGGTAACTAATCTAATAAATCTAATAAATGTTCTACATAAAATAAAATAATATTAATGCAATATATAAGAAAGCTATCGTAATACATTATATAAACAAATCTTTATTTCAAATAACCACATAAATAAATAAAATAATGTGTAACGACATATTTGACTTCGTTTTACCAAATTTATCCTGTCACCGTGCCATTTCGAAAAGAATCTCTGCAACATAAATGTAATATAATACAGCATAGAATAATAAAACATCAAGAACATAAAATACAACCAACGAAGGTCGAATAACGCTAAACGATATTATTAAAAAAAATATATATCACCAATGTCTTCTTCAAAACAATCAAATCAAAAACTTAATTAATAAAATCATTCAGAATTAGTAATTTAATCAATCCAATAAATCGACAACCTTAACCATATGCACGAAAGATGCCAGGTTAAGGTGGAGTCCTGTTGAACAAAGTGATGCCGAGGAGAACTAGGAAGAACATCCTGCTAGACTATAAGGACGGGAGAATAATGCGATTGCACGTTTATTCGTATATTATTGCGGCGATAAACAGCACTGTTAATTCTCGGTCGCGTTCAGGCCGGGCGTTCAGACCGGGCGTTAGCCTCATGCTACGTTCCCCGATCCCGATATGATATCTCAATGACGCTTGTTGAATTTGCATTGCATTAGGCACGTACATAGCTATATACGTAGCTACGACGGTTACGTTAACAAGAGAAAGTGTTAACGATAGGGAGAGTGTTAACGAGAGAATGACGCGGTAACAACGAGGAAAAATAGTGGCAGTAACACTCTAACAATAAATGCTCGTCGTAATTTTGCCGTCCGTCGCTCGCTCGTTAGACTTTTTACGCGCGGTGAAACCCGGCGAAACCGGAGGCAAAGGAGGCTCATTCCGCTCGCAACAAACGTTTCTATGTATGTATATTCATGTAGATCGTGTACCGAGACGTTTAAAATGTTCCACGGCTGTTTTAAATTACATTGAATAGGAATAATCGAACGCTTGGATATCGATACGATTATCTTTTCGTGTTTTTCCTACGAAATGTTTATTGCGCTAGATTTCCGATCATTAGGTTTGATACGGGAAAATATGAACCTACAGCCACCTTATAATGGTGTTCTACCTATTTTTTGGTTCGATGAAATTATGTATTAAAGAGTTCGGAATGTGCTTTTGCGGATTTTAAGGTAATTGGACAGATTCAATATTTTGAAGCGAGTTGAACTGAGAACTTGAATTAATTGTATACGAGAATGTATAAGGACTTTACGTGGCTATGTTAAAATTTGTTAATATCTACGATACTGATGCGAGTATTTGACAGTTATAGTTCGAAACGTTAAGGCCTGCGTGCACTGCGGCAGAAACTTAAAATGATGATCGAATTTCGATGATGTCCGTGTTATCGATCGCCTTGTAAATTGTACTTTGTAAAATACATTACCATAAATAGATAATTATACAGCAAGACCACTGGCGCGCGAGTAACAATATTTACCAGATAATACAATTTATTACTCTAGTTCTATCTTTCCAATCATAAATAATCATTCGCAGTCTAATTATCAAATACGAATAAATGTTATAATACTCGGGTTAAATCTCTAATAAATAAATAGTGAATAGACAATTAATCACAAAAGACTTCAATTAATAATTGACGTTACATCGAAAGAATACCAAGAGCAGCTGCATAACAAGAAACGCAACATTTTGTATGAAATAAAATACGTTTCGTCTCTCGGCTCTATATATCACGCTCGTCAAGCCTTCTCGCTAAAGGTAGACTTCTTGTTTTCCCTCTGACTCTGCCATTAAAGCGACCAAAAAGAAAACAGAATCTACCAGCGAAAAAAGCAAAAAAAATGTAGATCGTCAATAGCCCAACACACAAGTTCTCATCAACGCAATCTCTCGCGGGATCGCGTTGAATCGCACAAGGATGGAACACGTCGCTCGTTGGCTTATACACGCGGGATAAATTCCAGGCGGTCATTCCGTGCTTCTGACAACGATCCCCATGGACGAAAAGCGTCCTTAGTCACCGCGGCGAACAGTGTAAGTTGCGCAGAAAAGCACCGATAACTGGAAACGTTGTAATCATAACTTCTTACGGGGTGACGATTACCCAAGCATCGCGCGATAAAACCGAGCCCATCCTGGTTTACTCGCCTTTCCCTTTTACCCCTCCTGCCCCTTGAACCTTCTACGTCTACGGTCTTCTCGTTTCTTCCGCTTGGTTCGATTCTTCCTTCTTCGCTTCTTTGCTGCTACTATTTTTCTTCTATTTTCTCTTCTTGACTCTCCTTCTTCCTCTTGGCGATCGTCGTGGTTTCCCCAGGCATCGTATCCGTTCGAACTCGCATGCGAGAAGAAGGTGGGCACCGTTTCGTCGATAACGAACTGGTTAACACGCGTTCATTACCCGCGGCCACGTAGGTATATTAACCAGGCCCGATCCTGGCCGGATCCTCTTCTACCTGCCAGCGGCCATCTCGTAATCATTTCTTTCCGTTTCCCCCCACGTCGTTAGATATTCGATCGGTCACGCGGTGCTTTATCGAATTCCAATGGAACACCGGCGGTACAGAGAGAGAGAGAGAGAGAGAGAGAGAGGGAGAGAGATCATTGGGATAACTAATTGGTCAATGACTTACGGCTACGTGGTAGCTATTTCGATGAAGCGAGGATTGTAGGTTGGAAGTTCGAATGACATGTAATATTTGGAAACCTTTTGCGATGAGTAGAATGTTTATGTACTTGTTGGGGATTTGAGAATGCAAAAAATAAAGAAAAAAGTTGTGAACATTATACGAATAAATACGTACAGTATCCAAAATATTTGAAGGTACAAAAATGCATCTGATACACGATAGGCAGAAATGTATGCGTAAAGGCTACAGGTGATGGACATGATAAATCATATTTGTCGTCCTTCGTAGAAGAGCAATTTTATAATTCAATAATGTGTAATTCAACAATTTAATAATTCGATAATTTGACAATTTAATGGTAGATCAATATAATTGAGCGATTTGGATATTTAACTTGTAATTAATATTTAAAAATTAAATCATTTCTTCACAAATATTACTGTGATTAAAAATAACATAAATAATAAATCGATGGGCAACACCTTTCACTTAAAAAAAGGTATAAATACGACTGAAAGATCACTGCAACGTGCATTTATAAGTACATTTGTAAGTAAAATTGCAACGGTGTATTATTAGTCTGTGCAACCAATTATTTGAGTCTCTACTCTTGAATTTCTTCCTCTTGCTTAATTGCCCACTTAAATAAATTTTCAGTCACTTTATTAAAGACGCTTATGCACTTATTTAATCTGAACCGGTAACAAAAACCTTAATCAAAGGTATGATTTAAATAAGCAGTGATAGATGTTCCTTGCTCAAATTGAATATTCGCATATGTATTGCATTGTAGAGACGGATATAAAACGATCTAATCGACACCTTAATTAGCGTCATAAAGTATTTTTACGGAGATACAGTCTAATCATATGTGATCTCGTTTGGCACGTTATGAACTGTAATTTATTAAAATTCGTAAAAATATAACGGAAATGGCACGGAAACCTGATTTTCTACTTCGGGAGATAAAAGGAAAAATGTTAAAAATTCCGTATAGGTATGATGAAACATTAAGATACGTATAAGGCAGATAAAGTTAGTGTAGTTAGGCTCTTTGAAAGATACATTTCAGAAAATAAGTGTCAAATATGGGACCATTAGAAATTATCTTTTTAAATTTTCTGTTATATATAGTAATAACATTTTGTAGCTTCGAAAAATGTTTAATTCTACAATATATTTTTCTAATTTTTAACTCTTTATAGTGGGTATATCATTAACACGATTATAATTAGTGAATGCTAGTAGAGATACTTCTCGGATTTTTTACTTTACCTTCTTTTAATTTCACCTTCAATTTACAACATTCTTAACGATATACAACTTTATACCAAGGATACATTATTTTTTTTATCGACGCGCAACATTATATTCTAAAGTCTATCCTGTAAAATGAAAATCTACAGAGATTTCCTTCAACAATGAAATTAACAATCTCAAATGTCAAGGAATTGTAATTGATCGATATAAATATCAATATAATATTAATATAATATTCACATAATATTGTATACATATATTGTATGTCATATAATGTCACATCAATATACTCTCAAGATTTATTCTCAAACAGCCACGCCTAAGATAATCCAACCTTTCAAATCACGAAACTCATAGCTCCGACGACGCTTCATTCAAACCATCGTGTATCGTCGTTGCTCGTGTCCTAGAGCGGAGTCGACTCGCTAAAGGAAACTAACCGCGACTACGAAATTATGCAGTGGCCTCTTCCGTTAACGGAGGAACTCTTTCTCCGCTACGACAGACGGTCCACCTTAATCTTGGAGGTCTGGCCGAGTCGAACGGCACGGAACAACGGGCAGTAGTACACGGGAAGGCAGCATTAGCGTGCTAAGCAGATGCAGATGAAACAAATGGATTCGCTCGGTGACCGTCGTAAATCCACGGTATCGTTGACACGATCCGTACACCCTCGCACGAACCGTGCTACGAACTCTCTCCGCTACGACCTTCTGCCTTCCCTGCCCTTTTCTCATTCTCTGCCGAGAAACTGGACATCACCCACTATATACGCGCCAGTTTTGATTTATGTGAAAGGTGACGCGTCGTTCGAATCGATTACCGGGGCTGATAAACGCGTTAACCTGGGCCCACGGAGGGAAAGGAACAAAGAATTAGAAGGAAGGAACTGGCAGAAACGAAGCTGGCGAATTCCTAGAGGATAAATACCGATATGGTATAATTCACGGTAATTGCATCGTTTTGTAGATTGAGTGTAATTTGAAAGATTGCAATTAATTGTTAATTAATTGTGTACTGCAGATGCTTTCGTGGGAAAATTTAATCGCAAGTAGATGGATCGTTATGTGGGATGTATAACTGGGATTGGGATAATTGTGTTTTTATTTTGAACATAAAAACGATTTGGAAGATCGGTCACACGTCATCAACTCATTATTTTTATGGATTTATGGGATTTGTGGCATTTGTGGGAAATATAAAGATACAAGAAGTGTGCAAAAATAGCTGATATGTAAAAATATGCAAAAATAAAATATTTGTGAGAATGTTTAATAGGTGGATGAATCTCTAATCTCATTTTACTTATGTTCATAAAAATCTGATTTTATGTAATATTGGCAGGAAAATGATTCGAATGTCTCGACAAAAGTTTGAGAATTGGACAGGGAAGTAAAAGATTATTTATATCAATATTCCTTGCAAAATATATGAATAATTTGATTACATAAATTTCTTATCTAATTGATAGATATTAATTCACTATATACTAACATAATTATTTTTTAGAATAAATTAATGAGATTTTAATTCCACATTTCGCACGTTATTTAAAGTCCATTCTATCCTTCCACTCCTTAGATTCAACTATGTGCACGAAACTAATAAACATTGTAGAACTACATATATCGTATCTACTATAATTATACGTTTCAAGAGCTTTTCAACTTATCACCGTAACTAACACGAGAAATCGATTAATCAGAACAATCGACGAGCTCGTAACGAAACCATTTTTCACATCTTTTAACTTCATAATAAAGCATACGATAGACGAAGTTGAAATTTACAACATGATGGAATCAATATTATAAAAATGATTTATCTCGTGACTTCAGAAACAGCCTTCGTCAGGATTCCATAAGTGCACGATTTAATTAGATACAGCTGTGCCATGTAATTACAGGTATATGCACAATAATGCAATGAATGTGCGAATAATAATAAATAATATGATACAATGAATAATATAATGAGTCGTGTAATATGCTGAATATTTTGTTAAAAAAGTCTTAAAATATATTAAACAAAAATTAAAAATATTCAAGAGAATTCTTTTGCTCTCTGGAGAAACTAAAACATAAACAAGTATTGTTGCTCTCATGAACCTTTTAATTTTTGTATAGCAAAATGAATCCTTCAGGTGTGGTAAATTTCTCCCAACATTAGCAATGAATGAAACACTTTACATCGGTGTATGGGAAAGATCAAACGACTTCGAGCCGAATAGAATATCCCAGTCGAGTAAAACCTATCTTTATTTCTACAAAATAAAATGCAGACAAAGAAACTAGCCGCTTTAAGGTATCAATTAGCGGCCAGCTACCAGTACCATGCTTTCGTAACATTGGCAAAGCTTTATCTTCTCGCGGAATGGCGCGGTAAGGCGCAAATTAGAGTCCACGCTGCGGTGCGGAGCGAATGACTAAATCCTTGGACGCAAGTTTCGCAAGTGGAACAGCGTTGAACCGTGTCAGCGGTTCGTCGATGCACGGGACTTTTTTCTTAACCGGGAACACCTGTAATAAATACGTTGTCTCAATTGGAATTTAATTAATGGTACGTAATTCCCGCTTATCGCGATCGAGAGCTCGCGGTACACCTCCGTTCCATTAACGCAATTTACGAAGCCTCGGGAGACCGAGAAACAGTTACGCGTAGTATGAATTATTTTCTACTTTTGCCGCCGACGAATACTATTCGTGATCTCAAAAAGTTCGAAGGTAATATAATATCTTGTATCATGTTTGTGAGGATTTTCAGCATCTCTTTTTTTAAATATACGAATAAACGTATAGTAAAAATTTGAGTCCTGCAACATTGATAAGCTCCTGTGTAGGAATAATTGGAAAACGAAAGTAGAAACTTAAAGACATTGCTACATTCTTGTATTAAATTTTTATTTTTATTATTTCAAAACTAGACAGTAAAACTATTTTAATTGATTTTAGTAAATATTATTGTTGGTTTATACTATACTGTTTTATATTATTTTGCTATTTATGTAATATATGTACTATCATAGCTCATAGTTGAGTTAGATTGAATTATGCTGTCGTTTAATTACATTGTACTTGAAATATAATGTAACTGAATTAGAGGCCAGAACTCTGAAGAAGCGAGATAAATGTTTATATTTACCTTTCACGTTTATATTTTATCATGTTCATACGCCGTATCTTCTATTTCTCGTTCATACGTGACTCAATCTTATGTTTATGTTTTTCAATTATATTATTCAATTGCACCTTGTAATTATGCTTCGATTGCAATTATGGATTGCACTGTAATTTAATCAAATGAGAGATCTGCATTACGAATTACAATGTAATTGAATACGATGTAATTGAACTGGTTTATAATTATAATTCACGGCGTAATTCTGAGCAACTATAAAACATATTAAAATAATAAAACGTACTAAAGCAGACAAATTAAGTTTGCAAACTTGAAATATCTTATACATGTTATATAACAGTTGGAGCAACAGATCATTCTACTAATATTTTACACAAATACGTAAATGCAAATTATACTAGGCATTAGCCTCTTAATTCATCAAGTAATACTCGCACTACATCCAAACATATCAAATTTCCACAAAAATTCCACGATTAAGTCGACAAAATATTCATATCAACGAATCGTTTGATGTAAAATAAAGTCATGAATTTTCGCATAATTTTTAATACAAACATATTCAGCAAATATTAGAATGCATGCCTTGAAAAACATCTTTTGTTTAGACTCGATATTCCAACCGACTGTCGACATATGAATCTTTGAAACCCAAGATATTCACGTTGCACGGTTTCTTGAATGGTGGCCGAAATTCTATAAATCGGCGTGGCCTACATTTTTTTCTTGGAAACGTGTACGTTACTAGTAGTAGTAGTAATAGTAGTAGTAGCAGCAGCAACAGTAGTAAAAAAAAAGCTGACGCGTTGTCTGTCACTGATCACCGCACGCCCGTCGATCGTAGGGTAGGTCACGAGAATGTGCGAGCGAGAGGTGCGAGTGTACGAAAGAGATAGACATAGCGGAGTGCTCGAAATTGCGGATCTCTTTGCAAGATGATATCTCAACAGTGAAACACGGTATCGAGATGAAACAAAAAGTGTTTGAAATAGTATAGTCTCCTGCTTCTAATCGTGTAGGAAAATTCGTACGAGAAATTCGATACTTGTCGATATAAATAAAGTTAAAAAAGAAAGTCTTTGATATCAGTGCACCAATATTTATGGATGGTAAAGATGGAGTAATTTTAAACGGATTAAGAACAAGCCACATAAATCTAATTAATTTTTTTCTTATCACCAAGGGAAAGCTAATCACCTTTGATATATGTAACATTAAGAGTTCTATGAAATATGTTCTTGTAAGTTGCTCCTAATATGTATGGGACTAAAAGGACGCTATACGACGTTCTTTCTAATTTATTAGAGATTTTATCATTTCTGTTGAAGCGTATTGGGCTTTGTCATCTAACGTAAACAACCAACGTTTACCATCAGATAAAACCTTCTTGGTTACCGTATTATTCCATGTTTCATGTACTGCGTATGTACATTATATTAAGAAAATTGTACACTGACAACATAAAGTGGTCACATTTAAAGATGCATGAGACCTATAATCTAAAATAAAAAGAAAGATGCTTGTTGCTTGATTAATGGTAGACAGTTCATGGGTTCTTTTAAACGTAGATTGAGATTGTAAGTGCCCTATATAAACATTTTAAGATTTACATGTCAATTATAATAATATATTAATTTTCTCGTGTAATACTTGTATTACATTTATACCAGAAGAAGATTGGAAAATGTTTGACGAAGAACACGAAGTGATGAGAAATAAATGAAAAAAACTGAATGTAAAATATTCAGGCGGTTGAATAGCTTCGTGACCAACTATACATGCATCAGTCTGTAGTTCATACTGGTCAAAAAATATGAAAAGGCGTGACCGCCTCTTGTTAACCGATTTCTGTATTCCGATATTGGAATCAGGCGTTGCGGCTGCCAATGCTGATACCTGCAATGGACGGAACAATATTGCAGAAATGCTGTTAAGAATTTACACGTTGCAGGCGCACAACCGCGGACGCAGAATTACGCGGCCGTAGGCTTCTTGAAGACCGGTTTCTTTGAAAAACGATGAAATCGCCTTTGTTCCGATATTACCTGTATTGTTTTGTTAGCCAGAATCGTCTTTAAAATTTAGTTTTCATAATCAAGCGCATAAAACCGACGATTGACTAAACTTATTACCAAATTAGAAAAGATAGTATAAGAATAATAGCGAGTATTTTAATTTGATATTTTTGAATCGATCTTACGTTTGAAGTTCAAATCTATTATGATATTAACTATGTTTGGTATGCAAGCAAAAAAAACGAAGTATTAACAGCAGCATATGCAAGAAAATTTGGATAAAAATTCTCTGGGCAACAAGCTTTGTAAGAATAAATTATATTTTACATGAAAATTTTAAGACTTCAAAAACCTGTCTCCACACAATGTAGATATTAAAAGCGATAATAAAAGAATTATTTAAAAAAAATTAAAAACAATATCATGTTTAGTAGAACATGAAACTGTGATTCTAAAGACTTTAAGAAAAGAGTTCTTATATATAAGGAGAAATTCTTATATAGCCTACAATCAATTGATCTCTATGAATATTTTTGAGAAAATTGCTGTCAATTAAACTTTTCCGAGATATAAGAAGACATTCATCGAATTACAAAAAATCTTTCATTTCAATCTTTCTTATTATTCAACGAACAATTTTATAAACTACCTCGACGGTGCACCTCGTGTATTCCAATTTACATGTGCATTTTCCGAAACGAATCCTTACTCGCTATAAATAGCTCAGGGGTTGTACTGATCGGCTCCACGAAATAAAAAGTAGAGAAACGTAATCACGTTACAAATATTTTTTACCATTACTTTAAATTTACGATTATCATTAACCCATTCTATTTTCCGAGAAGTTAAGACATTAATCACGTATCTGATAATAAAGTTAAAAAATTTACAGAAAGTGGAGTTAATCGATTTGTCTTCTGAGAAGATCGCATGATCCCTAGGTGGTTCACAGACCAATTTAATTCATTGGGTCTCACCGCGTACCCAAACTAAGAAAATTGTCTTCAATGGAAATGCATTGCGTCGCGTCTCGATGCTACACCTTGATTGCCTAAAGTCCATAAATAGCGAAGTCGAGGTTCGCGCGATTTTCATTGAAATGCAAAGTATAAACGATAAGAAACGTTGGAAAAAGAATGGCGCGCGCACAGCCACGGAATGAAAGCAGATGATTTAGCGGTCGCAACAGCGCGTCTTATTCTGGTCGATCCGCGTAAATCAAGGATCCTGTCCACGGCGAGGACCATACGAAGCAATTAATAGCGCGTTCGTAATGCGCTGTTGGCATGCGAGAGAACGGTCGCGCCGCCTTTATTTTCCGATGCGATGAAATATTGGATCGGTCGGCGCGCGGGATTCCACCGGCCTCGTGGAATGAGGAAATTGCCTGCTCGCGAACGCCTCGCGCCGCTGTACCACTTGAATTCTCGCGCGCCAGCGGATACGTAAGACGTAAGCGATCGCCACGCGTTCTAACGCTTATCGATCTTAGCCAATGAGTTTTCCGGCACGCGTGTTCTCAGCATTGGGAATGAGTTCGAGAAGATGCTTGAATAAAGATTTTTAGATCGAAAGATTGACGGAGGATGGTATTAATTTATTCAATTCGTGTGAAATGTTGCTCTTTGCTTTACAGTTGTTCATTGAACAATTTATACGATAAACAGGTTATTTCGGAATTTTGATGCAAAACTTCAGGAATTTATAGTACTCGTCAGAACAAGAAAGATAGCGTTAATAAATATAAATAAATAATAAAATAAAATAATATTAATGGGTTCGAATCTCCTTAGTTTCGCTGTTATAAGACGTTCTCGACTGTGAGCCTGTAACGAACTTAAGCCAGCTATTTTCATCTTATGGCATGCAGAAATCAGTTGCTAAAATTCTACGGCGCACCAAAGAATGTTTTTATTTTTATTTGGTTATCTAGGAGAAACGAGATGAATGCTTTTGACCGAACAGTCAGATATTGCATGTTTTAAAAATTCTTCCGGCACGCCACCGTTATTTATAGCTAAATATTTAACGAACGTACAAAAAAGAAACGAAAGATTACCAGAGAAAAATGAACCGAAGAAGTGTGAAGTTTATCTTCAGAAATAAAACACTATAGTTTAGTTTAGTTATATAAATAAATATTAGATATTTTCCACATATATACTCATACATGTATCTACATGTATTCGTCTATCAAGCAGCTGTCAAGTTGTATTAGGTGTAGAGTTATGTTATATTCTTTCACTTGCCTTCAGTTGTTTATCTAAACGAACGACAGATTACATACTTGACACAGTGGGTATCAAATAGTACTTTGTTTCGCAATTCACAAAGCGGTTATATATCTTTTTGCCTTTAGACCATTCCGTAACCGACCAAGGTATTCGAAAAACGGTACACGAATAGTTAAGACAGCGAGTTCAAGACACATTGTTTTGAACTTTAACAGACACCATGATAAATTGCCACCCTCGAATAGTATTTGAATAACAGTCGCCGTCAATTCCTGGAATGCACCACCTACAATTCTAAGAATTCAGGACCTGTTCCCTCTTACAAGAATTCTTTAGCAATCAATTAGAATAACTAAGCGAAGTTCTCCACTAATCACCTTAACATACCCTACAACCAACGTGCCGTTATAAATTGCATTTTAAAATTCTTTGTCTGATTTTTATAACGAAGCCAGTCCGGTATGTGTGAAAGTGTGCTGAGAAAAAACTGGAATAATATGTAACAGATATCGATAATAAATTAAAGAAACTGATTTATATCATGAAATTCTCAAATTCTGAAATATTCGAATATCCACAGACTTTAAGCTTCAATTATATAGAAATTAAATAAACACAATTGAAATTAATACAAATTAAGTATAAATTAAATAAATATTGATATTCCTACAAATTTTGTCATAACTATTATATTGTGGGTACTATATTAAAATACCGAAATAGGTTGCTATCTATTTGTACGATGTAACACTTAACCTCGTTTTAAAGTAGCATAATCAATCGTAAGAAAAATTCTACTTTATGATTTATGCATGTAGAAACACACATTCTGAAATCAATTTACGATTGACGCGTATCTCCAGAAGAATACAACGATAAAACAGAATGAATAATTTGTCTCGATAGATCCGACACTTCGCTTTTCGTTTCGCTGCGAGTTTCTTATCAACATTAAGATAAAATAAAATTGTTTGAAAGAGAAAACAGGCCACCTTTCGTTTACTATATTACGCAACAAATGCCGATATCAATGAATTGAACAGATATATATCTACATAAATTGAACAGTGATCAGACTGCAAAAGATTGTAAATATTACTAGTAGAAAGAAAATTATACTCGATGAGATCCGATATCGCCAGTTGTCCGTAATGGAAGCGTAATTCGAAGCTAAATTTCTGATGAAGGCGTTTTGCAACGACTAGAAGAAACCACGACAACGAAACGTACGAGAGAATAGAGAAAACAGTAGTGAGAGACGGAGAATTTGTAAACTGGCTGACTGAAATTACGTAGTACATATTGTGATGTTTTCTTTCACGCTTCCTTATGCTCGTATCCGAGCGAACCTGCTACGATTTTCTTATCTCGAGGGCGACATTCTACGTTGTACTTAATGTCCAGATGACGACATCGCAGGAAAATGTAACTTCGTTGAGAAATTTGTGAACTGTGTAAAAGCGTTTCTTCGTGAGAATAGTCAGGCATATTCATTATTGTTGGATTGTATGAAACTATTTTACAAATTTAGATATTCCTACAAAATCCCTTCAAACGTAGATTCAGTAGCGCTGAATCGAGGCAATGGAAATTTTTCATTCCTAGACTCCTGATGTGCAGACTGCGGATTTTTATGGAAAATTCGACGATACAAAGACACGAGATATTCAAAATAGAGTACCCGTTATGATCTTTATTAAACGACAGAAATCCCTGTTGAAGTTTCATTTCCGTAGTTGCGTTCAGATAAATATAAATCTGCGTAAATGTCTGTGAGCTAATTATATCCAATGATGCTATCGTAATTACAAAGAATAGGTAATTGTAAACAATCATTGACAACGTATAAAAGATGAATTCTATCTTTCTTCGTCTAAATATTCGTTTACTCGTTACTTTAACAATTTGTCTATTTTCTATGTAGAACATAAAGCGAACACTTTGAAAAGCACGTAAAAAACAAAATTTACTTCAAACACATTGACATTCTATCAATGAATAAATTACTCATAAAAGTTAACGACTTAAATTTTCATGTCCTATCTTGTGTATCAATTTTATACCACGTATTATCGAATTTTTTTACGAATTTTTAACACAACTTGTGGTAAAGAATGAAGTACTGTGACTTTGTGCATTGCAGCTAAGTATCGTGTATTTTTGTTTCGCTATTCAGCAAATTTCAGCAACACACACGCCACTTAGCAAAAACTCGTCTGTTTAAGGTCGGTCGTTGCTCGTTTTCTTGCCAGCAAAGTATCATAAGTGTTGAGGTTGACTGATAGAGGAACCAGTGGTTGAATTTGTAATAAAAAAATATATTGAAATAAGTATAGGTATAAGTATAAGTACAGGTATAGTGTATGCTGATCCAGATCTTCTCTTACAGTGTTACAATACAATAGGAAGAAGATGTGATAGGGAACACGTTGATATATTTATAGCAAAGGACATTAGCAAAAAGTTAATCTTTGTGTGTAGCTCTAGCTGAAGACTACAAAAAACAGCAATAGAAATCTACTTATAGCTCTTTTGTTTCTAGACCTTGTAACCCAAAACAAAATTTATATTCAAGGGCATAATAATATGAACCTCTCCTTATTTTCAATTTTTTTAACTAAATTCTATTCTCTTCGTAACAGCGGCAAAAGAAAAGGTGTAGAGTTTTTCTTGATATAATTACTTCAACAATAAGTCAGTATTCAGGATAAGTAGCGCTAAGATCATAATTCATTAAAGATTATTTAGTACCTAGTCGTACCAATAGTTATTTCCCTCAGTAGTGGGTGGTCCTTCGAGTTAGTTGTTTTTATTAGTCGGCACACCTTAGTGCAAGTGCCAACCAACCCCGAACGATCGACATTCGATCAATCACAGCGAATTATTAACCTGCATAAACTATCGCGTCATATTTCTCTGTCAACGTTGCACAGAGAAGCATCTCACTATTTATTTATTCGTAAATTACTGATAATGGTCGCAACAGCGAATTATAGGATCCGTCGCGTTAAAACCATCGTAGACTTCCTATCGATTTATTATCGTCATATACGCGTTGTCAATGGTGAGATTATTATTCGACGAATCTTAATTACTGCACGCATCTGACGTGTGCAATCTCATTGAACCAGTCCGATCAGGTTAGCGCTTGACAGCGATCAATAATAATCGATTCGCAAGGATCGGTGTACCAACGTCTCGATGCAACTTAGTCGACAATGTACGTAAAAAGTTTCTCTTATCAGTCCGTTCCGAGCTGTAATTTTAATTTTTAACTTCTGATAATCATTTGAATTCCACATGTAGGTTCTATTATTCTCTTTGTTCAGGACTTGCTTCTACATTCCAGAATATATTATAATTTTTAGAATATGTAATTAAGAAAAAAATATGATTTATATATAGATAATCTAGCCATGGATGCTTTATTTATTGTGCGACAATTGTGACAAAAATGTTTTCACAAGATATATACGAAGATCGCGAGAGAAGAACGTGATAAGTGATATTTTTCAATTCAATGTCAATTTTATTGTCAATTTCTTCGTTCTAATACGATTTTGGTAATAAATATACTTCTTGGATTTATTACCAATGTTTCGAAGTTGCATAATATGTTTTTGCACATAACGAATTATTTGTCTTTCCAATTGAATTACAATATATTAAAATACCGTCTTTTACCCATCAAATGACATAAGAATTACAGAATAGTAACAAATAAATAGTATTTCTCGCGCGTTCTTTAAATATCACAATTACTACAAATTTTCCAAATATTCCATAAATATTCCACAATCTGCATTTTCGACACATTCATTATCATTCAAACAAAATCACTCAAATGAAATCACCGCTCGTCCCAGTTCGTGACCGTCGTGAAATTGAACATCGACACCGCGGGATCACGGGTTAAAAGTTTCTCGCTCGGCCTCGATCGTTATCACGGAGGACGGCCTCCGAGGAAGAGAATAGTTGCACGCGACGTGCCCTGGCTGACTCGGACGTATGATAATATCGCTGCCGGGTATCCACAATCTTCTTGTACAATGCGACGACCGCGATGGACGGAAAATGTCACCGAATGACGGGGCAATCGCCGCAACAGAGATCCGACGATCCGTCCTCTCATTTCGTCGAGGATAAACGCGCGCGTTCCGCGATCCGCAGGACGCGCACCAGCAAGATCATTTGCCGATCCTCGATCAAAGTTCATTGGCCTACATTGATCCCTGGAAACACGCTATTGTTCTATTATCGGGGACGCTCTACCATGCACAAGGTTGCTTTGAGATTTTGTTTTGTGGACTTTCGTTGAAAATGAGATTTTTTGATAAATTTTGGGGCTTTAACGCGTGAAATACTAATAAATTTGAATTTTGAAATTTGAGTGATCGAATAAAAGAAATTTGGATGTCTAGTTTGTAGCACTGTTTAATATCTTTCATTGTGGCAAATGGAATTCAAAACGATTATCTGTATGTGAAAGAAACAAATTATATAATATTTAATTAAATCCTAGACGGATGCAATCGATAGCAATATAATAAAAAATCTTTTTGTTTGTAAAATATCTTTTAAATATTATATCATTGTATAGAATTAAGTAAAACAAGATATTAGTGTTTTAATGTGGTAACTGAACGATGGTAATTACTATCAAATACAATTTGATTTCTATTAGCACAATCTCACTACAGTTCTTTCTAAATAAAAATGAATTTTATTGTTTGATATAAATCAACCTTTTTATCTTAAACCAATCAATTCATTCTCACACCAAACGTAGTGTAATATATAAATGAAAATACATAATTCACTATATCACATAGGTATAATATATTGCACAATTTTTCCAATATAAACACAATCCCCCGAGGATCAAATCTTTTATCCTATACTGTTTCTTACAAACATAATTACATGAAAACAAATGTATAGATATGTATACACCTGTCTGCTGAAATATCATTGAAATATCCGTCAAGCTCCTTCCAATAAGAATCATTAAAATCGACAAAAAGGTTAATGTTCGTCCTCCTCTAATCTCAACGAGCAATAAACTATCGAAATGGACAGACGTAGGTACGATGCAGCTAAGAAGAATCAATATAGAACCAATATGCTTCGATTTTATGGATTCATCCATTTCATATCGCACGCTCCTATAATTGTGGCGGAGAAAGGCTCTAAAACAGCAAAGACGAGATACATAGAGACGGAAGAAACAATCTGAAACACGTGGATGTTGGCCAATTAGAAAGCAGGAAGCGTGGTTTTTCGCGAACCACGGCTTATTAATAATTTAGCCAGGCTGCTCGAATGACATAGAACTCGGCGATTAATGCTTATCATACTTTAATCAAGGCGCTCGTTTATCCCGCGTACAAGTTAGCCTACGGACAGCTAATTGCCTAACCGAGTGACTAAGCAACCAGCCAGCATATCAATCGATATCGATACATTACTTTTTCCTCCCTTTTCTTCTTCGCTTTACACAAAGCACGCCGTTGTGCTTGTGAAGGATTGGACGAGTCGGCCAGGAACGAGGAAGCAATCGACGAGCCATCGAAGTGAGCAATTACCAATCGTTAGGTAATTAACCGCACCGTTTTATCCTGGAACTTCTCCGTTCGATTATTCGACCTGCGGCTCTCGATCTATCGCCATCATCGTAGCCACTTTCATACATCCTTCTAATGTTGCACGTTTATTGTCTGTCACACGAGCTTTCAACACACTATGATCAATGTAGGTAGATCAATGTAGAGGATTCATGGATCGTAGAAGATTTGTGGGGACGTTTAACCGGTCTATGGTTAAAAATAACGTCGAACGGTATTGGGTAATGTCCTATGAAAAATGACTTGGTTTCTTTGCGATGGAAATTTGTTTTCTTTTGAGAGCAGGTGCGGATGTTTAGCGTTATGTTGCCTTATAAGTAATGTATTTTTTTTCTGCGAAAAGATTGAAACGGAGAAATTAATTATTGCATAAGTAATATCGTCCTTAGATATGTCACTTAAGAACATTCAAATAATATTTGCTTCTTACTAAAAGTCGCTTCTTGTTACTCTGGATTCTTTATCATTTTTTGATTCCTTTCTTAGGAGATTGACACAAGACATCCGACTACCGTTTTCAGATTCGTTATTGTTACTTACTTTCTATGGCACTTTATGGTAATCGAATGTCCAATTGAAAATCTATCGATATTACGTTTAAAAGATACAGTGAATAACACAATATCTAATTTCCAATTGTACGGTTTTAAATATTTTATCTGATGTTCCCAACTTATTACTGTTCTATTAAAATCTTCTACGATCTATCAATGTGAAATATGATGGTTATTATAAACAAAACCTTTGATATTAAAACGGTGCTGTACCAATGATGAGTAACAACACAAGTAAATAAATGACGGGTAAATAAAATAAAATGAAAGTGATTAGATCGAGTCATAGACAATTTCCTTTTTCCTCATTTTTCCCTTGTTATTGTTCAATACATCTTACAGTTTATATATATACAATCCCTGCAATGAAAATTAATGAGCAAATTTCCCCACAAAAAATTATTCAATAAACTGTCACATATGCTCATCGTTTGTCAAGACGATGTTTTATAGAAAGCATTGTTTTAACCACACCAATAGCGACACCAACAAACACATTTCAATCTTTTGCAAGCAGCACAAATCATTGGACTCGGCAATAACTTTCTACGTTTCCCCTCCCGGGACACACCTTAACCGCGACAAAGATAATCATCGTTGTTCTTATCGATGCACGCGTCGAGAGCACACTAAATCGTAATAACTCCGGTGGAACGGCGCCTGTACACCTGGAGACATTAAGATGCCGTGCTCGGAATTACGTGTTAATTATTGCGTTGGATCGCTTTTAAACCCTCGGACGGTTGTTTCGCTGCTGTTCCGTGGATCCATTAAATCGTTACGCGGTATCGCTATTTACGACGACGTTTCACATTATTAAAATTCCCGATCGGACACGACTTGAAAACGAGATCGAAAAGAGCTCGAGTACCTTGGTAAATGGAATAGAAACGTTTCGTTTTCATAACAGCGAACGAAAGCGAAGCTGGATCGACAATGACTTAGCCGCTATATGGAAAGATACGACAGGTATGCGCGAGGTGCGCCGAGAAAAATCACGCTGAAGGATATAATCCGAAACTTTAAACGCCTTTCGTCGTTTTCCGTTCAGCCGACTGTTCCTTGCCAAGTAAAAACGGAACCCACGTTACCGCTCAGCTCTCGATCGCATTCCTAGATCGTAGATCGGCCTCGGATCATTTGTAAACAATATGCTTCGGGACGAAATAATGCGAGATTCATCGGACAAAGGTCGTTCGACTGAGAAAAAATCGACGCTTAAAAGAGAAAGTGTTTGCCGTGCGTGCAATTAGGAGGGGGACAATTTGAGAATTTTACGTATGTTTGACGTATTGTTGTGAGAAACTTGTATTGGCCGTGTGTACAGTAATCACAGAACTGCAGATGTTTATGCACATTTGTATCTTGATGCAAGAAACTAGAAAGATGAAATTTACGCAGAAAGAGTCACTTTTTCGTTTTGGATATTTTATATATTTTTGCATTTTATATACATTTTGTGCTGTTTTACAACTTTTAATTTCACGTAAATACATAAACATCTGCAGTTTATTGGAATCGAACACGAGTATGTATATTGCGCTGGTTTATAGTGGTAGATAATAATGTGAAAAATTTTAGCTGGATGTTCTTTTGTTAGTTTTGTATTATTCAGTGAAATATTGATATTACTGATTATATTGATAATACTTATTGATAATACTAGTTTGTCTTAAAGGGTACTGTCTTGGTTTCAAATTTTAGTTGAGTAGAGTAATTGAATTATAATCAGTGATTTATTGTAGTGGATATGTTCTGTTAATTATGAGCTAATGAATGAAATATTTATGTGTTGATTCATTGCAGTGTTGTTAGTACCAAATTGTGAAATGGAATACTTATTGTCAGATATTGATTTATGATAGATCAAATTTTAAAAGGAAATATCTCGTCGTACACAGAGTGGTTAAATTGAAATTGTTTGTTTTTAGTCTTGGATAAAATAAAATATTCGGATGTTGGGTCGTTACACGAAGTTTTAATATTCACGTGTATTGTATATGGTCACGCGTACAGTGACCGATGTTATTCACGTGTGATATATTCGTGTCAGACATTTTTCACACATTACGTTTATAACATAATAATTCGCAAATAAAACATCTATTTATGTAGAGTCTTACACGTGTAGAAATAAATTTCATACTCAGAGTCACTTAATTGGCACATCCAATGAATTCGTTTCATCTAATAAAATCTTAATAAGTAATGAAAATTCGATTACCAATAAATGTGTTAATCAAATCAACACCTATCCACGTGAGTCAGTAATTACATTTAGAAGCATTTAATCGTCGTCAAAGGGTTCCACCGACGAGTCCCTGCGCCACTACGAATAATTCGCAGATTATCGGCTGATTGAACGCGACCTCGGTGAAGGTATTTGGAGAATTCTCGTTCTCGTGGCGACCTTAGAAGGCCTTCTCGTGACTGTGTCGACTCCCCATAATTTTCTCTCTCGCTTTTATCCCCCGTTTCTGGCTTGGCCGGTCTACCTCTCCTGACATTAGACCTGCAACGCAACCCGAGAACACCGAACAGTTGCATGGCTCTGAACTGGCTATTCTAACGTGGTCAGTTCTCCTGGATAGGATTTCGCAAACGTTCTGTGCTTGGATTCCTATTTCTTGCTCGGTTTCATGACCTCTTAATTTTATGGAGTATCGAAAACACGCTGGCCAGCGCTGCAATAATAAGCATGCAACGTGTTAAATTGCCATCCGGTAAACGCAAGCGATTTCGTTGCATGACTTGACGTGACCGCTGGCCAGCAAATTCTTCCCATACATTGTAACCTCTATCACGTCGAACGTTGCAAGATGATACAGGTTTCACGCTTTTGTACGAAGATAATTTAAGCTTTGCCGCCAGTACAGTTACATATATACAGGATATGCCAAACGACACCCTTTAACGATAGAACCTTGTCAGTGTTTTATATTCTGTGGGTATAATCAAGCAAAAAAAAAAAAAAAAAAGAAAAAGATATACCATGTACATATGTATGTGTGTAAGATGTCAGAGTATCAGCTTAGGAATTTGAAGTGGCACAAAGTAAGATGCACAATAGATCTATAAGAAATAGAGAGTAAGAAATAGGTTAATGTTTAAGGTAAATGAAAGGAGAAAATGAATGAGAAGAATGGGTGAGTTAAGTTGGTATTTTAAAGCCAGGATAAATGTAAACCAAGTCCAAATACATTGGCTATGAGGCTGAAATAACGAATATATGTACGTGGTAAAAATTTTTTATTGGATATTCCAGAACCTCGCTACAAAATTAGTGTAGTTGAGTAATGTTTATTCTAGGATAATTCTCTGTTTCGAAAATCACAAATATTCGTAATGCGAGTCATTCGAAAGTCACGTAAATCAACACCATAAATTGAAAAATACTGGAAACGCCCAAGCACTGTTTTATAAATTTACCTTAGAATTTACCATTATTCCTATGATTGTTTTTGCAATGAATGAACTCATGGAAGTGAAACATTTGTTTTGAGGTGAATTACTAAACATGTTGGTTTATTTATTAAAGGAACGAGTGATAAAATTGTAATAGTCAATTGCATTAAAATCACTGTAAGTGCAAGAACAGAGAGAGTGTATGTATAATACGCTCGCTATTCGACTAACCATTTGACTATTTGACTCGCTATAATGACTGTCCTAGGGAGCACGTTCGTTTATTTGTATCAACCGGCGTTATTATAAAAAGTTCAAATGTAACTCCGGTTGGCGATTACAAATAACGGCGATAATATTTTGTCCGGAGTTCGTTTATCTTTGAACCTAGCAAACCAAAACAACGTTGGTATTGCAAGACACAATAATGTGAGTCTCTGCCGATTCAAATCTCCCGTTGACTCACGTGCCGCTACAGTTTCTTGAGAATTGAATATCAATCGTGTACTCACGTAATGAAAATAAAAGCTTAACCCCTTAACCTACGATTTACGTTCGAGAATTTTGGGCCGATTTACGTTTGGTCCGGTCATCTACTACGGGCTATGCCCGTAATATTTACGTCTGGCCCGATCATCGTACTACGGGCTATGCCCGTAGTTGTAGGTTAAGGGGTTAATAAAATACAGGGTTGACCTGTTTGACTTCTCAGAAGCTCATATAAAATCATGATTCTATGAATTTTAAGACACAAAATATTCCTGTTAAATACCAATTTCAGCGAACAATTACCATGGTTTCCAAGTAAATTGAATCTCAAGTAAATTCCGGAAAAAATGAAAATTGTGGTTCATTAATATCTAGCAAGAAATTTTAACGAACTGATTGTTCTCGTATTGTTCAGTAGAACGGTTGACCGTTCGCTTCTATTCATTTATGAGGGTTATCATTATCTTGTCAAGCGAGTAATTACACGAGTCGGGAGCAACTAAGAGGAGAGTATAGAATTTATTGAAGAGAGCAAAGGAAGGGAAAATGGTTAGCTACGATCCAACTTATTAATCCGAACGTATTTAAAGAGATGTGGCTTCGCGATAAAGCGCCGATACGATTATGTGACACGTATAGGGTAAAATGCTCGTTATTGTTCATTCCAACTTATTATAACCTTAATGAGCGTACGGTGGTAACGGTATCTGAAAGATCGACGAATGGAATGCTTGCAAAAAGAGGCTAGATCGCTTGTCAGACACTCGAACCTATTACAAGCTCTGCTGAAGGTACGAGGTTAACCTCGTGTCAATTGCAATTGATCTATTAAATCATAAATGCCTCACCCTTGTTAATTACTTCGTCGACCAGAAGGTCAATAATTCCAGCCACTGTTTTCATGTTCCGTGATTGCTTCTTCAGGATATTGATATATGAAGGTATATTCTATAATGGATGTGCATTAAGGATATCATTTATCATGAATAAATATTAGGATGAAAAGGAAGACACGAGGAAGAAAATTTTTAATGAAAAATAATTGGAATTTTTGCTCAGTTCTAGATTTTTTAACGTGCAACTTTTATAATATATTTTATAATTTAATAATAACCGTTTTACTTCATTTTGGATATTTAATCTCCACAATTGATATTATTAGTATGGTAGGAGATAGATTGTTATTTAATCTTAGTTTCGTTTTGCTTTATGCGTGTTGATATTATTTTGTATTTTATATGATAAAGACGATTAATGACATTTAAAATATAAAATACAAATTTAAGAATGAAATTAAGTATCTAATACAATGAATCTAGTACAAATGATCCAACTAAATCAGTTATGGATGAAATATCTGTAATAATATCTGCCAGAATGTAAACGAGAAAGGCATAAATAACAAGTAATACTTTGATACGAATAAAACGTATTTTAGTGAATTCCTTATTGCAAATATGATAGGAATTCGACACTCGTTTCTGTTTAACTATAAACATTGGAACTTTAATTATCAAATATATATGTACAAATATAATTCCACGGTAATGTAATTTTTTTAAACAGCCACGAGGAATCACATTTCGAAACTTGTATTACATTTCATCTAACCATTCTATTGCTTGAATGACACAAATTCAATCGTTCGTGATATTGCGTAAACATGACATGATACCAAAACTTCAACCTCTCACATTTTCCGCGCAGATTATTATTGTACGTGTAGATTTCGATCCTTCGATAACAGGAATAGATTAGCCACGGTATTAATCGTAATAAGACTTGCATCATAAATCATGCATAGTTAATCGATGCTCGAGAAGATTGCAAAGTATCTGGAATAACGTAGGATTCGATGCAAGATATTCTTTATACACCTTTCACATTTCACGTGCACAATGGCGACCGTGTACACGATACACTCATAACGCGGACGATTTTTCGTGCGGATCAGTTCATACTTTACAACAATTACGGCTTTCGAAATATTTTTCCATTCTCGGTACGATATGTAATTCAATTGTACCGTTCTTCCACGTTGTATTTGCCTCACGGAATTTCTCTCCCTGTCTTTCATACAAGTTCGTATCTGTTAGATTACATCTAGTCCCAGTTTACTACCGTCCAGAGCTTAAATACTGCAGAGGTTAAAACTTACGGTAAAATTGCTATCTTCGTCTTCGATCGAGTTCGCATTAGCGGGTAATGCTTGCCTACGAAATGCACGCAGAATCGATCGTTTAAACCTCGCAACAGAGAGAAATGGATATATTAAGAGAAGATGAAAAAATGTTCATAATTGCGAATTTTATCCCAGCCCGTATAGTGTTAAATTATAGTCCGCGAATATAGTCACGGCCTAATCAGGCTATTACTATATCGTTACGGTTTAATCCGGTTTAGCTAAGAACTCTTGTTTCCGTTAGAAAAATGTATTAATGATCTATCCGAAGAATTGTTTTTCAAATATATTTTCAGATTTTCATGACGGAAACGATGTTGATCCTTGTTAGAATGAATTAAGAAATAGAAGAAACAACGTTTTTTTGTTCGCCAACAAGTAGTTTTCTCAGCGATATCGGTGATTTTATCAAATGCTTCTATTGTTCCTTTAAATGGTTTAAGAATTTATTGTGATAAAAGAATCTACTATTAATACCCCAGCATTAATTTCAAATTAATCACAAAATTGGTATAAGATTGAAAGAACAATGTCAAATTTTTGAACAGTAGTGTATATTCGTTGTTAACAATTTAAAGCATCTCTCATCCAAATGCCAATAATAAAAAGAAAGTTATATGAAATAATAAAATAATTTAATTAGTAATATAACAAGTGTGAAACAAATTCTCTTGATTTAATAAACTAGCAACTTGAAAGAAGTTAACAATACGGCAGAGAACGATGCGATAATAAATAGAGGAATAAGTAAAATAAAGTAGAATAAGACAGAGAATAAGATAGCCTGGTTCTCGGCGTTGTTGAGTAATGTATTTCTATTTGCCGACATTGGCACCAGGTACTTACCTCGTTCGAGTGGAAGCGTCTCTTATTTATCCACGAAACCGCGAAGCCACTGTCCATGCGAGAGGCAACAAATCAAAATCGACAAAGGAACTGTCGGCGCTTCGCTCGGTAGACGATGAAGAGCAGGTTGAGCGAAGCGAAGAAGAAACATTTGTACGAGTAAATCAACTGGGAATGGTACGTGTTTCCTGAACAATGGATACCTTGTCGAGAATTCCAGAAACGAAGACCAGAATCGTTTATTTCTGATTGATTAAAGAAAAAGGTAAAAAGAAAAAGGGAATAATGGAATCAGGATTATAACTTCGATAATGTTTCTTTTACATTTACAATATTCTCGATGTTATTTTCATAGCGTGATTGAAATTTAAAGATAGATTAGCAGGTCATTGTCATATTCAACATGAAATCAATCCTGACAGTCCTTTACAAAACACACGAAAGCTCGTGAATCTTCTAGAAAACACATGCTCCTGAATATGCTATCAAAAAGTCCACACGTCCTATATACCGGCGTTCTATTTCTTAACTGTTCTAACTCCATCCTTCAGAAAAATGTAATTAATCAATTCACATATCTCTCATTGCTATAAAGAATACACGTTTTTTTTTATAATACGATGGAAATTCTGCTTTGAAAGCAACAAATTCAGTTGAATTCAGTTTGTTTAAATTCTAACTCCACGCGATCATTTTAAACTTCATAAACCTTAAACACAGTTTTCTCAATTTGTAAATTAATGGACGTAGAACAGTTAAGAACTAAACGACGCACCTGCGAGTCGGTATTTTTCACATTCGCTGTAAACGTTTGCTCTGACCATTTCCTAGCCTTTCCTTTCTGTCGATCCAACCTCGCTGAAAACGATAGTACAACAAGGTAACCAACATCAGAAATGAGAGGACGAAGAGAAAGAAGAAGAACAAGATGCTCAAAGAGCCGAGCATTTGTTCAGACGGACGGATGAATATGGGGGAGAGTGCACGTGGTAGAGGCTCAGTGTGGGCAGTACGGTAACCTTCCCGGACAATGGGTATCTTGTCGAAGGATCTACGGGTTAGCGGCAAGATAATACAACGCGGCAGTGTCCGAGGTGGTAGTATAAACCTGGATCGCAGAAGGTGGAGTCACCTGTAAAATGTCGGCACAATGCCTCGACCACGTCACAGGTGTCTCGCCGTGAAAGTCCGCAAGGGGTACGTCAACCGGCTAACGTTCCTGGTCGGTGTCCCGGTGGAACCCACGTATTCAGACAATGAGTAAAGAGCCATTAGATCGATTGGACACATTGTAATTGCGCTGGCCAAGCCAATGCGATATTAGTCGTTAATTTATTGAGGGCTGGATAGTTGCGTTGTCTGACTGGACGAACTCGTGACAGAAACGTGGGTGCATGAGATACTGACATTTTAATGGGAGCAGTGACATTTGTTAATGTACCCTTCGAGGAGCTTGTCCCTCATTGGGTTTCATTAATTAAAATAATTAGAATTTGTATAGTTGCTTAATATGAAATGGTTTTGTTAAGAGGAGTTTGTGTATTTATTTGATGTAAAAGAATTTGTTGAAAGCTGTTCGTACACTAATTTCATGTAAGAGGGTTTGCTGAAGGGTGTTTATGTACAATAATTTGATATAAAGAGATTCGTTTAAGAGATGTTTACGTATATACTCATCCGATATAGAAAGATTTATTAAAAATATTTTACGTGATAATTTGATACGAAAGGGCTTGTCGATTGGCTCTTTTCTTCTTTTTTATGCAATTCTAAGATTAGAAATGCAGACGTTCCATTGAGAAGATCGATAGCCTTATCTAGCAACGAGTTGCCTTTCAGCTTTTAACATAGAACAATTGTATGTAGAATATGTGTATTGCTCACAGAAATCGTTATTATATGCAATGATGACTACAGAAATAAAGCGATCACGGGTACTATAAAAATGTTTGTAACCGTACCAAAAAAATTGATCTATCCCATTAAATCTCTTCTACAATACAATTGTACATATATCAAGCACACGTTGTATCTACAATACGAAACGTCGAATTAAATCATTCAATTATGTTTACATTCCGATGCAAATATAAGCTTCGCTAGACATAAATCAATCATATACGGGCACAAATTATTTCTACAGTACCAAACGTCGAATCGAATCGTTGAATTAAGTTGCAAATAAGTTCCAATGCAGGTACAAACTACCTATATTAAAACATAAATTGTCCACGTAAATACGCAAATCACCTAACTAAATCTATTATACCTGTACTCTATCTATATTAAACGAAGAACATGAGCGTAACTTTTGCGATTGACAAAGCTTTCATTCATCCTAAATATATTTCGCTGATATAACGTGATATGTAATTACATCGATTAAACGTTTTGTTTTATCCATTAATCATTGGGCAAATAGCGTGTCAAATTGCCAATTAAATATAAAGCATACGATATTGAGTGTGATAAACATAAAAACTTCTGGAAAGTCTTAAAAGACATTTTACAAATTTTGGCTAATTTTTGGCTAAATGATTATGTGCTAATCGATTACAAAGACATACAAATTATCTTCACAATACGGTAGAACTTCGATTAACCAATTTAATGCTCGGTGGATAATCGAAGCTCCACGAGGAACAAGTGAAAACGAATTTTCTATAGCAAAATAAGTTCTCTCTTCTTATATCTGTGTTTAAATTTGATCTATTTTCTCAATTTTATATAGATTAGTTTCTTCCACTAATTTTAAAATAGAAGAGATCCGATTAATCGGAGTCCTACTGTATTAAATGTCCACTCGAATCACATCCATTCGAACCTCGATGGTTTACTGCACAAATATTGTACGTTCATCTTCCGTAATATTTGTTTTTATGTGCAACAAATAATTCTCCACCGTTTCTTTATGCTGCTTGAAAATCATATTCACATCTATTTCATAAATTTGTCAAAAAATAACATTTCTGTTTTCTGTACTTAGTGTGTACATAGAGATCCTCAAGGACCATCGTCCATGTTTATTTAATTACAAAGCACCATTGAATTATTTTAACCGTTTTCCTCGAAAACGTTAACAGTGGGCGTACAATATTTATGCAGTAGGCGGCCACCCATCGCTGTTCTAATCATACAGGTCATTGTTAGAAACTCGTAAATGTTCACCGAAGATACCACATACCGAATCAAATCATCCAAATGGATCTTATACAAAGCGAACCGTTCGAAAGCTCCAGGAAGAAGAAATGAAAGACAACCTACCGTTACGCCAGGCTAAGCGTCCGCAGTTGGCACATTCCAGTAGAAGCGCGGGCGGTCCCCGGTTGTAAAGATACTAGTCTGATACGCACCAGTCGACGTAATACCGACGAATGAATCACGGTTCTTGTAGGAAGTGACCAGCCGGTGAAAATGTCCGGTTTAGACAAAGGCGAAGCGCGGTCTAGGCCCGGTGAGTGGCTGAACTCTTTGTAGTCGCGCTAACGAAGAGGGTCGGGCCGATAGACGATCTCAGCACGGCTGGAATGTTTTCGTCTGGCATCGAGCATCGCATCTGCCATTAGCATTCGAGCCCTCTCGCCTCGATGGTGCGACGTTCACTGTTAGATTCGATGCTGGTCAGACCCAGCGTCGTGCACGATTCCATCAAAAGTCCGAGCTACCAGCTGATCAGGATGCGCTCGTCCACGCTTGGTAATTTATCTTGTCTCTCGTGCTGCCGAGCTGCTGCCGGATAGCTACCGCTTTCTGTTTCCATGCCACTCGACGACGATCCGATATAGAGATATCGGATTCATACTCTGCTGTGGAATCGAGTTTGCATCTTGGTCCATCTTGTTTTGCGAATTTTTAATCCTTTGCGAACGTATGTCTATTCAGTTACCAAAACAAAGAGCCATTCTAATTATACAGGGTGGTTGGTAACTGGTGGTACAAGCGGAAAGGGGGTGATTCTACGCGAAAAAAGAAGTCAAAAATATAGAATAAAATTTAAAAATTTTAAAAATTTTAAAATTTTAAAATTTTAAAATTTAAAGATTTAAAAATTTAAAAATTTAAAAATTTAAAAATTTAAAAATTTAAAAATTTGAAAATTTAAAAATTTAAAAATTTAAAGATTTAAAAATTTAAAAATTTAAAAATTTAAAGATTTAAAAATTTAAAAATTTAAAAATTTTAAAAATTAAAAAAATAACGATTGTCAATCGAGACAACGATTTACAGTGAGATCCGTTATAACAAGACGTGATAAAGTGCACGCGTACCGAGCGAAAATTCAAAGTCGATTTTCTCGAAAACAAAACCTCAAATGAAAAATTTTTATTTTATATTTTCGACTTCTTTTTTCCCGTAGAATCACCCCCTTTATCATACGGACAATGAGTCAACATGCTTTGGAGATGCGTAGGATTATTCGATTATTGGAGATTTTGCAAGTTAGTGCAGTTAGATCCTGCCCCTTCGTAAAATTTAATAACAAATACCCTAAAATGATAAAAATGAATTCCCATTACGCGAGCTGTTTGTCCTCCGACGAGTTGAGGTAAATGCAGTTCTACAGTATGTTTCGAAGGACAGGGAAGATATAAGAATGCAACACGATCTAACATAACGGAATATAATTTAACGATTGCCATTTAAAAATTCATTTAAGCATGTATCTTCCACATTAGGCCACCTGTTTGATTCTATGTTTGATTTTCATAGTAAAAAAGCTTTGTATGTATATAAAAATATTACTAAATTATACGAAATTTAAAATACTTGAACGTAGTTAATTAGTATGTAATGCTATAATAGACACAACGGCGCGTCAATACTTTCTGTAGCTACTGTAGCTAACATTAAAGACCCAGAACTACAACTACCAACGTAATTTCCTCGATTTACCATTTCAACTTTTCCTAAAAATCGTATCTTTCCTTACAAGCTTTCAAATTTAATATACTCAATTCATTTCACAAAATCAACAACCGTATTCTACGTTAAAACCCTCCAAACCTCTTCAAACTCAACCATTTCCGCGAACCTCGTAGATCGAAGGTATACGCGCAATCCGATGGAAAGGAGTAGCTCGATTAATTTCAATACCAATATACGATCCGTATAGTTACCTGCACTACACGGTCGAATCGAAAAATCTTCTAATTGAAGTAGCCCGATACACGCAAACGAGAACACGTGCACACAGAACGTTCCATTAGCTGGATCCACGTGCTCGCTCGCGCAGCACGAGCAATCAGCAGCGTGTATACTCGACGAGCGCGAAGCGAAATAAAAGCACAGGGTCCAGGTTGCGGGTCGAAGTTGCATCGATGCGTGCTTCGTAAAACAGTATCCATAATGCATCTACCACGCCCTAAAGAACTTCCATCTCGCGGCCCGTGCCTGCGAGCGAATCGCCCCAACTCGTCTCGATTCTGCCTCGAATCGAGTTATATAGCACCGTGAGGCCTTCTTCGTGTCCGATAAAAGGCTCGTTGCGCGCTAATAAACACGAGCCCCGGCGGACTTCGATCGCGCTACGTCCGCTAGAGATCCATCGATGTCGATGCCGATTCTGTCGTAATGGTACGTGGAAACGATTTGGATCGACGATCGCCGGAAGTTGATTTAATTCTCCAGTGGTTTCCTATGGCGAGGTATGCGATGGTTGGAACGGGTTTGAGAAAGTACAGGTTCTCGTCTTGAGAAGATATGGCATCGATATCGTTGCAATTTATTGATTTCGAAAGAATTTATTAGGTATACAGTGGCTACGAAAATTGCTATTGACACATCATTGTATTTATCATAACTGTTGCATAGTAATTAATTCGATCGAAATATGTTGCATTTCGTATCGTTCAGTAGTATTTTCATAGAAGTAGAAAAATTTGATATTTGATGAACGAAATGTATAGAACTTAATGAAAAACTGGTTTATTGAAAAATAAGAGTATATGCTAATATTTTCTGTGGCCACTAAATTTAAATTCATAACTATAGTAGATAGACCGCGGATGGTTATGCAAATCTATATTTCTACCGCTATAACTGTAGAAATGGAACATAAATAGAAGTTTATTTCACATGTTGAATATTCTAATCGATATTATGATTTGAATACTTTGTATATCTTCTATTATGCGCGTAGTCGATGTCTTTGTATTTTTTAATTTGCTATAGATGCATAGAAATGATGGGCATCATATGAATAAGCAATTAAAATACTGCTGATGCAGCTGCTGTATTTTTATTTATATCGAATATTTGTTACTTTAAAGGATGATACCAGATATATTGCAAATTGGTTTGTATTTGATTAAAAGGTTTAAAAAAGAAAAATATTCGTAAGTCGATTCGAATCTTATATCGAAAATAAATCATTTACACGTTTATTTCGTCTACTAAAATTGGAACATGAACTTTAAGGAAGGTGGAGAAGATAAAAGAAAGTTTGACTCGAGATAAAATAAGATTATGATTTATGAAGATGGCTGCATCTTTATTAAAGGAAGCAGAATGTTCGTGTCTCAAAACACGTACAAACCAAATTATCTACATGAGAGCGCAGTGTCGTTATTAATAAGTATTTTACCTGTGTTGCAGTATGATCGAAATTAATTTTGAGGGCTACTTTATTATTAACTTTCGGGAAGATAACATCTCGGACGATTATCGAGGCTCTCTTATGAATTACATATCTTATTAATCAAAAAGTCGGAGAGAATGTAAAAAGTAATTGGAGCGAAGAGTTGGTTAACAAATTATTTCATGTTTCAGATTAGTGTATTTGTATTATTGCTATTAGTTATAACTGTATTTTGTGAGGAATAATATAAAGATTACGTGTTCTTATTATTTCAAACATTATTAAGAAGAATTAGGCGCTGCTTGTATATCTATATTTTTTTATAATTAATATATTACTAACAACAATTTCCTCGTATTGTGTTATTTCATAATGGTTAGCTTCTCCAAAAGACTATTATATCTAATTTTAAACAAAATTAATAATTGCACGCAAAATCAAATAAAGAAACAGACCTGCATCAATATTCCAAATGCTGTAACTTAAATTACATTATGTATTTTGTTTTGTGACTGTGCGTGTTACGAATTGAAATTGACTAATTTACAATCGTAAACCGAAGCGCGATCAAAACATTTTTCTGCTAAACTCGAGTTTGAAATCAATTGATATTGGAATTTCCTTGAGCTATTTGTAAGAACAATCATAATCACAGGTTAAATTTCGAGTTAGGCATTTTTCATCAACTTTCTCGTCTGCTTACAGAATGTAAGAACGCGCTTATGTACGTGTATATTCCTTATGATGTTGCAGATGGTTGCAGTGGGAAAAAAGAAGGAAAATGGACGATACTTCATTTCCGCTGCAAGGGTGAGTGCTATAGACAATATATTTTATACTTTACATGTTTGACCCTCCTATGGTCTTCGAAGTTTTACGTCGTAACTTCACTTTTCCAATAAACAAAATAATATAATGTTTTTAGAAAACTAGCATCGTAAAGAATATTCGGAACAACTGCTTCGTATTATCGTGAAACTTTAAAAAGCTTTTAGTGATAAAAAAAAACGATTAGGTGGAAAATATCTCGGATAATATAGCGGGGTCAAATGCTTGTAGTAGTAGTTCTACAAAAATATTTAGTTTAACTTATCAATACATTTTTATTCCTTGTGAAGAAACATACAGATCAGATATGTTCTTCCATTTGTTTTTAGGAATTAGTTCTTACTAATTTTTATTTATTATTAATTTTGACTAATTTTATTTTTAGTTTTTTAAATAAATGTGTTAACGGTAATAGACAGTACTTATTCATCATAGTGTGCTCATTTGCTCAAAACTTACTTACCATCAAAATCAGTTGATCTTTTTTTCTTGGAAGAGAATATGTAGAATCTGTCTATTGTTAATATTTTATTATTATTATTTTTGATAATATTGTTACGAAAGTAAGGAAACTCAAAAATAGTAATTTTACAAGAAACACTAAAGATTATTTTTATCAATCAAATTCATCGGTAAAAGGAACAATATTTATAAAATCGTGCTTGCTATTTTCAGTTTATTAATTGTAATGAATTCTAAGAAACATTCTCATAATAATAACATGAGCAATACATTTATCGACTTATCATTTTGTAACAAAATAAAATTCATTCTTCTGTGAACTTTGTCATTCTAATCTTGTTATTCTATCTAATTGTCTTATTTTTTGCAAAGTAATAGTATGTAAATTATATGAACGTTTCTTACTTAATTATCATAAACATTATGCAAATATTTTAGCATGATAATAGGTATATTATTACCATGTTTGCATTCATTATTATCGTCAAGCATTTAGATCACATAGAATATAGAATTGAACTGTGTTATTTATAGTATATTAATTACAATAAAATACAATAATAAGTAGTATGTAGTCATAAATAGCTTTTACGTGGAAAATACCATAACTTCTGGAATAAATTACTTTAAATGTTCTTAAGCAACGATAATTTGCTAAAATTAAATACTAACCCTTAATAAGTAACATATGCATAATCACAAGAAATCTCGATAAGAGAAATAACATAATTTCTTGAATAAATTAAATATTAAATGTTTCTAAGCATCAATAATTTGCTAAACTTATATCGCGTGTACGAATAAAGTTCTGCATAATATACTTATGTATTTCTCCAATATCTACTATACATATTGTTATTAATGGAAGTTTATTAAGGAATAATAGCTAATGAAACTCTAATCATTTTATATTAGAATTTTGTAACTGTATATCACAATTCGTAATGAACGATCAAGTGCAGATATGTGCAGATATATGCAGATAGTGCAGATAATTTCCCTGGTCGATCTCGTCATTCAATCTTTAAATTACACTGGTCGTTATCAAATTGCTACTGAATTATTCAATTTCGAATAGTATCAAATATCCTAAATGAGAATTCAAACTGGGTATACAAAGTGGATGTATTTCACGTATCGCGTTACAACAAGATAATTAAAAAGTACAAGACGAAGAGCAATGCTTGTAAAAACGTTTCAAACAGGAGGTAGCCGAAGAGTAGCGATTCTTGTCTTTCGTAGGGGTCAAGCGCAATTTAAGATAACGCGAATTTTTCTAATGCCCTAACCCGCGTAGCAGTTGTTAGACGCTTATCAAACGTTGTTATCATCGAGCAATTATCAGACGTCGTTGCATGTCTACTTACAACTAGCACTCGAACGCTTTGAACTTTAATTATCGAAGGTGTTGGCCGATGATGAAGTTGCCCTCCTAACTTTCTTCGTATCTTTGCCAACCTGAACGTTTCGCGGTAATCGATAATAACTACCTAAACGTGAACGTCAAAGCAATAATGGCCACTATAAAACATTCCGTAAAACTAAAACTATCAGGGAACAGTTAAAAAGCGTTTATAAAGCTCGTTCTAAGTTGGAAATAAGTTTGTTTAAAATCGGACTTTATTAGGATTGAAAGAGTCGATGATTAGAAATAAAACTAGAAGATGATAGTCGATATACTGGGTTGGATGAATAGAAGTATGTACTATTATACTTTGGATGTCTTTAAAGTTAAAAGAGAAAATTCAATTAAATTATTCAGTTCCGTTTATTCAATTTCAAATAAAATTACTTTATGTAATAAGAACTATTGTACGCCTGTAATAATTGATTTTTATTTGCTTTTAAAATATTTGCTGTAAGAAGAAGAGTTAACAAACGATAACGTCTTAAGAAAGCACATAAACATGATTTTAGTTACAATAGTTGGTCATTACCATCATAATGATCTACAACTATACGAAATATTTTTTAGTAAAAGAAATTGTTATCGTATTTTCATGGCACTGAGAATATTTAAATCGATAACTTTCATTATCCATGATATATTGTTTTTATTATGAAAATAAAATCATTTAGTAATAAAAATGAAGTATGGTAATAACAATTGTAATAATTACTATCGTGAAAAGAAACGATGAATATAGAATATTTCATGAAATAACATGAAATATTGTATATTGATATTTCCTTAAAATTACATTTTCAACGCTGCTGCTGCGACTCGATAAATAAAATAGAATAATTATATTTTTATAAGAATTAAATAGATAGAAATTCACATAAATAAAGTTCTTCCTCATTCGAAAATAAATATAATAAATCGTAATTATATAATCATTCAAGCATCTGACTCGATAATTGGTTTGAAGATCCGGGATATTATATAAAATTATTCAGAAATTTTCCGGTTTCTTCAAAATAATAATTCATTCATAATTCATAATTCAGAATAATATATTCACGAAAAGTTGCACTCTAAATTACATAAATCATTTAGTAATCTTCAAGCTACACGGATTGTCATCAGATGGCTATTGAATTATTCAAAGCTTAACAGTATTTTATACAAAATGTCGTTAAAGATAAAGAAAGTAAGGAGAAATGGAATGATTATTGTCGAACGTGCCTCGCAACCGATATTGAAAATTACAATATACAAAATAAATGTAAATATTGTATATCCTTGCACGAAGATCTGTGAAATATTTCATTTCATTTTTAATTTTTTGTGCTTGCGCGCGAATTCGGCACGTTCACTCGAGACACTACACTTATCGCACGCCAAACGAATATAAAGGAATATTAGACACAAAATGTGCGATCGAAACGAAGGGAATGTGCGTAGCGAAGCTTCAAAATCTCATGGCTCGATCGTAGCAGCAAGAAAATAGCAGCACGAAAGGTTTGCTTCTCGAGACGATTCTTAGAATGAAATACAAATAATGACGAATAAACGAATTTGATTTTCTCGATACGATTCTAATTTCTCTCTGTAACAATGAAGGCGTTCACTGTCGATAGACCAGGCGATTCTAAGTTGTCTCCGAAACGACAAACCTAGCGATTCTAATTTGCTCGATTCGCTTGAGAGTTTGGTAGGGCTCAGATGGAAATTCGAAATCATTCATACTGATTGACTGGTCATCGAGCGCAAGAAAGATCCAATTAGCAAGCTCGTTGGATTCATCGTCATTCGCGCATTTCCACGCGCCCGAAGCACAGGTCGCTCTTGGCAGGAAGCTGGTGAACGATATTTGGACGAACATGAGGCTTCGAACGATTAGGTAGCAATCGTGGAAATTCCTTCGAGTGACCTTCGATCGGTCAGATCGTTACAATTAATTAAGACATCATTCGGGAGTAACCACGATAACATGACGAACATAAAAGTAAAAGAGATTGTTACTATTGCTGAAATAAATCGCCGTAAGTCTCAATGTCTCGACACAAAAATAGCCCTTTGTCTTCGAAAGCTGTGGCATAAAATTATCAACGAAAATCCTCATCTTTTGTTACCTCGGACGGAACAATTTTCTTTTTAATTGAAGTTCCATTTTTGAATAATATCACATATATTGATTAAATTGAAATTATATAGTTTTGTAGTAACTGGTTAGACAGCTATCTTGTTTTATTATAAAAAGAAGGAACTGGTGGATTTCAAAGTAATATTATGAGCAAATTTATTTTAGATGTACAATAATTCGAAGAAAATGAATTTCAAAATGAAACAAAAGTACATTATAATCAGTGTTATAATATGTATTTCAATAATCTTTAGAAATAATTTAAAGGATATAGAATTGATTAAATGTTTCATTCGCTCACAGCAAAGTAAATTATATAGAAATTTTGCTTAGCGTTTAACCGGTACAGAAGTAGGTCTCTGATCTCGCCACAGTTATTTAAATAGAGGGTTCTGACCATATAAGAAAAACAGAAAACAAGGGAATCTCGCGGCCGTCGTCGCAAGAATAGAGATACCCAGCAAACAGAAGTATGCAAGAAGTAGAAAGTCTGCAAGTTACAGACGTCTCTTTTACCGATGGTAGTCCGGTGAGTTAATTGGACGCTTTACAACTGGCGCTAGCAAACGATCTATGTTCTTCTTTACCGATTGTATAGTCGGTATGAAAATTATGCGCATATTTATTTACACTGATTTACAAATTTAGTTTAGTCTACAGTTTCAAAATTCCCTACGAGAATTTAGTTGAAATTCATTTTTCCCTAGAAGAGTATTTTTGATGATTCGAAACTTGTATATGCCACAATTTTTTTTCAAATTATAGATTACCTCTCGATTTATTCGTTTTATCCAAGCACCGAGTATCAAAATTTGTTAATTTGTTGCGGAAGTTCTAAATCAATTACATATTCTCGTAAGAAAATGTCTTGAATAATTTAAAATAAAAATTTTGTTTCAGTTTTAAAGCGTTAAAAGAGAAATTTATTCTTCTATTTCGTGTGTCGTAAACTAGAAATCGTATTTTGAAATGCAACGCTGTATATCTTAGTAAGAAGAAATATTGTCACATAAATTTGAGATGCTAAAGATAAATTTAATTTAAAAACTATTAAAGCACTTAATCTTGTGAAAGTTGCGATATATCATTCAGTCAACAACATATTTAAAATACATGAAATCATTAATATCCTTAATTACCGAAGAGAAAACGTACTATAAAAATTATTATAAATATCAATCAAAATTGAATTATGTTGAAATATTTATTTACTCAATAAAGTTTATGTCTTATGCCGATTATTTTTTTAATTACTGTCTTATAATATTCTGATTCTCGTATTGAATAAAATATGAAATTAGCTATCATTCGAAATATTCTCAGCTTAGACTCAACGTATGACTCATCGTTATCAAAATTGTCGCTTGTAAACCGTGAATCGCGTTACCACACTTGGTTTCCATAACTATCTACTAAATTTAGATCGTATATCGCCTATATGTTACTTCCAAAGCCATCTCAAGAAGCGACAATATTTGATAGTAAAATAATACGTTTGTTTTCCGATTATAACAACGAACGCCTCGTTCTTACACGTTTAATATTATTTCTTACTGGTTTTCTACATAACTTAACTCTATTATGTTTAAGATTACGGTTTTAGGATCGGTTATAGCGTGTTAAATCGTGAAATTATTTGCCTGTCACTTCCAATCACCTATGTTTTCCGTTGTGTAAAAATTACGAGTAGACTTAAACAAAAATTTGTATAATAATAAAATGCACAGTGTTCTACTCAAAATCTCAGATCATACGATGTTTCGTTTGGCCGGTATACGAGTATGACTGTAATTGAAGAACTTTATCGAAAGTCTGATCTTAGCAAACGCAATCTTGAAAGCTATGGGAATTTACTTGCAAACATTTTAAAAACTGTGGTAAATTAATAATTGTTACTGCAAGTAAAGATCATAGAATAGCGATCAATGAATTTTCACTAATCGCGTTAATGTGAAATGTTTTAATCATAATTGAATACTTATATTTCTCATCTACAAATAGTAAAATATAAACTTTTTCAGAATTTAGAGAATTTTCAGTAATTTTTTCTGGCGTGGTGTAGTGACATGGCTAAATATTTATAATAAGTTAATACTTATTATAGATAAGTATAATTTTTAAGTAAATGTTGTAAATAAGTAAATATTATTTAATTTAAATAACTAATTGAATCTAGCGTTTAGGTCTAGCGGGTAGTGTCTCTTCAGCCTGCGGATCTGGTCCGACGTATCAAGTAGTCCAGTAATTAGGGGGTTTCGATGTTTGTTGACTCTTTTGCTATATCTGTCGCTATATTTTGCTATTTCCTCTTTGACTGTTGGCATCTTGAGGTCGCGATGTATTAGTTCGTTGGTCACGTACCAGGGTGCATTTATAATGGATCTTAGCGTTATGTATGAAAGTTAACGAGTATTTATCGAATATTAAATGTTACACCAATGAGATATTTTTCACTTCATTTTATCCCCTTGCCACTTTTTAAGTTATTTCAAAGAAACCAAATAGAAAAATAACAAGGAAAAGCATCTCGATTTATATGCAAAGGAGACGCGAGAAACGTCATAAAGTCGAGTTTAAGGAACCATTCACCTCGGTGGAAATGATCAAGAAATTCATCCATACGCGAATGTAGCCGCGAGGTCGTACGATGCACGAGTTTATCCTCGCGTGGCGAACCGTAAGAGGAAGACGCGGCCTTTCGAAATCATGTTCGACCCTATGGACCAGCAATTGATAGCCACGGAACTCGGAGGATGCGTTTTCGTTTCGAAGTGCCGGACGAGCATCTAACAGTGGCAGACCGGTTTAATGAGGCCACGTTCGAAACCGCGTTCTTCTTGCATATCCTCCTCGAACAGCCTCCAGGGAACAAACTCCGCGTAATTTCGTTTCGATGGCATATCTGCACGCGTTCACGTCCTTATATACCGACGTACAAGGATCTCGAGCGTGTGAATGGTCCACCATGCTCGTACAAACGATCGCCATGAAAATAGACCGACCTTTTTCGCGAGATTATTTATTTGGATGAAAGATAAAGAGATAGGAATTTTGCTTGGATTTTAGTCGAAGATGGTTCGTTAAGTAACTGTTAAGGAATTTTCTTTAGAAATCATTCGTTATAAGAACTTGTTGAGGAATTTTACTTACAATTGAATGAAAATGATTGTTTAATAGTTTATTAAGCAATTTTATTTAACATTGATTCGTTAAGATTATAATAATAGATTTCGTTTAAAAATTATTAGTTAGACGTTTGTTAACCAACTTTAATTAGAATTGAGAGAAATTAGATCTTACGTGGGTGGCATGATTCTTCATAATGATTTCTCATACACACATATATTTAACTCTGGATATGTCCTTTCCTGTATACTGGCTGTCTTTGAGACGGCCATATCATTTATATTTATATAATTTTAGACGGCGATATTTCTATGATTTAAATCCGGAAGGAAGAGTAGATTTTAAAAAATTATGTGTTCACTAGTGATTATTTCCACTTTTTCGTAGAATCCAAATGGTTGGTTCTGTTCAAATAGGTTGGAAGATTAAATTGGCATACTGTTGAAAAGATAATAAAAGACATTTGTTTAACGAACCAAATGGTTTCGCGTAGCTAAATTCGTTTCAAATTACCGTTTGATTCAATTATGTGAGGTATTTCAAGGTAATGTTCCCAATTAACTAGATCGGTATCGTTCCAAGACAAACGGTAAAAAGTATACATACGTTCTCGAGACAATAACGTACCTACACATTTTGGTGCAATAGAGGATGACAAAGGCTGTACAATTTTGCCAATTAACTCCTAATTAACCGTAAAATACAAGGGAAGTAATCAAAGCGAGAAAATTTATAATGAATTAATGTTTTTAAACGAATATTATATTCTATGTAATTCGTTAAATCAATATTTCTGGAAAGATAAAAAGATTCTGGTATTTATATATTTTGTCGAAACAACATTTCGTTACTTCAAAGTTAATTGTGTCGTTTATTCATTCGTATCGGACAGTTAACGTTACATTATAAGTTTACTTGATTTACTGTCGCTATTAAAAATCAGCTTCTGATTGGCTCATAAAATTCGATATGTGTAATGATTGCCTTAAACGTTCATAAACGAAAGTAGAACAGGAGGACGAAAATTCGTTTATAAGGGAAGCATGAACGGATGATTAAATAAATGTGATGCAATATTTGAAATAAAACAGATGGTTGTTAGCCTTATAAAATGATGCGTCGTTATTTTAATAACATCATATACGAGACATTTCATGATTGCCTTATGTTTTCCATTGCAAAATAATCGAGTTTCATAATTTAAGATAAATTGTAAACCATTAAATTCACTGTCCAGAGGTTCTACAGCTTGTTAAGCTTACTGCTCCATCGAGATCTTTCAGAAGATTCCCAATTTTCCACACGTCCTGTGTACAACCAATTACGCTTCTACTAGTTGCATTATTCGCGTTTCCAAACACGTTTATTTACTTGCTCATCGATTAGACCACTTTTGCGAATCGCTTTCTGTATTTAAAAGAAGGTTAGAAATGCAGTACGTAATTCCCTGATATTTCCGTACCATTTATGATTTGTTATTATTACTAATGGCAGATATTTGTCCCTCTTTTATTATTGTATCTTTCCTGTATCAGTGAGCCCGTACATAAGTAACTAATAATAACAATAACAACAAGAACAATAATAATAATTATTATTGAAAAGAAGGATTTGATCAATTCGTAACTTATAGTGCTGTTATGCAAACGAACTTTGTAAAGACATTATTGTGAGCATGAAAATTATTTATACCGATTATTCACTCTCAGAATGTCTTCTTGTGGTAATCGTAGTAGAAACTATCACGAAGATCAATTTATTTAACAGAAACTTATATTGCAATTCAATTAAAATAGTATAAATCTATTTAATAAATATTATCTCTTTAAATAATAAAAATTTCATTATCTTCGCTCAGCTCAAACTGACTCCATCAGCTTCTTCAAATTAGCTCCATTACAGAGAATTCTAAACAACTTCTGAATTCTAGCATCTAGAATTATGTGAAAATTTCTTTGATCAACTAATACGATCTTTTGAAGAAATTGCGTGTATTTAAATGTTTATTCGAAAAGGCGATTATACCGATAATAATAAATTAAAATAATACCTCATTGCTACTTTTATTATACTAATCGTAAGCCATATTCTTCATATAAAACTATCTTTAAGGAACTAAATGTGCAAATACTTTTCCCAATATTTTATCCACTGTACTTTAGTCAGTCTGTTAGAGTATTAAAAAATTAATTTACCTTTTTCTATCGATCGATCTAAACTTATCATTTACCGATCGTTTGTTTCATAAAAACACTCCACTCTTGTTATCTGCCAAACCATTTACATAGCATGGTATTAAAGAATGATATTGCAATCTGAACGAAACGCTTTTGGAATCACAGCGTCGATCCAGCAAGCCCTGGACAAATTATAAGCTAGCAATTAACCAACGCGTTCCTCTGCGATACAAATCCCCGTAAAAAGAATTTATTCTGTTTGTTAGAGTAACGATAATGGTCGAGGCATAAAGAGACGAAAAATGGTCGGTGGGCGGCTTAAGCTGGGCTTCGGTTACAAATCACGTACATCGAACCGCGTATCGTAATGCTTTTCCTTTCCCTGGCAACCGACAACATCGACGTCAGACCGCGAACAGACGTATTTATTCTACATCGTGGGGCAGTGTTTCTGAAAGCTGCACAATTCTCTCCGTTAAGTTGTTCAGAGCGATTCGATCGTTTGGTTTCGACAGACGGTCTCGAAATCCCATTCAGCTTGAGGGACGAGCGCGCGATTTACTCAACCGTCCGCGAGTCATCCTGAGATAAATTTCAAATACCGAAAGGAGAAATAATAAGATACAGAAAAGAAAAACGGGTCTCCGATTTTGTTCTGTTCCTTTAATTGATTATTTATAGCTGTATCAACCGCTATGTTAAGTTATTATTAACTCGCGTGAAATATAATTTATTATGCAAAGATTGGTTTGGTTGTAAAATTTTTAGAAATTACAATTTGTAATGCTTCGTTACAACTTTTCAAATGATCATCTTTGCAGTAATTTGGAAAATTCTGTAGTCAGATTTTCTTTATACGTACATACTACTATACACGTTTAGTACTTCGTTTCTAGAAATCCGAGCTAATATCATAATTTACCTATCGATATATTTGTATATTATAGAAAGTCGTACACACACGAAGTACTGCTGAAAAAATTACTTGTCGTTAAAAATTTGATCAATTAATTGTTCTATAACGAAGTACGTACTTTAGATGCTGCGTTTTGAACAAGTTACAGATGATAAGATTCGCAATAGAGCTTTTCGTTCAGCTTCTCGAAAGGCTGGTCGATATGCCATTTCCCTCGTCGGGGAGTGCTCGGAGTGACGAGCGAATAGCGAGACTGTACGATTAGGCGCCTTGAGGTCCGTAACACAGTTCCGAGCATCGATGGTATAACTGGGTGCTTCTGGGTTTTATTCAGACAAGATTTACGCTGTACTGTCTTTATGATTCTTCTAGTTTACTGGAGAATGCCGGGATCAGGTGATTAGAAATTGCTTATATTTACATAAATAACCATTTTCTTATTGATACATACTAACTTCGAATGAGTTTTAAGATCAGAATTCGAAATCTTCCCGACTAAGTGGTCTTAAAGTTCATAAGTTTAAAAAATTCGAACTTTGAAATCTCCAAATTTAGAAACTTACTAATAATTTTATATTTAGTTTCTAGCTTTTGAAAATTCGAACTTAAAAATTGTTTATCTTGTAATACTTTAATTTTTATATTTATTTCAAACGATTCTCTTAGAAATTAAAATGTTTGATGTAAAATGTATATGTACATATACAGTCTTTAATGTTAATTGCAATTTTTTCATTCAGCAATATTTTCTAACTTTTGTCATTTTAAATAACTTCACGCACGTTGTATAATTGACTTGTCAAGTTTATTAACTTAATGTACTTAGTTCGCAAACATAGTTCGTGAGTAAGTTGATCTGAAACGTGGAATAAATGTAGAACCATCGAGAGAGAAACTGGTGGTAATTTAATTCAGAACTAAGAAGAAAGAAATATCGCCTTGTACGGTACATGGAATTTTTTAACAAGACTGCAAATTGTACTTAAATCCACATTTACTGTGATTGGTATGGTTAGATAGGAATGATCAAAGAATTAATAATAGACAATTAATGAAAAGGAAATTATTCCTTATATATCAATGGAATTTTTAGATATAATTCTGTATAACATCAAAAAGTGGCCAAAACTTAAATTAACTTTTTCAACTATTTGTGATCTTTAATTAACTTAACACGATCAACATTTCTCTTTCCAAAAATCATTATAAACGTTTAGTGGTAGACGCAACATAAATCCTGTAATCAAAAAGAAAATATACAATTAATAGTAGATTTCTTTCTTTTTTCCTTTTAATTTTCGTTAAATCACAATATTATTTGGACAATATATTTCCAAAATTCAAACAATATTAACATGTAATAATCTTAAAAACCAGTCGTTAATCCTTTTTCAAACGAACTATAGCAGCTAATTTGGATTGAAAAGGATACATACCTATACTTATTAGTCCATCTTAGCATTATATTATATATATTATCATTAGACTGTACGTATTTATGCAAATTCATACTTTTACATTGACAAAGGAGTCACGCTTCGAAAGGGGTATATCTTAACTACTAAATACCATAATGTAAATTTTACTTTTTATCGTTTATATGTATATCTTTCCGTATTATCATCACTCTGTGTCCATATTACCCTTTGGTCCATTGTTGCGTATTTATACTTATCATCACATTATTACATAGCTATCAAATAACGTATGTATTTATCACAAGCATTCTAAATCTGACACCTATTTTATCTACCAAAATAGAAAAATAATAATCGGCCATAATTTAACCCGGTGAACACGAAAAATCCAATTACACAAGGTTAACAGGTAATCTGAACAAAGGTAGTCTTCCACAGAATTCCAAGTCGTCTCTTCGACGAAGACCTTTCCCTTTCGTTCGACAAGGCACCGATAAACTCTGGTTTTAAAGGGAATTCGTGCGTGGGCTTCTAATCTCGTGTTTCGTTCGACGATTTGTTTCACGATCGTGCTGGCCGTAAAACGAGAAGCTCGTTCGAACAATTTACAAAGCGAGAAGGAAAGAGAGAGAAAATTTCGAACGTGCATTGAAGTCACGTTTGCTCGGTTCCATATAAACGGCGCATCGACAATTAGACCGGCATATTATGCCGGTAGACGATCTCGAGCAAGACATAGAACGAAAAAGTTTGATCCAAAAGCAGACGCTCCTAATTACGACGATCCATCTACGATGAAGTGACTGGATCGCGTGATCGCTCGTCCATAAAAGAAAGTTTCGTAAGTTTAACGATCTAGTTGGCGAAAAAGAAGACACCAGGGAGAAAGATGAAGAGAGGAGATGCTTGAATTTCACGAGAGAATTTCCTGGATGGATGTGACGTGGATAAATCCCGTGCATTTACGGGAGACGGTTTAATAGGACCGATTCGTGTGAACGAGATGTGCTGTGAGAAAAATGGTTGGTATGTCGTAAATCGATGTCCAAAGCAATTTGGAAAATTGAATGTTTGTAGAAAGTGGTGTATCTCTCCAGTTTTGTACGATCTGTATTTTTTGTCTTATTTAATAATTAATTTAATCATGATTTTAATTAAGTGTGTTGAAAGGAGACTGTATTTTTGGAAGGCAGATTGAGTGGAAGATGAAGAATGAAATTTACATAATTAAACTGATATTATATATTTTTCTGTTTATAAATTGAGTTCTTTAGGGAAGATAAATCAAGTAAAAACAGATGGGTGGAAAGTTATAAGATAATATATAAGTACCGGCAGTTCAACATATTGTCTGGATGTCTTTCACTTTTTCACATTCGCAGGTATAGCATAGAAAACAGCAATGGTAAAACGTCAGAAAAAGAAAATAATGCAATCTCTTAAATTTTTAACATTGCCTCGTAAGAATAAAATTTCAAATTTCACTACCAACATGTCAATATCATATTGATATGTAATTCTATTCTTTTTAAAAATTCATATTCTGGTTTTTCAAATGATCTTCAACTCTTCCTATTTCCCATTTAATCTTTTTCAATTATAACAAAAATATCTTTGTTCATTTTAAAATCTATCGCAATTACAGTTTTCTAGAATCTAGATTATATACTTTTGTTCCAAATATAAGTGACACGCAAAAAGAAGCCGTGTTTTGAACGAATTATTCGTCGCTCAAATACAAGTTGACAGATCGGTGCAACCTCTTGATCCTATAAAAAGGAAAACACGCTGGACGTAAGAGTCTTAAAATAATTCTCGATGAACCGAGAACGAGGTCGGTGAATAATATTCGTTGGCGGCTGAGAGGAAAGTAATTATAAAAGTGTTATACAGTGCCCTCGTTGAATTATGCATTTCCAGAGAAACCCTGTTCCGCCCTTGTCAACCTGTCACTTCACGTCAACGTTCTCTCTAGATTAAGTTCATTTTCGGTAGAAACACTCGTCGTTTCTGGACCAGACGCCACCAACGATGTGTTTTATCATATTCTGGACACTCTGTGGTTTAACATATTTTTTTTTCTCGACATCGCCTGGTTCATCTCAATTTAGCCACGCCGATTTTCGCCTTAAATGAGTTTTCTGTCGATTTTTCTTTTAATTCGGAAACTAACATAAATTGAAATATATAAATTGTATAAATTAACTGAAAATTTGAGCCATAGAAAATATCAAAGACTATAGATGATATCTGACAATAGCTGAAGATTGGGGCTTTAATTAAAATTTAATAAAATCTTAATTGATTGTTAAATCGTATATTTAATTAAAGATTAATTAAAGTTCGAGGTTGCGTATATTGTAATAAAATGAAATTTCTCATTTTTATAATTTAAAGCGTCTTTCTTTTGTACGGTGTATATTATATATTATGTATCATTTACGTTCTTATTACATGTAATGCTGTATATTTGATGAAAAATTTTATTTGCTTATCGGTTTGCTCTCATATCTTCATTTGCATAAAATATGCGCTTGGAAAATTTATTTTTCTATTTTAATGCTAATTTTATATTCCTTTACGTTCTTAAATTAAATATTGAAACTTTTATTTTGGTCATATCGTGTTCTAAGTACTCTTATTTCTCTCAGAATGCCTAACGAGTACCCTGCAAATATTTACATATTTATGGGAAATTTAAAGATACTACGATGTGGAGAATGAAATGTATCACACAGAATTATATAAGATTATGCAAAGTGAACGTAAAGATAAAATAAAATATCTAAAAATGTATAATTCAATAAACATTACTCAACATGTATTAAGTATTAAACATAATATGTACTGAATTTATTTATGAATTAGTATAAAAGTCGTTTACGAGCCATAAAAAATCTCCTTTGGAATACCGTGTTTCGACAACAACCCCGAATTATGTCGATTTTCTTTTCAAATAAAATTATAGGGGTTATAAAAGTGTTTTAAAAGCAATGCAAATAGTATTCTTCTATGATTACAGATGTGATAGCTGGCGAGGGTGAATGGCACTGATGTAGCACATAAAGATTAAAGACACCTTTCATAATCGATAAAACTGGTTTTTGTGTAGATGGTATGCGTTCACATTCAATCTTTCACGCCTCCCGATGTTTTATCAGGTGGTCGTTGACCTGCTCGACAATCATTTTTACTACAGCAGCACACAATAGATAAATATTTCGTGTAGGCACGTAAGAACGACGACCCTTTGGTTTTTCATTCCGGTTTCAATCAACCTACTGAAATTGGATTTTTTGTTTACCGAGCTCTTTCATCTGGACGAGTTAAACAACCGAACCGGGAGAAAGAAACTATGCTCCCTTGATTTTATCGATGAAACTTCAACCTTTTTTTATCGATGTATTTAATATTGGGTTCAATAGAGAAGAAATGCGATGAATCTACAGTGAATTTCTTATCAGATGTATTATATACACGGTTACAACAAATATTTTCGGTCACATGATTTTTGGATCACCATACATCTCTGTTTAGTAAACATTTAACTCTCATACGAAAGTTGGTATACAGATTCTAACAGATAAAATGAGAATATTTTGGTTGATATATTTGATAGAGAGGTGGTTTACTATATGTATTAGTTTATTAAATAGCCGAGTGATAAAATAGTAACAGTCAGTGTGTATAGTAACCCCTTAACCTACGATTTACGTTCGAGTATTTTGGGCCGAAAATGTAAACAAGCTATTATATATTATATTATATATTATATTTGGCCCGATCATCGTACTACGGGCCATGCCCGTAATATTTACATTTGGTTCGATCATCTACTACGGGCTATGCCCGTAATATTTATGTTTGGTTCGATCATCTACTACGGGCTATGCCCGTAGTTGTAGGTTAACGGGTTGAAATCACTGTAAGTACAGGTACAGAGATAGTGTATGCCGATCGTAATCGTCTTGCTATTCGACTGTATGACTCGCTATATGATGATCACTGTCCTAGAGAGCACGTTCGTCTGTTTATAACTACAGTTGTTATTATACAACGTTCGAATGTAACTCCGGTTGACGATTACAAATAACAGCGATAATATTTTGCTCGGAGTTAGTTTACCTTTGAGCCGAGTAAACCAAAACAACGTTGACACTCCAAGGCACAACAATATGAGTCTCTTCGAATCTTCCGTTGACTTATGTGACTATACAATAGTATTACTATAGCAATATCATGCTAAGTTCAAGCAATAAGAAATTGTAGGAGGTATGCGTGTAGGAATGTTTGAAATGTAAGAAACAAAAATGATACTTTAGAGTATTATCTTGTATATTAATTCTTGCTGAAGAATAAATATTGGGAACATTGAACACATTTTATAATATATAATAATATGTATATTATAATATATAAATATTGGAAGAATTAAAGACATCAGCACTAAATATATCCGATCTATTACAAATATTCCAAACTTTTAAAATATTGAATACCAGATATGTACAGATATTAGAAGTATAAAGGATACATTATTAGAAATACTGGAAATGCTAGCAATGCTTAAGCGTACCAGACTAACAGCATTTCTATGAGAAACCGACTTCAGGAAAATCGCCTGGAATGCACGAAGCAATTAATTAAGCAATTAACTACGATCAATTAGATCTAGTACCTAAAACTAAATCATCGAATACACTTTTCTACGAATTTATTCCAATTGAAAAGTAATATAGATAATAACCAAAAATACACCATTTAAAAATTTGATAATAAAAGAAATAATAAATAATCGTTATTTTGAATAATGTTACTCATCAGAAAAGATTTAGTAAAATATAAAAGCGCAACACGAATTGTTCGAACCAATAATTATTTTCTATGGTATAGATGAAGGAAATATTTTCTACGGAAACACGAACGTGTTTTACAAAAATAGAATACGGATGTTTACTGGTTTCACGAGTAAGATACGGGGCGTGTAATTTGTTTTTCTCTGATTGGAATTCCAATGATTTTCCGGTTCAAATTACAGATGGGAATTTATCGGCTGATTTCGATAAATACTTGTAGGTGAGAATTATAATCTTCCGTCGACATATACCGTGTGAACGAGCTGTACGCTTGAACACGGAAATACCTTTGTTTTTCGCGGTTGGAAATTCCGATTTTTACTTCAGGTCCAGTTATTTAAATAATTGCTATAAACAGCCATATGAATGTTTGCAATGTGCTAATGACACTTAACTACAATTTCAAGCAAAGTTAACAATGATCTACGAGAGATTTCTTTACATAATCTTCTTTGTACGAAATAAAACTATTTCTCTTTCAAATGCGCACATGCAAATATTTATTTAAACAAAATTAAAATTTGGATACATTCAACATATATATACATTTCCTATAATTAATGGGACAGTATGAAGGGAAAACCGAATTCTTTTATTTCGGAAGTAGTATAAGTCAACCATTCGTGCAGCATGTTATTCGAAAAACATTGCAAAGATATTCACATGATCGACTAATATTATTTTAAGTTGTATCAAACGATATGAGTTATATTTTGATCGACGATTTAGCTCTGAATGATGGAATAAAGGATAATGAAATCGCGTTTCATGTCAATATGTCACTATCAGATCACGATCACTTTCGACGATCAAAAGAACGCCCACTAACTATCGAAACGCGCTTTCCCTTCTTCGAATTACTTCCTCCAAACGAAAGCCTCTCATTGTGAACAGTGATTACACAGTCTGTGCACTTAATCATAGATCATTACAGTCTCTACCGCGTATTCTTTTCGTTATTTTGCCCGTGAGACAACGCTGATTCATGTGTCTCGGCATCAGTAACATTTTCCGGCTCATCTGTTGCACGAGTTAATACACTTCGCAATAAACTTCCGTCAAATATCAAAGCTATATTTTGTTTAATTTGGAGATAGAATCGCGGTTAATAATATAGTTCAATATAAAAGCATCGTGAATAAATATACTTTGTGGTTTTGAATGAAATATTGTATTTGTAGGTAATGATATGTGCAATGTGCATTGTACTTAATTTGGGATATTGTGACACGTAATGATATATTCGAGTGAATCATTTCGGATAATTTATGTTGTCTGAATAGCTTTGTAAAATTATGCAAGAATGTATACATATCAATTCATAAAAGTTTTTCACTCAGTTTTTCAGATATATGAAGATTACATATTGTTAATTTAATTTTGATCGTCGAAATTTGCATCAAAAGTCGATGTGATCGTAGGATTTTATTTGCAAATAAAATTAACTTACGGAATAAGTGAGCTACACTATCGCTATGCAGCGGCTCGATTGATCCGAAACCTTTCGATTATCTCATCGAGTAATTTTTGTAATTAACAAACCGTGTTTTTTGTTACCTTTGCAAGAAAGTAAAAATTTCGAACGAAGGATATAAATTATGCTCGAAGCCAACTGATCGTTACAATAACAACGAATCGAGTATTTTCTCGCACGGCTCTGCAGATTTCCAAGAACCATGTTATTGCCAAATAAAAATTCCTCCGTGCAGAATCGTTCTTGGTAGTCATGAATTGGCGCCCTAAGTTACGTACACGTGAAACCCACAAAAATCGCGAAGGCGACGGAACCAAGCGAAGGAATGTGGTAAACGGTGATTTACGGGTCGACTTGCTGGCCGGCGAATTGAAAAATTAATTAACCACAATGCAGCAGCGTCGATTACTGCGGTCACCGCCTTTTTTTTTTCACGGTTGTACTTTTCCTCTCGTTGATCTCTTGCCGGACACGTGTCTCTGTATCTTAGCGTTTCTTTGGCTCGCTGGTTCTCCCGCGCGGGAAACGGCGACGTGCGCCAACGACTGTCATTAACTTACGGCCACGGTGTCGGTGTGACATTTCAGAAATGTCTCCTGCCACGAAGTGGGTTACCGTAGCAGGTCCAACTGGCATAACGCGTGCACACGGTGTCTCGCCAGGACCGTCGATAAATCGTATAAGTGGACTTTCCATCGGCTCGTTTGATCAAAGCCTTTCGATCTAGAGGCAAAGATAAAGATTTTCGATTGTTGCGTGTAATTCGATAATCGTCGGTTGTATTAACCCTTTTTGCAGGGATTAAATATTTTTAGTAAAAAATTCTATGTTCGATGTAACTAGCTCCAGGGCTACTTTTAAACAATGCATTTCGTAAAAGATGAAATTTTTTATTTATGTATATGTTTAAGAAATTCCTTATCCTATCTGCAGGATATTATGCGTTTTATTAGCAGTTTATTTTCAAGCACGTTCGTTCTTCGACTTATTAATTTAACAGAACCGAAACATTTAAACTTGTTAATTCTCGTATTGCCAAGACTTTAAGTTTTCAAACTCTCGCTGAATTTCCTTACTCTCACATTTTCAGACTTTTAAATTTGCTAATACTGAAATAAATCGAAGGTTTATTAGAGACTTCAAAACTTGACTTCACTGTTCACAATAACCTCTTCCAGTATCAGATATTGGAAAAAATAAATTCTTTGAAATAACTTTGAAGTAGTTTCATTCTGAATATTTCTGAATATATCTGATATACTCTTGTGAATATGTGTATCATTTTCATGGTGTTTTAATAGAAAAGTATTTTTATTTATCATAAATTTGATTCGAAGTACGATACTTCTCACTATGATATTTGTCCTTTTGTATGAAAATTAAGTATCTTTGTAAGTAACATAAATAGGTAGACAAATTAGATAAATTAAGTAAATTTAAATGGATAGATTTACGGAGATGTGAAAATCTGAGTACATAACACAAAACTGTAAACATATAAAAATATAAAAATGTTTCGTTTGAAGATCTCCATTATTTAAATCATTCACGAATGAATTCTTCTTTCGTCAATGAATCGCTTATTAAAAGAGACACCTTATAGAGTCGTTTAGTTGCAACTCGAATCGTCTACCGTACATAGCAACCAGCATCGTTAACGTTCAATCTTACTCAAGTAACTACTACAAAAAGTTGCATACATCAATCGCTTAATTTCGATCCTTACTCGTGCTTGCTCAATTCAAGACTATCGAAAGTGAGATTTTAATTCGTTTCGTAAATCTCGAATATTTAGTTAACTCTTTGTAGGATTTGAAACATGATTTGGAAGCTTGGAAGTATGTGTATATTTCATAAAATTTTGTTCTTTACGTTACACACGTCTGCATTTCTTAAAATTTTTGTAAAATTTTCGTAGTATCATATCACTGCTGAGAAATTTACTTGTAGCAATTATTATTATCTCTTGACCATAATCTCAAAAGGATTTGCCTTTTATACATTTCCATTCAAAATTCTAAGGACGCTTCCTATTTTCAATTAAAAGTTGTTATTTCGCGCAGACTACAAATTTTAAACTGTATACATTTTTTCGATAAAATTGCTCATCTATCAGTAGTGTATGCTTTCTTTATCCTATACAGTATCAAATTAAAAATTTATGATCTTTATCAATTTTGCAACAAATATAATAGATGTTCTCCAACAAGATTTGCCCTAAGAGCGGATGTGTACATTTATACACTTTATATAATTTCATTTTTCCCAAATATTAAAGTATTGAAAATAGTATAATATTGGAAATGATTATTAAAACCATAGTATTTGAAAATCATTCAACAGATACAACAGATGTTAAAAATTTAAAGCTGTATGCTACGTAAATTCTAAAACGACTTCAAGAAACGTAAAAACATATGTTCCTCTACACAATTCAGCCAACGACGTGCAACTCCAGGTACGTGCAACACGAAATGCTCATTTACAGAATTTGCTAATCCCCCAGCTGTCAGTATAAAATGTCCGTATAAAATGCCTCTAACTCAGATCTTATCAACCATTATTATATTACTGTCAAGAAGTCTGTTTATAGTAATTTGCCAGTCGTTAAATTAAAATGAGAAACTACAGTCAAGTATGATTCTTTCATCTAAGTAAGAGAAGGAATTCCGATTATTTATCTACACTTACTGTACAATTTCGATTTTCATAGACGCCAACAGCACACAATATAATATGATATTCACTGCAACATTGAATTTCACGACTATTAAAACCACGGAACTTGAAAATCCTTCAACGGATACAACAAATACCATAAATTGAAATCCATTTACAACGTAAATCCTAAAGAGACTTCGCATAAAAACACGCATTCACACGTTCCTCTGCACAATTCACCCACCAACGATCAATTCCAGCTACACGCAACACCGAACGCTCATTTACAGAAAATTTACCAATCCCCTTGTCGTCGGTACAAAATACCTCTAACTCAGATCCTATCAACGAACGATCCTCCTTTCGATCACGAAAAAATCCTGAAACATTGCGTGGGTGTCGCCCGATCTTGAATTCAGTCGATTCTCCTGGAGGAATCCCCCTCGCTGTATACTACTTTCTTGTCCTTTCTCATTACCGCGTGCTGGGTAGCAGATAAGTTTAATTATAATTTAGGTCGTAACCAAGAGGGGTCCAGGGGTTGGCCTTGAATCGGGCAACGGCTAAAACCTTCGTTTTATCGCGGCCCGTGCAAGGAGAGCGAGAGCTGGACGCGAATGGCGATCGGAGAACGAGCAAAGGCGGACAGCCGATAAGGCAAGTTGGCCAGGACGAAAACAGGACGTGGCAGGACAAGGAGGTCTGTGAAAGGTGTGCGCAAGAAAGACCGTATGTCTGTATGCTTGGCCATTCGCGGTTGACCACCGGTCCAGTGGGTCCACTTTACGCTCGTGGAATTGCGAAATCGAACCATAGGGCTACACCGTGACTGCGTCTCACATGGTGTGATTATTATTTCGACGTCGGATTCGTGCATCCGCCACGCGATTACGTTTAACTTCTGACAGATTTCGAGAAACGGTACGAGATGCATGCTCGAACGTCGAAGCATGCAGACGCATTTCTGCTGTGCGAATGATGATGATGAGCTGCGAAAGCATGGGAAGAAAATTGACAAGGTTTCTTCTTTTCGACGCGATCGAATCTGATATGATACGATATGAAATTAATCCTTCTTTTCGTTTTTGGATATCTTACCATCGCGTCGTGTGGGAGGAAGATTGTATGGATTTTTAGCTTAACGAGATATTTACTGCATTTTTTATGCAAACATTTACTAAAAAATAAAATAGTGAAAATAGGTATGAACGAAATTTCGTTAAATGCGATTTATTTACACAAAAATGTAAATGTCAATTTCAATTGTTTAATAAACAATCTATGTACTAACACTGTGTACTAGTTAAAAACTTTAGTATCAGATTAAACTTTATTGATACCAACTTCTGTTACCTGTACACTTATCCTTGTCCTCGACTGTAGTTGATAAAAAGATTAATACATAGTATGAATAGTTGTCTTAGACATATAACAAACGTTAAAAATAGTCCTACCAAAAATTGAGCTTTTTTAGGATAATCGACTATTTAAATATTTTTATTATCAAGTATTTTTGCAGTAAATATCTCGTACCTTATATGTATATTTTGAAAGTTTCAAATTTTGTTAATACAATCACGATAGCCTAATACCGTATGAATGGTGATTAAATTCTACACTGTTTCATATAACATGTAATATATTTATAACTTTATATTCACTGTTGACGCCATAACGATATAAACTAATAATTAAGTACAACTAACTCGATCAATCAATACACTTTCTCCATAACGTGCCTATAAACCAAAAATTCATGTTGATAAATGTACTCGTAACATACTGCCTTAACAGTTTAATGACTTGTGGCGAGAACATACGTTTTAAGTGTCACGTAATATTCGTCACTGTTATGACGGTAGATTGAAATCTCTCCGTTGAAAATTATGCCAGCTTGAAACAAGTTCCAAGACATGGAGACTAAAGAGGGTTCGTATGTAAATTTAATTGTATTAGGTAATCTCGTTGATGTTCGCGATCTGCGTGTTAAACATGTGCAATTTGTTCTTGTTCGTTACAAGGCAGGAGACGAGGAATAAATATGGAAAAAAAGAAACAAAAAATTAATGGGGCTATTTGTCATTGTATACGAAGTCATTATCCGGATATTAAATTTCCAATAAACGTAAATTCAACGGAAACTATCTCGAGAATAGTTCATGATATCCATTTGAATAAGTCAACGCGATTTAACGCTTTCAATCTTGGAACCGACGCGTTTGATTGTTACAAAACGAGAAATTATTTGGTTGAATGAAATATTTTCGTGTCTTTATGATATTTGATATGGCTGTTTTGTATTTGAAGAATGAACGTAATATTATAACCAGTAATTCAGTCTTCTTTAGTTTCTATTGTAATACAATCTTCCAACGTTTTACAGGCTCCTCAATTTCTTTTTCATAAAAATGTTGTTACTTCAATGCGGAACAATTTTCACCAATTGTTCATTTCATCGTAAATCTTGAATTTTTTTATACGGATGATTCTTACGATGATGTAAATAGATTATAATCGGGTGTTACTAAATTAGATAAACATACAGAAAGAAACATAAAGAACATAAAGAAAGGAATTCCCATAATTTGGCAGTTTAATTTCTTCTTTTTCTGATACCATAAAATATGCAAACATTTCCTCTTAAAGACTTCCTTTTTGGTTAATTAAAAATAAACTTGCAATTATGGCATCCTATAGAAAAACTTTCTATTCAATTTAGTATTTCTATCTAGATGCATAATCTGATCACTTTAATGAGTTAATTGTGCAATTTTATTTTGCTTTGAAGGACGAAAGAGAAAATTAATTTATTCCAGTTATTACATAAATTATACTGCACATTGTCGTTCAAATTATATTACGTATATAACGAATTAATAAAAAATTTTGCAAACATAAACGAGAATCAAGATTGAAACTCTAATTTAATTTCATTAATGTCATTCTTGATTCGCGATTACGTAAAAAGTAATTGCAAAATGTCAAGCTTTTAATTACTCCATATCGTTACGTTGCCATTACAAATTGGGTCTGGTGCGTGAAAGAGATTATATAAAAAGTTCAAGAGAAAACAAATATTCAGCCCACTTTTGATTCATTTTTGCACCAGATTCTGCTTATACAAAAATCTCGTTTGTATTCTGCAGCGAAATATAAATTGTTGAAAAAATTGAATGTAATATATATGTATTATACCATTGATACTTTTTCTTCTTTAAATACTCGCCATTTATTCATGTTTTGTAAATATACGCATCTACCAAAACTTATCTCTATTATTGCCAACATTCAATATTTGCTTTTCAATTTATACCTGCTTTTTGTTTCAGTTTATTTATATTTAATTTCCGCGTTATACACGAAGATGGAATTGTCCTGAACAACTCATAATAATTACTATTTTTAAATTAAAGTTACTATTAAAAAAAATTAGAATCTTCAACTAAAATAAATGCAAATTATCCCATTATGATAATGCGATATGTAACTGCTGATATTTTCTAATGTCAAAATCATTGGTTCGTGTTCGACTTTCATGGCTTGCAACAATTTTCAGCTGCACGAGAAAAGTTGTTTCCTCGACACGGTGAAAAATGATATTGCCGATCAAATTTGTTTCCGACACCTATCGTCCACTTTAATACTTGAATAATTTTTGGCATATAATATGCAAATAAGTTGGAGTAATGAGTGTTATGATTGCAAAGGAACATGTTGCAGTGGCAACATATTTCAGTTGTCATGCAATGCATATATTATCCTGTAATTAACGGAGCAATGTAAGATTAAATTCGTTAAGGTGTTGCGATAATTAATCGCAGCGGAAATTAAATCGTTGCAATTTTCATCATACGAGACATTTAAGTGTCTTATAATATCTCGAGTAGAAAATTAGAGGTATGCATAAGATAGTTATATTAGCTTGTCAAGTCGTTCCTTCTTTTTCTTCCCCTTTCATTTTCAAGCGTAAATTTTGGTTAGTAAAATAAAGCTACGCGTATACTATGCTTGTGCGTATTATGTGCACAAAATGTTTCCTATGTAGAAATTTGTTAGTTAAATCGTAGTTCAGGATAAAATGAATTCAGAAATTAATTAATTTATATATGTAACATTTAATTGTGAAGAGAACCTAAGTGATGTATGTATAGACACGTTGTGACGTTACACATTTGTTTATAGAATAGATTTGTCAATGTAAAAAGAAGTTCGAAGTTCAATGGCTTCAAATTTTGAAAAATTTATCAAATTGTTATTAATTCATAAATAATTAGTTATTGGTTATAATAGTACAAATTTTGCTATATATAATATATCATCTAAGTGAAACAGGTCCTCAAAAGATAAAATTTCTAAAGCTTTAAATTTAAACGCTTCAAATGTTAAATTACAAATGAAATATTACAATTTTTTAAACATACATAGGCATTAATTTTCAAACTACGTAAGTTCATTTAATTAATTTCTGGATTCATTGATTCTTACGTCACATAAGCAATCCGAATTATTGAAAATTAATAATACTTACAGGCAATTTAAGGTATAAACGATAGACTTTGATATTTGATTACTATAATAAGTACTCGAACTAATGAAACTAAGTCTACCACCAACGAGTCTAACTGATAAAAGAAGATAACGATGAAGTGAAACAGTGGCATTTACATCGAAGTTATGGATTACAAATCAAGCTAATTTGCAACATAACAGACTTTGAGAAAAGGAACACGATACTAAAATAATTTCAATTAATGAATACGCTTTCTGTTCTTCTCGCCAATACTCTTTTAGACATAACACTCAACAACCATGAATATTCTATCCATCTACTCTTCCTTTTTCCTTCATATCATCCCTCAGCTTCTCGTATCTCAAGGTGAAACCAGGATGCCATTGTCCGATCGATTATGTAAATCTCGACGTAACATGCTACGACGAACAGAGGAAAGATAAAATTTGACTCGTCTCCGACCTGTTCTGGACTGTCTCGATAACATGACACGTTAGAAAGACGTTTAAGGTATACATGCGTACGTATCATAATCGTCGCGAATGAAAGGCAGTTAAGTTAGATAAGAGTTAAGATGAACATTGTAGAGATTACAACTACGATCGGCAAATTCGCCTAATGCTGTGATAAAATAAATCACAATTATATTCATCGTACATATATAATAATTATTATTTCTTATATTAATTTTATGAGAAAATAAATAATGATAAATTAGAATGTGATGAAAGTAAAATTCATTCGATTATGATCTCTTATTTTCTTTCTATTTCTTATTACCAGACCTCCAGGGAACAATAAAGTTTGTTTAACAAATTCTGGTCTCAATAGAGATTTTTCTAACGAAAAATTTAACTATGTGAAAGGGTTGTCTTCGTACCTTTTAGTGAAAATATGAAATTTAAACTTTCTAGAAAGCTTCAAATATTAAATTCCAATATTGAAAATCTTGTGTTTAAAAGCTTCACATATAAAATCAAATATTTGTAAACAACTTTACATGCAATATTTTTACTGAAAGTCTTCTATCGTTTACTATACAGTATTAATTCAGATATTCAATGAAAGAATAGTACAGTTGAATCTTCCCCCGAAAACGAGATAAATAGAGAAATCAATGGATAACATTCCATATTTATATTTGGAGTATTTTCTTACAAATTTCCAAATCTTTGTAAATTGTACAGTAATACGTACAATTTACTGCAGATATTTACACATTTATGATAAGTATCTGTATCTCTGAAAACATGAATTTGTATAAACATTTGAAGTGCAATAATGGTCGTAGTAAATATGTCAATGTTTGAATAATGGAGATTTCTCTGTTGCCGTTAAATTCACGTACAGTTCCTTAAACTAAAAATTTTCTCACTTGTACCACTTTTCACCCTACATCCCTCAATTATTACAATAATTATCAAACAGTCAACATCATTGGACAGCGGATTTTTATGAAAATTTATATTTTCGTAAACAGAACTAAAGAAATAAAATTTAAATATATATTTGTTTTAACCATTAATAATCACAAAAATTACTTCACTTTGGATATTTTACATATTTTTGTATATTACGCACATGTACGCAGTTTAATCATCACGGCGACACTTCTTGTAAAAATTACTACGCATTTATTATTTCATAATTCTTATAAAAAGAATAAACATGTTAATTCTTACAAAATAATAAATGCATAGAATGCGTAATTAAAGAGAGATTAAAGAAGAAAGAGAAGCCGATTCTTCGGTCTATAATCTGACAATCTTTTACGATGTTGTCCGCCGTCAACGGAGCTTGATATCCATCCGACAGGATCGTTAATGTGTCTACTCGCTGTCAAGCGTGGAGGATCGACGAAAATCGTGGTGGTTCAAGAGTTTCAGGCCGCTTTCGAACCGTGTGCTCGGGCTCTCGTTTGCGTAATTCGATCAAGGAAAGCCGGACTGGACCGATAATGAAAGCTCCCCGCGAGGGAACGCGAACTCAATTTCGTATGCACGCTGACAGTGTAATTACCGAGCGTTACAACCAGTGAAATGACAATCGATGTGATCGAGCCAGTGGATATAACGAGTTATTACTATGAATTCTTTGAATGTGATTTCCGAGAGAGGTTCAGTTTTCTGGGAAAATTGAGACGAATGAAAATTTTCGCAATTCAATGATGCGGTTAATGAGAGTGACTTGCGTTCGATTCGAAGAAATGTGAGAAAAGTATGTGTGCATATATGTATACAGGCTTAGGAAAGTATTTGTACATTCGTAGATATGTTATACAGGCTTAGGAAAGTATTTGTACACTCGTAGATATGTTTTATTACGTACGTTACACGAAACGTTCTGAAATTTCATCGACACTGTTGCGAGACTCGACTACTAATATGATTGTCTCGATAAGGATTGAAATAAATCTGAAAATATGCGTAATGCGTTCGAATAACACGTATGAGCAGTCATAAAGCGATTCCTTGTTAAAAAATAAGAAGGACGCGTAGAAGAAAATTTTTTTATATGACGCTTCGTTCCCGATAAAATCGAATTTGAAAATTTGTCGAGTGAATTTAGTCTTCGGTTAGTTAGATAGAAGTAAAGTAAATCATCGATAGCATGATATCCTGTATAGTACTTAATATAATAATTCTACTATAGAAGAATTACTATTCTTTCATGGAATACTACATTTAAATGGACATTCAAACCGAAGAGCAGAAAAGGCTTATAAATAACTACGAGTTTATGATATTAAGCGAGTGAACTGACAACAAGTACCCATCAAACGAACATTCTATAAAAATATACTTCAATACGTTCAAAAGACTTTTTATTCGCTTCTATAATACTAACAAGCTGTATTGACAGAACTTTTCCATCATGAAAATCCCATCTGCAATATCTATTATTATATTCAATTAAATCGCCAATAACTCATCGAAAGTTGAATAAAGAGAAATTTCAAAGCAGAGCAATGATTATATTTACGATACATCGGCGATTCTCGGAGATAAAAATTCTTCAATTACAGGATGAAATAAGTTACTGGTACAAAACGCTTAAAAGCATTCCAACGTTCAAAATCTTAATCTGAACGAAAGTAAAATATATGCACACTTTCGCGAAGACTTCCGCGAAGAAAAAAGAAATTGATTCCTCGAGTCCATTTTATTCGCATGACTTTTTCAAGTGTAAACCTCGTATCGGTCCATTAAACGCGATGACCACGTAAAATGAAGCTTGTGATCGGTATATCTTCTCTGTCGGTTACTCTACTCTGTACACACGATTTAGGCAAACGATAAGAGGATTATCTGCGGGTATCACGTTGTCATTCAACAGAATTAACGATGACGTTCCGCGTAAGTACCTTTCTCCGTGTATATCACCTTGTACACGCGTGCAGTGCACACTATGCGACGTGAAGTGCACGTGAATTTATACGTGCACGAGCACCTGTCTGCCGTTATCTCCTGCTCCTTTTACGCGTTACGAAAGGAAAATGATATTTTGTTTGTTGATATACATACATTGTTACGTGTGCATTTATACTCGCGTCGTGTTTCTGGAACACTCGTTTGTAGATTTATTTGCCTGAAAGGCGATAAGAAAACCGTGTTTGTTCTTAGCTTTCAATTTATATTAGTTTAATCCTGCAATTTTCAAAAATTTCCTTTCCCATATTTTAACTTCTAAAATATTTAAGTTTCAGTTTAATTAGAAAGAGATTTTATTTCTATATTTTCCACTCCTTTTTTTTTTTTTTATTTATTTTATCATCTTGTACTTTTCACACGAAACGATATTACTCGTGAAATGACCTGAAAATATAATGGAAATACAATGAATAGCAGCAGGAATAATCGTTCTCACCGATGATTTCAAAAACAACGTGCATCGATTATTCCCTATCGAAGACCACGTCCAGGCGGATTTCTGAAGTAAGTTGCGCGCGATAAATTACGGGACGCGCGTATAGACGAGTCAAATACGTGATCGAGCATGTAGCCACGAACAGGCGCGTGTGGATCGATGCACGTGTATGGTTTCGGGCGATTAAATGGAAAGTAGCGAGGCAATCAGCAGGTAATGATCTTCGTTGGGTATCGTGGTTGCTGGCCTCTTCTTCTCGGTTGGCCGCGACCGTCTATGAAACCTAGGAATGACAGGCAGGCCGAGGCGACCGTACTTTCCGACTTTCCATTTTCCCGGCGAGTTCACCTTTTCCGGGCAAAATCTTTCTTTCCTGCAACCTCGGCCGATCCAATGACGTCCAGGTATTAACGAGGGAAAATTTATCACGTGCCTTTACGTGGCCGTGCTCCAGCCAAATAAGTACTTCCTCCTTCTGCCTCTGGAAGTCGCTCATTCTGAGAATCTCTCGAGAGACGATTGCCCTTGGAACGGTTTGTTCCTTGATAAGTTTCGTGAAAGGTCAATGAATTCGATTTTTGGGGTACATATGTGAATAAAAGCTTCACATACATACTATCATCAGTTGATTATGAACGTTTTTGCATTGCATAATATGTAAAAATATACGTATGGAATATTCAGATTAGAGTATTTGTTACAATATTTAATAGTCGAAACAAATCTTTGCTTAGGTTCCACTTCCTTAATTGCATTCATAGATGTATGAAAATTTATTCGCAAAACTTCAACAAATTATGACATTTCATAAACACGAGCAGTCTAATCGTCAGATACAGAGAACGACTGGATAGAAAATCCATTATACAGAAGAATTGAAAAAATTATAAATTAATAAAAGAATTTACTGTTGTAAATCACCTAGAATGTTTGAAATTATATAGTAATCTACGTATCTTCGCAGAATCAATTTACTCAAAAAAAAAAGAGGTTTCATATAAAAATATTGTTATTCTACTGTTTTTACTTACTCCTTTTTAGGAAAATCTGTGATCAGTTATTTTAATAACACTTGTATTTTGGTTAGATAACGAGCTTCCTCTCTTGAAATATGTTCACGGTGTTTATTATACCGGTATATTTGTGGTTCACAGGGTTTACTGTAAATTATGTTTTGAATAATACGCTGCGCTTTGTGCCAAAGTTTCATGAACATTTCGGTTCACCTTTTCAGGGCAAGCCCGAAGCTTTTCAACTGAAACTTCTGCTAACGCGTGAAACGTCAGATCTGCCCTGAAAAACGAGCTGGAATGTTTACGAAACATGGGAACAATGCGCGAAATACTATTAAAAACGCGATCGAAATTCAGAGAACTATAAATACATTGTCGATCACGGATATTGCAACACCTACGTGTACTGAAAAATTCTAACAAATTTTATCCTATTTAGTACTTCATATCATAAGACACGTATGAGACGAATGAAATAACAGAATTGTAAGAAAATACTTAGAAAATAAAAGCGGTGAAAAGAATGCAATTTGCATTAACACTAGAACTTCCGCTAGTTAACACGAAGCTATTTTTACCAAAACCAGTGAAAATGACTGGTCTTTAAAAAATACGCAATAATAGAACATTTTTACATTTATTGAGTTATTACTTTCTTACAGAAGGAATTCCATGTTATGTAATACATTTTTGGTATTATTAATCCATCTGGGAAATCCATCATCCCTAAACGAGGATTGACACATTTATAAAATTGTAGAACCAGTCATTTCGACTGGTGTGGTATTTCTAGTGTTAGCATCTAGCGATCTAGCGATCGATCCGGAATTTTCTTGATAAACGCGGTAAAAATTTAAAAAACGCGTGGAGAATTGTACAAAACGCGCAGACTGGTTAATTGGAGTTCGATAAACAGAATGCAGTACCCTTTTATACTTTGGCAAATACCAGTCATTTTAAGTAGCCTTGATACAAAATTATTTTCTGTTTGAATATATAAAAAGCAAAATAAAATTCATTATATTATTCTTTTAGTTATTGTTGCGAAAGTCATTACATCATTGTGGGGAAAAAATATAACATGAATTAGGAATTTTAAAATAAAATTGTAAAACCGGTCGATTTGACTGGTGTGGTAGTTCTTGTGTTAAATATCAGCTATTATCCTCCGGCAGTGTGTCTCGTCTAAATATTAATTCTTACGATCATCGAAGATCGTAAGCTTTGACTGATTTCCATCTACTATGAGCAAGCATAGATCATGGATAACACGATCTGGAAGCAAGTTTCGCGCGTAATCCGCGCGTGTCGCGTGAATCGGTTGACCAAAGAGTCAGAATCGCGAACGGGCGCGTCAAACGCGCGTGGAGAACGTCGTAGAGCAGCCATGCTCAAAACCGAGCGTTTACTCTCATTTTAAAAACAGAAGAGCAGAAAGAGAAAGGAACGATCGTGTCGCGAGCATAAATCGAAGCAAATCGATAAATCGGAAGGATTAAAAGCAACAGGAGGTCTCTATAAACAGTGATCGATACGGTTGACGTTAAAGCGCGAGGTAACAGTGATCGAATCTTGGGAAACGAGGCGAGTAATCGTCGAGCGAATCGCGAGCAGTTCGAGAGGGAGGAAAAAGGAAGGAGAGCGAAAGGTGTGGGACGACGAAGCGGGGAAATGAAACCGATAAGGCGATTCGAGGCTAACCTTCGCGGCGGAGAAAGAGAAAAGTGAATTGGGGCAAAGGTCTCTGACATCGTGGCTGGCCGTGGGAGAGGAACAAGCCACGGAGAAGTGGTACGACCGGCTTCTAGAGGAGAGAGAGGTAACTGTTAAGATCGAAAGTGCTTTTACACGAAGACACCTGTTGGACGATCCTCGCGCCAAACGACCGTCGCTCCATCTCCCCGTTCGTGATTTCAGAACAGATGCTCTTCCATTTTTTATCCACCTCTATTTGATCATTTCTTCGATCGGAAGAGATGGTTGACTTTTATTGGTACACGAAATTTTGCAAAGTGTTGCGAATCTCGCAAGACTTGATGACATTTTTAGAGAAACTCTGAGAGAATGTGATTTTGCCAGTAGTTTTGGATCTAGGAATGCAATAAAGTTTGGAATTTTGGAGATTGGAGCTTGAGCGTTTGACGAGGAATTTCCTTGGTAAATGTTTCAAATTTTAGGGAGCGTTTCGAGTTTTTGAATCGAAGATCGTGTTAGGTTTTGCATAAAATTTGTCTCCTTTTTAGAAAAACTTCTGTTTCGTAACAGTACATTTTACTTATGGTTGTTGTACTACAAATACAATGTATAAGCGGATTTTTCGTTTATTTTAGTTGTTATTTATTTTATTTATTTATGATAAATTGTATTATAAGTGTCTGTTGTATCGTACAGGTGATATCGAAAATGTTAACTATGACGTTCACTGACGTATACGTTTGTTTTAAATTTGCTAATTTAATGTGGGAAGTTTCACTCCATTCACTGTATTTCATTCACAGATTATCATCTTTTTCATGAAAGATTTTTTTACAAAATTATAATGAAGTAAAAAAAAATTATTTAATTAGTTGTACCTTACAAACAAGAAGGTTGAATTGTAAAGTAACGATACGTGTATAAGATTTGAATACATGTTAGAAAAAGATTGTTAAATGTAATACATTTTATTATACTTAATCCTCTATAACGTTATGAAACAGAAGTATTTTCGTTATAGGAAGCTAAAACGATACATTTATCATATACATAAATTTGTTGTTTTAAAAAAGCCATAACAATTTTTCGTCGAACTTGATAGAAGTTTCTATTTAAGTTTTTCTATTTAAACGAAATTTCTTTCATAAATTTTTGCAAGCTTGTAACATTTTTTAAAGAATTAATTTGTAGAAATTGCAGATTTGTTGTTACAATTATTATTATGTTACTTATATATTATATATTATAATTATTATGTTACTTCATAACATTTGGAACATGTTTCCGTTCGAATATTTCACTCAGAAATTCTCAAAAAATTAAGAATGTAGACAGAGGCGTCAGAAATTTTGGAATGGTTTCTTAAATCCAGACGTCCTCAATTTCTGAAACCGGTCTATAATCGCAACCTGTTTTAGCAATTTTTAACATGCGAGGAAAGAAATTTCTAGAAGGTATAATGTTACACCTTTGAATAAAAGTATGCCAGTTCCTTTATCAACACCATGATAAATGGAATTATACTTTATAAAGACGTGCATTGCTTTAAAACTGAGCATTCGCATTATAATGTATACTTTTACTCGATGTTACGCTTACCTCCATTCACAAGCTAGAGAATATCATACGAATCAAATTAAACTATATGTAATTTTCTCAAACGAGTCGCTTCGGACACTTATACCTTTAAGCTTAAAACATTCGATTATGAAAGAGAATCACAGGAATAATAAACTAAATTGAAAGATTGTCTAACTCTTGACAGCATACATCGATACATTTAAATAAGATAATATTATATGATTTTGTATTTTTTAATTGATTGCTTACAGTGAGATTCTGTGAATTTATTGAATCATTATAATGAATTAATCTGTTGAAATCGTCGGTGGAATTTTACAATTTTTTGAGAAAGAAGTTTGTTTCAAGAATTGTGTTAAAAATTGTGACAGTTGTTCAATTATCTTTTATAGAAAAGAAATTAATATTGGAATATGATCGAACAGTGAAAAACTTGTTATAGTATAAAATAAAGTTCTGGTAATTTTCCATAAATTATGTCATATATTCCATAAATATATATTAATAATTAAAAATCCATGGTAATTTTTGTATTGCATGGATATCAAACTTTTCCAAATCAAACCAAAAATCAAACAATATTAATATTAATAACAGGCATAGATTGTGACAATACCAATGGCGATAAAAATGATAAAAAGATTAGTCTATTGATAGTGGATCTTCTTTTTTAAAATTTGAATCATTAATTTGATATATCCATACATGCAACTCAATAATATTTCGAATTTAACCTTTTTTTTAAGCAACTACTTAAGCCAATCATATTCACCGTGTACATTTTAATCATTGCCATTTAAAACACGTTGTTATCTCATCAAATGCGTCATTAATACATAGAATCGAAGATGTTAGATATCTTGTTTGGACAGATAATAGTTCGAAGACATTATTTTACGCGCATTATCGCATACACCGGCATTCCTTTGACGTATGTTCGCTGACTAATATCAATTTAGATACATAACGTTGACACTTCATGTCGTATTGATAAATTTTTCTATAGCAAATAATTAATTACACTAGTTTCCTTCTACATATCTTTGATACGTATGAAATTACTTCTATAATGATTTAATAATGAGTGCACGTGTTTATATTAGTAATACACTAATGGTAGTTTTTAAAAGTAAAGAATATTTTTATTTAGAATTTTCGTATTATAAATGTTCTTATTAATTCTATGTTTGAAGCTTTATTCTTTAACCCAGGAAGATTTTAAACCTTAAATTGTAAAACATTTTAAAACTACTGGACGAAGTGGCTCTTGCATTAGATCACAAACGATAAGCTTTACTTTAGTATATATTAGAAAATTGTATTAAAGGTTGTGTGATAATCTTTAGAAAACAGAAAATACAAAAAGCAAGTATACGTAGGATGTAGGCAAAATATTAAAGAGAATTATTTTTCTTATTCCAAGCGGCGATAGTTAGATTGCTTATTCGATATATCATTAATTTTTCTAGAGACAGAAATATTCAAGAAGCACCGGAGGAAATGTCAGACAAATTAAAAACACATCTATGAGATATGACTACAAATCGAAATTCTGTTTCTGGAAAATTCAATCAAATCAATTTATAATGTGGTATTAACTACGAATATCGAATTCACTTAGCCAAGAAATCTGAAATTAAGTTATTCAGCCATAATCGAGATGTTTCTTCACGACTTTGACGTATGGAGACGACGAATTGTTGAATTTCAATCGAACCGGTTTCTTTAGCGAATCAAGAAACGAACAGCTATGGGTGGCATACGGTGGTCCATTGAAAAATGCCATAATCCTAATAAAATAGTAAGAATAGCCAGCGTGAATTATTGTCGATAGATATGCGAGACGCATTCGTCGAAGGCGAACAAGACGATGTCCTTGAGGCAAAGAAAATCCAAAGAACTTAAATACGAATTCCTTAACTTCGTGTCTACAGCAAAGTACTAACCCTTTCTACCCTTTCTACCGAGATAAAATCCATTTTTTTTTGTTTTATGAATATACAGGGTGTCTGAAAAAATAGAAATCAAACTTATACTACGTATTAATGAGATGAAGTAGGTGAATTTAATGAGATGAATTTACATAAATTTATGGCCGAAAATGCTTCATTCGAGAGCTACACGTGTTCAACCTGTAAAAATTCTGTCAATTGAAAAATTGTTCATTTTGACAGTTAATTACATTGAGATCAGTGTCAGGTACTAAGCTCGTCTCTTTCAACGCTATGAATGTTTCATAAAGGAAAGCAATCTTTTTTTTACTGCATTCTTACTTATTGATCACGAAAGTTGGGAAACAGTAATCGTTACGAATAGATTTATCGCCAATACATCAATAATGTAGTGTTAAATTACTACAGCACAACAATGAATACATAGAATAACGTTTAAAGAAACACAGGTAAATAAGTGTATAAATTCAAAATAACATAACATTACAGAGGATTAAATCCGATTCTAAATGATACTTACGCTTGCATCGAGGATTATGTAAATTGATAGTTGGGCATATTGAGAAATGAATAACAGGGAAAATAAGAGAATCGGATTTTGTTCCAGTGACTGAAGAGCTCAAGTTAAGGGTTATTGCAACGATTACGTACGTTAGGCAACAAATTATGGCGAATTAATATTACAAGACTCGTAAAATGGAGCAAGCGAATTGCATTAGGGATATTAATGCTCTCCAGTTATAAATTATTTCGATTCTAACTAATAATACGTCAAAGTGGAAATTATGATGGATTTACGTTTCGAGAGAGTATGATGTATAATTTATGGAGCAAAGTAATAAAATTTAATTTTGAAATTTAAAGTTGCTAAAAAAGAAAGAAATTCTTTGTCCGTTACGTTCAACTTTTTTACATATAGAAAGAGTTCACACTGTAAATTAGTACATTTTTAAATAGATTCATTATACAGATTCAAATTTTGATAGAGAATTGTAAATAAAATAAATAGATTCTTTCACATAGATTGAACTTTTAGCAAAAATGCGTACATCAAATAGATTTTTAAACTTATTTATTTTTGTTTTAAATGAATATTGAATGAGTAAGGAAATATCATTTTTACCACATTCTTTTGGTGTTATGTATAATAAATTAATTAAAATAAAGGTATTCTAATCCTGGCCTCTATACATCCTATAAAAATGTATTAAAACGAGTTAAAAGACAAGATCAACATACTACTTCACAAAACGCAAATAAGATCCGTATCAGAATTCAATTATTTGGTAGTCTAAAAATATACCGATAATAAGGTTGTGTAGAAATAAGGCAGTTTTATAATCCTTGAAACTGAATTAATGCGAGGAAGTTGATTAATATCAGGCAATACATATGTATGTATGTATTTCGTTGCAATTTTCCAAAGATACATGTAACGATATTATTTCATTGATTAATTAAAAAATACAGTATTGTGATGTAATTAGGGATGGTAGTTGGATGATATTTGTGTAAAAAATATGCAATAAATCAACTTTTTCTGTATATGTTACGTAAATTATTCGCGCGATCAAAAGTAACGTAATCGTTATTACGACGTATGTTTCATTGAAAATCAAAATAAAATTATGATTACGAAAAAATACAAGTGCGATGTTCCTTCAAATGATATTGATTAACGTCCTGATTTTATCATTATTCAAGAAATAATCATTTCTATAAAAATCAGTTATACACTGGAGTATTTCCATAATCGCCTAATTATAAGATTTGTCTGTCCCGAATATAATGTTCAATTACGTAATACGAATGAGATCTAATATGTAATATCATCGCCTTTAGTCTAATTGTGTTGAGATAATTTTTTTGGTTAGTACCATTTTTAATATTACTCACTTACAATTCCCTTAAAGTATATTTTATAACAGTTGAAATAAACGAATAAATCTTAAAGATCATTAATTTACTTCGTTTCACCTTTATGTTAGTATAGTCAAAGTCATAAAATTAATTGGCTTCGTTCACAAGTATGTTAATCGAAGTAAATAACTAGAAACAAGTTGGCTGATTATCACACTTCTAATCTTAGAAATCTTATCTCGTCTATTGCCAATTATGTACATCTCCAGTGAATCGATATTACTAAATTTACAAATTAATAGTTTCTCGGACATGGCTACTCTTATAAGAAATTTAATCAAAAATGTATAACTTAGAGTAAAATTTTTAATGGTAATAAAACTTTCATAAATTTGTTCCCTACTATTAAAATATTTAAGCAAACTTTTTTTACATTTCTTGAAACAAACGTGTATATTTGAATTATTTTTCGGTGTTCTTCAAAACGAAAGCTATACAAATAATATATACTCGTAGCTTTAAAAAGTTTACGTAAGAATCGCTGTAAGATACTTTTGTAACAACCTGTAGCTTCGATACATTAGTATTGGTGAATCATGAAATCACAGCTAACGAGTAGCTCCGGCAGGTGTTCCCGGAAACATGTAAATAATGTTATTCAGAATGTAGTAAGAATGCACAGTTGCATAAGTGCTATTTCCCGATAGCGACGCTGAAAATATTCAATCCAGGCGATAATCGACCGAATTTACCTCAACGCCGGATTGTTACAGTCGCAATAGATTCACTATAGATATTTTGTTCGTTTAAACAAGAACATCCATAATTTCACATGGATTTCAGAGCACATTAAAAATAAATAAGCAAAATTGCAATACTATGCAATATTGCGCAGCTTGCATAATTTATTTCTTTTTCTTCTTAAGCATATGAAATCTCGATGGAGATTTATTCCGCCTTACCTTATTATCTTAGAAAAGAAAAAATCACAAGTTTGTCCTTTAATTTATAAGATGCATATTCCCCTTTCGTAAAAGATTGCAAATTAAGTATAATATATATTGATTGTAAATTTAGTAAAATAACTATATGAATGTATATAACATAATAATAAATCTGTTTAGACAGTTTGTTGCTCTGCATTTTTGTGTAATTCCTTTTGTAACGAAAATGTTCTTTTATAGGGTTAATTATATAATTAATTAAATATTTCATGTTTCTGCCTCAGCAAATGTAAACGTCTCCTAAGATATTCGTATATTTTTAAAAATTTCGAAAATTAAAAGTCCGATACCAGTCATATCGATTGATTTGGTAGCTGTATTGTCACTAAAGGTACTATCATTTTTTTAAAAAGCCCCTACACGATTACAAAAGAAAGAAAACTGGAAATTTCAACAGGTTTAATGGTTTGTAAATTGTGCTAAATTTCATCGCATTAATGTTAAATTAGTAGATAGTCATTTTCCTTTGAAGTTGGGTCAAGCAAGTCAAACAGAATTTCGCAAAGATACTCTTACGTATTTGTACGAAATTATTGATTAACGATAAATTTGCAACGTTTCTTGGAATTCGTTTGACAAAATCCCTTGCAGCCAGTGTTTCACGCGATTCACGTCCTTGTCGATGACCAGTGAAGCCACGGTGAACATTGTACAATAAATCCTAACGAAATCCCCGATGCGTGTGTAGCAAATGCGATAAATAACAGTTTTAGAAAGCATTATGGACATGGACGTTCGCCTAAGTTCTCGATTTCCATTCACTGCCCCCGCTTAATATTCCCTGCGAGGAGAGCTCGGATTATCGTTCATCTTTTTCCTTTTTTTTCTTTCCATCCTCCACTCTCGGGTGGCCGATCTAAGGGGAGAGTTAAAAGACCGTACGATGTCCACTGAATATCCACGTTTATGCACGTTCGCGAATTTCCTTTCAGGAGGTACACGACACACGAAGATGTTTGCTTCCATGCACGTCTCTTGTTATACGTCGCCAAGATTCGTTGACCTTTGAAAGAACCGCCTTACGTTTTTAACCAAAAGCATGTAAAAGTAAATCGTTTATAGTTTTCGTTTGTTCGAAGATTTTGCTGTGAATGCAGCTTTTGCGGAAAACTTCAAGTTTATGCGTATATATATATTTCTTTCTCTGCATCATAATATTTAATAAATTTAAATTTAAATTTATTGAAGTTTCCATATTTATAAAATTAATAATTTATCCGCCGTGAAATAATGTATTATTGTATATCATTGACTCAATTTTATTTATTATTATTATTATATATTTTTTCCTTTACGTTATTTAAAAAGTTTAAATCTAAATGTATTTATTCAAATTTCAATATTTATTATACTGGAAACTTCTCCAGTTTGATACATTGAATAATGTATCTTGATGAAATTATATCATTCAAAATATTATCAGTTTATTAATTCTTATTTTCTCTTCTCTTTCTGTAACAAATGAAGTTATAACAAAGGATTGGGAAGATTCCTTAACTGTTGAATAAATATAATCATTTCTTTTGAGAAAATGGATTAAAAGAAACTGTACGTAATTAATTTTTACAAGTGTCGGATATTTGGTAAAAGGAAGATTAAAGCGGAAAGAAGTTTATTTTATATACATACTATGTTTGTTGGTTTAAATGACTTAAAAACTACATAATGTGGTAAAAACATTACGTGGTAAAAATATCATGTGTCATTATTTAAGTATTTTTGAGGATAATCTGCAGAGAGTAATTAAAATTATTTTTTTTATGAAAGTGCTTTTGCAAGTTCTTCTGCAGTTATCGCAAATATTGTTTTGTATTCTTTTTTGAAATATTACGATAATGTTATTTCACGCAGCTTTATCGTTTTTATAAATTATTTTCTTTCCTTTGGTTTTAATGTTACTTCAACTTCGATGGTTATTTTAGCAACACTGTCTAAATTTTGCTTTTTTTTTTATTACGAGTTTAAGGTCATATGCACCTTCCAAAATTATTAGTGGTCCAAGTGACAGTATAATGGTCGTATAGTGGGACAAACACTTATCTACAGTAAGTAGTAAAATCCAATATTCTTTGGCAAGGCTAGAGCCTTTTGGCAAAAGACTTCTTTCTTTGGCGAGTTTAACGAATTTGGTAATTCGTGTTATGCTCTTTTCATACTGTACTTAGAGACAGGTATTTAGGATATGATTGATGTGTTTTGTATGTCGCAAGTATCGCAGATTTTTATTTATTTTAAGTACTACTTGCTTAAGTACTATTTTATTCTCCTTTTAAGAAGATAGTTAAATGTTTTTGTGAAAACTTTAATATTCTTTGATATATGAGTCGACAATGATGTGTATAATATTATTTTTATGAAATGTAGATACGTAAGATGCAACATTGATTTCATCAGGTCTTGCTACAAATAGTTTTGTCTCGTATTTTGCTTCCTGAATTTCGGAAGTAAGATTAAACGGTAAATATTGAAAATAGTTATTTAATGCTTAGAAACATTATAAAAAGATTATTAGTAAAAAATGATTAATAGTAGAAATAGTGCTTAATTGTGTTTTATGACAACAGTGTTTAACCGCAGGTAGCAAAAGCAATACTATACAGAATAAGGCGATCCAATTGAAAATTATTACGTGACCCACATTATTTTACACATTTATCATTATCGTAAAAAAAATTCGTTCATTCGATCTGGTAACATTGGAATGCTTTAAAAGATACGATACGATGAAACGTTCCAAAGCAATATAGTGAAATATTATCTGAATGTTTCGAAAAGAAATTTAAGAACGAAAATAATATTTTTAAGAAGTATAAAAGTATCGAAACATAGTTGTACAAGATAATAGATGATACATCATACGATAGGAAATACGATAAACTTTTTATGTTCTAAGGTTAAATATGTACAATAAACACGTTAATTGCGAATTTAATTATTCTCACGGTTTATCGTGTTTTATTCTATTGAATTAACTTGCATCTACAAGCGAACGTTTCTTGTAATTAGCTTTACGAATCGGTTTCGTTATGCACAAACAGAGTATCAGTCTTAAAGGATTGTTGACCTTGTTATCGTTCCAACACCTGTATAATTAACGATGCAATCTACGTACTTATCTGGCATGTAGTTAAAACAAGAAAGCACATTACGAATTGACGAAACGATAGATATGCAGGTTTTATCAGAAGTTAACATGTCCACAAAACTGAGCAAGCTTATTATACAATCAGACCGTTTGTATTAAGTCTTTATAATCCCTTTTCCTTATCTTCGAAAGCTTGTGTTTAATCCTGTATTTCCTACTTTTGTATCGCTTTCGGTTTATCTTTCGATAAATAATTTTTCTATGCAAAAATTGTATCAAAATTCAAATATTACATAATCAACAAGTACGAACCACGAAATTCTTTATCACTACGATTTATCATCGAAGACATTAAAAATGCATACAAAGAAAGTTAAAAGCCTTCAAAGACATCATGTTTTTTTTAAATATCTTAACGGTCTATTAGAACGAATTTTTGTTAATCCTTTCATTTTTTAAACGAAGCCCTTGGATTCTGAATATTTTTCTGTAAAAATCTGCTGCAGTTGTTAGTTAATCATATAATAAAAATTTATTATACACAATACAATGCTATTTTTCTTTGATATAAACCTGTATGCAATTTACAAAGATTATGACAAAATTATTATTTGCTAATATTCGTCAATTATTTCTGCATCATATGGTTACTTTCTCGTGTCAAAGAAGTACAATTACAAGGAGGACGCATAAAAATCAATAAGAAAGCACGTGAGTGTATACTTATTTTTGCTCTTGTAACTCTAAAAGGAGATTTCTTTCGAATAACTGTCACATTATTTCTATATTAATAATCGCTAATGGCTGGCTTGAGGTGGGTGCCGTAAATTAGACAATATGAATGCACCACATATACTTAATGACTATCATTATCTGCGAAACAGAACAGTATGAAAGAGTACCCGCCTGCGGGGAGCTTGGTTGCATTCGATTCGAACCCTTGACCAAATCGATTTTAGGTCGCGATACCCGCATGGAATTCTCTGTTTGATTACGTTCTGACGCTCGTTTGTTTGCTTATTTCTGGAATAACATACGCGAAGTTGATTAAATAACAGAACGATGGAGGCAGTGTCAATTAATTGGGCAATAAGCAATGAGTTATAGCTTATGCGACATAAATTTGAGTGGGTATCGCATCAATAAGAATAATACGCACGATAGTAGTGAATTTCATAATCATTGATCATCAGGCTATTATATATATATAATCGATGAAGTGTATAAATTTCAATTAATGGTAGAGGAGATCGTAGAAGAAAGAGTTGGTTCTTATTTATGAGAGAGATATGTATTTTATATATATTGAAATTTCTTATTTAATTATAAAAAATTGTAAATATGAAAGATTAATAGTTGATATGAAAGTTTATCTTAAATTGATTATCCAAAGTCCTGTACTCTTTATAATATTTAACGTAAGTAATACAATTTTCTATCTAAATTACATCTCTTTAATTATATTCGTAAAAACATCGATACCAACATTTAGCGATGACGATCTCGTGTCATCGTGATGTTAAATTTTATGCTCGTTCGAAAACGCGTTTTAATACGATTTAAAAGGGAAATTAAGAAAAGAGTGGGGGAAAAAGGCAACTTTCGATCGACTGAAGAATTCCGCGAACCGTAGCCGGCCGATTTCACGCAGTGGCATTTAGGAAATGCAAATTCCCCGGCCTGACATTTCGCTCGGTCTCGCGCAGCGTCACGTTAAACTGTAAGTCGCTTCTTGACGGCTACGAATCGCTTACCCGCGGCTAAATAGAAGGGAAACGATCCCTGAACTTCCTGTCGGCTCCGCTATCTTGTCAATCAACTGTGAATCAATTTTTCTAACATTTCAGGAGGCACGTTTCACGCGCGATGATTGGATCAATCGTTTCGACGTTACCTAACCAATTCAGAGATTGAAAACGCTGTTTTCAATTTCGTATGTTAAGCACGAAATAATCGATGGAAGAATGATTATATGAAGATGTTGAAAAGACGAATGGATTTTTAGAGGGGAAATTAATGGCTTCTGCTCGATCTTATACCTTAAGAGTATTGTGAAAAGCAATTTCGTATCGTTAGATTATTTATGAATTATCGAACGAAATTTATTTGTAAATGCATGTAGAATGCAGTAAGTAAACGTAGTTAGAATGAAACTGGTGAATTAACGATCTTTGCTTTTCCATATTATTTGTGGAAGATTAAAAATAATGTTATCTTGCCACTATACGCTGTTGAAATATTTTTAATGATTTAGATTTTCCTTGATTATGAAATTGTATTGACTATTTGTTTAACTTGTGATCTTATTGAAACGCTACTTATTGGTCTATGTTACTACGTGTTATATTGATAATTTGTTAATATCTTCTATTTATTGTCTTCAATATATTATTATAGAAATAATATAGATATTCTGTCCATTGCTAAAAAATAGGGAAAATAACTAAAATACCATCTGTGTATATTATTCACAACCATTTAATTATTACGAATATCATTTTTAATCACTGCCGAAGGTTTCCTATCTTTCGTACAATCTCATCCAATCAACGTAAATCTAATTATCTTAATGAAGATATTTAAATAAAGAACTAATTATTACATCGAGGAACATTATTTATGATATTTACAATTCAGTATGTCCAATAATGATAAATAAACTGTATGCAACGGTTCGCAATTTGTATTGCCTATCCCAATTATTACAGCTCGATTAGCAACCAAGTGTGGCGATAAAAATAATGTGTACGTTACTATTAAATTTATGAAGTCTTTAAATAAATGAAAGCTCATTAATACCGAAGTTGATCAACGAAATGCTTGATAGTATTTATTATCACTACTACTAATATTTCTAGTTGTACCATTCGAAGTTTAATATGTGACTCAAAATTAATATATTCATAGTTTCCATTGCTAATTTGGGACATTTTTGTTGCCACAAAGTATTTTAAAATTAAATTTTTCTCAATGCTTAATCTCATTTTCAACACAATGTGTATATTTCCACTAAAAAAACATACGAATATTTCTTAATTGATGTATGATTTTTACGATAATGGTCACAGGTAACCAACAAACCCTAGTATAATTGCATAATACAGTTTTTAGATAAAAATTTGTTATCTTCGCGGAAGAAAATATACAGCATACTGAAATACATAAATATTTTATTATATGAAAAAAAACATATTACGTATTTTACTATGATTCAAAGACTAATTAAAATTTCCTACGAATTAATTCCATATCTACATTAGAGAATATAATCTGAGCTAATTGAATTTTTTATGAAACTTCGAAGGCTTCATCTGAATTATTTAACTATGTCTATATTTTTTGCTAAATAAATATACATATGTACCTAATCAATAAATTCTTCAAACTACATTTATATTAAAAATCTAAAAATCTATTATTTCTCATAGCGAAGTACCACTATAGTTTGTGGTGACAGCTTCACAATTAATTAAAAAAATCGATAATAAGGATGATTAAGAGAACATCAGCATCCAACTGAACAAAACGAAAAATTTGTAACGCTATAAGGTAAATTTGGGGAACGTTAAGGAGGTTATAGCTGCTAAGATAATTTCGATGATGGAAGACACGTGAGGAACAGTTGCATCCTCAAATTACCAATAATGATTGCCTTCCACCCGATAACTTTATTCAAGCCTGTTATTACAGACAATTTTTTCGACACAAGCGATTCCGCACGAAGATTTAGTTTTGTTCATTTACGAACGATGCGCGTATGAAATATTCGTTTCGAATTCAAAATAACTGCAAAATTGATCGTAGTCGATAAGATCGAATTTTAAAAGGCATCTCGAAATGAACATCGATTTTATTTCGTTTGAATTAAAAGGAAGTATGCTCGTGAAACTCGAGGAAAGAAAACGAGTGGAAAATATTAACGAATATCAATGACGATTTCGTAAAAATTATTATTGAAAAATCTAAACTAAGCCTTGCTTATCTTAATATGAATATAATTTCGACATTTTTCTTTCGGTGATAATAAGAAGATTTCCTTTTAGGTGTATCACACGGAATTATATTGAAATTGAAATCTGCATGATAATTTTACGCTTTGATATTTATCTTATTGGTTTTATGCTATACAGAGACGATTTTGAAAGAACATGCAGAATCATTCGGTATTAAATTTAAACGCGTTATGTTTCTTGCTCGTTTTTCTTCAATTTATTAATTTATAAATTGTGAATTGTATCGAGTAAATTAATTTAATTTGTTAAATGGAAGTAGGTATGAAATTGATTTTAATAATATTAACAGAAATGAGTATTGTTATATATTGTTAATAGAAATAAATAATCTTATGATATTTATACATTTTGTTAAAACACAAATTTTAAAAGCAAATTTAAAACGTCGAACAAAATACAAGAAAAAGAAGGAGAGGAAAGTTTTAAGCGTTAAAAAAATACGCAATTATTAGAGATATTCAATGATAAGAATGTAATTTACAAAATGTTTTCAATTATACAACAGAAGCAATTGATAAAATACTCAACGTTGAAAATACAACTGGTATAAGTGATTCTTTACATACAATAAAATAAAGAATGTTAATTTGGATTTTCGTTTTCGTCTGTGAAAATATACAAGAATATATCTTATCTCTCTTTCGAATATTATCTTTCTCATTCAATCTGTTGTTCGTGTGTATTTAACATTTGTACCTTTTAACATAACAAAACTTTATAAAAATCCATCCTTAAATATGTATATCACAATAATACGAAACAGTAATATTGTTTATTTGCTTATATTATTTGTTTTGCAGTTCCTACGTACTTAAATACTATCCTTGTGAAGTAATGAGATTCATTATCGTGCCAACATGATTTGAAATCAATTGAAGGTCAAGATAGTAGACAGCAATTATGTTTAGCTGCTTAAACGAATCATCAAGTAATTTTCTTCAATGATTGAACTAAGTGGGATAAGTAACAAGGTTTTATACTATGCATATAAATGTGTTTTCTCGACTTTATCATATTCTGCTATTCTTTCTAAACGCTCACTAAATATTGGATTATTAGAAATACTACTCCGCACGTTCTTAAATTTGTTCCAAATTTTAGCAACATAATTGTAATAACCGTGTTGCGTTTATAATACTAATAAAATTTCAAAATGATCTACACGCATAATATATTTAACATGTCCATAGCAATTTTCTATGATAAACATTCAAATACTTTCATGAATCACTATGTTTACTATTATTATATCGTACGTGAATATAGATTTAAAATATTCCTCCTATTATTCTTCTACTACTTATTTTCCACTTGATTATTTTACATTCAAGTAAACTTTCAGCTTTAAAATATCTAACTTACATCATCAAATTCAGTTCACCCTAACAACGATATTTATAGCGTCATTCTTCATCAATATTTTTCCATTTGTGCCAAACAAATTGGATGTTTTATCTGCTTTCTATTATTTACTAACTTTTATCATTCATACTGTTTCTACACCAGATTATCTGCAAATTGCGGAATATCGCGAAAGTGAGTGTTTTCTCTTTTAATCTACCCAGCACTTACTCACGTGCGTATTTATGTTAGCCGTACTATCTCTATTCTTTACCATCGATACTATTGTACCGTCTCCATTCAACAATTGACACGTTATACGCGTAACGTACATATAAATTACTTCTGATCGAAGACTATCGCGGATGGTTAGTCAATTTACAGTCACGCCCTGGATACACATACCATTAGGATTAAGTGGAATTAACATACACGTACATGTTTGCCTACGCGGAATCACGCGACGGAATACACCTCGTAGACTTTTGCCGACCTCAATAACGTGACGTCCTATTAGCGGTTCGATCGCGCGGTTCGACTAATTGCGTCAGACGTGAAATTAATTAATCATTACCAACCGGAAGGTAATCGCGATTTATCACGAGCACCATCGATTTGTTTTGCTACAGACGAGATGCAGAATGGACACGCGACGCGAGTCTGCTCTATATTTTTATTTCTGTACGAGGTCTCCAAGATTTTTATATGATACTTTTATCAAATCTTACGACGATTATTAATTTTCCATAGATGATAATATTGGTAATTAGCAAAGCGCGGATTTCTATGCATTTGTGAAAAATTTTAAGACGCCAAAACGAATAGAATATACGTAATATGCAGAAATTAGGGGTAGGCTGGAACCCTAAAACGTCCCAAGTATTCCGTAATTCGAGATTGTCGGGATTGTCCAGAATTATAAAATTATATAGTATACTATAATATTTTATAAGAAAATATTATATCTGTTGCATATTTCGTTATTAACTTTGCTCCATATTCTAGCCAGTATAATTTTAAAATTCTCGTGAATCCCGCAAGTCTTGGGAATCCCGACTTAGTCGAGAATCTTGAAACTCCTGGGAATCCCAACAATCTCTAGTTATGAGATAGTTATGAGATAAAAATTGGCTGGCCGATCTGATATTTTATTTTTGAGATCTCGCACACTTCTATATAAAAGTGAAATATTTTCTAGAGTGAAAATATCATTATTTTATCTAATAGAATTATATTGGCAAAAAAGAATGCACGATATATCATGAACTTTACATGCTAGAGGAATTTCAGAAAGTGTTTGAATTAATTGTAAACACGAGATTTATTTATTATTAACTCTATCATTTGATATCCATACTGAATTTTAGAAATTCAGGGAGAAGATTAGGGAACTCCACCATAAATTTTATAATATAACAGGTATTTATTATAGTATGCGATTAAAGTATTATATACACATAAAACCAAATCTAGATTGATTCATGTAAAAGAAAAGCTAATGTACGCATCGAACATACATATAAGAAAAATGTACATATTTTTTCGGTATATAGTAGTTTCTATATCTTGAGATTGTATTATTGTTTTTTAATTCTGTGTATTCATCTGTCTATTTAAGATTAATGGAGAATCGCATATTCATTACTCATTCTTGCAATAATTTCTCGTAAACGGACCACTGACGCTAAGTCATAATAAATAGTCTTGAAAAAAGTTATGCAAGTCACGCGGACTAGTAAATCTGTGATCTTGACACTTACAAACGAGATTCTTTGTAACAAAATTAGCAATACTGCTAATGAAAACGAAGGATTGTTTCAAGAAAATTAACATTTATTTATCTATACAATTTTATAGTGGAATATCTGTTATATTTTCACAAATAAACTATTATCAAATACAAATTGTCGATTAACATTTAAATTATTTAAGCGATGTTGGAATATTTAGATATTATTAACAGTTAAAAAAAAATTTCAATGGATACTATTTTGCGCATTTCATTCGAGCATTCGTTCTTAATATGCATACTAGACGATCAAATTATCTAATTGCAGGGTGAATGACTCGTCGAATCGTTGAATTCTAAAACAAAACACGTCCGCGTGTGCGTTTAAGCTCGCTTCGAGCACGTTTAGTACGTGTCCGCAATATTAACATTTTTTCCTTGAAATTCTCCGGGAACACCTGAATTATCATTTTTCAAGAAAACTAGACGTCAATATGCCGGGCTACGTTTTCTCAGAAAGCAAACTTTCCTCACATCTCGCATCAGGTGATAAACTTCGCGTTTAACAAGTTACTTTTCAATTTTAAGTAGATTCGTCACTCGTGTACATCCTCCGTAGTCTTCGTCACTTTAAATTACTCAATGCAATACATTTTTAGAGTTTGATATTTTTTAATAATAAACTGAATAATCATTAGTTTATTATAAAATACGCATATTATTTGTTGTATCATAAAACATTAGGACATTATACCGCAGATATTTAGAATTAAAAGTTAGTTATACGTAGAAACTGAGAATAATTTCTAATGTAATATATAATGTTCCTGAAAGAATAAAAAGAATTTTCTGTTAAACAGAATCAGTAAACTTCTACCACTTGGACTATCGCACAACTTTATTATCAGACATAGTTTGACAAACGGATTTAAGTTATGGAAGATCGGGACCTGCATTGATAGATGGGTAAGTAAGATGCTACAAAACTTCTATCATTTTCTACTAATCGATTAAACAGTATGCGTGGTTTATTATTATTAATGGTATAAAGATCTCAGTTCTATCTTAATTAATGCGTTATTCGTTTCATTGATCTTATTAAATGTATTGCCAAAAATCTGGGAACAACGCAAGAATATTTTGAATACCGCGACTTCATCTCAATATATTGACTTTGCTATATACGTTGCATAAATTGAAAATTGATTGAAAAGATATAAAATACGTGAGGAAGGTAAATTAATAGCAATACACATAGATAAGTTTGCAAATAAGACAATATTATATAAATCTCATTTTTGTAAAGTACACATACATTTTATCATATTCATATCATATTTGAAGTCTTTCCTATTAGAATTTTCTTAATTTATTTGTCTGACATTTACACTACCATCCACAAGCACTTGATGTAATTTGATTAAAAGGTTGATACTTTTGTCATATGTCGATTTGTTGTATCTTGTCATGCAGCTGTGACAAAACACTCTGATAAGTTTCAACGGAATATATCAGCACCACTCATGGTTGACACTTCACAAAATCTCTATAAACTTTTCGATCAACCAATGTTTTCATTAGTATCTCCAAATTGTATATACATACATGCCAGAAATAAAATCAAAGACTAAAATCAGATCAAGGATTTTCGCTTGAAGCATATTTTATATATTTTCAATATTAATTGGGAAATGTTCAAATGCTTATGGGTGCGCTGTAGTGTATGCATATCGTTTACCATCACACTATTACTACCACCAAGACATAGATCCAAGGCATCTTCGTACAAAACCAACTCACAACCCTTATCATTCATCCCTCTATACGCGTCGTAAAGACAAGTATGATCGTCGATGACAAGTCGTTACTATTTTAACGAGGTCCAGACGACACTTAACTTATGCATTCTCGTCACATGCGCCTCAGCAAATAGGTATGTAGGTGATAGAAACTTTTTTTCCACGTGCAACACGCCCGTGCTGACTCACTTCGAGTATGCATCGAGTCGAGAAATCGACTCTGCATCCTGATCGGAACACGATTTCCGTGAAACCGTTGATTTCACCGTTGCGCCAAAATGCTTCCGTTTTCGTTGACAACCTTTTAACACTCCGACGATAATCCACACCAATGGTCATAATTAACAGAAATAATAAAACTTGTGTACATTATACAAACCTTTCAGAAACGAAAGTCGAGGATTGAACTTTGTCTCAATTTCACTATTTGGACATACGATTAGCGTACAATTTTTATCAAATGACAAATAATTTATTTTTATAATTATATTATTTACTTAACGAACTGTTGTTTATATAAACTGTATTTATTTAAATGATATTTTAGTTAGTATCTAGTTCAATGAATGAACTTACTGAATATATAATATCTATAATTATAGTATAATATCTATAATTATAATATCTAAATTTGTGAATTTCTATGAAAAATCGTAGTTCTTAATTATATTTATAAAAGTGTGAAGCTGTATAAATAGCCTTCTTCGAATTTCTATTTATATCGAAATAAATCGAAATAAATCATAATCATAAAATTCAAAGTAAGAACGTCTAAAAATCAGTATTAAATTTCCTTCGTTGTCAATCTTTCTTGCCATTTTTCGAAAAATGTTGTCGATAATAGGTCGTTGTTAGTAATAAAAGCAGCTATTTGATAAAGCGTTAACGTAATCAATTGTATGAAATTCTCACGCCGATTAATCGTGTCGTCCCTGTAGCACGATCAAACGCGACTCGCGACAACTTAATGGAACGATAAGTTAGCGGTTAGAGAAAGCAGAGCTTGATAAATTCGAACGGTATTCAAGTTCAGGTCTTAACAAATTCGACCATGATAATCGTGACGGAGAACGATGGACTCGAATGAATTTAATTTTCTGTTAGATGTCGTTTCTGTTCATTCTATATGAATGGGCTTCTTGGTGAGATAAAAAGAATAAAGTAAAGAGGATTTTATTGTGTTGATTCCGATGCTTTTGTGCGATGCTTTTGTCGAGTAGTTGCGATATATTGCGATTTACAATTTTCCTTTTTTTCTCATTCTCTTCTTTTTACATTTATTATAGGTAAATTTCACAATTGTACTAATACTATTAATGATATTTTTCAACTTACAAGTTACGAATCAGAAATTCATAAATTCTATTGTATAGTAGCAACAATTTTTCTAAGTTTATAAATTTAATTAATAAATTTCACAAATTGTCCTATTTGATATAAAATTCTAAAACGAAATTCTACATAAATGACCTATGACTTGCTCAATTGCTTAATTGTGCAAAGAGAGTTCAAGAGGATTGATAACTATACTGATTTGTATGAATCTAAATGATTAGTCTGAAACAAATGAAATGGATTTATATAGTATTGGAAAAGCAGCAGAATGTTTACAGAGGAATTTTCTTAACATTGAATTTTTCTGTTGCAGAATTTTTGTTTCGCCAATTTTTGCTTTCTTTTAAACACACATACAAAACTATATCAATATTCTGGCTATTCACGATGAATATTCAAGAACCGCTAATATTTTTATTATAAATCCTGTTAATATTTGATGAGCACGTATTGAAGGATGATATTGATCCGTAAAATCGAAACTCTGAAGAAACGACATTTCACACGTATCAACTGAATATTTCTAATAGAAGCCATAATGTTACATAATCTTGCCACGAGTATTATATTGGCTGATTAATAACATTGGAAACTGCTAATTTAATCGATGCATTTGCCTTATCCTCTTATAAAATCTATTAAAGTTACATGTTTAAACTCTAGCATTTCGTTTCATACATAATAATCACATGATCTTTTTTCAAGCATCCTTGAAATGTTGCAGACACTCGATTCAGTCAATCAATCGAAACTTTCTTAAATATGCTTAAAATACAACGTTTCGAATAAGTTGAAATCACGTTCATTTCACAGTCATCATTCTCCGTCAGATTTATCGTTGTCGAATTTATCAATCTCGAAAACGACATGTATCCGTTTTTTGTTCTTCGCGAGACTTATTTATTATTGCAACGAAGCGATGCATTTTAGCACATCTTCAGTACTTTAATGTATTGAAGTACACAGAGTGTTTCGGAATGAGTGTTAACAATTCAAAAAGTACTTTGGAATATTGATCGCAAAATAAAATTTGTTCTAAATAACATAGTTCTTTTATCATTTGTATAACTTATATTTTTAAATTAAAATTAGATTATATAATGTTATTAATGTATAAATGTATATATATAAGGAATGTATCATGCAACCGATGACTACTAATGAGACAACTGATAAGGGAATATTTCTTGAATAGAAAAAGTAGAACAACACAATTCTGTCGCATATTTCAAATTTGTTTTATTATGTAGTCTCAGTCTCGTTTCTAATAATTGTAAGAATAATTATACGTCGCTCTATATGATAATTATACAACAATTATTTCATCAAGTTTAGGATTTACACTTTTATTTAAGGAACTCATTGTAAGAAACACAAACTATCTATGCTGGAACAACATGCTGTATTCTTTAATGCCGAGCATGGAGACTGTATCATCTGTGAAATATAAACATAACTAATTGTAAGAATATTTCAAGAAAACTAACTAGAAAAGCTAAAGTTTAAACGACTTTAATCAATTTTTCTCTCAACTTATCATACATCCATACCGATAAATATACATACATATGCGTATGCTTAATCGTGGAAAAACATTTCTATCGTATATAAAATAATTTCATTTCATTAATATTGTCAATGTAGACGTAACAACGGGTAATTACTTTCTCATAGAGTATCCGACGATATAATTCTGTATCAATGACCAATGAGATCTATAAATATTAAAGCTCTTTCTCTAAAATAAGACAAGTAAAAAAGAAAGGGAGAATATTCTGAGAAGATTTATCGCAATAAGATTAATGTATAATATAAATAACCACAGTTGCTGAAATTCGAAAAATAACTAGTTCTAGTATAACATATTATTTTTTAAGAGTGTTTTATAGTCTGTCAAGTAAAAAACTAGCTATTTAACTCGAAAGACCAGCCACTAATATGGGAAATAATTTCCGGCGCGATTGCCAAGGGCGAAGAATAATAAATAAACTAGCGAAAACGAGATTTAATTCGAGATAACAACCAATTATTGGCCAGGACAGGTGACGACTACAAGTGTCGACATTGTGACGAGTAACGACTAAGGAGAACAACTAGCAACTAAGGATGGCGATTGACAACTAACTACTTGTTTCTAAGAGGCAACCAATTTTACAGTATCCTACTCCAGTAGATTTGTAGCGAAACATACCCCTTGGGCGGAGATAAAGAGGTTAGTCGCTGGTTTGGCAACAGGGCAATCTCAGCAGGTCAAAGGTCGCCAGAAGATTCTTTGGGATATGATCTTAGGCTACTTTTCTAGCAAGGAAACGAACAATGATCTCTAAAGAAACGAATTTTTACCAAGTGCCGCATGTGGCACGCATATTAAAATGTATAAGATGTTTCGCTGTGTCATAAAGTCACCGCGTTGCATTCCTTAACACTGAGTATTAAATAAAAGTGAAAAAAGTGGAAAAAATGTTTTTGATTATATAAAGTCATCGTTCGACGCAGTAGTCTCGAAGAAGAGAAAAAAAATATTTCCTTTTATATGTTATGTAACATCGTATGTAAATAACGTTAATGTCCATCGATTCACTTTCTCTCTTACCTCCCTCGATCTTCGGATCGCATGACACACAGGAACAGTGAACGAGCATTCGTCGAAAGGAGATTGTCCCGTGGCCGATCTATCGATCGATAGATCTCTGCGGCTTGACCGACAGGCCGATTGAAAACCGGTGAAAGTTGCCTGTGGTTCTCTGTATTCTGCTTCCATTGCCATCGATTCCGTTCATTTCTTTGCTTGACCGCGTGTTAGTGCGATTACAAAACCGCGAGCTTTTCTTCCCGTTGTCTACCGATCAATTTTTCCATCGTTTCTCATTCTCAGCTCTAGTTTTTAAATAAAATTAGCTGTTTGATAAAATTATGAAAATATTTCTCTATGTTATATCATTTTTCTTTAAACATGTCTGTTATATTGTAGCGACCCCTATTATCAGGATCATCTATTATCCTGATCACTCCCTATTATTAAATTAAGGGGCCAATAATCGTAGAATATTTATTATAATATTTAGTAGATGAGATAAACTTATAACATAAAAATCCATAAACATCCGTAGTCTAGTCGTTATTTTTATTTTCGTGCCAATAACATTTCATAAAAGAGATAAGTCTCTTTTAAATCGATCGCGGTTTCCATAGTAATAGGCAGATTGTAAGTGCTTATGCAAAATCAAATTTTATGCATACATCTTAAGAAATAGAACCTAAGCAGAGATTTTATTCGCTCACTAGAATTATAATGGTTATTATGGATATCTTATGTATTTCTATGTACATCCTGGATATTCTTGCATCTTTCAAATTTGCATAAATGCATAAACATCTATAGTCGAATAACAGGAAATTTATGTTGCGAATAAATTAAATGTTTTAGTACGCGTAAAAAATACATTATACATATAATTAAACTACTGACAAAAAAATTGAAATCACTTATTCCATTGTATCTATACCCAATCATAAATTATTAACTTCGTTATTAATTCGACGTCATTGCTATGGATACTAATAATTCTAAAATGATTATTTTCTCTAGCTGGATATATTTTTTACGAAAATGTTCCTAAAGTAAGATATTATAATAGAATTGAATGAAATTTCATTTGTTAGAAAAATTCTATACGAGCCAATAATTGACAAATACGAAAATAAATGGAAAATAAAGTTTTAAAATTATAGAAGGAGTCGTTAATTTCTAAAGAATCTTCTAATAGTGTGACTTGTAGAATTTTTTTCTATCGAGTTTCATTGCTTATTAGAATCGAATTAAAAATTAAAGAAGATTCAACTCTTCTACATTCCTTAACCATTTTCTATAACATTTTCGATGACGTGATATTTTATCTACTAACGCTATTGTTCTTAGTAATTGTCCTACCACTGTGATTATCACGCTCGAATAAAATCAAGTACATTGCTGAGGTGTTTGTAATTTATAGAAACGATTTCTCTCTTAGTCATAGTTACAAAGATTTAATATAACAGATACCAATGTTTTATCGATCTCGAGAAACTAGTATAAATCTGATCGCAAAGAAATATTAAGACTAGGAATAATAAATGAATCTAGCGTTTCAACAATGTTTCATGTACTTTATGTTTGATTAGATATCGATTGTTTATAAAGATTGAGTAAAAGTCGAACGTATCGAAGAAAGGTGGTTGCAATCGTTATCTACATTCTATATCATAGGAAAAGAAACCGAGTGAAATTCCACTTTCACCTCTCTTTTAAACTGGCTTCCCGCTACGAAGAAAGAATCATATCACTCTTGTTGGACATTCGTACGCACGCGAGGTATTTTCATATAAAAGATCTTTATTTTTATTTTATTAACAATACAATGTTAGTTGTGAACTTTCATACGTTAACATACTTAAGAGATATGTAATCCTGAAAAACCTTAATGAATATATATGATCGTTGTAATGTACGAGTAGAAAGTATAAATTTGTCTTCTGAAGTATAAAAGTGTTTAATTATTGTAACATATGGCGTGAAACCGGCACGATGACTTTCGTCTTGACTATTCCTTAAAGTCTGCCATAATTTTTATGCATGATTCATCGTTATCGATAGTGCTTCCGTTATCTGAATTGTGTCAGAATGACACGTTAAAGCGTACGAGCCTCTCAGAAACCAAACCTATCAATTCTACTTTTCGTCAACTTCTCGATTTTATTACATAAACGCACGATTAATATTCAATTCTTAAGAATTAAATTACACACATTCATTTGTTCCATTTACTATTATGACACAAAATTTATTTTATTAAAAAATCTTTTTTTACCACAAGTTACACAAGTTATCTTGACTAGTAGTTTAAAATGGTCTGGAGACTTGGTCTGATGTTTCAGCTGAAACGCATCGATTAGATTAATCCGATTGATTTACCAATACCTCAAATACCCTTTCAACTGCACTTTCATTATCACAAACACGTGTCGAGAAATTCATTTGCCATTACACACACCTATTCAAAACCCTATTAAAAAACCAATTCAAATTTACATTCAGAGCTACAGATTCTAAATCCATATTTACGTTCACGAATTTTCACAAGAAGTCAAAGGTTATGTAATCTCCATCAGAATCAAATCTTTTATCACCCAACGTGATACCGATCCCCGGCGTAATTTTTCACCGGCGAGGAAACGGATCTCACGCCCCGATAAATTGACGTCTGGCGCTGTAATCTCGATGATCCAGAATGAACGATAGCGTTTTCTGTATCGTGAGGAGATTACGCGACCTCACGTAGAGCTCTGAACGATTAATCGGCGCGGTTAATGAGCCGATCGGTAACGAGATCCAGGAACGAAATCACTGGACCAAGCGCGAACCATCGTCCACAGGAGAGGAAGAACCGTCTTTCTAACTATGTACGTATCTATCTTGCTTAGTAGGTCGAATCGATTACCCCCCTCCCCGTATGCTCGAAAACAAGATTAATCGAAAGCAGGCGCGCCAGTATGACGATACCGCGATGCTGTGATGCTGCGAAATAGGCTTTCGGATCGCTTTTGTTCTTGTCTTATTATTTTCAATTGCATCAATTGCCAGGATTATTAGCAATTACTTTTTGATAAATAATGCACGTGTATCGTCGTGGTACTCGCGTACAAAGCTTTAATAGTCCGAGGCACAGGGACCTGTGTTATCGGTACCAAAATTCTACTACTCTAATGTCTCGACACGTATACGCAGAGAGAATAAGGATGAGTTCGTGAAACTGACGAACACGAGGTTAATCTACAGTTTCGTGTGAATTTCGAACCACCAAAATCGCGGCGAAATAATTGCGATACAGTTACGAATCGATCATATAGATCTTGTTTCGTCGATATAGCTCTAATCTTCCTCTCGCATTCTCCTCTTTAGTTTTCCGCCCTGATATTACTCAATCGCTATATTACACCTAGCGTGGAAAACTTTCGAGGTTTCGATCGATCGTTTCCTACAGACGAACGTGGTGACATGACGTTACTCTATTTAAAGACCATTTTTCGAAATACTTGCGGGGTAGAAGCAGGATAAAGTAATGTACATATTAGTGATTTAAAAGATTTGATTGATATTGTATTAGAGGAACTGAAACAAATTAATTAGTAAACACGATAAATGGAAAAAAAGTTTGAAACGTTTTCTAAGCTGTATAAAATGATCCCTATCTTGTCTGATTAGTCGACTGGTTTATCGAAACTGGTTTAATGTTGTTTGATTAGGTTGAATCGTTTTAAGCGTAAGGTTAGATGATTAATTCTGCTATCGAGTGTCATTCCTGTCGACTAACTCTAACTCTGTCACACTCGAATGCAACGGAACCTCCTTGAAATTGATTAATCTTGCACGCGGTTTTATGCGAACTCTCTTGCGACAAAGTACTACTCGTAAGTTGAAGGCTGACGTGTAAAATAGAATCGTATTTTAGTCGATTGTAATAAAGTCTAACTTTTGTCAAGTTAAAGTATTTATGTATAATTATCATGATCTTAATTTACATACTGGCGTCTCTTTAACACTTTTTCGACGGGATATTTTTTATTAATATAAAATGATTGATAGATCGAATTGAAACAAAGTTTATAATTACAAACTGTGAGCAGGATAGAAAAAAATTCGGTAATTGTAATATTAATTGATATGATATCGTTATCCGTGTTGTTAAAAGAAAAATTCCATTCAATTGTTAAAATTTTTATTTAGAAAAGAAAGAATACCCGCGACAATAAATAGAAAGTGCAAAAGCAGCGAAACAGATAAGATTACATTGTTCCATAACAACGACGAATTTCGCACTGACAAATCATTAGTTGATAAGGAGGTTCAAAATGGAGCAAGGTTTGTATCAATCACTATCGTTTCGACGAACCGATAATTTAATTGCTAAACACAGAATCAGCTACGAGGAATCGCAGTTCACTCTGCAACGTTCGACAAGCTCGCAGAACATCGTTTATCTTCTATTTCGATCGGCGTTGCTTTGAAATAGCATTCGATGACGAACGAAATACTAGATTCAAATCTAAGAGACAGGTCGCCGTAACTGCAATAACTTGTTGCTATCCGATCCGTGGAACTGAAAGGACTAATGCATCGTAGCATATATATTCAGTTGGTATCGATCGTTCTTATCGTATCTATGCGCCGTTTAAGTAACAAAAAGGTACCTAATAGCGATGATGTAATAATAAAGAATACAACTTTAAAAGTCTTTAAAAATATAATATTTAAACAATAAAATGATTCTCTTTAGTCTTTGGTACATTACTCTTATAGCTCTAGTACTCGTTGTAGTACGCTGATAAATACAGTTATAAAAAATTATTGTAATCTAAGGAAAGCTTAGTTTGTAAATATACATTGAGGAATGAACACGAACAGAATAGGCCATTCCAGAATTCAAAAGAATATTATATGATACATAGAATCGTAAGAACGTATTTGCGTGTGTTTTTTCATGTATGAAAATATCTTCCTACATTGACAAGGATGGAAAGCAGATTTATTGATATTTTCTGTAATATATGAGGACATGCGCGAATGAAAATAAAAGGACTTTTAGGAAACTAGCTACATAAGCTAACATTGTCAATGCATTAGAAGAGTAACAGAAATAAAACGGTAAGTTGCCCAGAAAATCAGTTTGAAGTGGAAAGTTTGAAATGAAAAATTATTAATCGTCGACGAATTTAGCAATGAACGAATTTTGTTTCTTCTATAATGTAGCTACTAGTCTACATTTTCAATATGTCAAATAGAACGAAATAGATCACATTTAATTGAATAACATAATGTAAAACAGAAATTGTTGTTCATCTATTATCACCTTATGAAACGAAAGAAACTTTTCGGACAACCTAATATTTTCTTACTAGCTATTATAATTGTTTTCGAATAATACTCCTGGAAAATAATTCGCTCTTAGCGTTTATTTCTGCTGAAATCTCAAACCTGACGACTTTTAAGATTTATCACTGTACCCGTAAACCAACTATATATTCTTTTATCGAAAAAAGAAATAGTTCGAGTTATTGTTTGATCTCACCTTGACCAATTCAAGGTTGTACGTTGAGGAACAGAAATAATTGCTTCTTATCAAATGGTTCGTAAAGACAATTGTGATAAACGATCCTAGCAAGTCTTAAATCGGCGTTGTACACGATTATCCGATACTCGGAAGTGAATAACAATACTAAATTGCCGCGGCACTAATGCTTGTGTATCCTCGCGATAATGAAACTTATATTCCAATAGAAGAGAGAAAAAGAACATATTCGAAGATACAGACAATTATTTAACATCGTTAAAGCATTCGAGAAACGTCGTATGGTCGGTAGTTTTTCCAGAGATAGATAATGTTACAACTTAGTCATCTGATATATAATTGACAGTTTTTGAGAAACGTTTCATATTACCGAGAATGAAAGGAAGAAAATTATGCGATGTCGTTGAATAATGGATGGAATAATTCAAATTTAATATTGCAACGTTAACAAAGTTGATCGAATATGAGAAATGGATTGAAGTGAAATTTAGATGGACGAATAATTGAAATTGTTTTCGACCTTATTGAATAATCATTTGGGAATTTTGCATTGTACTTTTACAAATCTTTTTGAATTGTTTAAGCTATAGTATTTTGTTCTTTTTCTTTTTTTAAGAATATTAGGAAAACGAAACAAAAATATTAGACAAAAACATTAGACAAATAGTAGTTAAAAATATTAGGTGCTTAAATATCATAAGCTAATTGAGCAGAAATACAGACTCCGTACTACGACCATCAAGCGTCTTGGAGGAAAAATAAAAATTCAATCGTGAAAGAATCTTTTAATTCAATTTGTTCCTTCCCTTATTAAGGTCAGACCCTATATCATTTTATGTAGTACAGTCTATCTTATCTCTACAGCACTAAACTTTGTGTCAATTGTTATTACCAATTAACCTTAAACAGATGGAAGATTAAATTAAAAGAAATCTTTCTTTTAAATACTATTTAACTTTATTTATACATGGTGATCCTAAGAAAAATGTATGTTATTTTAGAATTAAAATATATTTAGTACAGTATAAGACGAAACGTTTCTCAAGAACTATTAATTATTCATTATATTGGTTAATGGTTAAAGTTATTTAATTTATTTTAAAATATTATTTATTTAACTCTGACCATTAGCGCTAATCGTCATATTTATGATGTCATACGTTCTCTATGCCAAGATATATAATGTTAAACGCGTTAAAGAAGAGAGAAGAACGAAAAATATTACAAATTGAGAGAATTTGACACCAGGTATTTAATGATCACATTTCATTAAAATGAAGATATCCCAAGCCCAATTTAAGCTGATATATAAAGCTACAAAGGCTATTACAGCGTATCATTTCTACTACCGCCAATTTTTCTTCATTATTTAATCGCGTGCTCGCTGTTTATCATCCGATAAAACGTGTCGCAGCAACCTTAATCCGTGTCACGATTGTAGGAGAATCTATCGTGATCATCTGTCTTTATTAGCGCATAAATAATCGTGCGCCAAAGTCCCGAAATGAGCGTAAACGGCGAGAAGGTCATTAATCGAGACACGCTGGCCAGCGAAACCGGAAAAGTGCGCTCTCTGCCGGTTCCTGGTACGATAGAGCAACCTATAATTACAGAGAAAGCGGCGCATACGTACGTATATCGTTCGTGTTCAGATGCAACAAGGTCGCACATCATCGAGCCATGGTCTACGTTTCTACGATGCTTATTATTAAATTACGCAACCGTGACAGACGTACATATATCTTTCTTTTATTATTTCCGCAACCCTTTTGATTTTCCCCCGTGTATTATAGCTTGCTCTGAATTAATTAACGTACGTACTTACTCGCGATGATTCACAAAATCATTCGAACGCTTACATATAACTTTTATGAATATACCGTGTGTATTATATGAAATATTTTGAAATTTTATTAGTATTGCGACGAGACCCGGCTGTCATGATTCGATTCATATAATATAAAATTATATTGGCAAAAAGACAAGCTTAAAAGTGCACGTGGAAGCTACAAGATATTTATTTTATTTTATTTAGTGCAAGTACATATGTACATCTACATATATTTCGTAAAAATCAAAAAAATATTTGAGCTGTCAATTAATCATCAAATAAATAAGCTGTAGGTTCAATGGAACAATCTTTAATACTCGTTATGCGTCTAAGATGGCTATTTATGCAGTACAATTATTTTTTACTAAATATATGTTCACAATCAAATATTATATACTTTATATATACAGTCTCAGATTGGTTTGGTAATCATAACTTATCAATGTAATCAAGAACGTCTGATATAACGTACACAACATACACATAAACGTAGTCTGCAACAAGTGTTTAAACATTTTCATAAACTGCTGTGTATGGAACGTTGATAAGAAATGGTAAATCGTAGAGAAATCAGTTGCAGATTTGCAAAGATTTGCAGATATTTAACTGTATTTTCGCACCAAGGTTTTGTGAACGCAATTAAATCTAATTTTAAAAAGAACCTATTCATTGAAGTTTCTAGCTTTTTCAGAAATAATTGAATTTGAACGAATTTCAATGAAGCAGTAGCCTATCCGATTAGACTCCATAAAATGTGTACTTCATTGTTCATGTTTACAAATCTTTCATTTTTCTATTCTTCTTATCATCTTTAACATAGAATTTCCTTTCTAAAATCATCGAGTTTCAGAAGAGAAGTAATTTATACAAATATAAGTAACAATAGAGATCATAATTGTGGCTAATCTTCCACTCTTTAAATAACTGAAGTATTACCTATATAGATAAAAAATATCATAATCTACAAATCCGTAGAGATTTTACGTTTATATCTTTACGATAAGAAAGCAGCAACTGGTTCAAATAACTTGCATCAGTTAAGACTACGATAACTTTCTAAACCCGACTGATCTTTTTTGGCTAAATCAACGTAACGACTGAAACCATAAATCAACATTTTATGTAACTTGTTGGGATACGATAGGCAATCAGCCGCCAAGGGTCAACTGCGTACATTCATGAAGAATGTTGCAAAGGATGTTTGACAAAAAATGTGCGTGGAATTTGTTTTTAATTGCTGTCGTCTAATTGATACACGTTGTTCAAATTGTGACTAATCAAGCAGTAATTTGAATATCAGTACGCAACATAGATGTTTCCGTGCAATATATTTTCGCATAGAAAATTCAAATATTTTAAGTTCTGAGAGGATTGTATAATAAACTATTAATTTCTATTTCAAAATTAGTAAAATCTTGATGTCTTTGTGCTATATACCCATCAATAGTTAATTAATAAATTTATCTGTATTACCTTTCTACATCCAAGAAAATTTGCGATTCAGTAATTTTATGATAAAAAATCGTTCGCTATAAGAAGGCAATATCAAGAGGTACTACTATACTTATTGCAAACGTTAACATGTAGGATAATTCATCGAACCGACGTCAGAACCTCAGAAACGCTGATAATGAATGACGCGTAAAAAAATCTAATAAAAGATATGAGAACGAAATTTCGTAGGAGGAAGCTGTATCTCATCATTCTCATACGCGATGAGAATTAATTATTTTTCTCAAACTATACCGCTATAACTAGTTTATATACATACATTTCTTTTTACATTAGAGGCAACAGAAAGATAACAAGCGCGCGTACATAATGATGTTAATTACACGTCTTCGTACGGAATAATCCTAAGGTATTTAGTAGCCTGAAATTACGACTTTCCAGTTTCACCTTCTCAAACATTTTGCTTCATAGACTCGTAGAAGTAAAGGACCGCTGAGATTCACTGAGCGTACGCAAATTTCATTAATCAGGTTCGACATGAAATGACATTTGTGTTAACAGCTTCAACAAACAGAAGTATAAAAAGTACCGATTGAAACGAATCGCGATCGGTAGTGTCATTAATTTAATTCTATCTTCTCTTATGTTCGATTCTGATGTCTGTTACATTATTCGGCGCGTAATATTGATGATTTTATTAATGTTTCCGAGCTGGCCGGATGATTGAAATTAAGTAAGGGGTCGTGAACTGCTTGATCAACGTGCAACATTAATATGTTGATGAAAATAATTAAAGGATCATCCGTTGGAATGACTTCATCGTTTGGTAAAACAGCCGGTGTAAATGGCTTTATCGTTTAGCAGAGCATCCAGTGTGTTATGTAAGGTAGAAACTCTCCAGGGATTTGTATGAAATATCGTGCACCAGTTCAAATGAACTTTTGTGAGCGTACAAAGAAGCAGTAGATGTTAGATCATGCAGTAGATCATACTATAATCAATAACTCATGTACATTTTTGTCGGTTCGTTTCCTAACAAGATAAATTCGTGTTTCTACAAGTATAGAAAATTGATAAAACGAAATAGGAAAATTAATATGCATATGTTAGGTCGTAATGTATGAAGTGTTCGTTTTCTTCGATTGAAATAAATGTGCTTTTACACTTCACCGGAATAAGGTTATTAGCCTATGTAACTTTGTCATCCAGATACCGTATTTCTGATAGTATTTCTGAAAGATATTGGTTTTCCGAATTTTATACAATTTTCGCAAGTTCATCGCCATCTTCCTTTCCAACGTTGGTATCGCTGGAGAAAAATTTAGAAAACAAAGATATACAGTACGTTGAATAGTACTACACATTCTTTAGTAACATTCTCTTAAAAAATTACGTTTTACGAGGTATAATTATACAATATAATAATTTATTTGGCCAAATGAATATATGTGAAAATATTATTATTTCAGTGTTTGTAGATTTACAATAGTAACCATCAATGATCACATTATAGCAATTTGTTCCTTGCTCTAAAAAAAAAAAAACGTATTACCTTACACAGGCAATCATTCAAGATAAGATAAAGTTGATCTTATTCCACCCCATTCTGTCATATCATACGATAAGGATACATCATCGCTCATTTGAATGAAATAACCTTGACATTTCCACCCAACAACTTCTGCCTACGTAGTCACCTACACTCTATTATTCACTGTTACTCGACAACTTCCACCCACGTGTTCGCTTAAAACCCTATTCACTTCCACCCAACAACCACCTACGTATCCACCTACACCCTATTCACTTCCAACCTACACTGTAATATTTTCTACGAACCTTTTCAACCCCCTGAAATCAATTCCTTCCAATTTAACCTATATGTGTACTCCAGTTTTAATCTAGCTTCGACCTACACTGTACCTTTCAATCTCTTTTAACTCTATAAAATCAATAACCTCCAATTTAACATTTCAATCTGCGTTTTGTATTTACAGAATACTGAAAATAGAATATGTCATGAATGATAAACAAGGATATTGAAAAATTAGTATATTTCAAGAATACGTAACAATAATATCGAAGAATAGAATATTTAACCATGCTGTTCTCTTCGCGGATCTGTACGAGCCGAACCTCTGAATGTTATGTTTCGATAGATTTTATCAAGATATACAGTAGGTGGTTTTTATAATTTTACCGTCTTTGTGTATTCTATATCTTTTGTGAAGAGAGTATACCAGAAGAAAAATATTCCATGAAAAGAAGGTATCTGAAGAGATACAAACGTGAAGAAGAAGTAGGGAGAACAGTAGGGTTGATTTAGGAAAAAAATATGCTGAATTTCCAATTTATGACATTTGATCATTAACTGTACTTCATTAACTGTACATTCAAACGTAATCCTTCATTCAAAAGCTGGAATTCCATGTCACGATTGTTAGAAGAATGGCGAAATGTTTTCTAAACCCCAACAACTGATGGTGACTATTTGATACTAATATGATTTTCCACATTTATAACTTTTAACCTTCAAGCATAAAGAAATCGACGAATTTTTCATTTCCCTCGTAAACAATTTAAAAACACGAAGAGGAACTATTTTTTGAGACACGCTGCATTTATCACACGTACTGTAGATAAAAATATTCGTGTTATTATTTTTTAACACTCAGAGTATTTACATTTCTACTCGGTCGATTTGTTCAATTCGATCGAAACTGTCCCGAGCTGCAAGACACGTTTTTGCGAATTACGACACCACTTTCCGTACCCCAAATCGTGTCACAGTGTTCAGGTTCATTTAAAATCACCAAACGCCGAGATCCTGTTAGTGGGTTTCGGGAAATTGGGTCGGCGATCGTTTAAAAAAGGCGATCGTGGCCCGTGGACGGAAGAAAGGCGGACAGACGAGATCACGTCGCGTCCTGAAGCGGCGCTAATTTAGAAGGATCGTGCGCGCCGGTTTGTCCGAAACGGTTGCTAAATCGGTCGCCATTACGTTGTGCGCGATCGGTCCACTTAACCTCTTGCGTCCCATCGACCGATTATTACCGGCAACTAGATAATGATCAATGATCGAACCGTCTCGCTCGAGCGGCTTTTGATAAGTTCATTGCAAACCGGTCATCGCCGTATAAGGGCGAGAACCGACGCGACGATCGTGAAAGACACGGTCCGTCGATCGTCTCGCGATCTTTCAACGATCGATCGCGTTTTCAACGTCGTCCCCTTCTCTCTTCTACGACGACGTTGCACCAATGGATATAGTATGTATTCCCTTGGCCGTTGCAGACATAAATCTTCCTCGCGCCGAACGGTGAAACTCGTTAGAAACTCGAGGAACTTGCGACTGGGTTTCACTTCGATAAAAATGAACGCGTTCTCGCTAGAAAAGATTCGTTTTTCGCGGTTTAAATGCCATTCGATGACGTTTGATAGAGAAAGTTTATAGATACGGAATTTTATTGTATTTTTCAAGTTGGCGATCGTACGATCGTATTTTGTGAGAAAAAATTTTTGAATACGTTGGGATAGTTCTATTGAGGATTCGATTAATGGCATTGTAAAAATAATTGATCTTGCTATGTAATAGATTTTGTATGTAAATACGTGCAAATGTATAAGTATGTTGGAAGCATAAAAAAGCTTCTTCGGTTAGTTTGTTAATTTCGACGAGTTTTTATGGACAATTTGTTTGTGTAATAGTAATCTCTAGTAGTTGTGACATTGCTAAATTTTCAAAAGTAAACAAATATTAATAAGAACAACGTATAGAATCGTTTCCAATCGAAGATCAAGAATCGTAGTAGAATAGACTTCCCAATATTTTTAAGAATGTAATAAAATCTCATATTACCAAGACTATTGATTATCAAATTATTGATTGTGGGTAAGTTGTGTATTTGTACTTATGTGTTTTTGCCTGTCTTTCGAACCCATTAAAAATATTGGTTAACGTATTACATAAATATTAATTGTTACTTTACTTGCTTAATCACTCATTGACAGAACATTAGCTATTTACTATCTACATATCTTTTCTAAATTTATGTTTGTGAACTTGACAGGTTATTTTCCCTTTTTCACTATATCATATATTATAGTACAACGTTAGCCACTAGATGGCATTGAAATTAGAAAATCAACAGAAATGATTTATCTTATCTCGTTTTTGTCTCACATTTTTCAAATGTGATTGCGATAAATTGAAAAGATATAATGCAACCATAAATTTCGAAGTATGGTAAAGTGTTATTAGTTATATTATAAAGAATATTTTGTTATTACTAAAAAAATATACAAAATAATTTATTTAAAATATCACGGATACACTACAATATCAATGACTGGAAAAAGTTTATTACGTAGATACACTATCATTATACACATATTTGGGTATATATTATGGCCCTTTAACGTATCAAACTGTTTTGTATACATATTTGGTAGATAATTATGAAAAATAAGGATCTTGCAGATTCTTTTTCACATACACACAATATATTGGCCCTTATTATTAACCAAGAGAAGAATGTAAAACGATACGATCGATACTAATTAACATGTTATCTTGAATCAACATATTAGTTGAGCGTCAGTTTGATTTAAAAAGTATTCGAGCTTGTTAGTATTATTATGAAGAAATAATCGAAATTTTATAATTCGCGATTACATTCAACTTCGATATTTTGTTTCGAAATTACGTTTTTGTATGTTTACAAATCACAATACGATAATTATTCATTATTTATTCATCATTATAATTAAATAATGTCAAGAATGATATTTCCGACATTAATAATTATTGGTTTTTAATTAACATTTAAATTGGAAGAGGATAAAGAAATATTGAGTGTAAAATGTGAAACAGTTTTATAGACCATTAAATAACATTGAACGTTGAAAATTATATACTTAAAAAGTAGATAATATATTGTTTCGACTAGGTTATTAATGATACAGCCAATCGTATTATTTTTAAATTCATGCGATAAACATAGTTGACTATACATGTACGTTATCAGTTAATTTTAAATAATTGATAGCGATTTATTAATAACGTTATCAATGTTATGCTTGCACGAATTGATAAAAAGACATCGAACGTGAGACAGTTAACATTATTATCTGAAATATTACTATCGATTGTACTAACAAATATGTCGCATACATGTAGAATAGGTTCAATAGAAAAATTGCTATGACAGTCTAGGCTTATCTAATTGTTTCAAAAGGTCACCTTGATTTTTTTGTAATGTCACTCCATAGTTCTACTTTGACAAAGTGACAATACAAACTGAATAAATAATCATGTAAACAGATGTGTTGCCTTGATTGACATCATTCGCATGCTTGTTTCCTAAAACTTAAAAACATTACCAGAGGTCATAAAAGAAAGTAGACACAAGGATTATAACAATTTGTGTATTATATACATGTAGTATAATATAAATGTATAAAAATAAAACGATCTTATACATAAACAAAAATAATAAATTTATACAGAACATACTATTTATTACCTAATTTTAATAGAATAAACTTTTCTTTTTACGACGATCTTGTCCGATATTTACTGTTTACTCCAAATTTAAGGCTTCAGTATATATTCTATTGTAACAAGTAGACTATTAATACTTATGCAAAAATATATAATATATCGAAATTAAAGTGCTACATTGAAAATTTTATTTAGATTTCATTTCCTGTATTATTTAAAAATAAAAATTGTATTTACTCATAAAAATATGGAATTGTATGCACATCACATACGGGAACATAACAATTTTAGCACAAAATGAATTCTTCAATCGAAATAACATCTTGGATGGAACAACATTCTCTGCAACAAAGTTTGTTAATTGAACTGATTGAAGGTTAAGACAACGTCTTAAGACAATCAGGGCAGTATTAACATCTTCGTTTCTTTATTCCACGAGGAAGTGGGAAAGATGATCTGCAAGTGTTTTAAAGATTATCTTCAAAATGAACAAAAAAGAATCAACCTTCAACGATGTTACCGTGTTACTTGTTCAGTTCACAAGGCCACTGTACCTTTTTCCATGCCATTGATAGGAAGCAAGAAAAATCGAGACTCATCGATCGACATACGCAAAAAACGACCTCGCTTATTGTGCACTTGTTAATACACAACAGCTGTGTACTCATCCTGTGTTTGATCACATGAAAACAAGTACAATCTTTCAAAGTTTCATTGGATTCTCCTTGTTCGAATCCGAATAGTAAATATAAAGACATTTTTGTTCATAAAAATGATGTAGATTGTATCATAAGTCAATGCTATACATTTAGATTTGTTAGTCAGCATCTAGGAAAGAGAGAGAGAAATAAATAGTCACTGCTATCACAGAATAAAGCTGACACTAATTAGCCATGTGTATTATCAAGGAAATTAATTTGTATTATATTTCGAAGACTTTATTATGAATCTATTTTAGTAAACACTATGTTCAAAATTAACAAGTTTCCCTATTAACAAGACAACTATACTGAGAGAATAACGTTTTATGTAAAAATATTAAAGTTCAACTGTATAATTCTATATAAAGAAATTTCCTTCGAAAACTAGGCTTCGATCATAAATATTCAGTGTGTGTTTTAATAATAATTTCTCTTACATAAAAATTTCAATGTAAAATCATTGAATAAAAGCCTTGCTTTTTGAAATTCAGGGATTAAACTTTCATATTAAAATATAAATTACGAAATGGAGACGTTAGTTAAGAATTTTCATATTAATTAAAAATTAGAATATTGTAAATACAACTTAGATACTCATTTAACTATGTTTACTGTATCCATGATACCATCACATTTCTATCGTTCTTTTTTTTTTTAATACGATGAAATCAAGCGATCACTAAGGTTGGAAACACTTTATTGCAAGCTGTAAACGTTTCAGAAAACAATATCAAGTGTCTATTATTTGATTATCAAGGCAGAAGGTCGATATCTTGTACGAACGTTGGTTGAAGTGGTCTTGGTATTGGTATGAAGGCCACCTTTGCAATTTCTTGATGAAACAATGGTATATCTTTTTCATCGAGTATCAATAGTATTTTATAGCGAAATTTACGAGCAGCAAGTTGGCCTGTCGATTCACTGGACACGTGCCAATCTCCATTCGGTTACAACATAAAATCATTTTATTGGATTACTAGGCATATTGCACACATATGCTAAAAACATTTATAATAACACTGTTACCTTATAAATGAATAAAAAAGCTAACAAAAAATTATTCATTCCATTTTTGAATCATGATAATTTTTTTTCATTATGAAAAAGATAATAGAGGCAACAAGTTATAATTATTTGGAAAGTAGGTAAGACATACTTTTCTGAATATGCTGAAATTTTGTCATTATAAGTTACATATAGACAATGTTAGAAAGATGTATAATAAAAACGTCAGAATCTTATTATTAACTATCGCGAATAAGAAGAATAATTGCTGTGAAAGATGTTGAAACCATAAATTTAACATTTACACATCATCTTCTAAAAACATCATCCTCTACTTCACTTAAGATGTTTGCAAGAATTTTGTAAACCATAAATGGATAAAAATAATTTAAAATAAATTGCTCTTAAACATGAAAACGTATTAGTAACATTATTTTTATATATATGTTATTAACATCTATATATATGTGTGTGTGCAACGAATATTAATTAAGTTGCAGTTAAGAATTAACAAAAATGTGCTTATCACACTTTTCATATGTCGTCTTGAAATGCAACTCGTATTTTTTACATTTCAATTATAATCACGAATACGATTAAACGTTAAAAGGCAAAGGGTTATGAAACGATCGCGTATATCGGTTTCCGTCCCCAAGTTGAACATCTCAATCCGGTGGAGTCGAGTGGGTACGGGTCGTTAAGCTTTCGTATCGAATTCAACATTCGTTGGCCGTTATCCGATAATGATTAATTAAAACGTCCGATCGCCGACGGTGTTGAATTTCCGGAGTTTCCTTGGCTGCTGCTGCTGTATCGTACCATAGCGCGGGAACGTTCAAGGACGAGTCAGGTGAAAGCGTTTTGCGTTTTTCCTTGTACACCGTCGCACATTGCAGCGTGCAGTGGACAAAAATCGAAATAGTCATTGTTCGATTTTAATCTTATTATTCGATGATATCGTCAGTTTGCAAGCAAGTTATATAAACGTAAACGATAATTTCCCCCAAAATTGTTAAATAAAAATCGTCTGTACGTCAAAATCTAATAACTTGAAAAGTAGTTCATTCGATCATTATACGTCTTCCTTCTTTAATTCTTGTTAAATAGTGTTTGTTACACCTTAAATATGAAAAATTTGTACAAAGATACGTATAATTTTAGTTTACAATCGAAAAATTTCTTACTTTCGAGTAATTTAACAATGACGGTTCAAACTATCCTATCATTTTGATCGTTCTGTGTCAAGAAAGTATCATGCTACATTGCTGAAACTTCTTTCTGCTACAGACTGCTATACTGGATGTTCTTTACTTCTTCCTTTTTCTTTTTTTTTTCGTCAAATGGATAAATGGATCTCTGACTATACTTGTTTCAAGAAAAGTGTAAAGACTACAAAAACTCTTCGTTCTTTACTAGATGTCAACACAATATGTGACGAAATGGGGGGAAGGATAAATGATTTCCGCATAACACTTAGGAAAAAATGACAAGATTATTTCCGGAATCGGCACTACATTTACTTAAACGTCACTGTGTGTGATTGGACAAAGAAATAAATATTCATGATATTTAAACTGAGTCAGAGAGTGAGGAAAATAACTAACAAAGATTTGATGAATAGTCTCTTACGTCTGATAACCTGTTATCAAGTTTCAGGAAAACTATATGCACTTTTTGTATCTTTATCCCAAATCCTCATTCAAATGCCGCACTGTAAAATGTAAGAACATGAAAACGTGCCTGCAAACGTGTGAACGTGACCTGTAAACGTGCGAACGTTGCCTGCGAACGTACGAACGTGATCTGCGAACGTGGCCCGCGAATTTTGATTTTTCTTCTGGATTGTCACATTGTGCTCCGCGACGAAATCCTTCTCGTACAGATTACATGCTCGCTGCGCATAAAATCACCGTTCATCGATAAACTCAAATAACAAAAAAAAAAGAGAAACTGCTGGAGAAACGACAGCCACCCGATATTCGTTTATTAATACACTATGAAAGTTTATGCATATTCATGTTCTTACGAAGGCAACTAAACAAATGAAAGCAACACGCAGATTTGCTTCATCCAGCGATTATTATAACGAGTACTAGACTTTGAATATTTTATACGTTTCTGTTTATTTGCATTCCTATATTTAAAAATTTTTCATAAATATACATATATATCCGTAGTTTGTGAGAAAGAACAGGAGATAGGTTTATGAAGAAAATTATTGTCGAACTGAACATAAATAACTGTTTATGTGTGAGAAATATTTATTTACGTTACGTTAAAGCAATTAATTACCAATTTGGTGGATATAATAAATTTTACTATTTAGAAATTCCCTGTTTCTTTCTTTTATATGAATTATACCATATTTGTATAATAATAATATTTATCTAATAAATCTTAATATTTAAATTACATACATTAAATAACTAATACTTAAACAAATTGTTACTATTTGTTGTAGGAAGTAAGAGCTAGTGTGACAGACGCCGATAATCCCCTTTAGTGAGTGAAAATATTTAACATTCTTTGACGTAATGGATGCTTCATGTTCGCTTCTGTGAGCAAGTACGTCTTACGTAAAGTTGTGCTCGATATTTGCTTGTTGCTGCTAATTTGCATCTTATTTATTCGACTATGTTCGATAATTTTCCCTTTTACAAACATTAAAACGTAAAATTTAAACATATGCTTACGCGCGCACATTCTGTTTCACAATGTTTGCCAGACGCGTTCACGTGAATGTAAAAAGACAGAAGACTATTAGGCATACAACGTCGTAAGTTTTGCATATTAATTGTATTGATGTTTAACACTCCAACGCATGTTTAATAAACTCGTAAATTTTATGCCACATGTCGTTTGTCGCGTGAGATAATAGCTGACATTGAATTGGAAACAAACGAGTGTGGTTGAAATTCGACTTTTGATTCCAGTTGAACCAAATTTCTATTCGAGTTATAAATTTGTGACCGTTCATTAAATTCATTTACACGCATTGGAAAGGCAATTATTTTAATAATTAAGCATTTTAATGGGTTAAATGTGAATTACATTAACGACGAGAATAATGATTTTTAGGAATGGGTTATGTAATTTGGAAATTTTGAATAATTTTTTTTTTTTACGAAATTGATTCACAAACGAAAAATAGTTGAATTATAACACATTCGTCTCATTTCATTTCATTTCAATTAAATTGCCTTAACTATGTAAATATATTGCTTTCGCACCTCTTATGTATACTAAATTATTTTCTTATACAATATCCGTGAGCGCATGTAGTACGTAATATAGTCCAAGTGTCCTAATTTTTCACAGTATTAAAGTGAAATTTCAACTACGTTTCGTAAGTGTTTATATTTTCACATATTAATTAAAAACTGAATTCAAAATCCAAGTCAAACAATAAATTACGTTTTGTCGTTGATTCACTCGACGAATCTACCATTTCGTAGTATACTCGATCTACGCTAATAAATCAAATATTTCTCCTAGAATTTTTAACAAACATTTCATCATAAATCTTTTCCATCATACTGTTCTAATTTTAATAAAAAGTCGTGAATACTAAATATTATGAGAATCGCGTATAGCCTCTTCATTTATGACAGTACCGTGACAGTTTATTCGAAAAAGTTGTTAAATTCTCTCAATTAATTAATATTAATAAATAAATTAATATTCACAGCTATCATCTACCCAAAGAATATTAAAATTGAGCCATTTATCACATAAAATAATCGATGTTTTGTGTAACGTGGTTTTGACGTTAACTGCTTAATTCTAAATAAATTCTAAATTTCTTCTAATGAAAATGCTAATGAAAATTCAAAATGTTTCGTAATATACGTAACATATTCATAAGAGGTGTCTTCAACTGCTCTAATACTTTCCCGAGCTTGTGTACATCATGATCACGAGTCAATCCGCCACTGATAATCACGCGGTCGCGGTTTGCGAGATCTCACGAACGTGTGCACGTAAGCCAGAATGAAAATAAATGGCGTGCAACGGTACGAGTAATCGTAAGTTGGTCGAATTACTCGCGAAATCATCTCGATTGACTTATTCGCCCCGCGAAAGCAAAGTCACGAATCCATTGTAAACATCGGTTAAGCGTCGTTAAACAACGTTACCACAAGCCTTCGATCGATGATCGTTTACCAACTACACGCCGAAAAGTCGCCGTTCGAGACAATTTCACGGAGGGACAGGTCCATTTGATCGCCTCTCGAAGCTGTGCATTGCCTCAGGATCGACTCGAAGGACCGGAATCCGGAATCGATTATCCGCGGTGCCTGCAGCCGCACTTGTGCAATGAGATATCGCGCACGTGTCTGTGAAAGTCGCGTTGCTGATAGACGTGAAATAGTGGTGCACGGTTTATGGAAAAAATTCGAAACGAAAGTGCCGACTTGTTGAATACGAAATGAGGGAACGCATGGATGGAAACGAAAGTTGGGGTGGTGGAAGAGTGGATTCAGGGAGATTTCGCGTGAAAAAGTGAGAGATAGAATTATTAGTTTTTAGAATTATATTAGATTTATAATAGACTAATATTTTAGAATTATTAATTCGGGATTGGTTGAATCGCTTGTCGGTTAATGTCGAGGTGTGATTCAGAAGTATATATGAATTTTAAGTATTTAATTTTGAGTATGAATATTAAACAGCTGGGGTAATTTTGTTTTTGAGAGAAATAAAAAAGTATTTGAATAACATGAATATTGCGAATATCCGAATTATCTGAACGTGAATTTGAACAACGAGACGAAGCAGTGGGAAGAATCAGTGAACTATTAAATGGAGCATCTCCTGGTGGATTCAAATAAATGCAGTTTTACAAACTATCAGCGTTAACAAGTTTTCTCGTATAATAGCAACAAATTTAGCGATGAAACAAGTGAAGCTCTATAAATGAATTTCACAAGTTATAGGTCAGTTGATTATCCTATTTGGTGTAAAATTATGAAATTATAATAATCTGTAATCTATAACTTTTAACTTACCGATTCACCAATGTCCTTAATCGATAAACTACAAATATATCGACACAAACATATCAAAAAATTAAAAAATAATGTGCAGGAGTATCCAGGGTTTCTAATTCAATACTTCAACATTGTCCACTAACGCTCGAGAAACACGATTATACCGGAAGAGCAAAGATATTTTCCTAGAATCAATTTAGACCACAACAAAGCAGCGAAATAACGCAAACAATGGTTAAAGAACAGAGCAGCGATTCGAACGATAAAGTTAATAGCGAGAATGGTGCGATCGCATGTTGTCGTTCAATCGAACGACCGGCAGCGTGTCTCGGTTTCTCGTTGTCTTGTGGGACAGTTCCGTAAATCGAAATCTAGTGACGTTCTAGATCGGTAATTACAGCGTCCAGAGCAAATAGAAGTTGCTTATCTGCCGCGTTCCGCGTATCGCACAGATTATCGCCGCGATCCCACGATCATTCGAGGAGCAGATTAGTCGTACGGTTTTGTCTTTTAATTGCAGAAATCGGGGCCGTCACGCGACTCTTTCAATTCATGTCGACGCATCTGTCTCGCGAACATGTGTACGGTATACAGGGTGATCTACTTTAATGCTAGTAGATATAATATAATCTTTTAACCTGCCAGTATGTTTGTATTGTTTTGTCAATGTAGAATATGAACACGTGTGATGAAAATTGTTTTTTAGTAAATACAAACTAAAATGGATACTCAATTGATCGAGTAGCGACCTTTCTTTGTTATAACTACACTACGGATTTGTACGTATGTATAGTTTATAAAGTTTTGTATATTATCTGCACATAATGCACACGACACCTACATAAAAATATATAAAATGTCCAGAGTGAAATAATTATTATAATATTTAGTAAGTGGAATCAATCTCTGATTAGGTTTCATTTTGCTATTTTTATTAACAAAAATATGAATTCGTATGAAAATCCGTAATCTAATTATAATCAAATAACCAATGCATATAAAACAGAATATTTTCATTAAAATAAAACAAACACACATTAAGAATAGGTATTTAAACAGATAATGGAATTGAGTTGCTACAATATGAGGAGGCTACACCACTTTCCAGTAGTTCAAGTAAACCAACAGAAACTAACTTAAAATCAATTAAAATCAAATTGTTTTTACAAACGTGCTAGAAATTCATTGTCCACTAATATTCGTAGTAGTTAACTTTTACACTTTTTAATGTGAAACCTATGACACTTTCTTTTCTAATAAATACAATTTACACATTGGAGTTATCTCCTTATCGCTGCAAACCCTTTAATTGCAACTGAATATTTAATTGTCTGGATATAACCGTAGTGTCCACCACAAAATATTTTGTGGTTCTTTGGGATTAAAAATTCGCGATTTTGAGTATCCTTTGGACTAATTGTGGTTTAATTTTTTCAAAATTCTCGATATCAGATTGTTTCTAAATAAAAGCTTTCCTATATTTAGAAGAAAGAAGATAGATATTTATTTCTTCTTACCATTAAATTATTAGAAATGATATGAAGAATACGCTTTGATCAATCTTTAACTTATATCAAGGAGATGTATATTATGGTTCAAAAGTTTGTGGTTATTTTTAATATTTATAAAAAAATAAAGATAAGGTAACTTATTAATTTTTATCGAAGAGATTAATTTATATCCCTAAACCAAGCAGATCACAAGTATATTTATTTCTTTATTTAGTCCTGACTTTTATATTGTATAGTATATCTTGGTCCCTGGAGATATATGTATATGTATATGTATATGTAGATACCATCAATGGGCGGCATAATTTAGCTAAAAAAACTGCATCGTCAAAGTGACGTTAGAAGATTACAAATTCACGGTAATATTCAATTAAGTTTGATTTGCACAAAATGTACATTTTTGTCATTAAATCATAAAATAAAATTATATTGACCTACGTAGGCTAATGAAGATTGATACAATATTGAGAAAACGTCACGCCAAACATTCTTATATTATGCAGTAGACAATTCTAATTATCCTTGTCATTTATAATTCTTGGTATATTTATTATACAACTTTGACAACGCTTATGTAATTTCCCTTCAATTTCTAAAATTACACTGTTGAATATAAAAAACAAAAAAACATAGAGAACACGGAATATTCTTACCACATGGAATGAGGTACAAGAAGCATGTTTAATGTTTCATAACTTCTTCAATCATCAACTTTTTATCAATGTCGATCTTAAAGAACTATATTTCATGCTGAGCGATGAGTATGCTTTTTAACGTTACGGAAATAGATATCGTAAAAAATGAATTTTCAATGAATATTTATCATTTTTATCTTTTCGAAAATGATACATTTTGATGTTTCGAAAATACGTTGTTTTTTAAATTGTTCAAAACTAATATTTCTAGAAAAGGAATGTTAACTTCTGAAACCTACAGTTGATTTCAGAAAACTCGAATTTTTCCAGTTTACGAGAATATTTATCACGTAGCATTCGAAATACATATTTTGCAGACTAGATAAAAATAACAAATAATTGTTGAAAACACTATTTTTATTTCAATCATGTTATTTATCTTACTGAATACGCATACTTAGTAGAGCTAAGATACGAATATAATTTTTTTATTCAGATGACAGTAGTAAATCGTTCTTGATGATTTATGTAATATAATAAAAATTATATAGTTCATTGAGAAATGCAAGAAAATTAATTTTATATACTTGCACATAAAATAAGATACCTGTCGCGAAATTTTTCCAGTACAAATAAATGTTTAACCTTTGTATATCGGAAATAATTTTCCATATATTTCTACGTAATTAGATAATTTTCTGAAACATTGCTTCAAAAAACGTAGTCGAAAATCTCAAACGGCTTATTCACGTAACAGCATAACAGGATATCTTATACACATTCTTGAATTTATCCTAAAGTGACAATAAAGAATATATAAAGTATATATTACCTCTCAAAAAAATTATATTAATATCGAAATGTTTGTGCGAATAACAATTAAAAGATCTCATTAAGTTTAATTCGCAATATCAGACAACTTCCGTACAGAAAAATTCTTGCATTTTCATTTCTCATATTGAGATGACTTTTATCTAAAAAATTTTCGTTCGAAAATAAGTTCTACCTATGAATATAATTTATCTGGAAACGAAATTTATTATGCAACAACATAGTTTCACAAGATCAAATCGATCAGCTGGTCAAATCAGCAGTTTCTCGATCCGAAGCGTGTTAGATGTTTTAACCAACCAAGCATCTTAAATGATAGCCATAAAGGACCACCCTGTATACGCAGAATCCATTTCGAAACGTGAGCCAATAACGAGACTTTTTGCTACGTTAGACATGAGAGATCAGCTCGTCGTCTGACCGAACATCGATCGTTACGAAATTACATTAATCAGAGTCGTTTCGCGTTGCCGGTCGTTAATTGCTCGGAAGAGTCCATCGTATAGAGCGTGCGAATCCGAAGTTCGATGCGAAACCTTTCATTAGGAATTACTTTCTTGTCCTTCGTACCCTGAATTGTGTCGATAGATCGATACGAATTTTCTCACCATAACTCGCGAACGTCAACGAGCGTTCAGAGCCAATTATGTCGAGATCTGCTCGTGTCTAATAAAAATACCTAACATCTATCACTTTTTTTTTCTTTAAACGTAATTTATGTTTGTGTAGAGTCAAATTGGACGTATAAATATAAATAAGGGAATTTTATTTATTTCAAATTTCTCTTATACCATTCAGTATTTTATATTTCCCAGATTATTTAATATCCTCTATGATTTTAAGTTATTTATTTTATGAAACGAATAAATTACGAATAAAAACGAATAAATTTTGATTAGTTTGCCAGTATTTGGTATTCTAATCCGTAAATTGAAAAGAGAAAGCTAGCAATTTATTTTAATATTTATTTTTATATATTCAAAAGAAATTATTATTCATTAAGGATAATTCATGTAAATAATAATGTAAATAACAATGTAAAGGAAGCATTAATACAGCAAAACATTGATTTAAAAAAAGAGTTACATTAATCAAAGAAGCGCCAACTATTATTTATTTATATATCGTAAAAATATTTCGAGGTATAAAATGAATACATCGTTATCATAGCATGAATCAGCAAAGTATAAGATCTTCTGAAGCAAAAAACCTAAACGATACAAAATATACGTAAGAAACCTTCAAGAAAATACATCGTGTTCCTCGATGTTAAGGATTCCTTAAATTTATGGTAACACACGCTTTAGCGGTGTCGATGACTTTCGTCGTTACAGCAGACACGGCGAAGTCGTACATTGTGGTTCACCATAAATGATTGCTCGTCATTAGCGATCGTGTTCCCGACCATCCAACATTATCGCGCCACGCACCAAACAAAAACGAGGCACTATTCATTTCTCTGTGATTCCCGTTCTCGATGTTTTTACTCCATTAAACGTGAAATCTCTCCAACCGTGTAAATTAATGAGTTTCTTGCTGGTGAATTACTCATGAGATACCATGTACATGGAAGATTTCTCATGGAGAGGATTACAAGCATATATTTGTAAATTTTGTGGAATATTAATCCCTTTAACGAAATGTAATAGACCGATGGCTCAAAAAATGTTTAAAAGGTAAACGGTGTGAAAGAGGACTGTAATTTTACAATATGATTGTGATAGTAAAAAATACGAAGGTTCATAAAATTATATTTTAGGGTAGATCATCTGCATAAGTACTTATCAGTCTTTCATTCTTTTTTATCTGACGTTATGTTATTTCATTTTTTAAATTTTCGTTTATACGGAGCGTTATAAAAAGATGGAGCAGTTTTTCAAATGTATAACACGGAAATATTTTAGGTGTTAGATGTTGATATAATTACTGTATCGAGAGTCACTGAATTTTGCCGTCGAAACAAATTTTTCGATCATTTTTAACATGAAATGATTAAAAATTTTGCTTGCCTATTTCAGTTTATTTTTATTATATAATAAATATGATAAATATTTTCATATAATAAATATAGAGAAATATTTCACATAGAAATATAGAGAAATTTATGAATTAGGTGAACGGTAAAATTTATATATCCAAACTCTGAAACTCTATACAAATATCGTGAATTTTCAGCATTAATAAATTTTTTTAACGAGCATAGCCATCATTAAAAATTATATTCATACGCTATAAATTAAATGTATGGATATTTTGTCCGCACTTGTAATTCACATGATAAATCTATATTTTACAAGCATAAAATAATTTCTAGAACGGCAAAAAAAAGCTAATTTTTATTAATTCGAGTTTAAACAATATAATCTTACTTATTCGTTCCTTAAAATTTATAATCTAATAATATACGAAAATAATGTACTATAATTTACGATGCGCTAACAATCACTGATATATTAAAAATTATAGTTAACAATGTATCCTAATTGTATGTAATTTGTTTGATAATTTACACAGAATGTGCAGTTGTACTGAAAAATAATCTCTATACGAAGGTTCCAATTGCCTCAATGAAAAAGAAAGTTTGTATTTCACAGAAATGCATAATATTTAAGAAACGCGTTCGTATCTTCTATCTCAATCCGATATATCTCTTTCTCTATCTTCTATCTCTTTCAGTAACGTCGCGCAAAGTGTTAGGAAAATATGTAGCATCGTAAAGATGAAAGATAAAATTCAACTGGCGCGAATTGAAAGTCGAACGAAACAAATTTACTACGCGAGTTTACGAACGAGCGAATCGTACCTACGTATACGATCTTTATCGTCCATTGCCGTAAATGTTAGAAGGATGTGCAGAGAGGATTCGGGGGAAAAAAATATACGTAAACACGCGGAGAAAGTTGGAACGGGAAAATGTTCCGCTCAATTATCCTTTAAACGGCACGTTTAGTAGTTAATCTGATTCTTTTTTGTTCCCTCGTTCGAAACTTTCAGCCTCGAGGAAAATGATCGTCGTATAGCGATAATAATGGGATAATAATATGTACATATACACATATGTATATATGTATATATGTATATACATATTTCGTTGTCGGTACGAAGACTTTAATTCCATGGGAACTGACAGGCACCCGAGTTTCCAGGTGTTAGATCTCTGGTTTCACTTGATTTATAAACGCGATTGTGGCATTAATATTTATACGCTCAGGCATTGTTGTTATCATTAATGCAACATTGGATCACAACAGAATCTTGAGAAGAACAGAGATTCTCTCACGCTCAAGTTGAAGATAAATAGATGAATTTGATAAGTTAACGGATACGTTTTTCAATAAATTGGAATTTAGCAAAAATTAACCAATAGAGTTTAATAATACTCGATAATACTAAAATTTGTATCATTGTAAACTGTTAATTGATTTCTGCATAAAACTGTTTAGCAACAATAACGAAATATAGAGAATTTAAATCTGGCTGATGTAAATAATTCGTTTATATTGTACGAATATTTGCAAATTAATTGATATGTATTGGAATATTCTTAGGATTGTTTTGCAGTGTTTATATCTCTTTCCTAACACTTCTTCAAAGTACAAGAAACGAGGTTCCCAGAACGGTTGGAATGCGACCGTGAAACAGTTCACACATTCTGGATTGTAAATTTTGATCGTGAGAAGTTGATCCCGTGTGCTTGACTCTTGGAGAGTGAATCGTCGATATAATTCTATAGACATTATTTAAAATGTGTTTCTATGTTTCTAGAGTTCCAATGAAACAATTCAAGTTAGTAACACGTCTACATGAAATATTCATCTTGTAGCATATTTTCCGCATATTAAAAAAATTGTTACCATGTATGTCATATAACTCGTGTCCATTTATTAAATAATGTGTTTAAATTATATGCCATCAACAAATTTTCGAATTTTCCTTTGAACTTATAGAAACAAATCTTAATTTCTCAAAACTCAAACAAAGTATATCATCCGATTGTTTTCTGTCAAACATACACGTATAATGTCATATTATACTTTTTATTACGTCTACGCTTCATAGCATGTTTTTTCAATTTTATTAAATATTTTAGGAAACATCAACATCTAACAAATACGCGTTATCAACGTTAGAAAATAAAGATGCCTTTATGATATCTTCTGTTGAAGTTCCAATCCGAAGATTACGAAAACAGAAGAATTATTCAAAATAATTCTCTATCTCTTTTAAGAACTTTAATAGTTCTTTTCAATTTAATATTTTAAAATGTTAATATTTCCTAAAATATTTAATAAAATTCAAAAAACATGCTATGAAGCGTAAAACTTTCAACTCAGCGATTAAAAAAAGAATACCATTCATAAACTGTTAATAAAGCAACCCATAAAACTGTAAACCTCGGTACATAAGATTCATGTACCTACTCAAAATGATAATTCCAAGGATATCGCTAATCGATTGTACAAACGTAACAGAAGATTAGACAAGAAAGAGAGAAGAAAAAGGGGATGTAATGGGCAAGTTGTTTGGTCGCGAAACCCGGATGCCAAACCGTAACACCATAATCACCGCTCGCCGTAGTTTCACCGTTAATGACGTTGGCGCGCGTTTGTAACGGGCGCTTCATCGCGATGGAGGCCAGTGGAGTTGCGTCTATTCATCCCGGAGGATTAGCCCGTGCCACGGGTTACAGGTACTGATCGATGCCAACGTTAATTGCACGCAAACGTAACGTACGCGCGCGCTGTTATGTAAATGCGGCACGTATTCGCCAAGCCGAACTGTATTTCCGTTAAATCGAGGCAATCTTCCAAGCCTGTTACAATATCGACGGCAATAAATTGTTGGCCGACTTGCTATTTCTGGGGTTGAATATCGTTTAGCCAATTAACTGGCCGCTGATTCGCTTTTTATCTCTGTTTCTTTCGGGAAAGTGTTCGACTTCCTTTTTCATTCTCATTTTCTCTCATTTTGCTTTCTAATTTCCATGCATTTTGAACAAAAAAAAAAAAAAAAAATCCTATTTTCCGGTAACGCAGTCAAGTTTTCTTAGATTAATGGTAAATCGATACCGGTTAGACGAGCTTCTGGTGGTGGTCTCGTATCATTTTTAGGTTTTCTTAGATTTCTTTTAGAAAATACTTGCCTTAATAGGCGGTTTAGTAAATGATAACACGATACGGAATAACGTCATTCATTTATCAGAGAGATCGCGTTGGTGTATTTAACAGTAAATTTCCTTTTACCTGCGTGGTTTTTATTTGTCGTTGATCTATTCGCGTTGTAAAAGGAGTGCTCGTAGATTTTCTGTGAAGTTACGTAGGATGTATAGATTCTTGGAGGTTTCGAAGTTTCGCGGTTGGAATGTGCACTGATGGTGTTTGAGATTGATTATGGCTGATCGGGCATGTATGTGTTACACGCATGCGAGATTGATCGCCGGTAATCGGGACTGTTGACATAGTTGGTGTTGAAATTTGCGGAGTGGAACGCTAATATAGAAATTTTCTTCAATATGGCAAAGACGAGCTAATAATTGTAGAAATTCATTTTAATGTTTCATTAACATATACATTTTAGTTTCATAATATCAACATTTTCATAACTTTGACTACATTTATCAAATAATAACTTCGACCTTTAGTTTCCTGAAATCCATCATCAAATTGGAAGAAAATTACATTTGAAAATATACTTTTTATTCAAACGAAAGGGAATAGATCTTAATAAATTCGTTTAATATATTTGTATAAATCAAACAGACTGTACCTATTTTTTTCTAATTAAATTCTTATTATGTTACATTAGATTATTTTAATCAAAATAATGAACCAAATCTCATACATAACAATTTAACAGTACACTTATTATCTCTTAGAAAAAAAGATGTTATAAATACTAATATTCGATTGTAACGAGATTGAAGTAACATTTAAGTGCACGACAATTGTCACAAATTTGTTCACAACTAAGAAAATCATTCTGATAACAGCAATGACCTTTTTAGGAATATTTGTTCATTAACTAAACTGAAGTTTACTTTAAGTAGCAAACTGAATTCTAATTATAAATATTTTAATTTTATATTATTAAATAGGTTTTGAAGATATTAAGTGAAATTAACATTATATTTAAAATTTGAACGTCTTCAATGTATCTTTGTATCAATACTAATATATCTATTGAAGCCAAAATTCAGTAATCTTGCAAAAATATTATACAATTTGTTTTTTCTTTTTTCTTCTAATTTAACAGAATTAACGAGCAACGATCATCAACTTTTTATTATTATAATCATTTTCGTTTCTTCACTCAAAGGATTCCTCTCTAGTTAGGATTAATTATTATTATTACTATATGTGTTTCTTCACTCAAAGAATATCTCTCTGGTTTAGATTAATATATACGGACTACGCCAAATTCGTATTAACGTGATTATTATAGAAATGTTCGTACTATTGTTGATGTATTTATTATTTGACTTCTATCAATCTCATTATTATTACTATTATTATTATTTACATCTTAATTTAATAGTAGTATTAAAATTTTGAAAATATGAAAAAATACGAAGCGTGTCTATGTGTGTGTTATTTCGCAACTGTTACAATTTTCAAGTTAAATATAGTCGATATTAAGTAACTAAATCCACAAGTTTCGACGTAATTTATTTTACTACAACTAAAAGCGTCTCAATCGACTTACATGAAAAATCAAATGAAACCTCAACTCACCTTTATGAATACAATTTATCTCGCGTCACGGCAACAGACAACAAAAAGCTGCCTATAATAAAAGCTAAAAATTACGCGACAGTGACATCAATATGATTCGATATCATCCATATGATCGTTGTTTTCAATGTTTTGTGCCAATCACGTCACGATTTTACCGCGTTCACGATTCATCGGAATAATAGAATTATGAATGGGGAAGTCGTCGCGCTACGAGCACGGACGTATAAGATAATTGCGACTGGTTGCTAATTGGACGGTGCTCGCGTAAGCGTCGCTTGTTTAATTGTCGCGATGATTTACGAGACTCGTCGCCGGTTAATTGCGCGTTCTCGTGTCTCGAGCACCGATGAAAAGTGAAAACTCGGCATGTTTTTCCATCTCGTAAAACGCGTACAGCGATACTGACGACGACGTGATTGATGGAAATCCTTCGTGCCGTCTCGTTCGTTTGGAAAAGTTGCGACGAACGCTTACGATCCGCGAACCAGGTGAAAACGTTGTACAGCTATAATGGATACTCAAGCCTGGCAGGAAGCCTTGCAGCTGTTAATTGGAATTTAAATTGGAGTTTTGAAAGTGTACACAATGGGAAACAGCGATAAATATATTTAATTACATTCCGGGTTTCTTGAGATGCGCTATGCATTTAGAGAATGCTTGTATGTAAACACCGCTGGCCAATAGTCTACATAGGGTGTCCTAAACTTAAATCGCCAAACTGCAAGGGTTTAATCCACAGGCGAAAAGAAGGGAAAGAACGTTACGTAAAGTTTGTCAATAAACGACGACTGTATTTTCCATTACAACAGACAAAAGGTGACTGTATTTTTGTGCCAGCGTAGTTACATATTTCTTATCGCGTGGTAGCAATTCCTTGTTGTTGATAGTTATGATAATAATGGAATGAAAAATGATTACCTAGTATTTTTTAATTCTTCATTTCGAAATGTTGTCCTTGTGCTCGGGTACAAGCTTGACATCGATGAACAATGGAAATAATAATATTTCAAAATTTCTGAAAATTTCGTTGAGTTTCAGGAACTGCATTTTTTATTCGTTGCACTAGCTTATTATGGGACCTCATTTTTGTAGAATAAACCTTTTGTTTCATAGTTCCCAGTAAGCAAAAAAATCATGGAGGCTAAACAGCTGGCCCACTACGATCTTTCCATCTTTTAAATGTGTTTCGCATAAAGAACTAGCGTAACGAATAAAAAACGCAGGTTTTGAAACTCGACGATATTTTCAGGAACTGCGTAATATTATTATTTTCATTGTTCATCAATGTCAAGCATGTGTCCGAACGCAAGGACGACGTTTTGAAATGAGGAATTAAAAATACTAGGTAATCATTTTTTATTCAATTATTATCATAACTATTAAAGACACGGAATTGACACCACACGATAAAAAAAAACGTGCAACTACGCTGACACAATAATACAGTCAACTTTTTGTCTGCTGCAATGAAGAATGCCTCGTTATCTGTTTCATACATACAATAATCTTTTATAACTCTGTAACAAAGCTTTTATTGACAAACTTTATATAACATTCTTTTTTCCTTCTTTCTGTCTGTAAATTAGGTTTTTTGCAGCTTGACGTTTTAAGTTTGGGACACCGTGTATGTGATTATTTATTTGTAGAGATTTGTAGTAAAATTTATATTTACTTGTTGAATTTATATCGGGACGAGAGTGCAAATAATATAGAGGAAATTATTAAAAATATAAATGATAGACATTCCATAAATTGCAATTAATATGTAAATTGATACAAGATTGGAAAATTAGTAACGAGTACTACTACGTACTACGTATTATATTATACATTACATATATATTGCACATTATATATTTATTTCCTTTAAAACTAAAAATGCATATCAAACGCTCCAAAATTATATGTTTAATACATTTTGCATGGCAGAGCAACATTGTAAAATGCTTACTACAAACGTTGTATTAAAATGTCGAGTAAGTTTTCGATGAAACTTCGTTTCACGGCGTTGCAATTAAACTAATTTAACCGAAATCCGTAACAGAACCGTAACACGAGGAGAGAATTCAGTGTCGCGATAATAACGTTAAATAATTGAGTTTGCGACACGGAAAGGGGTTAACTTTTATTATCACGCTTGTGGCGCGTAACGACTCGACTTTCAGAGAAAATAATTAGTCGAAACGGAGGCTAATTGAGCGTGGTTGGCGTAATTCGACGGTGATTTTCGTGGAAATGAATATGTAACGTAAGCTAGGCCGGTCAACGGCTTTGCGTATTGTTCGTTATACTGTGTAATTATGTGCAAATTTATGACTCACCGTGGACCTTGGCTTTAGGATAACGGATTTACCGTGCGTACCAGTAGCGCTCTGCGAAAAGAGAAGAAAAAAAGAAAAGCATAAGCACCTCGTATACTATGTAAAAAATGTAAAACAGTTGGCGAGGTAACTGTAACGTGTGTAATTGCTGTTCAAAAGAGTTATGGTGTTATAGTGCCGTAGTTAGATAATTGTTTGAAATGTAACGTTTAATATGATGAAATATGCATTTGCAACAGTGGTTCGAAATACGTAATTCTGAATAATTCAACGAGCTAAGAAATGTGTAACTAGTTACTGTTATGCAGCACGTTTAATAGAAAAGAACCTTTTCGGGAAAAGTTCTTTCCAATTAAATAGATTATGTGTGCAATAGTCTTCTTTCTTTAATATTATGATAAATTTTACGAAGTATTCAATGAATAATCTAATAAAAAAGATAAAATAAATTGTATTGCGAAATATTGTCTTTTTCTACTACAAGATGATTCACATGGGACAATATTACGTAGTCTAGTTTGTTTAAATTAATTCGAATATTTTATTGAATCAGTTTAAAGATTTTTTCCTAGCGTGTTTGATTAAAAAATTATAACATCTTTAAATTAGCGAAATCAGTTTAAAATATATTTTCAGGAATACTATCTTAAGTATCATTTTTGCAAATTTTAAGTATCATTTTAACAAATTAAAGTACATGTTTTCATACTATCTTTCGTGTGATTTATATTTTTCACAGTTCTCTGTATCTTGCGCTAAATATTATATAAATACTAGTTAGGTGCATTTTTACTTACATAATAAATTTAAAAAGAAGTAGATCAAAATAAATTACTTTAATCTACATAATATTCCAAATTTCCTATAAAAATAATTTACAACATATGACAGTAAGTATACTAATATATACAAATATCCGTTTAATTAAAACATGCTTTGTTCCAATTCCTCGCCCTTTCTGCAGAATCTAGACACACCAGAAATATTCATATATCAACCAATTACATTTTTCATCATTTGAATTTTCATTGCACTTAATCGCTTACCAACCTGTTCCTTCAATCTTGATTAGAATTTAATGACTTGCATAGTATCTTTTAATCGACGAAGCACGTACATGAAAACTGTATATCATAACGCTCGAAAACAAACTTTTTTCATTAATTCCAGATGGTTCGAATAGCACGAACAAGGAACTCGATCTCGATCGCGGACATTTACGTAATTCTTCCATTAGCAGCACGGTGAGCATTTTTGCGGATAAGAACAATGATCTGCGCGAAGGTAGGCGAACAGCTGGAATTCTCTGCTGGCCTACAAAAAGTTCCTCTTAGAAATGCTTAATGGTGGCTCGCAAGGCATTTGTAGGAGTATCGAACGTTTTATACCAAAAAGAAAAAAAAAAAGAAGAAAAAGAAAAAACACTGTTGGACCTATATACGATGCGAAAAAACATGTGTCGATTTGTACGCGATGTACAAAATGTGTAGAAAACGAATTCTTGTTTCGTAGCTTTCACATTGAGTTTCAGAGATCTCCAGAATCGAAATAGCTGTTTAAAGGACTCGTGCAGTTACTTGTTCCAGGAATATCAATCGACTGTGTAAAGTGTAAAACGTTGTATTGTTCGATAGTTTGGCAAAGTTAAATTAGCTTTTGCAAAATAATTAGCTTGTAGCGACAGAAATTTATAGAACCTGGCGGTAGATTTACAAAATCTCGGTTACAGGAGCAAGAAGTGATAGGTATTTCATTCGTGCAACGTACAAATATTTTTGCTTAGGTAGTAACTGATAATACTAGCTAGTATTATTAGCGAAATTCTCAATCTGTAAGTTACTATAGTTGTTATACATATTAAATATTTTTGCATTATGATAACAAGTTCGATAATAAATTAAGTTTCACAAGTAAATTTTACGAATTACAAGTTACATATTTGATTGTACTATTCGACGTAAAATTGTAAAAGAGAAATCTATAACCTACAACTCTTAGCTTATTATTTCATTGATATCGCTAATTGATAGATTATTTTGCAAAAGGAGCCAGGTACCTAAGTAGAAGAATATCGCCAAAGTATCTAAAAACAATTCGCATAGTAATTTGCATTAAATTCGCTATTTTTTGATAACGAAACGTATCTGTAGTTCAGAATCAAATAATAATCGGAAGTATTTTAATGAAGGAATATCTTCATTTTATTTATGTAACACTACTAACTACGTAATACAAATTCATGAAGTGCATTGCAATTTACAATGTATAAGATTGGCAGGATATGAAAGATAATATCTTGTAGCAAAATAAATGAAAGATAACACAGTGGAAGATTCTCGAGCTTCATTTTGAAACAAAGTTTACGACAAAATTTAGTTGGTCTTAAAATGATCTAAGTGTTTATAAATGTATTGCTTAAACGATATTTAATACCAAACAGTTCTCATTAATTTTTTAAACATCTAGCATCGAACAATCATTATTTATCTCTTAATATATAACTTGCTTTGTATTCAATATAGAATTTATGATCTCCAAAATCAAAGTTTGATCTTCAAAATCAAATAATTTCCCCATTGATTTATCACGATATTTAGAAAAGCCAAAAAACACGCCAAAAGATTTCCTTGTAGAATAATCCTAATTCCATTCATGTCTTAAAAGTCTTTCTCTCAATAGGCAGGAACTGTTATTTATAAACTTCGTAATGTATATGATTCATGTTTATGGGCTAGAGAATGGGGCGCGATTGCTATTTTTAATGAATTGTTGATACTTGATCCGAGCCACACGAGAATTTTGCTGGTCCTCTCTCGTGGAATTTCGATGCCATTGATTTAGTAAGCCACGCAGGCTCCCGTGTCTGGTTCTGAATACAATTTCACGTCCGGCCGACGATTTTTGGACGGTCTGTCTGCCGAGGGTCAACGATCCGTTCCTTAATGCAAGAATGCTACCTGACGCATTCGTAATTGCTGGTTGTATGATATAACACGGCGTTGATAAGCTGTTCGAACGACCGATTGCCTAATATTTATGTCACAAACCGGTAATTGTTCGACATTTGGTATTCTTTTCATTCCTACTTCTTTTTTTAAATTTGTGATTTTCTTAACGTCTGTCTTTCTCAATGATAGGTATATTTTTAGTTTCTTTTTTTTATCTTGATGCTTCAAATCTTTTAATCGTTATTTTTCTTTAAGTTTGACATCTTTCAATTTATATTCCTTTTCCGTTTGATATTTGAAAAATCCTTTTCATTCTAACTTAGTTGAGATCTCTAACATTTCTCTATTTTCCTGATTTTCTGTCGACAGTTTCCTTAAAAATGAGTGAGAAGAGGATTAAGGTAAAGCTTTTGAACTACGGGAACATCGAAAAAGATTAAGCTGTATATACGAAAGAGGTAGCCATAAAATAGCAAAAAAAAAAAAACGTTAGATTTCAAAGTAAAAAGAGAATTAATGACTCATGATTATTAACTCAAATTAGAGTAATAGTATAAACGCAGTAGCGGGATTTAATAAAGCTCCTTTTTTTCTTGCAAACGTGTTCCAGAACTCTAATTAATATTGCGCCCTGCAAACTAATTACGCCTCTTTAAGAATTTCCTTTGATCGTTTAAACGAGAATTTCCCAGCGTTTCTACGGCGGCGCAAATATATTACCGGATAAAACTTTGTAACGTCAAGAAAGCAATGAAATTGCATTCGAACTATCTACAAAGTATAATAGTACATAAACTGCTGCAATAGCCTCGATGCTTTGAAATTTTAAATGGACCTTTTTATTAAGAGATTGATTTTCCTCTTTTTTAATTTTATTTCTTATTAAATTTCAAAAGTACTTATTTAAATATGAAGTATGTCATAAGATGATTAGAGTACTAAGTTATCAGTATAAAAGTAATATTTCCGTGTGTAATAATTATTATGAAACGCATCTATGTATCCTATGTAATAATACTACTTTCATGTACTCTAGCTATATTGCAAAGTTTTACTGTTTTTAGCTGCAGGCAAGACAATATTACATATTATTCTTTTAAAAAAACAAGCAAAGTTTTATGAGAAGAGAAATAAGAAATTTATAACATTCTAACTCAAGGAATTCTTCGTTTGATTCAGTAAGATAAGCACATGTTAAATAACAAAATTCTTGCTTTTTTTTACAAAAATTAAAAGGAAAATTTTTAAAAATATTTTAGAAACAACAATTAATAACATTAACATTTCGCATTATGCGCGTTATACGTCATTTAAACATATTGTATACTTTTCTAATTATCTCTTTTTTTCCTTTAAAATTACACTAACAACTTTAATTCATATGTAGACCACATTTATCATTTTTTGGGTATGCTGAATTAGTATGGTAAATATGGTATCATATCACGTTTATTATTTGTATCGTATCGTACGTCTAATTAATATTAATGACCAGACTGCGGATGTTTATGCATTTATGGTAACATTCAAAGTGAAAAAATGCACAGAATACGTGTAATATGCAAAAGTGTATAAAATATACAAACTTTTCTCTATTTGCCTTTATAAACATATGAATTTGCATAAATATCAGCAGTCTATTAATGGCATTCCAGTTTCGAACAAGAGAAAGATAAAAAGGCAAAACGCATAAAAAAGGGAACGTTTTAGCGTCCTGCAATTTGCATTTGTTTCGTAACAAATTTTTGCAGTTTAACCACACGTCTCGCTGGATATTTAAATATTTGCTAATAGTGGCACTACTTTTTTCAACTTCCTACATTCTCCTTTCTCGGTATTACCCGTATCCCACGTGTTTCGTGACCAACATGTCAAACACAGCGAAACGATCAACTACGGTTTGATCAAACGGAAGACATATCATTACGAAGTATAATTATCCACTGTCTTCACAAGTAACATGAAATTTATGAAAATTTCGAAATAATGAACACGAAAATTACTACATTATTTGAACGACTTTATTACTAGAAAGGGCAAAGGATAACGAAACTAACATGAGAAACTAGTAGAGCAATTACTTTCTTATCGAATCCAAAGTGATTTATGTTCAATAAGATTTGATCCACGTAAAAAGAAAAAAGAAAAATAAAGCAATTGCAGAATTCCCAAGTGTCTTATACTAGCCATAAATGTATATCTACCGCAATTCATAAGTATTTGCAATAGTTTGGTCGATTTTTAGTAACAGTATTTGAATTATTTGAAGTATTTGAACAAAATGTAGAAATTAAGAATGAGTTAATAATTCCAAGCGATATGTAGTATTTTTTTATAGTGTTAAAGAGGAAGATTATAAGTTTAAAATATTTATTAAAGGACCAGAACCACTTTTGTTTCGTTATTTACTGTGTATTATTAAATATTTTACTATTTACCAGATATATGTACGACATACATTTATTATTTAAATATAGCTCTTTAAACTAACATCAGAAGAGATTCTATTAATTTAAAGAAAGTAATTTCATTTAATTTACAATTCAGAAAATAAATAATTCGAGGATATAGAGCTTGCCAACTAATAAAATGGTTCTGAAAGGTTTGACAGTTACAAATCGTCTATTGGTATTTAAAACAGTAATTTAATTGCGATATAATATTCTATCCTACGTGTATAACTAAGATAATTATGAAGAGTAAAATTGTTGTAGTTTAATTTATCCGTGATGTTGAAAATCAGAACGTGTTCTATCAAATATAAGCAAATATTTGAATACTTTCGAACACTAGTGTATATAACTTTACAAATGAAATAAGTGCTCTTTGCATTACTCATTTCTTCCACTAATATTTTATTTTAATTGCATTGAGAAAACTCGTATGATTTATAAGAGTTATACAACTATCCCATATATTGTGTCAACAATTTACATTTTACTATATAATTTTCATGAATGTCTTGATATATTGCGACTAATTATTAAGAATGAAGTACAAGTAAAATATACATGTGCCTACTGCATTCCAATCTCATTTAAGTGCCAAATATGTCATAAACTAACTGCAGCACCAAGTTATCAACACGAGAGTAATATTTCTTTATTTAATAACTTTTAAAAGAAGAATGTACAATATCCTGAGTGTTCTGAGTTGTACTGCTGAGTGTGATTTGTCTTGCAAATTTTTACCGCTTCGATCTCTAAGAAGAGAGTTGACACGTCATTTTTCTAAAGCAAGCGCAATTTCATGAAATATGAAGTTATACGTTTAAAACCATTTAATTAAGCAGTAAAATTACACGTAACATTCTCCACGCTTAGAACATGCAACTTGCAACATTATCAGAACGACTTCATTACCCTAGAAAGCGCAAAGAAAAACGAAACTAAAGGAACTCAATTACTTGGTTACCAAAGCCAAAGTGATTTATGTCGAAGAAAAATTCGAGAGCATACCAATGAAAATATCTTAATTAACACACCTGTCTCACTCGTGTACCGTTTTAATTAGAGAATGAATATCAAAGTGGAAAAAGATTCCGCAAATAACGAATTCGTAACGCGGGATTATTCGTCGCTTCTCCCAGGGGAAAGTGCCCGTTAGGCTGTTACAAATATTCACGCACAGTCATCAATCATCGATTCTTTTCCTTTCGAGCGAATAATCCGACAATGAACCGCAGCTTCGTATAATACGCCAATTATCCTTAATGCAGATTAATCAGATCTTTGATAGGAAGTGAGATATTCTAATTCGCAACAAAGAGCTAAAAATTTGAATGCAAGTGTTCTCCATTTGTTTGAGACGAAAATTTTCAATTAGAATCACGTGTTAATTAGTTCAATAGACTGTTCTGGAATGTAGAGTAGAATAGTACAGTTAAATGCAAAAGTTTTCTATACTCTACAAAATGACCATTTATATTCAATTAAAATATAGATAAATGTTTGCTGTGTAGTTATTATGTTTTATATTGTGACGATTTTCTTTTTATTGCTTTATGCGTCAAGTAAATTTTTACAAAAAAGTAAGGAGATTTTTTTGACGTATATTCATATATAACTACCACTCAAAGATTTGGAAACGATCATGATTTGGAATTGAACATTTTCTCTTTTTTTTTCTACTAATTCTGTTTCGTATTTTATTCAATTTTTTGCTTATATGCCTGTTTTCTAACTTTTCCATTTTTGAAACAAGAAACGAATTTTGTATAAGTAATAGTGTACAAGATTTTCACTTTAATAAAATATACCTGTATATATAACTTGAATTTATAAGATTTCACTTAATTGTTTCCGAACTTTTGAACAGTGGTGTATGTCCTAAAAAAACACAAAATTCGGTGAGAAAAGATTTTTATATTCAGATTAATCTATAATTTATGTTGGTCGTTAAAATTAGTAGCTAATACAATAATTAGAACAGCGATCCTTAAACGCATCAACGCTAATTAAGCGTATAGAAATCTCTGAACTTCCTGTGTCAGCCATAATAGCTGGAATGAAATTATAACGAGTTATGGATATCTGTATTCAGAATTTTTATCACAGAAACACTTATACAGCTGTATTTAACAACTATCATTCTTTTTCTCTTCACATCCGAACCGGATATTTATATATATTTAGAAAAAAATTGAAAATAGTATTTTGTTATATATTATTTACTATATTGGAATCGAGAAAAAGTTATATTAGTTATTAATTCTTCTACAATATACATCACAACCATTTTTTATACTAACAAATAAGGCTCGTAGAAAATTAATTTTAGAATTAATTACTTTCAACGTCGTTATATGTAGAGGTAGCCAATTTGAGAATTTTATCTAAAGACTAACATTCTTCGCCACTGAATTTCATAATCGATGTCATATAGTAAAACCACGAAATAGCCACGAATCGAATATTCTTATCTAAATCGGAATTTCAACGTGCACTCATATCATGGCGTTTTATTGGGAAATATTATCGGAATAGAAGACAAGAATTTTGTGTAAACCCGCAAGGAATCTATATCTCCGGCTAAAATTCGAACAACGATCGAACAAAATGATTTCATCTTTTTGCTTCATTCAATACGTTCACTTGGTTCCACATCCTTGGTTTTCTTATAAGGTAGACGTATGTAAAAAATCGGCATTTTTTAGATATCTGCAAAAATTAATTCTGAAAGCAAGCTATTATTAGGATAGGAGCGTCATAGCTATCCTATAATGTTGATTATTAATTATATATTAGTTATGCTATAATGTTATGTAACAAGAAAAATGTTACAATTTACGAAAACTGTTTTATCCCTTTCTTTACTCGTGAGAAATATACATAAATAATATAATTAGAGACTCTCTTAAAACGTGAACAATTTTAGCTAATTTAATTATGTAGATATGTAGATCATGTTCTTGAAATACGAGCTTCCAGAGTTAATAGAGTTAATTGCTTGTACATTAAAATTACTATGTATAGATATCCACCGTGAACAACTTGCAGAATAATATAGAAATGTGAAATAATAGGATACTAGAAAAACGAAATTACAGAATAATATATGTCCCCAGACAGAATTTAGTTTATGAAATTTTCCAGGACGTATCTTGTGCGTGGGAGCGTTTCAAAAGTAGAATAGGTCAATGAATAATAGAATAATAGAAAATTAGAATCGTAAGATAATATATCTCCAAATTTTGTTAATTTAATTCGCGAAATTCGGTCGAATAATGAAAATACCTTGCAAAATTTATTTTCAATGAAAGACGGCGAGGAAGGTGTGAAATACAAATATAATTGTTAAATAAATAATAAATTAATAGAAGAATAAAATAATAGAATAATATATGTTCTGAAATTGTTTAATTTGGTTTATATAATTCAGCCAAATGACAAAAATATTTGTGAAAAAGAGTGAAGTACGTCATGAGTGGAATGGGTCAATGATTAATAGACTAGTAGAAAGATAAGATCGTGGAATAATATATCATTTCAATCCTTCTAATTCGGCTTATAAAATTCAGTCAGATAACAAAAAAAACAAAAACCAAAAAAAGATTGCCAGGAAGTAGCGAAAAAAAAAGTGAAAATCAACCATGAGTGGAATAGGTCAATAAATAAATAAACGACGACGTGCAAAATTGCTGAAAGGGTAACGAGAAACGAGCATCTCCTTCCAGGGGAAAGCAGCTCGCGAATATACGTGCAGCATTGTTCGTGTGTGTACAATGTGCCGGCTAATGAGCGTAATGATTCCTTGGAATGTGCATCTAAACTGCTATCTGCGGCTCGACGCGTGCACGTACGGTTCTTCACGCGAGCTGCACACATGTGCTAACCGAGTCAGTCCTCGTTTTACATACGTTCTAGTGGAGAGCATTTATGGAATGAGTGGCATTAAATGATGCTTGAAAGAACGAAAGGGGACTTAAGGTATCTCTTAAAGCGTGATTTTAACCGAGAATTTTCGTTGGTGATTAGCAATTAGAGAAATGGAAATTAAGTTCCATAGGTCTGTCTGTCTGAAAGACAGATATCGTGGAAATTTATCCACGAGATGATCAGATGTTAATTCACGTTGTTTATGGCACATGCATTATTCATGGTTGTATGTTTAAGAAGAATAAGAGTAATGAATTTATAGGTGAAAAATATCACGCTTTAAGGTATTATCTAACGCAGAATATTTTAGGTTGCAGTATTTGGGGAATGGAAAAAAACTTTGAATTATTGAATCGTGAACGAGTACTTCTAGAAACGTTATTGTAATGTTTATATTAATACAATTATTGAGAATAAGAAAATATTGTTTGATATTGGATCATAAATGAGGATTATCTTAAAAGTAGATTCAGGAATATTATTGAAATGTCATATAATTGTTGAAAATAGAACAATCTCGTTGGATTTTCAATCACATTGGGTCAAGTATTATTTTAGGTTCAATTGTAGTAACTTATCTAAATGAGATTCTAGACGAAGGAACTCTGTCAATTCAAGAATTTTCGAATGGTGGAACTGATAACTCTTATTAATCTGAAACGATGGAAATAATTTGGACAGGAATAGTAGAAAATAGAAGTAAAGCTTTAAACAAACGGTCATTTCTTGTTCTATTTATCAGATATAGATAAAATATAATACAATATAACATCTTAAAATATCAACTAATCAGCTTTATATCTCTGAAAATGTAAAATCAGAACCATCTATCAAAAGGAGAATTAAATCTCTTGAATACTTTAAAAAAGGAAGACATTCATCGATACTAAAAGCAACGGCGGTTAATTGAAAACCGGAGTTACCCGTTAATTAAACGTTTGTCAACCGGAATAACTACACGGAGTTTTAAACGAAACTTTCTTTTTTTACGTACTTTAGTTGGAACAAAGCTCAGATGCAAGGATAACATTGGTTATAACTTGATTACAAAATAAACGGTTTCCATCTGATCGATCTGTTCCCGTGTGCGACATCGGGAGAATTAATTTCGTTCGTTAAGTTAAAGGATTCCCCGTACCGAGTTTCTTTTATCGCTTCGTAATTTATGAATTCGACTGCGTGATAAATTGCACGCTAAAAGCAAGCCCGAAAATTACACCGTGATTTATAAAAGCGCCTTGCATTGCGAAACGTCGCGGGCGTAATAGCTTTGGCAATGAGACTTTTAATTGCCATAATATCCACTCGATTACATTCCATGTCCACTTGTCATTTCGCGATCATTTCCATACCAAGATTCTATTTCTTTTCTTTTTCTCGTTCTTCTCTGTCGGCTAATTGTGTAATTTTGTTAACTTTGTCGTGATATAAAATGTATCGTGTTTGCAAAGAAACGCGTGCAATTTGTTATAATAGTTTGGAAAAAGAATTGTGGCATTTAACGATCGAGTTTGGTTTTGCGCAAATATGCAGATTGTATTTCTGTTATGATAGCGATTGTTTTAGAATTATTATGTCTAGAAATACCTTTCTAATGTTTATGTTTAATTCTTCTTGTACTTCGGTTGTTGCTATAATTACTTTACTTTTCCGTTTCTTCTTATTTCCGTTATATTTATTGCCATACAGAATTTCATATAAGAATTACTATATACAATTAAAGGTAAAGCGAAGACAATGTAGAATGTATGTTTCAGTAATTTATCGTATAATGAACAAAACGGTATCTTGTAAACGTTTTATCACGTCTAGCGTACTCTATAAATTTTATCTCCTTATATTTATCTATTCACATAAATTGTGAAAATTCACATCGTATACGATGTTATGTTGGTTTTGTAAAAAATACTGTTGAAAGAACAGGTGTCATGAAGGATCAGCAATTAAATACGTCAGTATTCAAACAGAATTATACCACCATTAGCAGCACAAAGCAACAATTACATCGATGTAATTATTTGCTATGAGATTGGTGCGTGTGAAACATTTCTCTGAAATTTTAATTCCACGGGTAAATAACGTCCATTACATTTGGTTCCGTCGTTAATTATCTACTAACATTAAAGAAAAAGAAGTTTGTTACAAGTCACACGTATTGAATATTAGGAAGATGTAGAATAAAAATATTACAACTTCATTATTAGTCGTCATGAATAATCGAAACGTTCGTACGACTTCCTTGTATGTATTGTAGTATCGTAAATAATTGTGATTAGTTTATTAATGATAAATGGATTAAACAGATGTTAAATAAACAGAAAACAATGGTTATTAAACATGAACTAATTGCAACAAACGTATAATAATTAAAACAACTAGATAATTAATTAACAATTCTCGTCAATGCAAATTCAACTCGCCCTTAACAACGTTAACAACACTATCTCGACAACGCAATCCGTACTCTCTGACTTCTCAACTCACACTGCTGTTAATTCGTTTATCGTCTTAACCCCTTGTCCTTTGTCTTAGCCCCACTACGCACATGCTCAGCAACCGCTTGTTTATAATTCGCACCTCAGCAACCGCTTGTTTACAATCCGCACGACACCCCCCAGGCCCCTCGTCCACGATACTACAGCATGAATTCAACTTTGGAAAAAAAGCGTCATGAAAGTTTCTGAAAACACGAATTCAATGTTTTAAACGCTTTAATGCATAAATTATTTTGGAAAAAAAACTGTAAAAGACTATAACGATTTTCGTTAAGAGAATTTTGTAATTCTAGAACAGACAACTTTCGTAAAGCCGATGGAATGAAAGCATGTCCACAGAAACACAGAAACAGAAACTGAATATCACTCTGAATGTGCACGGATTCGTGCATAAATTACTTTGATCAAATATATGACTTTACTAGGGAACCACATATGGTTAAAGTTTTATTTAATAAAATATTTCATAACTAGAGCGCGGATTTCCATGCAAATTTACATTTTCATGAACACAGTTAAGCAGATAGAAACGAAACACCCTTTCACCATTTATTAACAATTCTATCGGGTATTCTACTATTGAGTTGACAACAAAGTGACTGTCATTACCGCCTAATGCCAAAAGCAGTTAGCAAAATTAGCCCTCACTTAGTTGCCAACCCAATATATATTATATGCATTTTCTGCATTTATGCATCTTCAAATGCTGCATGAATGCATAAAAATTCCCTCTCTACTAATAACATTAAATATTTGCAATTTTATTAACGTGGCTGGTGTACGAAACGCGACACTCCTACAATAAAATTAAATGGCGATAAAAAGAGTAATATCGAAGAAATCCAAGCTGATACCTCGATTTTAACATTATGTCGCAAACAAATTTCTGATATATCGATGAAACATTATCCGACACCTTCTCTTTGCCAAAATAAAATCTCATTTCCACTGCAACAGGCGAAACACGAATCTTGTATCAGTTTCGTGTGACTGAAAAATGATCATTCAAACGAAAGGCATACTCGCTGTGCATTCTCCGGGGCGAATGACAGGACTCAATCTTCTTATCGTCAGCGGGTTATTAATCGATCTCGATCAGGGACAAGCGTAAACGAAAATCCGTGTATCTGTTTTGGAACGCGGTTGGAATCGATCGATTCCGCAGAAACTTTCTCTTGCAAGCGGCTGGTCGGCAACCACTCGTTCATTAAAAATACCTTTTCATTCGCTCATACACCGCAGCAAGATCTCATTGCTTGTATACGCAGAGAGACTCGCTTACCTTGTTTCGGGGAATCGTCAGATCTGTTTTCTTCTTTTTTTTTCAACGAAGGTCCTCAAGTTCGTTTCAACCAATTTATTCCGGGATCGGTATTTGCGAAAGTCGAAATTCCTGTTCCAATCTCTTTTGTTCGATTTCTGCATTCTTTATGCTCACGTGCGCGATCTTATGATACACGAGAGCAAATATACACAATTGAATTTCACAAGAAAAAACTAACTTTATTTATACATAAGTAACGAGGTCTTATTGTGGTATATGAACAAATGAAAAGGTATTTTTAATGAAATTTCATGAAACTGGTATTGTGCAATGAAAAGTTTGAAGTTACAAGCTTGTTTATTGAAATTGAGAAAATTTGAACGAAGAAGGTTTAGAAATCGAAAGATCTCCAATAAGATGATATTCGAGGACGCAATGATTCGATTTTTTTTTTTTAAATAGGAAGGTACTCGATAATAGAAACATAAAAAATATAAACGTGTTTTAGAATCAGGAAATTTCAAATTCTCAATGGAAGAAGAATAGGTGATTAAGAAGAGAAGAATTTTAAAAAAGCAAAATATTCCATAATATTCAAACTCTGAAAATATAAACGTATTTAATAATTAGAAGAATTTGGAACCGTCTAAACATTTTTAACGATATGACATATAATTAGATATTTATAAATTAGCGACGAAAAGAGAAGACTTTTAAAAGGAACGCAATTGTTGAAGTGTTACAGATAGAAAAATAATTTTTTAAATAAAAAGAATAATTAAAAATTAAACGAAATAAAAGAAATACGATAATCCAAAAACTTTTAATTTAGTTAGTATTTGGCTCGATTGATTGCAGATATTTGGCATTGACAATATTCAAATTAATTAATACTTAATATTAAAACAATCTTTAATGGAAAATATCCCATGATAAAAGAATCTTGAAAGAAAGAACATTTCGAATAAAAGACTATTTGATCGAAAGATTCGAACGCAAATCACGCATCACGATAAACGATGCACCGTTTGTCTTCAGCCTTAGGCGTTGAAATCACCTGGTTCGCTTAACCATCGTGATTTTGGTCGTTAAAGATGATTAATTCACAAAAGAATACGTATTAACCATTGAATATTATAATTTTCGATATTAGTAGAAATTTCTGGTTTGTACACGTATTATTATCGTGATTACCCTGCGTGAAAGCGGAGATGTTTGCGATGATTTTAAGGTTGTAAAAGCGAGTATACACGCGTATTGGTAATGATGATGGGAGAGGTGTTCGCAGGAATGATCGTCAATTTTGGTTTTGTTACTGTTTGGGAGAAAGTGCATAAATGCATATGAATTATAAGATCGAACGACATTTATTACAGACCGCTTAAAAGTGGATCTTTCTGAATCTTTCCTATAAGCCATAAAAACGAAATAAACGTCTGTTAGTTTAATACCGAGAACTGCTACAACGTGTACATAAATATATCGTATATTGATGATTATAATTAGAAGTAGTATAATGAAAATAAATGGGTATACCTAGCTTACACTGAATATCTAAATATCTTCTTATTTTGCATAATATTATATAAAACATAATGATAGGTTTAAGATATAATGAGTGGTTTGAGAGCAGGAATGTCGCGAAAGAAAAATTTCTTTTTAAGATTATTTTTTCTGAGCTCTTCTAAAGTCATCGTTATTTCTTGACGAAGCAACGTAGTATATTCATTTTTAACTACTTATGACAAATTATGATTTAAACATTTTGCAATATCGTTACAAACGAAGAAAATATTCAGACGTTAGTTCTGAGTCGAGATATTTCAAATAATTGTATTCCTGTTCCAATAAAAATCATCAGAAAATTAGGCATCGGTATTTACCAAAGCACGTTCAAATACGTGCAAATCTGAAGTTCATCGCGATAAATTTAGTACTTGCAGCGTTGAAGTACGAATATGTCAAGAAATATACAGAGACAGCGAAACTTCTCCAACCTATTTCAAAATCTTCCTCCTATTTTAAGAACATATTATATATACACATACATATATCGGTTATACAACGATTATACAACGTAGCTTTTAAATCTTTCACACAGCACTAGCACAGACAGCTTACAAACCTAATTAAACGTTCAGACGAAACATGTTCAATTAAACCTCTTTAGCTTTATCAGGTCCGATAATCAGCAGCATGCGACTTAATAGCCCTCAACTTTCAAAAATGTCTGTCACAGTTCGCGTTATCTGGATCGATCGATTCGACTCAAACTCGTGGAAAGAAATCATCGTGAGTCAGCATCCCTTTCTACCTCCTTCCCCAAATGAGAGGCTCAGTGGAGAAATTGTACAAGTAGATATTTTTCAAGCTCAAGGAAAGCGTAGGAGATGATAGATGACGTGTTTATCCGTGAATTTTTAAGTCTTTGCACAAACACTTTCATGCACAAATAAGTCTACATAATAGACACGTATTATTAATAAAACGATTAATCAACTGTTGACTGGTTGATATTTTGTATTTGTGCGATATAAGGAATAAAAATACGATACAATGAAAGCTGGCGAAAATTGTATTTGCGTGGGTTATAGAAAAATAGCGGATTATGTGTTAAATCGATAATCTGTTGATCTAAGACTCATTGAGAACATTTGCGGTGAATTGACTTAGTTGAGAAATGCCGTAGTCGGCTATTGTATCCTTTCTGCTAATTTTATAGCATTTTCTAGTAACCTATCTACGATGATTAGTGAAATGATCAGTGAGAAATAGCTGTTATATTATTTATTTTCAGGATGAGCAATTCAATCTCTCAATTCTTCATCTTATATATCATCTTTATTAAAAAGATCATACATAAATATAATATTGCAGGGTCATTGTTTAGAAGCATACAGATTTCTTTACTAGACACTTCACCTTTCCTCACAGGTTTCTCCAATTAAAGATTCTGTCATTCGTTTCATTCTTCGTACGAAACTTTTCAGGGAAATCTTGTTGGTAAGTCCTTGCTGGTAATTCGATGCTCAAAAATCAGTATCCGTAGTGCTAAAGTAGCTAGGTGTGTGAATACGCTGATACATAGACAGAGTGCGATCCATTAAAAGCAAGGACAGATTTTTTATTCGCGGTGGGCCTAATTGGCTGATGCGCGAAAGAACTGCTCAGTCCTAGAAATCAGTGAGCATGCACAGCGCAGAAATCGGATATTCGAATGAGAGTTACCCTAATGGAATTTGAATACTACAAAATATTTACGTAACTTTGAGGAACAATTTAATTCGACGAAATTCTTAATTGCAAGGAGATCTAATCCGTGATAACGTTAATCCCATGGTTTTTTAATTTTCAGAAAACATTAACTCAGCAAAATTCTTTCGAATTACAGGATTTTTGATTAATGAGTTTTGTAGAATAATCGTTTCTTAAAGAATAAACCAGTATTAAGTGTCTTTTTATATACAATATTTATTGTAATATTGTGCGTCCCTTGTTCTTCTTGTTCGCTAGCTTCCTTCTGTTGTCGATTGCTTACGAAAGAAGAATTCCGACGTTGAAGATAGCAAGTTATTAAAGTAGTATCGAAGAAAGTTGAACGTTCGACCAACGCTGCAAATTTATCACGAGGAACGATTCGATATTTGTAATATAATACGTTATACTCTTGCCAGATTGCAGATCGATGATAAATTTTCGTTGGTGTAAAAGCTAATATTCAGTCGTAATAGTCTTTCATACGGAGTGGAGCGGCTCAAAGAGCACGAACAAAGACACTAGCTCGCGAGGCATTCTCTAATATCGACTTTTAAAGAGTTCGCCTAGCAGAGAAACCTTTCGTAAGGCCATTGTCTGCATTTAGCCTGTGCCAACCCCGATTGATCATCGACGATGACCTCGTCCGACTCGCGAGGTCATCGCAAGTATGCTCCAACATTTCTATAGGAGCCACATAGGTCGATGGTGCATCGGAGATCGATACAAATAATCATATTGCTGTCAACACATCGGGATGATATATTTCCGAAATTTACGCGTTGCAATAGAACTCCGTTTATAACAAACTTGCTATGGCACAAACAATCCATGTAATTGAAGTTAATATGAAAACTACAGGAGAAGACATAATAAGTCGTATTTTTCATTTTTCACATGTTGTACGTGTTACCAAAAATGTCTTTTTATTTAGTTTGTTCACGAAAATATGAAAATAACGAAGATATTCGAGTATCATTGCTTGTCTTAATGATTGCGCGTTCGATTTTCGCAAAACCTCGTCATCTTAAAGAACTGACTTCGTGGTCGCTTCAAAGTGCAACGTACTATTGAAAACGTGCTTGAAACCCGGGATACCGCAAACATAGGATTTAATTCTTGCGAAAGTTGAAAATTTTGAAAAGTTTAGAAAGCTGTTTTTATGAGGCTTCTAACTTTTGACCTAACAGCTTGTTCTTATTTTCAACCATGTCATAATAAAGTATTGCTCTTTGGTCATAAAATGACATTAAAGTCAGAAAATTAACAAAGATGTACTTATCGTTGTTATTACGATGTTATTACGTTCTTCTCCTATGATCTTCGTATAACAGTTCGCGTTCAGATAAGCGAATGCAACCAGTAATTCAGTTATTTGGCCAGCAACTAGAATTTCGTTCAATTAGGTGGAGTTCGTGTAAACGAAGTTCTATTATTTGTGTTTATTTAGGTCAATTTTAGAGTTCTATCAAAGCTGTACTGTAGGTATTAGATTCTGTCAGAGTTGCGCTATTCAATAATGTTGCACTATAACAGATATTATAGATGACTATAATATTTGGAGCAATATTCGGCGAATATCGTTAGAAACTTTAAAACTAAGGAAATTCAAAAAGAGCAGCTGCAGTCAGCAAGAACCATCGATATCAAAAATGTAGACTAAAATGGGATATTCTTAGTTTAAGCTGAATAGTTTATATCTCTAATTTAATTTCTTATTTATTAATTTATATAAGATTTAGGATTTTTAAATGAATAATTAAAATGATAGCTAAAATTTCTTTCCTTCTAAACCTTGGGCAACATTATTCTAAATACTATGTATAATACTATTTCTATTAGCTGCATGGGAAGTTTTTAACGTTCGAAAATGTTTTTAAGGTTGGATTTTTAATGATTTGATTTTGAATTTTTAAGATTTTTATTGTTGTTGGTTATCTTAGAATTATGGTAAAATAGATTTTTTTGGAAATAGGAAGGCTATAGGATTATAGTCCTTCTAAAATTAAAAATTGGTGATTTTATAAAACTAGAGCGCTTAATAATGTACAAATTTTGCAGAATAATTTTACGATTTTGTCAAAATTAAGAGCAACTATCTTGGGACTAACTAACGTTCTTCTAAGATTAAAATTATCTTAGAATTCCGCCAAATGAAATTTTCCTCGTAGTCGCATGAATATTTAGTAGAAATTCGTCAAATTCTATCAGGATTGGAAATTTAATCAAATGAAACTGCTCCGAAGGTTTCGCGAAATTTAATGTTCTAGAATTACATTGATATTCCGTAGAATCGGAGTTTTATGAAATTAAATGCTCCTTCGAATTAAATTCCGTACAATTGAAATTCTCTTGGAATTAAACAGATATTTTATATAATTACAATTTCTTCGTGATTATAATTTCCACGAAATTGGAATTATCTTTCGAACCAAATTTCGTCAATAGAAATTTAAAACACTTTCGTGGTAAATAAAATTAGCACCAAAATTAAAATTCTCTTAAAACGCAGCGTCAATCCCATGAAAATCACAATAAAGCTCACTTACGTAGACAGAACTAATTAGTAGAACTTTTTACTACTTATTAATGATTCAACTAATTAGCGGTTGCTAGTATATTAACGTTTGGCGTTTGACTATACTAATTAAGTATACAAATCGCGAGTCTATAGTTAATTATTAAACAATTAATCAGTTAACCTTTTAAGCGTGAAAGACAAGATATCTGATCACTCGAAAACGCCTTCGTAACAGTCACGATCTATTACTCTCCTCCAAACTCTAGCAATTGCAATCATTCAGAAACTGTAAAATATGATTTGTTGAACTTTCCGCCTCGCATGATGGATGTACTTGTCATTAGTCAATTTTTACGCCCACGGAATTGATTGTTTCCTACGAACAATACATTTATTTAACAATTTTTATTGTTCTTATGAAACGAAACGATTTGCAAACATTTTATAAGTTACTAACATTATTAAAGATGTCAAAGATATAATTTTCTTGATATTCTAAAATGATGTTTGCTACGAACTATTATTCACCGGTAAACTATGATTATTAATTGATCTACTTATTTTGGAACTTTAGAAATAGATTATGCTCGCGTATCTCGTTACCTGGTACTTTCTCACATATATACTCGTACATCGATACAAAACTATGCCATAATTAAATCATGAAAGCGAAATTTGAGATTTCCCATAATAAGCTAAGACAAATGTTGCCAACACAGAATTTTCTTCAAACCAGAAATTAAAGTACACAATCTACACGATCCCTTTTATTTCAAGTATCCATATGTTGAATATCTTACAACAACCTAATTATTGGACTACGATTTTTATGTATTTAAATACTTGGAGATCTAGAAACGCGTAGAATGCATATCTGCTGTTTCAGATCTCAAGTATTTAAGACAGTGTATCGTACTCGTTATACTGTAACATTTAGAATAATCTATCGTTCTATATCTATAATATTTATAATACTATGTCAAAGATAATTCCTTACTTTTCATGAATATCGGCAGGCTAATCACCAGTTTCTTAGAATATCCAAGATAGAGACAACTTACTGTAATATTGCAAAGAAATAAATCTCCATTTTAAATTTTATTTCTCTAATTGCGTTCGTACAGACGCATTTATTTCCATAAATATCCGCGACCTTACATTCAAAGAAACATCAACCGAACTATCTATACTTTACGACTCTCCACTGAATGATCAATCAACGATCACCAACGGAAGTCTAGATCTGCCAACCAACCAAATTCCAAGATGCTTCAGGTGATCGCGTGGAGAGACTATTGACCCAGAAAGTAGTGAGATGATTCAGCAGGGGCATGAATACAGCCGGATGATAATAATCGCAAACCGCGACACGGCTCGGTGAAAGCGCATCAGAGCGTGGTCGTGTTCCACCAAGGATATGATCGAAACGGGACGCGAAGGAATCAAACGAAACGAAGAAACGTACGACTTCTCTAGCACTCGGGTTTCCACGCGGCAGAGATGCACACGCGTGAACTCTCGGTCTCTTGCTCATAGCCTACATACGAGGCGACGTTAATGGACGAACACGTGACACAAGGCCGTACGATCACCTTGGTGCCCCACACACCTCTCGAGACGCCTCGTCGTCCTTTTTCCGACCAACGGAATAGCGGAACTCGCCATTTTACAGTTAACCAGCAACCGACGAGCACACCGACCGATACCGAGTCCATCAACGGCTCTCTTCAGACTAAGTCGTGTACTCGACCTTCGACCGATCGACGATATCGATCCATACGATGTCGATTGGTTGTATTATAAATATTCGTGTATGGGAGACGACAGACTATCACGGCTCGTGGTTGTTGATATGTTATGTAACTATCGTTGACTGTCACGTTGGTCATTGAGAATTCACGCTACTAATGTCTTTAGAACATCAAAACTATTAAATCGAATAAAGTAACGATTTTCAGATTTTTCTCCTTTTTTATGGTTACTGAAAACATATAGGTATTTTTGTGAAAATTGATATAGATTTCTATTTAGGTCGATTTTTATTTGTTCGTACTTTTGTTCCTGGCAGTCGACGTGTTAATGACAGAGTGTGCCAAATGGCGAACTGATTATAATTTACGCTACTATCTACTGGTATAAGAACACGTTATATTTACTGGAAAATTCTAACTTTCGCTGTATTTTACACTGGAACTTTATTTATCTGATCTTCATTTAATCCGATAAAATGTTAATTAATATGCGATCCAGTGAATCTTTCTTGGTTAAACCTGGTAATTTGAATGTGATTACCTATTATGCGAGCGTGGAAAATAATAGGCAGAGAGGGAAATTAATGAATTCCTATTATATGATCCACAGTTATATCGTTTATCCTTTAAACGAGCAGTGATCGCTTTAAAGCGATAGCACAGTTATCATTTTTAACAGATAACACGAATCTCTCTTTAATTTCTGTTTATGCAGTTGCGTTCATAAAAATATTTATTTGTAATAATAACGCGCAGTCTAGTAGAAATCAGAGAAGGATCAAGAGAACTCTGAACTTGAAAATACCTGTCCATTGTAATCGTGTCGTGAACGATACCGACGAAGAGTAGGTGCGAACTCATTGGACAACAAACTTTCGAAGATAGTCAGAGGTCCTTAAAAAACGAATCAAAACACTCATTAAAGATAGTCAGAAATTCTTATAAAGCGGATATAACTATAAAGAAGCATATGTATGAGAAGCGTGGAATCGTGACTAGTTCGTAGAACTTCCTGTTCTTGAACGATAAGGTCGAGGTCGACGGACAACGAGCTCCGTGAACAAAATTGCTGGCTGAATTTTAGGCAGTTTGTAGCTCGTTAACCTCTTTAGAGATCGCCACGATGAATTGTATGGAGATTTGGCGTGAGGTTTTATTCTAATCTCACGATGGTTCTAGACATTTGGGATGGAGATTGATGGTGCCAAAGACATTGTGGTTTTCGGAATCCTGGCAATTTAGCAAGTTGTACGTCTTGGCTCCTTTCTCATGGCGTTAAAATTGTTTTGTTGCTTTTAATGGGTTTAATGCGTTTAAATTTCTGCTGTTGCGTTATAACGTAATTGAAATAGTAAACGATGTGGACGGAAAAAGTGAAGAATTTCGATAAAGATAAGAAAAAAGAAAAGACACATTTCTGTCGATTTTGTCGTTGTTCATCGGACGAACGCCATAGATTTTCAGAATGTGTCATGTTTACAGATTTAAAAAAAGAATATATAATAAAAAATGTATCAGGTTGGTTAAACTAATTTATTTGAAAATTATACTTTCATCTTTTTATGATCTTGAGATAGCCTTAATAGTTGAAATAAATTATTCTAACGTTTATAACTTTCATTGCCATATTCTGCGTGGAATTTACATCCTTTCTCGCAAAGAAAGTCGGAAATTTATGTTTTTAGTATTTACATCGTCCTCGCCATTCCAACTCTTGAATTATCATTTTTTATTAGTTTATATTTACGTAATATCGTGATGGTAATTTATCATTAAGAAGAATCTGTTGCAAAATTATTTTATAAAATCTGAAATTGTAAATTATATTGCGTAGTATTTAAATATATATTACGTAATACATATATACGTAATTAACAACTTTGCATAGTGCGTATGTACATTATAATTTATAATTACGTGTGTATAATGTACAGTGTGCGAATTGTAATTAATGTGCATTATAAGTATTACCGAAAAAGTATGTCGTACGCGTATCTATTTATCTACGCTACTGATAGAGAGTTTGAAAGGCGCATGATCCTTAATGAATATGCAATGTGATAAACGTATGCTAAGAATCTTTGGTAATAACATTAAATGATAATTCATAAATTGCTTTACATGATATGCAATTAGAAGGTTACGAAGTACCATGCAATAAGATACAATTTGCCACCTCTTGTGCTTATTATAGTGTTACATACATACGTATGTATGTATGTTTGGAATTTGTAAAAGAAAGTAGATGTAGCAAGGAAGGCTTCGAATTAATGGTAGATGGAATATTCAGAGCATAATCTAAATAACGGAGAAAAAAATAAGCATAATAAGAATAATAATAAGAAAAGCATAATAAAAATTACCATATATGCTGTGTACAATAAGACTTGATTAACTAGAAGAATCTATACAATTTTATAACAAAAAATGCACAAAGAGCGATCTTTGAGAGCTAAGATACTCGTTATAAAACTTTGTCCACGGTGTTACAGATGATCAATAGAAAGTATTGAATCTATATTTGGTAACATACGAATTTTTAATAAAAAACATTAACAGTTTCGACGCGCCCATAACCGGTCCTTTTCTCGACTTTCATATTCAAATAGGTTTTTAGCAATATAAACGTGAATCGACGCGTGAATCACACGCATAAACTTTTATTTGGATTTTTAAATCCGTCAATTTATGACCGTACATTGCTCAGACATATAAAGACATAAATTACATAACAATTTTACTGCAGTTCATAAAAAAAGAAAAACGCTATCAATAGAAAAATCAAGAGAAAAATAGGCATTATTATCACTATATCACAGCTTTGCTTCAAGACTGACGCAACTCGGAAACATCAATTTTGATGTGTTATATTATATGTATTTGATACATTACGGTAACTCATCTTAAGAATCCATCAAGGAGAATAACGCTCATAAAACGGTACGAGATATTATCCTTGTCGTTTCCATTTTATGACTCTAACGAACTCTGAAGAATCAATCACATTTACGTCTTTTCTAGCACTATACAATACACAGGTAATTAACCTCAAGCATTTAAAACCAGTAAAGAGTATTTACACTTTGCTCCATGAAACCGAGGAATGTGTAAATAAACTGATAAAGATAACCATCATTTTCCACGTCAAATGCCAAGGAATATTTTCTTGACACTAAAAGCCTTGCTAAAATGCAAACGAATTTTTTCAAACTTTTCGCATTCTAATAATCGGTGAAAGATTTTAGATAAAAATATATCCTAATAACCCGAATATTATCTATTTTATTAATTTATCAACAAATTCATTCTTATTATACTATTATCGAATATTAAAATATTATTGATACACATACATAAATAAATGATGAAAGCTTGAAATGATGAAAGAATTAACAGAAATGTATTTTTTCCTTCTATTGGACATCTTCGCTTTTTGAGGCTATGTTATTTGTTACCTTGTTGTCAGCTCCTCTTTAAGAGATCGTACGAACTCCTACACTTTCCTTGAATCTATGACGTGGCCACTACCATATTCGCGTCTCATGAATTGATTCTCCGCCCAAGTGTTTGTAAAACACGCGAAACGTAGTTTTTTTAAAAAGCATAAATGAACAAAGATAGCCATCGTTTCTACGCGAAATGCCAACAGGTATTTCCTCGTAGGTAAAGAACCTCGCTTTGATAGCTCAGCAACGATTAACGTAGCAACGTTTAAACGTCGTTTCCGCGATAGCCGCGATTATGACATTTACGCGCCTACGATACACGTCGAAACCACGATCGCGGTTTGCCAATCGCGACGGCAGGCGAATTATCTAGGAATTCAGGTGAGTTCGCGGAAAGAAACGCAGCAAGAAGCGAATAATCAATGAATAAAGAAGATCCGGCCGGTAATTCGAGCGGGATTTTTCATCGTGCTCAATTATAGCGGACCGTTAAATGGCCGGTCGTCTGGCAAAAGCAAAACGTCGCGGCTAACTCTCGCAGCTTTAATAGTTCCAGTCGCATTCCGTATCCAACCACGTAATGAATGAAATTGCTTGTTGTTAATTGATCTACTTTTCCTAGCCGGGCCACCCTTTTCTGGTCAGAAGGAAACACGTTTTTTCGCCATGAGACCGATGATCGATTCACAGGCATTCATTTTGGTTAACATCGGTATGGTATAATAATATACCGACTAATAATGTTAGTGAACTGGCGCATTGCAAATCATTGGTTGTACACCTATTTTCTTTTTCTTTATGGTTTCGCAATAATCAGCTGACTTGTAATTTGTAACATTTACTTGTAGAACTTTATTTGTTTCATCATCGAACTTGCTGCTCTTATACAAGTTACTGAATTGACAAGCAGGTTATACGTAGATTTCTCTTTTAAACCTTTAAGATGTTACGTTGAATAGAATAATTAGGTTGTTTGTACGTTTGTAGTTTGTAAAATTTGTTTGCAAACTTTTTGACTGATTCATTGCCTACGTTGTTCTTATGCAAGAAAATTAGTAGTAATTTACGACTCGTGACTTCTACAATTTTATCAATAACATTAACTTAAATAATCGTGCGGGATTGAATTTCTATGTAACTTGTGACTGTTATGGGAGATGATCGCTGTTCTTATTTGGCAAACGATGGAAATGATGAAGTAATTAGAAGAGACAAGATCCTGTAATTTTGAATATATATTGCTTGCTTTGGAATTTAAATAATATTCTCAGGTATATGTATATTAGGTATTGATTTTTCGTTAAAATTTTTTATTTTTTACTCAAAAAATATATAATAGGAATATTTATGTATCTGACTGTTTATCAAGTCAATGATAATCGTCTATTTCAAAGAATATGTTGATGATAAATTGTGTTTATAAAGACAAACAAAGTTAATAAAAAATAATGTTTATTCGTATCCTATTTATTTTATACCTTCTTTCTGTTTTCTTTTCCACTGTATACATATATATCTGTACCACTTAATTTATAATTGTTACTTTAAAAACAATATTCAACTTTCAATTTGTCATTTAAAATACTTACTTATCAATTTTTACATTACTCTAGTAGTCTGATCAAATATTATGTAGATAATTCTAAAATTAATTTCTTTCAGAACTTATTATTATTTCCTTCACTTTGAAATCAAAACCATTCAACTAATTTATCAGGAAGAAAAATAAATATTTTATGAAGATTCTCTTCAATATTATTGAACACGCTAGGGATTAATAGTGGTTCGATGAGTGGGTATTTAAGCGGGTCGGAATGTAGGAAGCTGTTTAAATACGTCGACGATTGCAAAACAAATTAGAGAGAAAGTGATGAAACAAATTGCCAGTCCGGCATTTCCTTCTTCTATTGTAGAAATAACTACATTCCGTGGGCCGACTTTTCGCGTTCTTTGTTGAATTACCAATTTTTAATTGTTAAGCATATTAAGCATAATTTTACAACACACGTGTGTGTGACGTAAAATATGTGCCGGATTGAGAACATGCTTACAAAAGAACGATATACATGAATGTTCTTATGATTTCTTTGATACTTGTAACGATGCAATTTAATTGGAATTTGCCTACGCTTTCCATTAATTATGTGGAAGAATTACGAAGGATATAATATGGATCCAAATGATGATTAATATATGTACTTTTTAATTAGAATTCTTTCTTGCACTTTAATTGCATTTATTGTTATTGATTTACGTAGATATTAACGATTTTAATAAATTGAATAAAAATTTAAATTGAATAAAAATGCGCTAATAAATTTCATCTTTTTTAACGAAGTCTATGAGAATTTTTTCTTTGGAACACTTTTATACGATCGATTTTTATTGACTATAATAAACATTTTTACTACTTTATAATGTACACGGATGTAGTCGTAAAATTAAAGGTGCAGTAGAAATACAGTCTTATTAAATCAGAATTATAATTGGAATAAGAAAAGCTATACTAATTTTTTATTTTAAACCAACAACACTCGTATAATTTGTTGTAATAACTTTGAAGCACATTGTTAGACAGCTAGCATAGATCACGTTGCTTTAAAATTAATATTTGTGCTCATTAAAATCCATGCAATAATTAATCAAATATAATAAAATGAAATTATAAAATGCTTAACAGTAATAAATATATACTTTGAACGTTTATGCAATCTCATACCTTTACGAACAAAAGTAAAGAAACACGACCTAGATAAAAATTTACTTCATCCTCTAAATATCATAACCTCGATACTCTACATTTTATACTATATATACGTTTAAAAATCATGCACATTTTGTACATTTTCGCGTCTTGAAATTTCCCAGAACTACATAAGCATCCAGTCTACTAATAACTAACTCCTCAAACAACCTACCATTCATTCCTCCATAAAATAGCGTTACCATAATTACCACCATTAAAAACCGACTATATAATTAAATCCAAACGCGCACCACCATAATCACACGTAATTTAACATAATGTTACTATTGATGCTTACGAACAATTCGACGCAGTTTCAAGCGTCGGACTTGTTCCTTCACGGTGTTTTTACTACTTTCACTAATTCCGCCGCTTCTGCCTTTACTTTCGAGTGGATAGAACGAACGTGCTCGAATCGTAAAAGTACATACGCGTGACGAAGAAGTTAATGGTGAAAGACGATCGGTCGTCGAGTTCTAGTGAAACCCGGTCGTTTTACAGAGGGAAGGCTGATTATACCCGAAGAAGGAATCGATTGGAGGGGTTCGAGTTAAATGGGGTGTGTGAGGGTGGAAAAAAAATATTCGCAGCTGGTAGGATTCGAACCTACGCTCCCAGAGGGAATCTGATTTCGAGTCAGACGCCTTAACCACTCGGCCACGGCTGCTCACCCCTTGTACATTCGTTGCGTACAGAGGGTAAATTGGGGCAAACCACCCCTAATCACAACTTCATATATCAATTTTCTTATTTATTGATTTAAACATCGAACGATTTTATATATTTTTCATGATGCAAAGTAGCGTTAAAAATTTGTAGACCTCCAGTTTGTTAATTCTTCATGGAAATTTAATTTTTTTTTCAATTGTTTTTAACATTGTTTCAACGTTGAAGCACGTTATGTGGTTGATCATGTAGAAATCGTTAACTAAAAATTTAGTAATTTACGATCTTCGGTATATTTTTGATGCGAATAAAAATTGCCTAAGATTCGTTAAGTTTTCCTTTGAATTTTATACCTCAAGTGATTATTTCGTATATGTACGTCAGAAATAGAGTCGATTCGTAGCCAAAATTGCGGATATAATCGTATTCTGATAATTGTTACGTCTCTCAATTTTTGAGATTTTACTGTGTTAAACCTAGATATATCGCATCACGCTAATCGACTTATTCAAACTTATCTTCTTCCATTCAATAGCAAATTCAAATTTACATAGAATACTATAGTGGTTATGGCGTATATACACATATAGTAAACGAAAATTCATGCCAGTAGGAAGTACATTTTCAGTGATAAATCGTAATAGTCAAGAAGCTATTAGAATGTTCATATATACGTTCCTATTCTTCTCGCAAGTAATTTTGTAGTTTTTGCGCTCTAATAGAACGTGCTGGATGGTAGTTGGAACATAAGATGACTCACTGATTAGGCTTCGTGTTTATCTGATAAGTATGAGTAGATTAGATCTGCATGACCTACCTTAATTCTGCTGATTGAAGCTTGTATTAAACGGCTAATTGGGACAGGAAATTTTTGTCATCGAGTGATTTGTTTCTTGAATTCTTTAGTAGAATAAATTTTTGATTAATATATGCCTGTGCTTTTGAGATTTTAGAGAAAAGACATAGGAATTTTATTAAAATTATTTTTGTAAAATATAGTCAGTGATATGAAATAATATAGAAGCTATATCGTTGAATTACATTTAAAGTATGTTAGTAATAAAGCTGTACAGCATTAATGTATAATAAAGTTCGTAAAAAGTTAGGTATAGTTTATTCAATATAGTATACAATTAGTTTTCTATTTGCTAATTGCTTCTCAACCTTAACACATTTTTCGAATTGTATATGTATGTATCTACATTCCTTACACGCTCAGAATATATCGAATACAATTGTATATTCTCGATGATGTATTATAAAACAGCATTGAAAATTTATATGTTTTTAATTTGTTTAGTTTTTTAAGGAAATTTACTGGTAGTTAATAATAAAACCATCGTGCGATTATTATCAAACAATTTGTTTTTCCTTAAGTAAATATTTATAAATTACAGTAAATAAAAATTATAAACAATGAATTCTCAATTGCTGTTTTAAAAATATTTTCTTTCTATCACACTTGTTGATATTTTTAAGACACATAAAAAAACAACGGGTCTCCAGTAACAGATTTAAAATCAAAACCATCAAACTTGAAAATCGAAAGTAACCTTGAAAAAAACTGTTTATTGGGAAAAAAACTGGTATCAGAAATTTCGTTTCAAGGTAAACGAAGGAACACGATTAAGGATATCTAGTTATATTCGCCCAGATCTCTTTAATAAATCATAATAAATTTGGAAATTATTCAACATTTCCTAGTAAACTTATTTTCATAGCAATCGCACGATAATAAAAAAGCTCACGAGTCGCAAAAACAAAATGAATAAAGGTAGCCCGTTAAATTAACGAAGGATAGTGTCTAAAAGGAAAGAACATTTAATAATTTGAGTTCTATGTAACTTTTAACATAATGAATCGAATTGTTAAGCTACCGAATCGAATTTATTGGTAACGAATGATTATAAATTAATATCTAACAGCTGATTTTTAAAAGAAATATATTTATCGCTGCAAAAATTAAAAAGTTCTCATGATTATAATTTTAAAAGTCACTTCTTCCATAATTCTTGATCTATTCACTGTGAAAAATGAAATTTTTTAAATAAGTTGGAGTAAAAACGTTTCAGATAATATGCAAGATCTGTATTAGAAGTTTTAATAAATGTAAAAATCTGCACGCAATTTCAAAGGAAATGACATTAAACGTAAAACGTTAAAAGTTAACGACTAAAGGATTATTGAATTATTTGAGTACACACAGTAAAAAAATGTTTGTTCTCTCTAAAATTCTATAAAAATTTAAGGGATTTCTTTGCGAATAAATATTTTTAATGCTATCTAATTTGGGAGAAGATATTTGAGGAACAAAGATATCATTTTTTTCTGCAACTTATTATGTATACGTATGTGTATATAATTTCCAATTTGTAGAAGAACCATATTTTTAATAAAAATTTATAACAAACATTTACATTTCCAATATTTTTGGGTATACATCTGTATTTAAAATTCTTATGTTTACAAATTCAAAATTTTTTAACGATGACTTTTAATGATAATTAATGATAATATTAATCTTATGATAATATTCATCGAGGAATGAGTTGCTGAATTTTTAAAATAAATTATTGTGAATGATCACTATGGAATGCTGAGATTGAATTACTCGAGATGCCGGATGGTGCTGTGGACCATCGAAACATGATTCATACTAACTGTACGCTGGAGAAGCTTATAAATCGCAAGGCATCTCGCAATTCTACGCTCGTTACAATCATTGGGAAAAATAAGATCGTGGGAAACGCGAGGGAGAGAAGAATGAAAATTCATAGGCAGAGCATGTAATATGATCTGTTTATAAAAAATTATGAAAATGGCGAGAAACTTACCGTTTCCCAAAAATGTGTAACAATACACCTTGGATGAAACACAAAAAGATTTAACAAAAGAATTAACAAAAAATTCCTTTTGTGTAGTTTTACAAATGAAAACTTTCGAAATAAGAAGTATCTTGATGTATAATAAATTAAAAAGTTGCTAAAGATTCATTCATTGTGGAGTGTGAGTAGGAAGTTTGATACACGGTTTAAATTTCTACGGCTTAAATTGAACCTTTTTATAGGAAAAAAGACATTAACGAACGTTACGAACTTTTAATCTTCCTTCTTACTTCATTTGTTACTAAAATTAACTTTTCATAATCTTGTGTTGAAACTTCCAACTGCGATGGCACTGTATCGGACGTCTTTGATCGCGCAAAACTCAACTTCCAAAATTCTCGAGCTCCTATTCCAATCATCAACGACGTTTCGCCATACAATGGTTACGTATAAACATATACGTACTATTTCTTTATAACATTCTAAATTGCTTTGTATTATTATTTAAGGAAATAAACAGTAAAACCTTTTCACGAATCTCTTTTGTATAAAATAAAAAATAAAATTGAATGTGCCCTTACGTCTGAAAAGAGTCTGATCCTACATTGTCGATAGTTGTCCGAAGAAAAATTCACGAAGCTCGGTTGTATTTAGGCGTGCTACGCGAAAACCTAACTCAACTCTAAAATACAGTTAAAATCGACAAACTTAACAAAGCGTTGCATACCGTAATTAAAATCTACACAATTATATCGTTGAATTTACCGTGGCTACAAAAAGTACATATTTGCACACGTCCCTATCTTCCAATCAAGCGTTTCTTTACAATATTTCATCTTCGTAGTATCAAACTTTTGCACTCATATAAAAGCTCCATTAAAATGATACGAGATTTAATATATCGGAGTCAACAAACTAACATGCCACGATATTTTCTGTAGCCACTGCATGCGCCGTAAAATCTATTCGTGTGCAACATTCATGGATCGTCCAGGAATGATTTACGCCTATCCCGTGTGTTTGCATAGTATTCGCGAGTCACCGTAATTCACCATGAAGATCGATTCTTCGTTCACGTACAAACGACCGATATTTTTCACTCTATAACGAAATGCTCGCGTGGAAGGACACCGGATATTAAACAGGATATTAATCGAAGCTACCAAGAGAGAAAATGAAAAAGAAACAGTTGATGTAACGCATTAGAAGCATTAGGATAGAAAAACAGAACAGAGAAACATAGTGGACTTTCTCGTGGTGTCGTTTATGCATTTATTCTCTGTAGAATCCGGACGTGCAAGATGTGGTCAGCAACCAGTCACAATCAGCGATCTCTCAAGCAGTGAAGTCCGTTTGCGGCTGTTCCAGATTGCGTCCTTGCCGCGCGGAGTGCAACGGCATGCGTGTCGGTACGTAACGGGTGTTCCGATCTCGCGATGTGCCGTTTTTTCGCCATTTGAATAGTGCAAGGCAATTTCGTTGTGTTAGTTGACGCTTTCATTGCCGTACAGTGGAACTGTATTCGTTCGAACTGTAATTATTGGAACGAAATTATAGCTAGTGTCTAATTAAATGCACTCTTGCCGGTTGAATCTATTTGTTCGAATGTATAAATTATCTGTCTAAACAATCACGTTCGAAAGCCACGTTGATCAACACAAATAGAAAAATACGGCAAAGCGATGATGTTATAAACATTGTTTTTTAAAGCTACTTTAGAATTTACCACTATTTATTTCGAACGTTTCCTTGCTACGTCGATGAATTTGTACGAGTTGCGTCATTTGCTGTTTGAGAATTGAACGTTAATCGGGTGATGCAAATAGTGATGCAACGACGTTACCAATTAATTAATTAACAAGAAGCGGAGTTGGTCAGTTTGGTTTCTCGGAGTCTCGTATATCACGCATTAATGGAATAATGTACTAAAAAAAGAAAAAGAAAAAAATACAAATTCAAACGTAATCAATGTCAGATATTTAGTTACTTGAGAATATGTCCGTAGTCCACAATTAAGTTACTAGATAAGTTATAAGATTAGATATCAAAATCTTCAAACGTACAAGATTAAAATCTTTAGACATTAAAGATTAGAACCTTTAACGTTATTAACATTTCTTTAAATGCTTCGGTTAAACTTCCCAAATTTTAACTAAAATCTGATTTAATTAAAATTAAAATTCTATTAAAGAAAGTCATCATATATTATGGTATACCAGTATATCAGAACCTGGCTAAATCCAAGACATTGTTTCTAAACGATATTGTATTCAGTAGCCATTCTCCACATCTGTAACCCTATATGCAAATGTACACTTCACTTACGAAATCTGTATGAATAAATATATCCGAGCTTCTGGCGGCGTGAAATTGGAACCGAAATTGTAATGCACTTTGATCAAACCTTTCGATTCACTAACAGACAAAAAAAAACATTCTGACACACTTCTCTCACGAACAGGCAACGGTATACTTTCAAGCCAGATGAAAAGAATCCGAACGACGAAAACAACGCGTTCCATCCAATTAAAGGAATATCAATGATCTTTATACATTTACTGTTACTTCCTCCCCGCTCCTTAAACGAACGAGCTTCTCCAGCTTGCGAATTGTGAAAGTCCACCTTCGAGAAAAACAAAGAGATCGATTCTCGTTCACCCTTGTTGGAATCTTAACGAGCTCTTAAGATTCTGAAGGACTTGAAATGACGAACAACGTGTATAATTGCCAAAAAAACGCAAGAAAACAATTTTTTAAATAGAAGGGGATATAAATTTTATACAGAGCACAGTTTGTATTATAAAAAGCTTATAATTATAAGATTAAGAAAGATTATAAGCGTTAAAATAATTGAAGGATTCGTAATAAAAATGAGACTTGCTAAATTATTTGATCTTTTAAATAATTATTACGTATTTTAAAAATTATTATCCGAGTATTATTTTTCGATTGTTTATTGTATATGTGATAATTTATTTTCTTACTAATAAGAATATTATTAATATATTATCGATATACGGTGGGGACAAAAGTATTCGTACACTCTCTAAAACAAAATAACTTTTTTAAAATTGGGCCAATTTTTTTTTTAAAGACGTTATAAGCATTAATTTACTAGACGGTAGTAAACAATATTTTGAAAAAATTGCAATTAGTCGGAATTGTTAAGAAATGGCAAATGGTCACGTTTTACAACTCTTTCATTTGAACCCGAACATGTGTAAGGAACATTTGAACAATACGTTTTATAAATTTATGTCAGTTACATACACACTGTGAATCGAATCGTTTCATCGTATTGAATATATTTATTTCTTACATTTACATGCATTATTATTTTAATTTCTCCTTAGGATGTCACATATCTCACACATCTTCTTTGGATCAGTGACAATAATACCACGCTTGGATCTTTGAATTAATTTTTATCATTTATTAATGTCTAGGTGTTCGCAGAACATATGAGAGGAAGTTTTTCTAAAATGTTTCTGTTTCTAAGAAGTCTCATCTGATTTTCACAACGTTTTCCTTACTATTAAAGGAACATGAAATATTGCGTTAATTCCTATAAAATGTACATAGAATAAATATTTTCTAATCATATTGAAATGGAATAAAATTTGTTGAATTAAATACAATTGGAAATTAGAATACAAAGTTTAATAAAAATTCATTCTCTGAATTTTATTTTCATAAAGTTTTCTTGTTTATTCTGTGTGTTATAACAGTTAGCAAGAAGTTACTTGTTAATTACAAAGACTCAGTTATATCAGTGAATATAAATATGCAATCAAGAAGAAGGAGAACAAGAAAAGTTTTTGATACTTAAGTAGATTTATTTGGATACAGCCACCATAATGACTGCAGAGCTGTCAAAGAGATAATATTTCGCAAAAGCAACTCAACTGAAAACTTATCTCTCTTATTATGTCACGATCAATAACATCTCAACAGAAGTTTTCTTTTTTTATGGTAGTACCTATATGTCGGTTTATCAAGGTATACTTGTACGATATTACTGCGTGTTATTAATCGTTCGTTGGTCCACACATGAATACATTTGTCACATTTGCACGCATAAATGTCATACAGTGAAATCTTGATTATTAGAACATTAATTATCGCTCAATGAAAAATTATGGGCGACACGTTGTAAGTAAAATTGCGAAAGGATAATAAAATAAATCATTATATCTTTATTTAAAAGTTCCCGTTTGATAATAATATCTACGAAATAATTTAAAAGGAATTATGTCTCGTATAAAAAAATGTTCGCATATGAGAAATTCGATTATTCGAATAACGCGTGCCGCGAATATTTTTCATTTCAATTATTGGTAACAATCGAAAAACGAAGAATTTAACAAATATCGAATATAATAATAGCAATTAATGTTCCTGCAGAAAGTCGATCAAAAATCCCTGTCCTTGGCTCCACATTGCTAAAAATAAAGATTATCAGAACAATTACAGTGAAACAACCATAATTACAGTGTTTGCCTCTCGTAAATTGAAAGGCCATTACTGTTTGGTAGAAATAGCCGGTGTAAAGGCAAACAGCTAACAGGGGAAGAAGCAAAAAGAAAAAAGAAGTGCAACGAGTCGTGGCCGGCGTTTCTTATCTCGCCATTTGCCGTGAAACGTAACGCGAACCTTTGACATTCACTTTCTAACGGAACTAATGTGCGCGTTGATATTGTGAAAAATCGATGCTTGAAAATATGCGAACCGAGTCGCCAATGGTTAAGCAAAACGGAAAAAATGATTGGGAAAGGTAGAACGGGGTGGAAAGGCTAGTGGTAGTTCATGATAAGAAAGGGTTCGATAACTCTATATATATACAGTGGCTATAAAAAATATTTGCACAGCAGATTCTACGTTTCAATTTCACAGTAGCAAATTTTTGTACCCGTACAAAAGCGCTACTAATAGAAATAATTTTTATAATCACTATAAGTTTACAAATAACAAGCTATTTGTAAGATCTTTTTTATACATAGTTCTATATCTGGAAATTTTATAGTGACTTGTATGAATATTTTTATGTATATCTATATTTACTTTTTTTTATATATTCTAAATATATATAAAACATTATTATTCTCTTCTCCTCATAGAAAAATCTTTCTTTTTACAAAGCATATTTTTTGGGAGGTTCTTATGAATAAGACATGGCGTACTTAAATTTTGATCGCTTGTACCAAGAACAAATGTATATTTCGTTCAGTTAATTATACAGTAATTTAATAAAGTATGGCGTTATATACAACATTAAGTATAGAAGAATCACTACAAAAAAAGCTAAGATATAAAAATAACTCTAGAATTGACACATAATGATAATCCATTTATTTTCGATTTAAAAAAGGAAAAGAGGAAGAGTATTCAATATAATAATTTTTGCATAATTTTAAATACTCTTTTCCGTTTCTTGGAAATGAACTGTTTTTCTATTTATTACAATATTTGTAATACGTGTATTAAAACAGGACGAATTTATGTTACAGTACAATATAATATTTTTACGTGCAGTAGTACATCGTGCACAAAGAAGAATAAAAAAAAAGTCAATTTCGGAATGAGATACAAAAGCGTATCAGGCGCGTAAAAAGTTATTTCGTGTCCATAAACACCGGTTAGCTTCACGCATGAATGTAAAGTGAACGTGCTCAAGCAGTAAACCGCGGCTCACCCGTTAGATTCGCATTCTTACCGAGTACGCGAGTCCTAGTTTTCTGACTCTCACCCACAACAGCGTCGAGAGCAGATTCCAGAACAGAATATATACTGTATCCTGTCTATCCTATCCTATGCTATCCCTATCCATCTGTCTGCGATCGTTCAAAGCCGAGCTGGAACGTATGTACGTATCACGTGTACGAATGGCGTCTTTCGAAAGTATCCTGAACGATTGCTAACTTCTTCATAGATACCGTAGATATACAGTACTCGCAAGTATCAGTCTATTTCAGACAGAGATCTCTACAATATCCTTTTTATTACTTATCTTTTTTTATTTGTTTCTCCAATATGATTGGAGAATAATTATTGTGTAACATAAGTTTGTTTCATTTTCAGATATCACTAAATTATGTAAGATACTTGATAAAGTAATAAGACTTTATTTTTTTCTTTTATACATATACTTATTGTAAAATGAATTTTAAGACCTTTATGATGAAGAAATTGTATGTTTACCTTGTTCTTAAAAATTTATTAGTAGAAGAAGAGATTATGAGAAACAGATATATATTGTCCTAGCTTTTCTGTTTTATTATATGTCTTATTCCTTTCTGCCTTGTATAATCAATTTCTTTAACCATATTAAATGATCTATGATGATTCTTACTAGCAGGGCCAAGTAGCTTTCAAGAGCAAAATATATCTGAATTTTCTTCTTGTAGGTTAAAAATTAATTTCCATTCTTGTTTACTTCTGGATAAAATGAAATAAGGAATCGTTTTTTACAACGTTTACCTTTAATTTTGACGTAGATGATGATTGAAATGGTGATTTGATGAAGGATTTTAATCAAAGTGTTTGGAACTTCAAAATATTGAAGCGTTAAACATTTTGAAGACGATTAATATGTATAGAATTCTTAATATTAATAAACATTTTCATGATTTATGGAACAAGTATCTGGATTCATTATCATGTCATTATCTTCTCTACTATAGTTTGCTTTTTATCTCATAAATATTATATTCATAAAAAATGTTAAATGAAGAAGACAAGATAATACGCTTTGTTTATTCCATCACACAAAATTTGTATCTACAAAATAATTATTGCGAAACCAGCAAATATCTATAATTTAAAAAATGACGGACTCGAAAAAGTTAGTTTCATTATCTGTTGAATATTGCTTCGGTTGTAAAAATTAACATGCCTATAAAACTTCAATAAAAAAAGGTACATGTTTGTAAAAGACGTAACGAAAAAGAAAAAATAAAGGACATTCGCCTAGACGCCAAAAACATAAAGTCTGTCGTTAAACCTGTGCTCTAAGAGATGCAATAAAACCTCATGCGATAATCGAATAATCGAGGTCGTATTTTATGTTTAAAAACGAGTACAATATTTACACGCAGATAAATGTTACATGACAATCAAAAGCATTAAGATAATAATACGAAATTAATAATATCAGAATGATTGAAATCCGATTGTTAACATTTTATCAGTGTAGAAAAGATGACAAAAAGTGTATCAGACGAGTTAAACTGTTTCTACATTATAGGTTCGTCCTTTTCAACCTCACTCTAATTAGAACTTACAATTCCAACTTTAGCTTAGCTTAATCTTAATGGCTAAAATAAATTGTTCAGCATTTGTATCTTTTTTCACCGTACTCCATATGGAATTTACACTTTATTTGGACTTCACACACTAGAATTTACTTTAACCGGTAGAAGAATCGTTTTTCACTTTCTTGACACTTCAACCGTTTAGCATTACAACATTTCAATTATGATGCGTAATCTATAACAAAATTACATCGTTGGGAAATATTTAAAGAGCTGCTATAAAATTGTATTACAAAATTAGCAGCTGTAAATATTGTTATGTAATGTGAACACGTATAGTTAGTAAGTGTATTACATATAACATATACAAGATGTGCGCGCTATTAATTCTCAGCGTTTTTCTCGTAAAAGATAAGTACGAGGAAAAAATGAAACAGGAGAAAGATGAATAGTTCGAAATGAACTATGCACATATTCGCGTTAATATCTTTTCGTAAGTGCAAAACCTATGGGCATTTTGCAATCGCAGGAATTTTCTTAAATGGAAACCTTTCTTTTTTCGCATACATTCAATCCTCTCGTCATTCCACGAAAAGAAAAGTATTACAGTAATACAGTCGAAAACTGATTAGTCTAAAAGATGTTTCAACTGTAATTAAGATATGGAAAGCAAAAAAAGACGAAGCGCAGTACTCTTGTATTTATGTCTTCGTTGCTTTACATTGCTTTAAGACAAATTCTGGATAAAAAAGAAAAATTAAAGATAAAATATCCTTTAAACTAATCAGTTCTCGACTATACTACCTTAATACTCTTTTCGTAGAATGACGAAAGAATTCGATATATGCGAACAAAAAACGAAAGCTTCCATATAAAAAAATATTTTTCCGTTTGCAAAAGAAATATCATCGTAAATACGTTCACTTTTCGCCATTCATCTGTCATCTTTTTCATCTTTTCCTCGTACATATCATTTGCGGAAAGAACGCTGGAAATTAATAGCATGATCGTATACACAAGATACACAATTTACAAGTACATACAAATAACACATATCCACATAGAATTTACATCCTTCTCCTTTGAAAACATCTGAAAACTTTGCCTACTTCCGTGATTTATCATATCAACGTCTCTATCACCAAGTCGACCACTCTTTCTCGAAGAAAATAGTCTCGATATAGCATATAATCGTTAGTTCGATCCGTTCGCGAACAAACGAAAGAAACAATCCCCATACTCTGGCCGTAGCGAGGCACAATGGTAGCAAACGTGTAATCGCGGTGTCGAGCACACGGCAATGGGGCAGAGGAGAGAACCACCGTTACTCACTCTTACTTCTGCCGGGTGAACGACGAACGGTTCTCCCGATCGGATCGTCGTAGCACACTTTCGCAACGCAGGATGCGCGCGAGAGACGCCAACGGGATCCGATTCAATTGAAATTCAATTACAAAACTATTTTCGAGCCTTGACTGGCCTGGATCCCCTGAAACCGGTGTGTCCTGTGTGCAGGGCCGAGAATCCTTGTCACTTCCCCCTCCACCCCTTCCTCGTAACCGCGAGAAAGGCATAGCTCCGAGGAGAAAGTATTCTTATTCCGCTCGTAGGATAGTCTGCCTCTGGTCTGCGCCTGACCGATCGTCCGATGCTTGTCGCAATTTCTATCCTAAACGGAGATACGCTGATCGAGCCGACCCGGGAATCCCGGTTTTCGAGAGTTCTCTGGCGCAAAGGATTTTTGTTGTATTCGGTTGTTCAGAAAATTCCTGACATTTCTGACAGATAATTACCATAATTACTGTAGCAGGTTGTTTGAAAAGCTCTTGGCATCTTTCGACGATCGCTACACGTATCTTGTCTTGTATTCGATGAAATCGAATTTATTTATTCTTAGGAATTATTCATTCCTACTGAAATATGAAAATGCTAAAATTAAATACCACTCCTGATTGAAATCTGTTTAATTCTAGATGTTTCGTATCTCGGTAGAACAGCTATGTCTCGTGTACCAATGAAGAGCATAGGTGGTACACGTTAAATGTTAACTGAGGTTAACGTAGGCCCGTTATCATTTGTTTTCACTTTTGGAAAGCTTTTTTAATGATATTGAGCCTTTAAGGAGAAAATTGGCAATTTCTTCGACGTGTCATTTTTGTAAAAACCAAAGAAATTATTAATGAAAGAAAAATTCCTCAAAAAATATTATATCAATCAGAAATATCAAATAGCATTAAATATTAGGTTGTCCGAAAAGTGTCTTTCTTTTAAAGACACGTCTTTTACAACGATACATCTTTATGCAAACATGAAACCTAATCTGTCAAATGTTGTGATAAAACAAAATGGATCATACGTAATTCGACAAAATGATATAAGACAGAAAATGTTGTGCATCCATTATTTCCTTATAAAACTTGAAGACTAGAAATTTTATTGTAGCAGGTTGAGCATGACGTAAAAAATGTTTTTTCGGAGACTGTATTATGTGTTAATTGGAAAGAAGAGGAGGTTAAAGAAAAAATAATATTATGACTAAAATGACTATCGTTTCTTAATACGATAAAGTACGAATGTATTTCGTATTGAGAAATCCTTTGCCAAATTGAATAATCTAAAGTGGAAATTTTGCTTGCTTCTTAAAGATTCGCGGTGATAAAATTTACATTGCGTTTGTTATTGATAGAAATTATTTTGAAAAATATTCACCATTTCATCAATTATCACTTGTCAATTTCGTAATGGGTACTATAAAATATGCCACGTTCTTTGAATTCCACATACCTTGCGAATGTAGAGAGAAAAAAGATAGAATTCAGTTTATGTCTCAATTTCCTTATGTAAATTATTTTTCTTCCTTTTTTATGCAAAAAAAATTCCATATGTAAAATAGAATTTCTTCGATCACGAAGTTACTCATAGTTTATCATACGAATTATAGCTCATCCTACTTTACAAGCAACGTAAATAACACGAATCAAGACATTTCTAAAAACCACCTACTCATCACTTTCTATTCGACACTAGTAAATTATCCCATACTTTACTTTCGATATATCATACGTTGCCACGAAACGCATGATATATCCATTAATATTACTATAACAAAAAATTTAATTTACCGTTTCCTTCGACAGTCAAATTCCAAATTTCTAACTGAACTTCGAATATCCTCATCGTTGCTATATATTTAAAGACGAAGAAAATACCACTTCTACAGCTGGAATTCAATAATCTTATTTAATACGATTCAGAATCGAAGGAAATGCTAATTTTAAAAGTGAAATTAAATATCTGAAAAACTGAAATAAATAGAATTAAATATCTTTCGTTAACGATATACGAAAACGATATCACATAGAATACGAAGAATTTTAAAGTTAAATTATAAACTATCGTTAAAGATATTCAAAAATAGAAAAATGAAATATCTTCGTCGGCGGTATTCGCGAACGAGGTAAAGGAACGATTCCATGAAATAGTTCGATTGGAAAGCACGTGATCGGTCGAATGCAAAAGATCGCCGTAGTCGGGCTTCATTGAATTTCATTGGTCGATCACATTCAATCTCCGTACATCAGTTTTCGATGAGGAACAACGGGATTCGTGGCATTCTAGGTGCGGTGCCCGTTGTATTCACCGGCCGTTTCTATTCGAAACTCGTGCCGATCGGCGCGGTTCTACACGTTCCTTACACCCGTGCAAGCCTTCTTGCAAGATGAATGCTCGAGTACTCTCTCGATTCTCGGTTTCGTGCTAGGAATAAAATCGATCTCCATAGGTGTATTAAGGTCTAAATGGGAAAAGAATCTTCGGCCTTCGGTCGTTAATTCTACCACCACTATAAATAAAGGGAATACGGTGTGAATAGATCAGACGTGATAATGATATTAAAAATGCCGACGGAATTGTATATAGGAAGAAGTTTCAGTTTCACAACTTGTCGATTTGGTGAGGATAAAGGCAATCGTTCCATTCTTCGGATAATTGTGGGAAAGATATACAATTTGAAAGGTTAATACGAATTTAATAAAAATTCATGTCATTTACCGTCATAATCGTTTTGTGAAAGTTTGTAACCGGATAGCGCGAATTTCCATTAATTCGATATTTATTCAACTATACTGAAGATTTATTCAACTATACTAAGAAAGAAATACTAGTGAAAGAAATATTAGCAAAGAAACAATTCAATCTTAAAATTAAATAATCTTGATAACATTTTGTAGAAACGTTATATACATATATATGCATGTATTTGGCTTTAAAGTTAAATGCTCTCGATGCTTAGACGATATTTTGGAAAAGTTTGATATATATTTAGTTTTGTAATGAAATATTCGCAATAATTAGTGAAAATTTTGTAAAAACGTAAAATTAATCTTGTTCCCTTATGACGGTTGTAAATCGTATTTTTAAACTGAACATTTTATTCTTAGGAATTATTAGGAATAGCGCAACAAAATGTCCGGTTAGTTTAGTAGATTTAAAGAATAAAATATAAGTAAAACGTCTAGTATACCTTTGTTCTCAGGAAATAAAAATTCATGGGCAATATATACGTATGGGTAACAGAAAAAAATAATAAAAAATATTTTTCACAAAATTTTGTCATAAATAGATATAACACAACGTTTCTTTATTTATCTTTATGAAAGTGCCTTTTCATATATGTACACGTGTATTTTGAAATGAAGGCAAAAATGTAGAAAATAAGAAACATATATTTTAAAATACTTTGTTACTGCATAACCGTAAGCTTCAGCTTTTCAATGAACAAAAACAATTTCCTCTAACGTTTTATATAGAGTCTTTATTTAAGAATTCGATCTGTAATAGCGAATACTTTCTGTTCATCGTATAAAATTAATTCATAACATTAAAATGCATTTTTATGCAATAAAACGATTGTTTCATGCGTTACGTATAAAATAGCCAATATCTCTAAAAGTACAAAAAATTTTAAGTTCCTTGTTCCAAATTTACAACAATAAGAAAAGAAAATCGAACAGTCCATAAAACGACTAATTGATACCTGCTTACATTATCATAAAAATAAAATAATTCCAATCGAGTTAGCGATTTAAATATAGGAACAGCATAAAAAATATTTCAAAAAATTGATATCACGACAATTAATCGGAAAAAAGTTACATTTAGTGCATAATTAATGGGTACCAAAGAAGATAACAAGCCAATAATTCCTAAGATAACCATTTTCATCCGGACAACGATAGGCTATTAAAAATTAATTGACATCGGTAGCATTTCACTTTTATTTCTTTCGAGGCAAACGGCTGATCTTCCGTCATTTTTGTAATCAAAGTCGAACAAAATTTAGTCATCACGGATTCGAATTATTATACTTCGCCAATAAACACCATATAGGTACGTTTCAATCCACAAATTTCTGCACAATGATGATTTTTACCAGACTATTTATTAAATTAAATTTATAATAAAATTTATAATACATGATCATTAAAAGATAAAAAAATATAGCATGCACGAGGAACTACAAATGTATAGAAGAACTAGATACTAATAATAAGCGAGGAAACATACTAACATAAATACGTCCAAAATTTTACATTCTTGATTTATAATAAAAATTTTCGTAAATTGATTTTTTGTGACTTTTGCAACTCAAAATGATAATCTAATATTTTATTGTTATTTCATTTATTCCTATCTCAAACGTACGTGTTCCCATCTTAAACATTATTCTACATTTTTCATACAATTGTCTTTATTTCCTCTCTAGTTCTTCGACTGGATAAATTTTACATGAGCATTGCATCTGTAGAATTTGACGATCCACGGTGCGGCGATGATAAATTTTTATTGGTCAGTTGCTCGCCCGACCTGTCGACATTTATTACTGCTGCTATCTGGTACCGGTTCGTGGGCACGCGGATTGCAATGCGAACCAGTATCGAGAGATGAAAGGAAGGAACGGAAGGCTATGTTAACGCGTCGGGGGCGACAATAATAGAGTTCTGCGTTTCGATTTATTGTAGGCTGGCCGTTAGCGGCTTGTAATTTATTGAAGTGGAATATTGGAATTGTTCGAGTAGCCTTTGACGCCTCGACTGATCGATATTGCTTGCTTGCTTGCTTCGTATACAGCTTATTCGTTTCGGTTTATGTTAAGCAACTAAATGAATTTTATCGTTGTTGTTCTATTGTTTAGTCACGTCAACTATTAGGTTTGGGCTATTAGCGACTACTTTTCTTAAAACAACGTACACGTACGTTCTCGTTTTTCGCTAAGCTGTGGCAGTCTAAAGGCCGGTCTGCACAAGCAGAGATTTGTATGTAGACACGTATTCGCAGGCAATTTTATTTTCCGCGGGAAATCCGCGGACAAAGGAAAACGAAATTCAGGTCCAGAGACAATCCGCGAGTAAGAATCTAGTGCAGACAGTTGTCGACAGACATACGTTCGCCGTCAATCTATATACGTTGTCCGATGAAAAACCTCGTAAAATGCACGTTCACGGACAAGTATTTTGTCTTCCATTAGAATGGAAGACGAGAGACAACGTCTGCGAGCAAATGTAGGGAAAATGTGTTTTTTACTCCATTTAGGAAGCAACGATCCCGCTGTGCGATGGTGAGATTTATGACGAAGCATTCGCTATTGCAGCAAGGAAAGGCGAAAGTAGAAAATTTGAAAATACATGCTGTTTGTCGAAATCACTGCAGAGTCACGTACTATCCATTCCTGGATATGTCGTAAAGAATTGTTCGGAAAGCGAACTTCAGTTCAACTTCATTTTTTTCAAAGGAATTGCACAGTTTTTAATACACTACTCGATCTGTCATGGTGTTTCCTATAAAGATTTTAACCTATGTATTTATATCGAAAAAAATTGCTTGGAAGGGTTGAAAAGCTTAAATCAAATCATTAAATTCTGGGTTTCTATAAAATATTAATAACCAAACGCATGTGTAGTATTTTATGGGAGAAAACTTTTTCATATATAATATTCATTGTTTATATTAAATGATATTCGGCTGCAGAAGTAGGTACATCCATTTATTCTTCAAAAGTCAGGATTTACTGCGCTTCGTATTTGAGAGGAACTTCGACAATCCGCGTGTTCCATCTCCAACATATCTTCAACTCATCGACATCGAAATATACCAGACTAGCCGGCACGTTGCTAGTGAACAAACGACATTGCCTGCGATCTACATACATCTTTTGGCGAGTGTAGGCGGGCAATGTACATGGACAATGTCTGTCAATGTAAACGCGCCTTAGATCTGCTAGCAAGGTATCGTTTGTGACAGTCATTGTAGTACAGTCGAAATCTATTTATTGAAATGAATCGTTAGTTAATGCCCGATTGACCGAACTTTTACCGGTTGAATTTTCTTATCTGAACGTGAGCTCGTATTATACGGTCGACAAATAATAGCGCGAAAAATTTGTGAGTTCCGATAAGTGGAATTCTAATACATTTAATAATAAATAGTTGCGTCTAATGTTTATTAAAACATTCATGTACATTCACAATACAGTCACGTACACGTAGGGTGAGCGATAACGAGTGTGCGAAGGTTGGATCTAGGGGGAATCGGCTTATGTGCGCTGTATTCACGTCATTCAGAGTATAATGCGCTCCTAATTGTCTTCATATCTCTCGTAGCAGGGGAGATGCGTCAATTTGAATATTTCATTCATACGTAATTTAATAAAATGATACGGTGGAAGTTAAAAGCGATTTTCAGGTTTGATCACACAAGCAATTTCCTTCTTATCGTTTTACTATAACGGCTTTGAAAGGTGTTTTAAGTGCATCCATGTACGAACCTATTTCACAGTTTTATAAAGAAATGGATTTAAAGTATATTATGTTGATAGAGAGGGTTGAAAAATTCTCGACGCGTATACACATAATTTATTACAAGTTTTTAATAAAAGATAACTAGGAAACCTGATCAAAAATCGTATTTTAGAAGCTAAATGGAAAAGAGCAAAAGTAACTTAGGAACCTTAATTTCAAAATCGGAGCAAAAATCATGAAATTTGTGTATAGAATTTGAATTCCAACATTAACTCAAACTTACATTGAGCTTTAAGTATAGAGACCATAATCGCCCAGATATATCGGCTTGCTCCTACAACTTTTTGAACAATTGCAATCAAAAAATTTGAAACGCCATCGAAAAATCTATGTACTCTTCATCCGTACGAACGTCGTACTCTACTCCAACTGCATGCTCTTCATCTACACAAATATAGATACTTGTATAGGGAAAATAAAGCTCGTATGAGTTGTTAAATGCCCACGGAAAAAAATATCGACCTAAAAAACAAAAGCAGCAATAAAATGTTTGCACAGTTCCACAATGTTTCTGCATTCTCCGCGTGCATCAAACCAAAGAATCATTCTGGCTGAAGTAAAAGTCTGAAGCAAAAGTATTCCAACAGCAACCGTCAGTAATCCACCCAAATCTGAACATTCGTTACAAAACCTGCATATAATTCTCCGACTATACAACGTTATAACATCTAACATGTAAAGTTAGCGGATAATAAACCGACTACCGAACCAGCCCGCCATTATATTTTAACTACCTACCAATATTTCACGGTTGAGCCATGCGGTTTCCCTCTCACTTGACAAGCGACCAGAATCTTTTTCCACCGCGGGGCGTGATCACATAAGTGTACCGACACCCGATTTACATGAAAAGAACGCGCGACAAGGAGCAGCGCGTGTACGCAATCGGCAGCGAGCGAGACCCGCGCGTCTGAATTATGCGAACCGTTGCACTGGCTGTTCAATAGAAGAAAAGAGAAGAAAGGAAGAGAAAAAAGAAAAAAATCGACTCGAGATTCGAACCTGCCGATCGCGTTAGGCCGCGTCGATTGAAAGTTGCCGCGAATTTTTTATCTCTGTTAATTATATTCCCTGCCAAGGTCTTTTTACGCTGTTACATTCCTCGCCGTTGCCAGCAGCAAGAGGCTAAAGCCTCGTTCAGATTGGTTAAGTTGAGTACCTATTTGCTTGAATTTCAGTCGTTCGGAGCTTTAGTTTAGTTTTTAGTTGAAACTTTAAGAACTTTTAAGAAGAAGAAATTATCGTGTTATTGTAATCCTAAACTTCGTCACTAAGAACCGATATTCATTTTATGAACAAAATTTAATCAACATTTCAATTTATTACAGAGAAGAGGACGAAAACTCGTACGAAATGTTTGTAACAATTTTCTTATTAAATCCTGTTAATTTACCTAAGTGCTTCATTATATTATTAAACGCAATACGACTAATAGGAATGAAGAAATTGTCAGGGAAGAATATTAAAAACAACAAAGCCTTTTGAATTATACAAAGCTAAATGACATGATTAGTGAGGATCACAGTAGGAAGAATATTTCAAATCAGGTAAATATCAGTCATGTAAATAAATGTCTTCAAGTTACGTGGATTAACCTGAAGGAGACGTTTTGATACGCGTGCACGTGCGACCAGTAACATTTTTCCTTCGATGAATCTAGTCGGGAACGAGTCTCGGCGATCGAAAGGACGAGCCAAGACACCTGTTCTAATCGTCGATCTAAGGATCTAAGACTGGAGAATCGAGCGGCTCCGCGGGGTTAAATCACGACGATTCGACGTCGCTTCGTGGCAACCACTAGCGAAGGATAAGGAACTCGTCCTGCGCGAGACCTTTCACTCGCTGCACAGATTACGTTCAGCTGGTCAGGTTCATAAAGAGATTTATCGATCTCTCGATTTATAAAGTCGCCGATTTGCCACCTGTTCGCTGCCATACTGGACACACTGAAAAGGTGGTTAGTGGAACTTGCTTTGATGTAGTTGCTGCTGGGATTCTTGGTTGGGTTACTCGCTTGTTCCTTGATAACTTGTGATCGAAAGAATGAGAAGAATACAGAATATGGTTCAATGAGTTCAGGATTAACGCTTAAACCCTTTGCTTTTTATGGCTGAGTTTAATTCGTAACGTGGATTATATAGTTGTAATTCGACAAGGATGAGTTATATTTACGAAAGAATTTAGTTTGAAAAACTTTGTCCATACAAAGTTTAACACTTCGTATATGATACAATGTTATAACTATATTGTGCATAATTGTGAATACACATAATACGCAAAAATATGTAAAATATTCAAAATACGGTAGTCGTTATTGTTAAAGTAATACTATATAACGTTTTATTAAATACAAAGTTTATTTAGAACAGAATAACTATTTTATATATAAGATAATAACTTGAAATATTCACGAACAACGCTCTATTCTCTGGTACATCTCAAACGGAAATGAATTGGTTTTATTGAACATTCATTTATTCAACACGTACGCGATGCGCTCGTCTCATGGCGTTTTCCTTTTGTCTTCTTCTCTTTCATTCCTCGCTCGTACAATACAGATGTACATACATCTATTTTCTAACAACTATATCTTATATCGAGGTTCCATTATTTCGAATTACGTTCGTGAAAGTATGAAACTGCATAAATATTTGCGGTCTAGTTACAACAACAAATACTAAGTAACTACATTAAAGCGACTAAATTAAATAGCCACTAAAAAAAAATCTTGGAACAAGATATTAAGTAATTGTTTTAGATAATTTTGCGAAAATTTCCAGTGATGTTTAAATAGAGAGAATTATCAGTTTACAGTCCTCTTATTTCGCTACTGACTGATTCATATGTTGAAGGTTTCCGGTTGAAAAAGAAGAAGAAATTCAAGCAGTATATCTTATGTGGAATATATGAATATATGAATTGAGAATATACATCAAAAATACAATGAAATGTGATATAAATTTGGAAGGAATTGTGATGCGACACAGAGCATGGTTATGTTCAAAATAAAAGATATAATACAACTGGAAATAAATAATACAGCACGCGATTAAATGTTGAATTTTTATTATACACATAGAACTATTATTCACACAAGTTTCCTACTCTTCTATTCTTCCTATTTCCTATTCTTCTATTCTATTCTGACAACTACAGTTTAAAAGGAAATATAGTCTTATCACGATAAATCCTCAATTGACACGACCATCCATCTGTAGAGATTTAAGAAGACATTTATTAAACCATAGATAAATGCAATCATTTATTTCCCATCTGCTCTCGGATAATATGTTGTAAAAAGGGCAGTAGAACTTCCTCAAATGCACGTTGATACCAAGACGACATTACCAAGAAATGTGAAAGATTATATTTAAAGATAATATATAACATGGTAAGCGTCAGATCTAGGGAGATGCACGAAGACTTTTATTGAGTTTTTGATTTATAAAATCACTGATGAGCCACCTGTTTGCCAATAATTGCACAGTAGAGATGGCGATTAGTGCAATTTATTTCATCATAAAGATTCTTGATTGTCTTCTATTTCTTTTCTCTTCGAGCAGTTCTCACAATCTACGACTAGAAAACGGTAAATGAATTATCTGAATTTTGTAATTCTTTAATTCTGGAATCTCAACTACCACCGTTTAATTTTTACTAACAATTGATGTACATACAAAAATGGATAAATTAACGAAACAATATCGGACATAAAGATGGCGAGGTAAATAGTTCTTCGATATTAGAATTACCAACGATAAACGTATAGCGAACTATACACACATTTCTATTAAAATAGAATCGTGAAAAATCTACATTAATATAAATTTGCTTGATCTTTACGAAGAGTTACAATCTAATTAATTAATTTTTACAACGAATTAGAAACCATGTCAGTTTAGACGTTTTAAATAGTTTCTGTTCTGAGGAATATTGAATCAATGAAATCATGCCTGACGGAATATTTCTTAAAAATTAAATCAGTACGCTCAGCATCCCTTATCGAATTCATCATCGACTTGTCCTCAAAGAATGAACACATCCAAGTTCGGCGTTGCACCTCCGAAAAACTTGATCCGTGAAAAACAATTCGGCTCAGTCTCGACGCGTTCCGCATGAAGAGACCGTAAATTATCCACGAATCGAGACGAGATTTATGCCTTTCGATTCTGGCCCGTTAAACGTGTCCTGTTAAAGCGCGAAAGAGCGTACCGATGACGGTAACCTACCGACAGAGATTATATCCACGACGACAGGGCGAAGCGGAAGATTTATGACCAGCTTTTTATCCAATAGGATATGGGTGCTTGGAAAAACGATCCGCTCGATGTGTTTCACGTCGAAAGAGGTGTGGATTATTTCCGCGCGGACAGGTTGCAATGAGATTTACACAGCTGCTCTCTGCCCTTCATTCAATAATACTACCGAACGCGTATCCTCGAGATTCTCGAATAAATCGAGTTGAAAATAATTCCCTGAGACTAAGTGGATCGTGTTAAGATTAAGGTGACGGCGGCACGGTGCCCTTGAGTGGATCGGTCAGTATCGGCGTAGGATTAAAAAGCTGAAACCGCGAACGATTTTCGGGTGTCAAATATAATTTCGTCGCTGTAACAGGTTCGAGTAAAAATTCGCACCACGACCGGTTTGCCTTTTCGTCGAGCGGTGCTCGGTTAGAAAGTTATCTTTCAAATGGTTTAATTATTAAATACCGCGTGCTAAATCAATCGCAGAAATGATTAATCGCACGATTTTCCTCGCGTTTTAACGTCACGTTGAGTCACGTCGACGTTTTCGAAACGGTGAACTGATTTTCACGTAGATATAAGGATAATTTTCAGTGGAATTTAACAAAGATTGTGGTACTTGCAAGGATATCGACTGACTAAAATGTAGAATTTTTCAAATTGATTAGTTTCGCGAGGGAAACGTTCTGCTGTTTTTCATAGCAAGTTGTTTTTCGTATTGCTAAACTTCACATTTTTAGAGAAGCTGTTAACCGTTTAGAAGCGAATGCAAATTCTGTGATAAGTAATGCTCTTAGACCATCGATGGTTGTAAATAACAGAAGGTTCGAAAGGTACAAATGTATGTACGTGGTGAAAGTCCAAGGAGTAGGTACTTCCTCTTAAAAATGTTATGCAAATTGTATATTGTAATATGAAAACATTAATACTGTGACCTTTAAATTCATAAATGTAATTCTTTTCAAATAACTCACCCATTAAGAAGTTGAAGCGTAAGTTGTTGAAAGTTATACCTGTGTGGGTACAAGCGAAGGCGTTTATTTCTCTTCTCGTTAATAGAGTACTCTGAAGAATAATTCGCGAATGAAGTTTATGTAAATTCTATGAATAATATTAAGAAGTAAAATTTCAAGATGATCTCCTTTGAATTAATTAATGAATTATAATTAAAAAGTGAATTAATAATTAATGAATTATAATTTCTCGGTATTACTTCGTGATGTATATATATTTAACTATGTAATAAACTATTACAAATTGTTTTATATAATTCTATCTTTCAACGTATTATCTTACCTTTGTAGAAGTTACAACATTTAATAATAATATCAAGTATTAAATAGTAATGTTCATGAAAAATTAAAACTAAGCTACTTGATGTTATTTTAAATATAAAAATTATAATCGTTGGAATAGATTCATTTAATCGAAACTAACCGATCATCGTATTTATTCATTTACGTAACATGTAAATTTTATTCTTAATCTGGTTCCAAGGTCCGAAATACACGATATCGTTGCAGCAAACAGTTTACACGCTTGGAATAAAACAAACTACATATTTTACCGATTTGCCTGCTTGCAATACTTTGTAAACGTGCAAAATATGTTTTACCGTAAATCTGTTATCGTGAGAACCAAGAGATAATTTAAAAACGAACCGTGAAAAACACTTTACCTTTTTGATGGTATCGCTCATACGAATTCCATGCGTCGTTTATGCACTGTTCCTTTCGTTTGATACACAATTTGTTTTCGCGTTGCCGTGACCAGACATAAATAAAACAAAAAGCCAGATCGTAATCTGTACATAAAAGAAATATATGCGCTCTTTTGTATGCAAGTGTAATTGATTTTTATGCAATCATCCTTATTCCGTACTCATTTTCTGTATATTATGCACCTACATATGCGACCACATATAACGGCTCGTAAAAATATTTGAACATTTACCATAGAAAATTTATATATATATATATATATATATATATTGCATATATGTTTCTGTTTTATTATTATTTATAGTTTGCAGTAACTGCCAGGATTATAAGCAAACTACATTTTTGTATGAATGAAATACACACATGCATATTCTCCTTTTTTTCCTAGAGACATTAGTAGTTACTCTTTGTTTAAGTCATTAGTAGTCTAATGAAATTTTCAAATATTTTCTGTAACACATAGACGATATTCATAAAGGAATTCTGCATGTGTTCGAATATTTTCATATGTATACGTAAAACTGATTTATTCGCTACAAATAATCAAATTATATTTCGTAAGGAAAATATTTTTAATCAGTCGTATACAAATTACTGTGGCTCGTTAATTTGGAAAATTGTGAACTACACAATCCCTGATATTTATTCCTTTCGACTATTTGTTCTTGGATACTGAATTAGTCGTATTAGTGTACCATTTGGAGAGTAAGGTTAAATCATTTTCATGGAAATGTTTTCAACGATGAATAAATGCGTCAATAAAATTATTAATATATATCGGTTGTAAAGTATTACATACAGATATCGAAGTTTTTAAAAACAATTCAAGTGACTATGCAATGGAAATGTCTCTTTATTGTGTAGGTGGTGAAAGAATTTCTGCAACGTACAAAGGAAGAAGATGTCGCAGCAATTCCGGAGAACATTCCTGCAATAATGTGACAGATAGTAGAATTCATCGACGGTAAGTAGAATTTTACTCTCAGTTTTGCTGAAGATGCAATGAAAATGATTATTGTTCGTATAAAGTGCGTGTAAAATATACATGTGTGTGTATAGTTAATATTTTTAAATTTATTATGTTAAATTATGTCGAGTTAATGGATTACACTCTGTGTATGGATTATTAGTCATTTACAATGATAGTAAAAAACAATCACAGTGACAAACCATGATGAGTAAATGTAATATGAATTATTACTAAGAACGAATTGAGATCTAATCTTTTCTAATACTCAAAAATATATTAAATAGTAAAATAAATAGAATTTTATTTAATATTGGCAAAACGATCGGTTCTTCGATATCCAACGACTTTTTATTATCTCCTAACGATAAGAATAAATTACCTACTTGAAATCCTATTTTATCTTATTCAATTTTTTGTTAAATTGTTTGAAATAAAATAAAATGCGAATAAGACCAGTGAAGGTCGTCAACGAGCATTCTAAACTAGAAGCGCCAAAAAGATAGGATTTTATATATATTGTTCCGATAAACAATATAATATACCGATTTAGTATTTTATTAAAAACTTCAGTTCCGGTCCATTTGTTTTAACGTCTGATAACAATTCACGCGCTTCTTTAATTTTACCCGAATCGTATTAGGTTGTCCGAAAAGTTTCTCTCGTTTTATGAGGAAATAATAGACGCACAACATTTTTTGTTTTATATTATTTTGTCGAATTACGTACGATCCATTTTATTTTGTTGAGATAAACACCGCGACATTTCACAAACTTGGTTTCACGTTTGTATGTACTGTTGTAAAAAACACGTTTGGGAAAGAAAGACACTTTTCGGACAACCTAATATTAACATTTACCGTATCTACCAATAATTCAAATACTAACGAAGCTTCACTTTCTTGTTAAACTATGTATCGTTTATAGAAACCCCTGGATCATTTTATTTATGTTCTTGTTGTATCAATACACGTATCGTCAACCAGACTTTTAACTGTTCCAGGTTTATTTCTCAAAAAAAGGTAATTAAACGATGTCATCGGTATAAAGAATACAAATTTGTGATAATCTGATGAAAATTCATAAATTCCTTCAAGTCCTAACTCCACAAAATAACATCAAACTTCACTAACTTTAAGCTCAGTTTTCTCAGTTTACAAACTAGAAACGTAGACATAAAACCATTAAGAACTAATACGATGGTATGCAGAATTTCGAGACAGAACCTTCCAATCAACCTATTATTCCATTTCTCTATTCCATATTTTTCATTTCTATCAAACTAATTTCTTCATCGTGAACGAGCGTTTTTTTTGCGTTGGTTCAGAAGATTCTCAATTGAATCTACCAGTAATTCAAATAGTTGCGCTATATCTGAAATCACGTGGAACTCATACAGACGTTCAAATTGTATTATAAACATTCGTATAGAATTCTGTCGATAGAATTTCCCAATTCACGTGTTACATCTCCTACGTACTCTACATGTTATCCAATGTTTTTCATCGTGCCTCTACGCTTTTCGTTGAACACAAACGTTTTATCGTTCCCCAGGCAACCTAGACGAGCAATCAACGAGATATGGAAACTGTTCGTATCACGTTGAATCTTGATGGTATCGTTATCGATTGGCCGCTATTAACTCGGAACGACGACTGACCGATAGAATGCACTTAACGCCCCGCGTGAAAAGTGAAAGAGCTTTGGGGCGGCCGTGACTTTTAGCCGCGCAGCTGCTCGAAACGACAGCGATCACGATGACAATGTTTTCATTAGCGTGTTAGCCATATCTCCTTGTCGAGCCGCGATCTTGTCAGCAGGATATAATTCAAAGTTGGAAAGATGTGTAATTTATGACGTAGATCGTCGTATCTAAAGCAGATAGAAGAGACACGAATATTGAGCACATGATGTTTCGCTGTAAATCGTTGCATGTGAATACCTGTTGTGGTTCGTCGCGTCGTCCAGAACGCTGATTATTAATCTAACTAATTAACCAGATTATCAAACTGCGGATTTTTACGCGAGTTTGTTCAAATTATTGTCTAAAATTAAATCGAAAATTAGAGATTTGTTGCACTTATTAAAACATTATAATCAACACTCCGCTTTAAATACTTATATATTTTTCAATACTTTGTATATATTCTGTATAGTTTTAGCGTTATTATTATTTCGTTTGTTCTGCACGTAAATGCATAAAAATCCATCAATTATATAAAATCTGGCTGATTACTAAATAACATAAGTAAAGACTACGGATGATAAATTAAAAAATTTGTTAACAAAAGTAAGAAATAATAATGTTTCTGTGATATGTTCTTTCTTTTTTTGTTCTTTTTTATCGAAATGCAAACCACGACGATTTCAGGATTTTAAATAGGCAATTTCCGACTTATAGGTAACGAATTAATTTACATATTGATATACAATAAATTAATATTACGTGGTGATCGTTGAAAAAAAAGCAGAATACGGAGGGGGAATGATTTTGTGGCGTTATGAAGATAACGTTAATCAAATTTGTGTAGATTAAAAGCGTATAAGTTAATAGATATCATCCTGTGTAGAAGGTAAATTAATCGAACAGTAATTAAGGTATTTAATGGAAATACTGATTAACGAAATGAACGAAATTATTATAACGTAACGTGGAATTTAATATCAAATTTTCTCAATTTACTACGAATAATAGAATTCTCTATCATCGGAATTTGTATTTAGTGTAATAGCATTATGTTGTTATGTTTCACATTGCCAGTATGTTTCTATCACGACAATAAAATCATTAATTGAACGAAGCTATAGCATAACAAGGTTATTTTCATTTATAACAGGAATACAAAATTTGTATACTTGGAGAAAATTGTAACATTGAACATGACTTAAAGAATAAACTTAATAAACTTAAAGAATTTGTCACGATTCCTCTGGCAATAATCTCCACGTCGTATTTTCAATTCTACTGTATCCACGTATTCTATCTATTTCAGAATTATTTTCATACGCGTTTCTTTCATATTTACAAGTTAAATCTCAATGGTATATTCTCACGATTTTGCGCGTCCGACGTTCGAAGCGAGAAAGCGCACGTATTACGATCACGAGAATTCGTGATTCGCGTTTAACAGAAGGAAAGTCAACGAAACTGCTGGCAAAAAGAAGATCAAATGCTTACACCATCGGAATCTCGCACGGGGACGTGCGAAACAATTGTAAAAGATGTATAAAACAAGCTTCTTGCATTGAAATAGAATTTGCTTTCCTCTTATTAATCAATTTTCAAATATATATCCAATTTAAAATGAAATTTCATCGAAGAGAAAAGTTTTGGTAGAAGAATTGAATTGCTTATTGTTTTATTTAATATTCTAAGCAGCTTTAAATATCACGGAATATTGAAAAAGATTATAATTTTTGCATGAAAATTGATTTCTACTATATTAGATTACGTTAGTTTAATTGAAAAGAAGAGATTTTTTATATAAAAATTCTAGATCTGTAGATTTTGAGATTGTTTGGAACGATGTGAACACATAATTGTGAGAGAAGCAGAGGAAGGTTTCCTTTTGACAGAAACTGCATAAAATCTGATAAAATATTTTCAAGTTTTAACTACGTACCGTGTGAAATCAACGCAAACTGTATATGCCGTGTGCACGTGTGCCATAAACGCTTCGCTATGTTTACAGTATGTACTCGATTCTTGAGATATTATTTGTTTTGTAATTGAAAAGCACGAATCAATGTATATTTGATAAAATAATATTTTTATCAAACATCTGCAGTTTTTATTTCATGGAATAAAAACTTTAATATCAGAGTAATAAAATTAATTAGACAACAAACTAAGACAGTTCATAACGATAGGCTATTTACTATTTAGATTATTTTTATCAATTTTATTATTTATTATTATTTAAAATTATTTAAAATTATCAATAAAATTTTTTCAAATAAATAAAATCAAAAAGTCGAACTGTGGATAGACAAAAGCATTGTGAAAAATCCTTTGAAAAATTTCATAAAATTTATTAAATGTGCAGAATCTGAAAAATTAATGTTTAGACTTTTGAAAAATCTGTAAATTATCTCTTTGATATGAACTATAAATTCCTAAAAATGTGCAAGTCTTATCTATCTTTTTAAAAGTGAAATACTTCAACAGTGTTTATATAATAGTAGTTCGATAGTATTTTATATGAATTAGAGATTGGAATCGCGCAGAATGTGCAACTCTTTTGATGAATATGAAATGAATTTATGTAAACTAATAAGGTAGTGCATTTTATCGAATTTCGCACAGCCGAGAAAACGCAATAAATTTCACCAAGTAGATTCGAATGGACAACCTTCTTCCTACAATATATCTATGTATATTGGTATTACGCGTGTTTTCGTTGGCTAGGAATTTTATTGCTTAAATATTCTGGCTTGAAACACACTAATGAACAGCCGTATGCTCGCGTAATGACGCAATTGAAGTGTTCGTGGTATATTCAAATAGCGAAATAAACCGTGGAAATCATTTAATCGTGGAAACATTAAAGAATCTTACTAACGTTTACGCGGACGTGAGTGTTTTTGCATTACCTCTCATTCCAACCGTCATTTTTTCTCTTAATTCGTTTAAACTTTGTGAATATTGGATTTTTTCAACAATTGCTTCGATTCGATAGAGATTTGGATTAAGTCGGCTACTTAATAATTCGATAATTATTTTTATTTGTATTAATTGCAGTGAAAGCGAAGCTTTGTAGCAAGATGTTAGAAACTCGTGTAAATATTTTTACTTCGTGTAACACGATATTCCTCTACGTGTAACGTGAAGGATGTTATGGAAATGTGGTAAATTTTTACTTTATATCCACGTTATAATAAAATAATAAATATAAAGATATATAATTTTCTGTCCTATATCGATAACAGGTAGACTGCAAATATTTATGTAAATTTACTTTTACGAATATTATTAAATAAAAGAGACGCGAATGCGGATTTATTTTACTTTACAATTAATACTTCACAATGATATTGGGTATTTTACATATCCATGGGTATCATATGCAGGATACATATTTTCGCATCCTTAAATTGTCCATAAATGCACAAACATCAACAGCCTAATAATATATAATAATAATAATAAATTACTATTTATCTAAAATGTTATTCTGCAAGTTTACATTTTTTAACAGCGATAACGATATTGTGAAAAATTGTCAAAATCGAAATATTCTCCGATCGAAGGAATTCGCTATCAACATGAAAATCGACCAACGATCCAGCCAATCAAAACTGAAAAAGATTACTTACTGGTAAAATATACCTATTAACATTGCGGACGATCTTTCCTTAATAATTACACAGAGATACACAAGTTTCATTCACTCTGGAGTATTATTTTTACTGTCATCAACCACGAAACTCTCTATCGGATGTAACATGAAGACGAAACACGTCCATTTACCGATCGTGATTCGAGTTAATTAAGCGCACGCGATCGTAATATCCTTTCGAAATGAAGTAGTGGATCGGATTGTCGGCGCGGAATCCTAAACGGGATCGACGAAATGAACGCGACGTTAATGTCGGTCAATTAATCGTTATTAATAAGGTGTTCGATTAAAATATCGTCAGGCGATTGAGACCGCTCGGAAATGTAACGATAATTATAATGGATCGAGGGTAACCAGTAGAATAAAAAGAGAAACAAAAAAAAAGTGGTAGACATGAAACGGCCGGCAATGGAGAGGAATCCGCCCTCGCCCGGGGCGCAATTTCTCCCAACCGATTCAGGTCGAAGCCTCGAGAGCAAAGAAGAGTGGCGAAAAGAGAGAAGCCACTCTCCATGGGACCAGACTCGACTCTCCGTGGAACAAGAAGAAAAAGAAGAACGAAAGATCGAGAGGAATGAAAAAGGATGAGAAGAGCGAGGTGGGGCGAAATAGCTGAAGGTGAAGAAGGAGGCGACGAAAGGGAAACGTGGAAAAATAATTGGTACGATAAACGAATAGGGGATGCGACGATAGGAATTTCAGAAGCTCGGATGAAATTGTTCGTAAGGTGAGAAAAATTGATGGATCAATCGAGTTAGGAGGTCGCAGAGATTGAAGACGGAGGAAGAAAATGGCGAGAAGGTATCGAAGGATTGGGATATGAGAGAGGTTCTATGATAGGAAAAATACAGTTAGAAAGAGGTTTTGGAAATTTTAGAACGAAAGGCAAAAAAGAGAAAAGAAATTGATTTTTATCGAGAAACTCTATTGGAATTTAGACTGGACGATTGACTTTTAAAATTTCACGTTCGTCTAAGGTCGATGTGCTATATTCATTGCTGGAATGCGGATACTTTATGGAATTCAAATCTTTATGTATACTTTGGATATTTTATATGTTTTCGCACCTTTATATATCTTGTACGTTTTTTTATGCTTTTTACCGTTATGCATGAATGATGTCATAATATTGTTGAGACACTTAACGAGGAACAGCAACTTTTTCTTTTCATTTTTAAATGATATATAGAAATATCACTTGTCAATTGTCTATTGACAAAACTAATATCCAATATTCGACTCATACTTAAAGATACACTCTCGAAGTTGATAAGTGCAACTATTATATTTTTCAATAGTAAATGGCATTCTCCTACGTAAAATCTTATAGAAATATTAAACGATTACCATGATGCATTGATAAATATTGTCAGGATCAAAGTACAGTGGATTTCTAAAAAGAATTGTACGCGTCAAACTTAACAGTCAAATACAAAAGCTTATATCTCTCTTACAAGCGAAATTAAAATCGAAATTAAAAATGTGAAATATGGGAAGCCCATCGAGATAAGAAGAAATCCAACAAATCGAGCCATCGATTTAAACGCGAAACCGAGCTTCTTCCACAAAATATAACAACATGCAACAGCGACAAAAAAGGAAAAAGATTCTTCACAGGCAAAACGAAGGGAACGAAAGAATCGTTGGAGCAACAACAACGTTAACACGTAAAAATCCAAGGAAAACGAGCCGCGGCAAGGTATAAATGTACAAGGAAAGATGAATAAACGTAGAAGAAACGAAGAAGAAGAAACGAGATAGATGGCCCGATGAAAAATGAAGCAAACGATGGCTGATTACGAGAAGAGCCCACCGTGTGCCGATCCTGCACGCGTATATATCTTCATTTCGCAACGATCCTTGGTATGGTTACTTTATATACGAGGCAATAGCGGCGCATAAAATGCGACTGCCTCGACCGGTGCATGCAACGAAGATTTACATTGGCTTCGAATACCCTCGATGCTCGTTGCCATAGGCCCATTTTTTTCCTTTTCTCCTCTCATTTCGTACTCTTTTCTGGGGCTTCTTGCGCCTACGAAACGCGTCCTCTCGAATACCTTTGCTTCTTCTCCTCCTCCGTTGTCAGCCACGGAACCGATCCAGACATCTTTCAAACGTCTTCTTGATCTATATGCTCGCCGTTAGATTCCGGGAGCAGAGCAATATCAGGTCGAACCTTCACCGAGATGTTCTTTTGTAACCGACAAACGTGGCGAGGGACAAAAAGAGAGAGAGACAGAGAAAGAGAGAAAGAGAGGAAGAGGGAAAGAGAGAAAGGGAGAAAGAGATATGTGTAACAGTAGTTGGCAGAGACTGCGTCTATTTCACAGGTGAACGCGATCTCGCGCGATTTATAGCCGCCATTTTAGATATAATCCCGTTTAGTGCGTGGATTCGCTCCATTTTGTGACGCTCTACTTGGTTACTGTTCTCCTCCCCGTTCACTTTTTTCCACCATTTTGGTCTGGCTTTTTTTTTCCTTGATTTACTGGAGACAGGTTAACGGATCGAGGTTTGACCGAACAACCGATTTTGTTTCTTTCGACGCTGAATGGTCCCTTACGAAAACACGTGCGATTGTTTTTAAGAGAGCCGTTTCATCGATGAATTATATCGAACGTATAACGACGATCATATATATTAGACATTGTCGAAAAATAGCCTCGATTCTTTTTAACCAGATGTATTTTAATTCTATTCTACTTGAATTAGTCGTGTTCTACTTTATTTTCTTTGGAAAATATGCGCGGCATATAGCTACGATTATTTTTTAAGAAAACTAAAGATTACGTTGCACACACGATAGCGAGCATATGCATGTCGGTATCTCTAACTTAATAGTTTTTAACAGAGGTACTTTAGTTTGAAAATTATTGTAATTATAAAATATAAAATCTTGTAATCGTCGTAGCTGTTAGGTTCTCCGAAAAGTTTATTTCGTATTATAAGATGAGAATAGATGAACAATAATTTCTGTTTTATATTATCTTATTGAATTAGGTATGATCCATTTCGTCATATTTTCATTATTATATTCGTGCACAATTCAATAAACTAATATGAAACAAAAAACATTGTGCGTCTATTATTTCCTTATAAAACGAAAGAAACTTTTCTGACAACCTAATACATACGTATGGCAGAATATTGTGATGTAATTAGGTTCATTTTCAGAAGCTGATATGTAACAATCAAACTGACGTTTGTAAATACTGTTGCTGTGAATCTAAAGAATTATTTTGCTACTCGACAGACTCTTCATGTTCAGATCCTTTAATTTCGGAACGGTGAGTCAGATTAGAAAGGTTTGTCTAAACTGGTTGAAAGACTTTTACTTATATAATAATATATGCGTATAGCAAATAGTAAAATTGATTATAATCATGGGTTTTGATAAGTAATTTAAATGTATAATACTATAAAAAGACAGTAAATGCAGCTTCGAGTGTGTACAAATTAATCGTTAATTTGTACACTTCGATTAAATTAAAATACTATTACCATAAATTTATTTCCATTTTCGCCAATGTAAATATGTCTTTTAATGATTTTCATTTATTAGAATAATTGAAATAATTTAAGTATTTGTATAATTTAGGTTAAAGTAACAAACTTGATTTTACGTGCGATTACGTTTAAACGTATTGAATTTATTACTACTCTCTACCACGGTTGAGAAAGTTTAATGGCTTGAATTTAGTTTGGAATATTCTGCTAGAGCGAACATGGTAGAGCTATTCAAAGTATTCTACCAAGTTAAAGTGGATCGGGTGTATGAAACCGTTCATCAAATAACTCTGTGTCTAACTCAATTTCGAATCGAATTTCATGTTTCTAGAAAAATGTTTAGAAACGTCACTTTTTTCCGAATAAATATCATATCTCAAGGCAGCAAGTCTTCAAACTTAGATAAAAATAATTTAATGCTCACGTAACTAAAAGCCACTCAACGAGACTTTCGTGTGTTTAAAAGATTTTCGTATAATTGGAAGATTATTTTAAAAGGCATATTACGTAAAAAAGATAAGAATAAGAAAGTAGAAGAGGGGACAAGGTCCCATTAGGTTTACATTGATGAACTTTCGTGCATTTACCTGCAAATACACAGCGATATTGAAGACATTTGTTAATTAAGAATTTAATACTTATTGACCTTCTTAAGCAATTAATAGCGTAAGGAAGACTTAACATCGTATCTTAAGTAATGTTGCTTGCAAGATATAATTATCGAAGATTTTTATTGTATTTTACGCTAGCCGTTTTTATTTATAGCTAACCGCTTAGGCTCTGATTCCATCGTACAAACTATTTCATAATTGTGTCTCTTAATTAAGGAAAATTCTAATTAATTGATCGACTCTTCGACCTTTCCTTGCTGTTCGACAAATGTAGGTGCGTGATTATACATTTAAACTGTTTGGAAAGAATCATGATGAAATCATGTTGGCATTTAATCGACTTATTGTACTAATTGCATACGACTTTTGTTGAAAAACGCGTGTTTCGTGGAAAATTGCGTTTTATTAAATATATTATTATTATTACATTTTATTTATTAATCAAGATTTTCATTGCTTGCATCGTCAAAAGACATTCCATTATTTATCAGACGAATTATTAATTACATCAATAAAATCTTTTTAAAATAATTCACGTGATGAATACCAATGACACTTCCATTTCTGAAATTCACATAGACTGAAGTCGACAAAGTTGATGGTAGATATAACGAGTCCACGCTCAAAGATTAGATTAGATAATCGCTGAAACAAATAAATCGACAGACTGCAAACAGGGCAGAAGTCTGCCGAGTTAATTCGTGACTTAATCCCCGTAATAGTTGTTTGATTAGAAGTATAGATTTTTGTTGCAACCAGAACACGATACATCGCTTTAAAGAGGAAAAGAATGCTATCGAGCTGATAAAGAAGTTCCAGTCCGGTAAATCGCGTTAGTTCCTGCTCTAAAAGTATTCCATTAAAACTAGAATTTGTGTTACCTGATAAATATCTGTAAAACAAACCTTCGTTCCTTTCACTCTTATTTAAGAATATTATTTACCACGTTGTTACGACTTAAATAAAACCAGATTTACATATTTGCTGTAAGAGTCAGATATGGTATAAGAATGACACAACCAGGAAGAGGAAATTCGAAGTAGGAAATTATTAATTAAACTTAATTACCTAACAATGAAATGTCTTTTATCTTGTCTATAATTTAGTTGATCATCTTCGGGAGAATCTAATAAAATTTTGTTTATGTATAACGCTTTCTACGAGCAAGGCGAGGAATTAAAACAACTTTTCTTTGAATTATGACATTGTTCCTATTAAATAGGCAGTTTAATGTAATACAATGTACTTAAAAGTAGTACAAGTAGTACTAGTTGTAGCTTTTTTTCAAAACTAAAGTGAATGGAAAAGAAACACATAAGATGTATACCTATATAAGTAGGTATTACGTAGCTGTGTCACCATAAAACACGCACTTCAGGACTACTGCGTGGAATGTGATAATAAGTACAAAGAAAAAATTAAAAATTCTCAACAGCGTGCAGTCATTTCTTGGAAAGAAAATGCCTCTTAAAAAGTCCTTAAACGTCTTAAAACAAGTAGGCATGCCCATTAAGTACAAAAATCAGCGAAAGTCGTCAATCAGCAATACATTTAACCTGGTATCCTTTCAGGAAATATGACATTAAATAAGTAACTAAGAAAGAAGAAAATCATGATACTTCCTTGTCATTAAATATCTCGCTTTTAGAGTTAACGCGATATATCAAAATCATTTTCAAGATGTGTCGTTTTTTTCGACAAATTAACGATATAAAGAGACACAGCTCATTTCATATAACGAAAATGGGGCAACACAGTTGCGTTGGTATATTTTCAATTAAGCGAAAAGAAGGAAAGAAGCGTTGCTCTCACAGTATTACGTAATATCTAGTAACGCGAGTCTCGATATGCAAAAAGGAGTGGAATTTAAATATAAAAGGACGTTCCACGTTATCTCCTTACAATGGACAACGAGAACAAAGGGGAAAGAGTTAAAACGAAGCGTAGCTCTCCCCCATCCATGCTTTTATTCCGTAGAAATCGTGTCGTGTGTCGTGTCTCGACCCTCTCGCGGCCAGTATCGAATTAAATCCTTGTAAATACATTAGTCCTTTGGCTCGTGAGCGTGTGATAGCCGCGTTGTAGAAAAAATAGTGTTACGCGTAAAAATCGATACCGCGATTTCATGGCAGACAGCGGTCGAAATCGACTAGGTAATCCTAGACAGTGCAAGGTGAGCATTACGTCTCCATCGGTTAAGCAACAGGCCGCCTACTGTAATTTCAAGATCCCTAATCGTCTGTAGCCGTCTAGAAGAAACATTAATCCTGTCGCGTATTAATGATCTCCCGATAGCTGCGATTTATTAAGATCTCTAACCCCCTCCTATTCCTGGCACCGGTCTGCAAGGAATATTGTAATATTTAGCGTACTTTTCTTCCAACTATCGAATCACGTAGAACGAACACACTCGTCAAACCTGGAAATTTACTGAAAATTATTCGTGTTAATACGATAGTAGTGCGGTAAAACTGTTTCCAGATTATAGGAGTCGAGGAAATGGTTATATGGAAAAGATTCGAAAATTTGTACTTGTATGATATTACTTTTTCCCTTTTTCATAGGAAACTAATTCAAAGATTTTATGTATTTCTATTTACATTAGAATTCTATATGTATAATCATTAAATTGAAATATGTGTGAATTAAGTTTGTAATTCTATATCATTTTCTTAAGTCGAGACAATTCGAAATCACAGGATTATGATAAAGAGCTTGAAAATGGAAAGTAACCATTCCTCTCTTTGATATGTTACTTTTTTATGATTTATTTTTTACGATATTCGATATGTTTTATTTACAAACGAAAAGGTATTTTGTATTTGCAAGTTATACGATATTCCAATACGTACAATACTAACAACAATACAATACAATACAATAATAACATTCTATAAAAAATATTAAACTTTTTTATTTTACAAGACATATTGATAAAGATATCGCTAACAGATAGATCAGGTTTTAACAATGAACGGTAAGAATGAAAAGATAAATAGATAAATAAACGGAGGGATAGTGAGCTAGAAGAAGTAAAGGAAGCTGTTCCTTTAGTTTTTATAATGAAATATAATAACTAACTCGAATGTAGAAAACAGAATTATCGTCAGAACTTCCTTTAGAATATATTACTATCACGCTTTTACTCATTAAAGAAATCGGAGACATGAAAATACCGCGGAATTCTCAAGAAGAATTTTAAGAATAAGAAATTTAAAATGAAAATGTAGTTCTAAAACTTCGTTACTTAATTCGACTTCCTATAACTCGACACGTGTATCGCGAACTACATACATATATAACAATATAACATCTGCTAGGAGAAAGTTTAGAAACTCTGAAGATGACATTGTCCAGATCATCAAATCTTTTCATTTCTAAAGATCAGCTCTCTCTCCCTCTCTCTCTTTTTCTGTGGACTTAAGGCTACCTCGTTTAATAACCTCCTCAATGAGATAAAATTAATGTTAACCCGTACGTTATGAATAACGTCATACTTGTACACGTAATCAAGCAACCTGGCCAATGTACATACGCATCTAATTCGAATCAATCTAAAAGTCACACCAGACATTTTGCGAAATATATTTATTCGAACGAGACGTTTTTCTTAGTCAAACCGGACTAGACGTTTATTATGATTTCTAAGAGACTGATGGGAAGAAAAAGCGATCAACGACGAAGATTTACGAGGTATCGATCGACTACCGATGTTTCTCGATTCACTTTCCTGTTTTCTCGCGGGACAGTCTAAATGAAACCGGCGTGGAGAGGCGGCCGCGCGAAATCGATCGCGAGATTTCATCAACGGAGCTTTCCAGCTCGCGTTACACCGCCTAGAAAAAAATGCCAGTCCGCAAGTATCACGATTCGATTCACGGTGGATCTGTGATCCGTTTAATCGAGATCAACGACCTCGTCGATGGTCGATTTGTTGGAGATATCTCGCCGAGGCTCTACCTTGTCTTGCTTCTTTCTCTTACGGCTGTATATTTTTTCTAATACGGCAGTTCACGAACGTCTTTGAACATTTACGATAGAAAACATTTCTGTACATGTACATCGTGTGTGGTTTATAAAACATTTCGAAATTTCATTAGCACCGCGACCAGGTATTGCTGTTACAATTATATTGACAAAATTTGGAACCAATCTGAAAATGTATAGAGAAATTATAAGATATTTGTTGCAATGAAATATTTAATAAAAGGTTAGTAGGTTTTCTGCATGGATGGCCACGTTAAGCGTATAATAAGCATTGAATATTGTCCCACTTGAATATTGAGGTTTATTAATACGAATGGACGATTTAAAATACCTTGCAGCTTCGATATACATTTATTTTTAGATTTGTTTCAAGCTTTACTAATACAATCATAATAGTCGGATCTCATTATGGCGCTAATGAGATTTCAAAATGTTTCCTATAACACACATAATATTTGCACAAAAGGTTCCTACAAGTGTTGGAATATTTTCATCAGCTACTATACGTTTCGAAATTTCTTTCCGCTTTGCTTATTTTCTCTTTTTACTTTCTTTATCTTTTCGCTACGATTCTCTTGAAATTGAAGGTCACTTCGGTATATAAAACGAAGACAGATTTTACAAATAATATAAATATCACTTATACATTTGACTATATTAAATATTTGACTACTTTAAATAATTGATTATAGGGCACCATATGTATATAAATAGAATGTCTATTATCTTCAACTACGTAGTCTAAAATACAGATCAGATGACAGAACTTTTTCCAAACTGATATTCGTGATTAACTTAAAACAATGATATTTGCACTCACTAAATAATAACTTATAATATGATATTATATACAATAATTGGTTAACCAAAATATATTTGTATTAGTTATTTTCTAGATTAATAAATTTGATTATCTGTCTGTTTTACAAATAGGTGATAAAAGATGTATTAGGAATTATTTCTTCATTAATTTATGCGTTTTAATATATATGATATATGATAGTTATGAATCAGCTAAAATATGCTGATAATTACGGCTGGTACAAATATTCGCAAGCTGGTAATAACGTAATGACATATCTTTAAAAGTCTCGCGATAAAATAGAAAAAGAAGGCTATAAACATAGCCAGAAAAAACAAAACAAGCATAATCAGTCACAATCCAAAAACAATTAATCGCTGTAGTATACGATAAAAAATCTTAGCAGGCGATCTGAAGAGGATGAAACGCAGAAGATCGATTATGAAAGGAACAATTAATCGCCAAAGCAGACAAGACGAGACAAAAGCAATCGGAAAGCTGATTCGAGCACGTGCTCGTACGTTTTATCATCGTTTTTATCGGTCGGTTTGAATACTTGCGCACGATCGAGCGTCCCTTTTTCGCGAAATCCTGTGTCGGCACGAAACGACTCCTTTCACCCGGATCCTGCCAGGAGAATGCTATCGTTGAAACGAGGAGGAAATGAAAGGCAAGAAAGAAGCGCGCGAATAAACACGTGCAAGGATGCCTTTAAGAGGCCAGAAAGAAATTACGAGGTGGAAGTATAAAGTCGTTTCGACGAAAGTGAGCGGCGTAATTTCGTTTTGCAAAAAGATCCCGTTTCTTTCTTCGTCTTTAGCTTGCGCCGTTACAAAGCAAATCAGTAGAAAGAAGCCTCGATTAATCATGCGATGCGTACAATTGGTTGAAGCGACATAAAAACGTGATAAATATATTCTTGTCAATTTTATGATTTTAACGTTATTTTATAATTAAACAGAAGAATTTCAGCATGACACGATTTCCATTATGACCGCGATAATTTACGCGACTACAAATAAAATACATAACAATAATAATTACAATTTTGTGGATTTAATTTTAATATTATTTTTTCGAATTTTAAGGAGAATTTCAGTAGGATATAATTTTCTTGATTTCCTGACTTTAGTGTCGCTCTACGATTAAACAGGAGAATTTTGGAGAATGATATAATTGAAAATGAAAAAAACATGTCAAATTCAAAGTGGTACAGTGTACAGAGAGTCGCAGAATTATTCATTCTCCTAAAAATGTGAAATTCGTGTGATTAACATGTGTGCCTTATTACTACGGCGAATAATCGACTCTAAATACATACAACCGATTGTCATAACAGTGCTAATGAAATTTTAAATATGTTTAATATGATACACAGAAAATATCTTCACACGCATATTTGAATATTTTTCTGAGACACTGTATAAATTCCATTTCCCATAATTAATATGCTCCTTAGAGTCTTTAGAAAATTTCAAATTGCAAAATACGCATATTATATCATTTGTTTTTTCATCATTTAGCATTACATTTTAAAATATGGTAGTAAGGCAATAGCAATAATTCCTACTAACGAAGTATCTCACGTTACTACCATTACTTGCCATTTCATTTTTTGTCATTATATCACAATCAAACACACAATGTATCATCATTTAAACGCCTGTCTTTGGATTTCTCCTTTAAGCCAAAATGATCACGATCGAATAATAAACAACGCGATTATCTCGAACATGCCCGGCCCGATAACAAAACGTACAGAACGAATAATGATAAAATAATCGAAATTTTTAATAGTTCTCAGCACTTTTATGAGCAATAAGTCCAGAGGTTTATAACCTTTTTTTAACTGGTGTAATATGTGGCCACCATTGTTATTCGGTGTACATATTGTGTTGAAGCAATAAAAGCTTTTTTAAGAATAACGATTGCTATATTGTAACGTCGAAATGAAATGAAATTTCTGGCTTATGAATTGGAACAAGACGAAGCACGTAGGTACATTTTTTTGAATATGAACATTTTCCAATGAAATACTCGCATTCGCGAAATTTAAGTAATACTAGTTGAGTTAGAAGATTGAATGACGAGTAGTCGTCTTTATGATAATAGTTCGCGTGGAACTTAATATTCGTAGAATTACGAAATACGAGCAATAATGCAAAATAATTGTTAGGGAAGAATAAAAGTTTTAAAAATTTCATTTATGTACGAACGTACTATTCGTAGAAAAATTATTCTAACGCTACGATAAAAATTAAGATAAAGCGTTGCATTAAAATGCAAAGATTAGATAGCAGCGTGGAATATGAGGAAAAGGATTATTCCGAATATTGCAAACTCTATAGATAACACTTTTGGTTAAACGAAACGAAACACAAGTGTCAGCGAAATTATTTAGTTTTATTGTATGAAACCAAAGTTTCAATTTAATAAATAGGCAGTTAAACATGAGAACCGAAGAAAGAGCAAGAACTAGTGAAACTATCATATTAACTGCAACGATAAGAAAACGATTTAATCTCAGACGTTGAAGATTTCTTTGTTTTATATTTATTCTTCTAAAATGGAACTATTCTTGATTAGATTATTAATTAGGAAAAATAAATATACATATATCGACAGAAATTATCAGTATTTTCAACATAATCTATTTACATTGTTCTAACATATCTTTACGTATGTATTAAATCCATTAACTTCACTGTTCTTATTCCCATTTGCTAAGAACTAAATAAACTTGTAGTTTACTAGACAAACAAGTGTTTGAACGCGGAAGTGAGAAAAACAACGAAAACAAATTCATTACGATATGCGACAGCAGCAAGGACGGTTCCGCTGAAAATGTCTTTATTCTGTAACTTCCCTGAAATAGAAAACAAATTCTAATTGAACCAAGCTGAACATAAAAGAAAATAACACGAAGTTTGTTCCAATGTATGGAACAAGTCTTCAAACGTACATATCAATTAATTAACAAAGGCACGTTAATTACAAGGACAATTCTTATCGATAAAAATCATATTTTTACACATTGCTTCTTACGTAAAGACCTGTGCGTTGAAAGAAACTAGATATCAACGTTCAAGAAATATTATATTTGCCTTTTAAGGTGGAACATAAAGTTCTACTTCACCCAACAAGTATCTGAGCGCGAAAACCGAAGAAATGCACCTTTAATGGTCAGAAATGAAGTTCTAATTCATTAAACAGGTATTTCAGAGTGAAAACCGAAGGAGCAGCGAGAATGTACATTAATTACGACAAGAAGAAGCACATTCCTCTTACGTTGCCTTAATCACTCATTAATCCGCATGGTATTTACTTACTTCAACTTCAGGAATACTTCGCGAAGTTGAGTAGCAAGATACCGTTAAAGGCTAAGATTTATTGCACGAAGCAAATGTGAATGTTCCTCTGCAAGTGAAATATAGTTTTCTTTCAAATCCAAATGTTTTAAGCGATATGAAAGAAATCGATATACCATAAAGGAAAGAGACAATGGAACAATATGTATGGAAGCAAAAATGTGTTGCGTTAGTCACGACTTTTTGGACGAAATATTTATTTATAAATTTATTGGATTAAAAATTTATCCATCTGAAACATCTATGGAATAAATCATACGATTTTGATGTGATTAATACAACCAATTGGTAAAATAGGTCTCCCTGTATATTTATGAATCTCATTCTTATCTAAGATCATTCAATTGGCAGCAAAATGTCATTGAGTGAACTTACGTATAGTGTTACAGAAACATTATTAATGATCAAGTTAGCAGACAACATAATCTGTTTTCTCAAATTTTTTTACCCTTTAACATATCCTTGACCGGCCGTGGATAGTTTAAACGATTAATTTATACAATTTTATATTTTAATAACTGTTTAAACTCGTCGTAGCATTGCTGTATTCCGGAAACAGTGCGGAAAATAGCCAACAATGCGTTAGGCTTTAGCAAGGTTTTGACGAATTTGGATTAAGAGTCATAGACAAAGTTAATGTTAGAAAGTGTTGTATAAAAAAAATACCGTAAAACGGATTAACAATATAGAATTGACAGAATATTGTTGTATATGTATACGTATATCTATGAAAGCAATCTGAGAATTTTTTATTTATTATCACAATCTGCGATATTATAAAATTTTTGGGAGCTTTGCAATTTGAATATTCTCGATTAATGAAACCTTAAAAATTAGATATACATATGTGCATCGTTAAGCAAAATAGTTACGTTGGGTCAGCTTTCACAACACGGTAATTTGATAAACAAAATAATCAAATCCGTGAAATCTGTAATAATATCAACAAGAATGCGGATGTTTAAGAATCAACAGGAAATGAGTTTAATAGTATCCAGACGACAAATCTCGTACGTAGTATACTACATTTCCACTCGATCATTCGATCTTTTTCTTAATTTAGTAACTTTCGTAATCCATACAAAGCGTAAAATTCCAATTTCAATATTCCCTACAGAGAATAGACTTGCAATTTCCATATCGAGGATTTTAATAGATTGCGCTTATCGTGCGCCCGCGAAGTATCACAGGATTGATCCATTGATCGCTGAAGGACGTTAAAAAGTCCGGTATCTAACAGACACTATCAGCTGCAACGTCAATCATATTATTGGCAGTATCCCCACCTTGACATCAAAGGTTGAATGCAACGAAGGCAAACAGGATGTTAATATATAGAAAAGGTTAAACGAACTACATGAAAAAAATAGAAAACGGGAAATAGCATATATAATCGATAATTAATTGCTGCTTTTTAACCATGGACTGTATAATGTATCGCTAGAGAAAAGTTCACGCGGTATTAATATACGGCTATGCATGACACCCAGCCATAATTTATTCGTAGAACAGCGAGAATTTTACTTAGGAACGGTCGTTGCACTTTAAAAGGCGATTTAAGGATGTTGCAAAATTGCCTCGCATGCAAATAAACGATAATAAACGATACTAAGTGATACTTATCGGAAGAAAGAGCGTTATTTAGAGCTATAATCAATTGCTATCGCCGTTAACTGCTTGATTCAATGCGTACAACTTCGTCAGTTATACGTGGAAAGCTTTACTTGGAAATCGATGTAAATGGTGTTTTGCGACGAAGTTTGAGAGCCTTAAAATCGAAAGTAGCATTGCAACTTGTACACTAATCATTGCAGGAAGTACGAAGTTACTTTCTGACAACGCGGAAAACAAGATAGAAACTTTACGCGCTACTCCTTTCGAATTCGACCAGATTTATCGTAACTCCTTCGACTCGATAAGCAAACCTGTGTTGTCAAAATTTGGCATACGCACTGTACGATTGTATTAATGTTTCTAATTGTTCCAAGATAAATATACAGTCGAACCTGTGTTGAGAATTTCGCTGATGAGCTTTCTAACCAGCCCGATATTTAACTTAAATTGTCTGAAACGAACGCATCTCGCGAGTAATAAAAAATTAAAGATCCTTCTGAGAGTTAATTTGAAAAATAATAGAATTCACGGTTTAACAATGTTTATCAAGGAAATCTAATCACTCGACGAATTAATACGATATTTAAAGTCTCGTACAGTGTTATTCTTTTAAAGCGTTGCTATATAATAATCTTTTAACCGACGTAACAGTAGACATTGTTATACATCTTGTATAGCTGTGCACGAATATTTCTTCGCGAAACAGCGCACAAATACAATTACCATACGCCGGGCTGAAAATCACGATGCTGTAAGTCGGTTCACTGCCACTTTTTATAAGGTAGTATTCTATATTAATTACTGTAAAAAATTCTTGATGTTTTCCTAAATTATGAAAATCAATGACATAGCGGAGAGTAAAGTTTGTAACTCGACCAGAGTTAACGAGAATAAAGTTATAACTTAAATACACATAGAACTTGTAAGAGCTGAAATAGGCGAGGAAATTTAAATTCTCGACCTCGACTTCCATCACTACGATCTCTAGTCTGCGATATACAGCAGAAACGACGTTTAAACGATCGCTAAACGATCGTTGGCTCGATAAAACAAGTAACTTGGAAGATCGAAATCAGATCTAATTCGATGATATCGAATTCTTTGAGCCGACAATGCGGCCGATTCACAAGAAGAAAACGCACGTTGCGTTTGACATTTGTCTGGCATTTGGAAAGCACGCGAGCCGTCCCGTGTCGCTCGTGACAAATCATAATGTCGGACGTGCGCCGACAATTCGAACAACGCGACGATGAAAAATGATGCGCGCACGCGGCGGTACTATTTTTCTCGTCCCGGAAAAATCAGCTTCTATTGTTCTTGTTTCGCAGTGGGGGCGCGGATCGTTGCTCGACGTCTTACACCATTGGGAAACTCGAGTCGTGGAACTCGAATGCATGCAACGATACGGCGCGCCGATGCCACGCGATAACGCACCGTTCGCTAATGAGCAGATGATGAATGGACCCGTGTTACCTCATAGATAACAGTGAAACCCGCCGTAAGAATGGGATGTTGCCGTGCATTGGGGAATACCTTCGTCTCGGGTCGGTGTGCACCGATTCCCGGAAATGTCGACCGCTCAGAATGCTACTCTTCATAGGAGGAGACTTGGTTTTGTCGTCGTTATTGGCGATGAGATCAACTTCGTTCTATAAGCGTTACTTCGTTCATTCGTAATGAGTAAACCGTGGGTTTTTATGCGTTTATATTTATAATTAAAAAATTAGAGTGTATTAGGTCGTCCGAAAAGTTTCTTTCGTTTTATAAGGAAATAATGGATGCACAACATTTTCCGTTTTATATTATTTTATCGAATTACGTATGATCCATTTTGTTCCATCAAAATAAAGATCACAACGTTCGACAGATTAGGTTTTATGTTTGTATAAAGATGCGTTGTTGTAAAAGACGTCTCTGTAAAGGAAAGACACTTTCCGGACAACCTAATACAAAGTATGAAAAAGTATATGAAATATCCAAAATATAGTGCTTTGTCTTATAATACACCTACGTCTGTGACTATTTTTACGTAATTATTTTTCGTAATGAGATACAGATCAATTTATGGTGAATAAAAACGTAAAAACAATTTTTAAATTACCCGGTAAGCGCTACGAAGAGAAACTGATGCAATGAAACATGTTCGTATTGTATGATGAGTAGCTGGTCTGCGCACTAGTGCGCATAGCGTTCAGGTGCAACCACGAGGACATAAATATGGACGCTTTTCTACGAGATTGCACCATCAAACAACAATGTGCTGCAGTTCGCTATCTTTGGGTCGAAGGAGTGAAACTTTGTGAAAATTCAACAATCTTAATTTATGACATTCAATTCACAACCTCGAGCGTTTGAACTTCTTCCGTATCCTTCCTATAACTTGGATATGGCAGTATATGATTATCGCATCTTCGCTCAAAGAGACGTTACTTCGTCTTAGATTCACCCCTGATGATAAAGTAAAAGAAGCTGTGCATACTTGGCTTCGAGAAAATCCAAAAAGCTTTTCCTCGGAAACAGAGAGGCTAATGGAACGATACAACGAATCATGCTGCCGTGAAGCTATGTAAATACGTGACATATTCATTTATTCGCAATTATTGTTAAATTAAATTGATTAAATAAACAGTTAAATGGTATTTTACTTCGTCCTTGTTGTTTTCCTTACCCTTGTACGTATAAAATGTTCGTTTCATAAGGCTCACTTCACAAAGTTTATATTTCGTCATTCGAACATTTCTCACAGTAGTATACTAAATTATACTAACAAACGAAGATGAGAAAACGGATGAAAATTACTATGAATATATAATAAAAGAACGCGAGAGCGATCGCCGAGTTTCTGTCACTATGAAAACAGCAAATAATAAACGCTCGAGGTTGTGAGTTGAATGTCATAAATTAAGCGCGCTCGGTATTGAATCATAAGACAGAATCGACAGTATCGAAATTGCATTCTTTGTAGAATTGTCTACGTTAACGAACATTAATTAGAAATATACGTATACCACGTGAAAGTAATATACATATAGATATGTACCATAAATTAAAACTTTAGAAAATGACATTCATTCAATAGAAGTAATTTAGATTGCTAACTTACAAAGATTGCTTATGATCTAATAATCTGCTTACAACGTCTTTCATGAAAATATTCGCATATACTCGAATACTTAGTATCGTTTTATGTATAAAGCATCGTATTCTTTGTATTTAGTCAATTATAATTTGTTATACTTAGTTTAAATAAGAGATTATACGTGACATTCGTAATCATTGGTATTTAGACGTATATACTGGGTTGGTAACTAATTTGTCATTAGATGGTATTGACAAAATCCGCACTTAGTTGCCAATCCAATATAATAGGTTCAAACAGTTGCCTGTATGATGTACGAGACTGCATGAAGGTAAAGAGACAACGAAGTTTTAAAAAGAGAGTCACAGATTTAATATGAAATTTTCTTTCCTTTGTATGGTGCTTTTAAATGTAAAACTTGACAGTTGAGAGATACGTAATATATGCAGCAGAGCATCATTTAACCTTTTCGTTCATAAAACACTGTCACCACTTTGACGTGTATCTGTAACCGACACACAACTATTAAACATGATGTTGTGAGAAAGATTAAAAAGGTAGGGCAAAAGAGAAAAGGGATTGAGAAGTTAAGCCTTTTAACGCTATTGACAGTGGATTTCTGTTGCATTTTTTTCTACACGATTAATCTTAACTTCTATTGCTCCATTTCTCATCTTGTTAACTGGAACGTTCCTCAATTGGAAATGTTCTTTATTCTCTTTGTTAAAACTGATAAACCGAATTAATTCTTTATCGTCTGTACAAATGCACTCGTAATGCAAAAAATATAATAATAAAAATTTGGTAAGTTAATAATTTTCTAGACTTTGTAGTAGAAGGAAGCTCTTAGTCTCTATGCCTTGCATCTCATCGTTTAAATAAAACTTCTTATCCGTGAGCAGAATATATTCTTTTCAAATTTCTCGTACCTCCTACATTTGACTTTTATCTTCTTTTACATTTTACAAGCAATCTGCATCTCTAAACTTTAAAGATCACATCGCATCTCGCGTTTCTTGTTCGATATAATTAAACGTTGAAGGACTCGTTTCAAAGCGATTAATAATCCCCAGCAAGACATTTTAAATAAAAAGCTCACAACTCGAAACACCTAAAAAAAAAATTCCAATGATTATGATTAATCGCGAAATGATTAGCGCTTTCACTTGTTTGGTTAGAAAGTTTAAAGGTCCCTTTACTTTTTATCTCGTACGATCCCACTGAATAATATTTTATAATTATATCTCAGATTATTTTGACTTAGTTCGTTTAGGGGCAACGTCATTAGCTTGTCTATCGACCTAGTACTCGTTACGAAACTGTACTAATGCATTCTTCGAGATACGACTGAAAGAAATTACGAACGATGAGCAAAATATGTCTTGTGTCTGATTAAGTATGTGACACGCAATTAACTTGTCAACACGAAAGTGTGGATTGTGAAATCGACTTAAAAAGTAATTAATGAGCGGTATATTGTCGAAGGAAATGCCGCTTTATTACCAAACTTCCAACTTGTACCGCATTCCGTTGTTGAAAAAATGATCGATGAAACATGAAACGTGGCAACAGTCAGATTTCCAATGTTAATCGGTTTGGTACTGTTCAATCGGACTGTCGGACAATTATGCGCTTAATCACCTTTGGTATTCCTGAGTCATTTATTGTTACAGTTAATTATCGTAGAATTCAGGTAGTCAGGTAATTTGGCCTTCGTTCGTTACACTCGAGTTCTTTCACCAAATTATTTCAGTGATCTCGCGAATGGCATTAGCACTCGTTCGTACAATAATTATATGATTACGAGCATCGACGATATTTTCAGTGACAACAAAATTACACTTGTACAGAAAAATTCGTCTAAAGTAAATTCTCGGGATACATCAGAAAATTTTTCGACGTGTTTCATCGCTCGAAGCGTATAATCTCGCTGCGTGCACCGATTTATTATATAGCGTGGCATAAAATAAGAAAGGCAATTTAAAATAATTATTTCAAAAGGCATCGAGTTGGCTCGTGTTGATTTACTCGAATTTACAACTCCGTCTGCCAGAAAAATCACCGTTAATCACATCCTTAAAAGAAATTTGTTATCATTATCGTCTGCCATCATCATCATGCTATGCTTCCGTTGCTCCCTTTTCCCTCGTATTCGCGATCGATACTTTCCTACATGTGAACTCTCATTGAAGACAAACCATTCGTTTTTACGAGTCCGCTGGAGAAAAAGTTCTGTCGACTATTATCAAATGCAATTACAATCGAAATTCTTGGATATCATCTGTGACGTAAGAATATCAATTCTGGTTTGAGATATCTTCGTGATTCAGATAATCTCTGTGTTATCCTCCTAAAGAAAATAATATTTCGTAGAAAAATAATTTCTCCACGCTCGAGAAGATTCTAATCTCATAATTTTCTCGAGATCAAAATTATAAAACTTTTACAACAGCGATGCCACCAGTATCAATATTTCTTATCTAATATCAATCGGAAAATCAATTATGAAATAATCAATTTTTGTTATCTAAATAATCGAATCAGTATAAATATTCGTTATTTTTAATCGCAGAATAAAATTTATAAAGTCACTTGTTATCCAATATCAATTATAAAATAATAAATTTTTGTTATGTAAGTAATTGAATCGCCATAAATATTCTGCCACTTTTAGTCGTAGAATAAGACTTATAAAGTACTATTTGCAAAAATATTGCACGTCTAAAGTACCATCAAATAGTTACTGTTTGAAGTATCGTCTTTGTATTAAAGTATTGCGTATTTGAACGAGCCAAATACGCGATCCTGACGATATTTAAGAACATTATTTTCATGGATCTTTACATTCATGCTGTAACAATGGTAAAAAGTATCTATACTTATAATACACATGTTATTTGAAAAATTTTGGAGCATCTGGAATTAGATTAAAGATTAAAATTAGATTAAAAGTGATATAATTCAGGATATAAAGAATTAAATCAGGATTAAATAAAAATACTCGTTTTTGTGAATAAATATCGATATCTATCATCGAGATGAGACATCGTTATTACACATTTTTGCATAGCCACCGACTATGAGTCGGCCAACAATGTCCAATACCGTTCTCTTAAAACGTTCGGAGAACCTCACAATAAGTAAATTTATCAATTCAACTAAGTCCTGAAAGAAGGAAAAAGCTCGAACAAAAACACAATCTTAGTATATAATGCTCAAAGAATGACAGATCGATACCAGGTGTGTAATTGATTTTTCTCAATCGACCAGGTGCGAACGCGGAAAGAAAAATAAATAGTCGCAGCGCGTGGTACCGTTCTCCAGCCTCTGACGTATTTTCGTTCGCGTGTGACCAGCCTTCGTATCCGGATTTGCGTGACCTTTTGTGGATCGAGCATGTGTCTAACAAGCGTGAAAACGGAAAAGGAATAAATAGAAAACAGAGCCAACAGGAAAGAAACAAAAATACTGAGAAATAAAAAAAAGGACAATTATAACGTGAAATAAACTATAATGATACCCTTATCAAGAGTTTCGCCGTTCAAATATATGGAAAATGTGAAAATTGTTAAGGATCCTCGAGAACGAGCGTTGCGATCCTTTTGAAAGTTTGAGGTTCGAGAAAAGAGAAAAATCTTTTGTTCCCTGGAAATCGACGGATAGATAAACATTTTCAATTTTCCTAGTGTTTCTTTGTTTCGTTACTGAAAGCATCGACAGCTAGGTGTGTAGAAAGCATAGGAAATTTCAAGGGCGCCATGGTAAAACAAATTGAAAATTCGACGGAGGAACTTCTTTTCTTTTCTTCGAAATATTCGAAGAATGGAGAAGAGTAGTTGTTCCTTGGGCGATCACGGGAAAATCAATGGATATAAATACGCGGAATAGTTCGCATAACTGAATTTCATGTTACAGGAGATATGATTTTTCCTCTATATAATACAAGTTTATAACTTAGATAAGTGAATTCCATTAGTCAACATTGAGCAATTTAAAACATTTGGCAACATATAAGCGATGCGGTCTTTTTGAAAGTTAAATTTAAACGAAAGTTGTTACTATTAAGCTTTTATACAATTGGAATAAGAACTAACAGAGAAGGACAAAAAATTATTAAAACAAAATACAAGAAGATTCATTTCGTAATTTTGTATTTTATTCGGACCAAGGACCGCATTAATTACGGAGTAGTCTAATGCCATTATTTTTCGCATAATTTTATTCCTTATTAAGCGCTCGCCTGATTTATTTACCAGTAACCACGCCCATTCTAAAAAGTAACCCAATTAACTCCACCATTGACGTGGAACAGATGAATGAGAAGCGTGTCCGTGTCTTCTAACGGTTGCCTGTACTCTTGCTGGCAGCTATAAGCCATAGTTTCCTTGGACGATAGTGAAATTTGTTAAACGAGCAGCGTCGAACCGTGTCTCGTACTAAACGACACGTGGCTTTGGTAAATTATCGCGCGCGCGAAACTATCGGATTCAAGGCGTTATTCGCGAGGAAAAAAAAAGTATAATGCGTTCGAGGGAGGGTGGCCATAAATCGTTTGCTACGTAACGAAACCGCAGCTAATTTATTCGCAGTTGAAAATCTTCCGAGAAATGTCAGACGAGCCTTCGTATACGCTAATATCAGGAATTACGCATCGTCGACTAAAATTACAGATTGCACGGCATCACGATGTAATCGCGCAAAACAGGTGATTGATAACGTACAAAGCTGAACGGAGCTCAACGAGGGAAATGGAAATGAGCGATAGAGAGCCCGGTGATGGTTGTCAAAAGACGAGAAATTATACGTGTCGAGCTGACACGCCTGATTTCGAGTGGCCATTGTGGAAAGTACTTGAGAATGACGTTTCGAGGATGAGCAGAAGTTCAAACGTGCGCTAAATCGGTGTATGTTAGATTTTGATATTTTGTCCTTTGATCGAATTTCAATTAAAGTAGACGAAGAGGAGAAGTATATATGCGGTTGATAAATATTGAAATATCCGAGCAACGTTTAGGGAAATGGGATTGGTGTCATGAAAAGTATGCGGTATAGTTTTGTCACAATGATTTCGCTTTTAACCTTTACACGCTGTCAGGCGACAATGGCGACATAGTAAAGAACGTGTTTTATAGCCACAGGCAGCTATAATCGTTCTCTATTTACATTGTAATCCTTTCGATACTCAATTATTCATTTCTCATTTTTTTCTTCTTCTTCTGTTCTTTTTTCTCTCGGCTCTAAGTATAGCGTTCGCTTTCTGATATCGGACTTGATTATAGCGTGCCATTCTAGATATAATAACGCGCCGATGCTTTATGAGCTATTATACGCTGTAAGAAAATGTCTCTTCTAGACTCGATTAACATAAAGGATTTCAGGTATGCGTTCCTTCGCATTTCCCTCTTACAGATTTTCTTCCTGTTGAGAATACCAAAGAAATAGTCGCGATCGAAGGCTATGAAATTTAAAATACATGCTTGAAGATCGAGTGATTACGCGACTTCTATTAGTCTCTTCAAGGAAAGATAATTAATCCTAAGAAGATTCATGGAAACGAATTTAAATGACCGATGATATCACTTGAGGCCAATTGTTTCCACTGGTACTTAATTCTTCGACAAATAATTCAAATTTAAGTAAAGTCACGAAACATTATTTTTAGACGACACCAGTGACCATGCTATAACCAAAACTTCATTTTTACCAAATGTAATATCTTCGCTATTTCGAAATATTTATCGCTATTATTATTAAAATTCGATATAATCGCCATTTAACGCGTACCGCTTACTAATTCCAATATTCTTCAGTTCTCTATACGGTTGCTACAAAAATTCGCACACCATTGTATTTATTGTAACATTTATATAACAATTAATTGGATTCAAGTACATTAAGCTACGTATCACTTAGTAGTACTTTCGCTTAATTGTTTTCAGACATTTTACTTTTTATTTATAGCTTCTAGCGTTTAGAAGGTTTACATTCAAAAGGTAATTGAGAAATTTTTCCTTCTGTCCGATTGATTTCTAATTGTATGTCCTTATTCGCATCTGACGTTGCTTTGGAAAAATTTAATTTCAACGCGACTTCCTTTTACGGACAAATAGAATTCGATTGATGAACGGATGAAACGCGTTGGGAAAGCACGATGGTAGCAGAAAATGATCCAGAAAATAATGGCGCCAGCAACGCATACATCAGATTGTCAGCTGAAACAACCGATGGCGTATAGGAGGATTACGTAAGAGTCTGTTAGCAGAAGCGATTACTATAACCGCCGATGCTCCTTCGAGAAACATCCCGAAGAGGAGGCACATTCTTCTTCTCTCTTTCTGTCGTGTCAGAGACACACGTAGCACGGAGAAATTGCGGTTGGATGTCAGGCTAACCAACGACTGGTGAAGTTTCAATCGCCAATAATTTCTACCAGGCATCGCGCGTGCAAAATGAATTTCGCGCGTGTCGACCGCACGACGGTAAAGCGATTTTAATTTCTTCTCGGTGCTCGCGTTCATAGAAAATGTACTCCACGAAATTCACCTAAGTGATTCGAAAATAAGTATGATGACTCTTATTTGAGAATGAAATAATATGACGGGAGAATGACGTCGATTGTATACATCTTGTCAAATTGATTTTCGTTTCTCAGTGTAAATTTAATAGCGTCTGTGCCCTTTTTCGGCTGTAGATTAATCTTTTCATTCTTATTTTTTGTTTTTGCGATAGAAATTTTCGATTTACTGGAACATACAAGGGAATAATTTTTTCAATTTTCGTTGGTTGTTGCAATTTGTAATTTTATGAGATTTCGCTGACAATATTCATTTGGTCGTACAGGAAGGCTAATATTTCATTTGTAAAAAAAGATTTTCATCGAAGTATAAATTTCGAAGTGTAAATGGACAGATATTTAATGCCGTGTGCGAGTGTTTTACTTAAAAGAAACTCCGAAGAAGATATTAGTACCGAGTCTAGAAAATATTTGGCAATATTCGGGAAGGGACGTGAATTAAATTAAGAATAATATCTGCGTCGTGTAATGCGTATGATTCTAATCGACTGATTAATCTATGTTTTAATTTCCAGCGAATAACCAAGAATGGAAACATTTGAAAGAACGCTTGAATTATGTGATCGTAATAATAACTTGTAGCACTAGCAACGAACTTCCTGTAGAATTTCTACGTTTCGTAAAAACGAGTTGCATTAAAATGCCAGGGCAGCAATTTACTATTTATTGTAACTGGAAAATCCAAAAACCCTCACTTTCTCGTGTTCCATTCTAATAAGCAGAAGGTATTTCTTCCCATTCTCGATATCACTGAATCATCGTGCTTTGAAACGTTACTTTTACCCGCCACTAAAAATAGATTAATTAAAAGGAAAAGAAGCAAGAAGAAGTACAAAATCACCGCATCTCGTGTTCTTCTTAACCCGTTATTGATAAAAGAAAAACCGCAAAAAAATGGCGAATGCATAACACGAAAATGGAAAAATATCAAACAGAATCTATCGGTTAAGAAAATTAATGGCTGGTTTAAAGGAATTACATTGGCACATTCTTCGCCATCCATCATCCATCCCATAGATTCTAGTCCGTTGGCATTTTTATTTTCTGACGACATGAACGCGCAAAACGATTCGCGACGCATCCTCCGCGAGGTTAATATAGGTTTGTAGGCGCTTATTGAACAGACAGAGTTGACACCGCTCGACGCCGGCGATGTTAAACGAGCCGCGGTGCAATTACATGCCGTTGTAATCACCGTACCCGCTCGATGCTGACTCATAATCAGCTTGCTCTCTGAGCCGTACGTATCCCTTTGCCATTTAATCCTGAACGTGGTAATTTCGCAGTCCCGCGAGATCGAACCTCCGTTCTCGCGAACACGTACAGCGTTTCTTTAGCCGAGCTTTTGCATTCGCGGTGCTTTCAATTTTGGGATTACAGGAATATCCTGTCGGTGATAGAGCGTCACGGCTGTCGTTTGTTCCGTCGTTGTACAGAATTTTATATTTTATTTTCCTCTCTTTCTATGCTCATTGATATTTTATTTTATTAACATATCCGTCAATCTTATCACGTATCTATCAGTTTTTATTTAATTATTTGGAATCTCGTACATATGTCAATTTTCTCTTTGGTATTTTCTGCTCTTTAATATTTCATTCTTTTCTTTTTCATTTTATCTCGATTTATTTTTTTACACTTGTATTGCGTTATCGTATATAACTCTATGGTTATTTGCTTTATTTTACGTTTTATTTTTATTTCGTGCTTTGTTATATTTGACAAAACAGACTACGCGAAGTTACGCGTCAGTTTATTGAATATTTGCAGATAGACGGAGAATTGAAAAACAATAAACGAATTACGGTTCACGATTTAAATAAAGAATTTCTGGTCGATGAATTTTATCGTTTTTGCCGTTTCTTTCTGTTATTTTATATTCTCTGCTATTTTACTTTATTTTATTCCGATTAATTTTATCGTAGCTATATCCCACGTAGAAAATTCGACTTTATTTCTTATGTTGTTTCCACTTGGTGTTTCAGTATGTTAGACAGGAAAAGTATGTGAAGTTATACATTGGGTTCGTCGAATGTTCGAAGATAAATAGAGAATTGGAAAATATATGGATTACGGTTTATGGTTTAAACGGAGAATTTGTGGTCGATGAAATATTCAAACGCAACAATTAAATGTTTCTGTCAAGTGAAATTGCTTAATAACAGTACCAGACTTGTACAGGTATATCTCTTTTGTCAGAGTCATTTAACTTCTGTGCAAGTAGGTATCTCTGCAGGCGCTGATTTGTGTAGATTCGAAAGATAAACCTCTAAGTACAGTAAATATGATAGTTAAAAGATTTGTATACGAATAACATAAAAAGAACCAATATTTGCAATCAAAATACAAGGAATTTTAAAAATTGAGAGTCGTATTTACAAAAGGAAATTTGGAAAAGAAACATTTTTTTCTACAACAATAAAGATATAATCGAAAGAAATTTAATTTCAACCATCCTCTTTTTGAGAATTTTCTCATTAACGAAAAGATTACGTCAATGGAGAAAATGTAATAAGAATAAGAATTGAAATAACTGAAATAAAATAATAAGTTACAATCGGTCAAAGCATGATTATTTTTGCTGATGTAAATCGAAAATGATCAAACCTTCTGACTTTGTAAGAAACTCCAACGCAAACCTATTAGAGCAACATCGAACACACCCAACACTTTGGATGATTTTGTCGAATAAATTGTGAATAAACGTGAGATCAAATAATATTTATTGCCACTAATTTAGAGCTTGATACTGATCGAATACTTTCGTTGAATACTTTGATCGATATTTTGTTAATTATTTTATTGTGACAAATGGTTCGAACCGAAATTATAATCATAAAGTTAAAAGTTGGATAATTAAGGATAAATGAATTTCTGTTATAAAAGTCGATTTTCATTCAATTTAATTCAAACAAATGTAAGTATAATTTAATGCATATTTAACACAAATGAAACGACACTTGAAAAATTAAGGAAATTACAAATTATTATGTTCGAGAGATTCCGAGTAATTCGAGTAACGAACTAACTCGTTTCAGCCGATTAACAAGTTAGGAAATCAGACAACTTACTGTTGGTGTTAAAAATTTAGTTAACCACCGAGTCATCAATTAAGATCAAGTAGATTTTGATTACAATAATTTTAATTTTATTTCACGATGGTCAAGATGTACTGGATCTCTTCAATCATACTTTACTTAATGTTACGTATTAGTTTATTGCACAAGAAATGTCGTTTTTCACTAAAACGTTAGTGATTCCTTCGATATGCATTACATACGTATTAAATCAAAGTAATTTTCACATAATTTAATGCAGGTACTTTTCGAATGACTAATTACGTTCATTACACTAGATTTACAAGTTCAACATACAAGCTTTACAGGAAATGTCAGTTATATATTTAAAAATTCTTGAAATACAACTATCGCAGTTTCTTCTCAAATAATTTATTCATTAAAAATGCTAAATTTATATTTCCGACACTTTCATGACATTTTTTTTTCATAGTTAAACTCGTACAAGTGAGAGCAAATCATATAAATACTCTAATAATCCGTGAGAGTCAATAATGAAATTTCGATATCTTATTATAAATGTTTTTATCATTGAATGTATATAAAATAGCAAGTTTCTTCTTTGATATGGTTGATAAATGACAGAGGACAAAAATAACTGGATAAGTTAAAACTTCGTTAAAACAACGTTTCAGATGCAAAGCTATCAATATTAACCCTCAGATAACACAGACTGGGTCAGTACATATTGATTTATACAGATATACTTCAGATTTATTTCTTGCTGAATTAAATTTAGGTATTATTGTTCTATCAAACTACACATGTTCATAAAAGCATTCGAACACTTGCAAACACCACTTATGAATATATTCTATGTACTATACGAAACATTTTGAGGTTTTATTGACACTACACGAACCAAGGTTCTTCTGATTATACTGATAAAATCTGATACCAATCTGAAAATGTATACAGAAGATACGAAATATTTACTACGACTATACTACGAATTTAAAAAAAAAATAGTATATAGCGTGAATAGTCGTCTAAACACGTAATGTAAGTGTTTTAAGAACGATTCTACTGAAGAGTGACGTTTATTGAAGCAATAGAATCTCGAGTGTTTAAATACTTTCAAGATCGCTACGAAATATAGTCTTGCAATTACCTTGTAATTTCTATGCAGATTTTCAAATTGGTTCGAACTTTTACCAATATAATCGCGAGAATAGCGTCTCGTAGCAACTGTCATAAAATTTCAAAATGTTTTATTTAAAGATACGTTCGAAGCAACGTGCAAGAGCAGGAGCATTCGCTCATTTTCGTTTAGTGTAGGTCATGAAGCAATCTGCTCGTAAACTCAATCGCCAAACAGCGAAAGTATGCTCGTTTACACGTTAATTTTATTAAAGAGAGAGAATTTCCTCGCTCGGTCATATGAATTATTTCATCTGTTAAATGTGTAACATCTGCCGAGATAAACCGGTGATCATTTACTTATCAAACCATAGCATGGAAATATATTGTATTTGAACGAACATCTCTCGAAAAAGGTAATTATTACCTGTAGAATAAGGTAGTATTTGCAAGGGGATCAAGGAGAGGAAGAAAATTATCGATGGTCCGATCGAAAGTTAGGCAAGCTTTTCTAAATGTTGCAATTTGAGAATAAATTGCCGGTTGGTTGCAATTCTCGATCGAGAACGCGCAATCGTTCGTGAAGTTACGGTGTGCGCGAGCGCGGAGAGCTCACGCGCGCGCGCGTTCCTAGTTATTGCAGTAATAGTGTTACAATTTTGTAACTCGTTCGACCTTTTCCCACTTTCTCTCGAATCTCGGCCTAGCAAACGCGCGGCGCGTACTGCAGAAAGGACAAACATGTCGCGAGCTCGCTGACAGCTCGCGCTGCCAGAACACGTACGGCCTTGCCGAGGAAAGTTGACCACTGGCTCTACCACGCCCTACTCTGGCATTCTCCGGTTTGCGACCATGCACACGCACCCACACGCGTCTGCACGCTAACGTTCGCTCTTTTGCGCCAATATACATGCAGGCTCCGGCTGAATAACATATACGAGCGAAAACGAAGTGATTCCTTGTGATAAAATACGAAGGAAATATAGAAGAACATTTTTTCATACGATGTTACGTATCAGAAAAAAATTCAATCTGAAAATTTATCCAGTAAACTTGAACGTGGCTACGGTTAAATTATCAACGACGAAATTTTTTTTTTTGGGATACCGATAACAATTATTGATGGCAGTGTTGCACAGTTGGTCATTTAAGGACAGTTATGGAAGAGTAAACTGATAACTGAAAAATCGTCAGGAAATTAGTAAAACTTTATGAAACCTGCAATTTTTATTTTTAATTTCTGCAGTCTACGAATACAAAATTTTTACTGACTGTTGCTGTTCATGGGTATATCGTTATCTTGTATGTATACAAAATGTTCGTTTATTTATTTATTCCTTGATAATATGTGTGAATTATTGTACTTTGTGCGAGATGTACGTTGTTACATACCAATCAGTTTATAAATATACGAGTGTGTATTCTACACTAGTAAAAAGCAATCTATACTTGAAGGATTTGCAAGAAATTAATAAAACCCTTTAATATTGAAACATACGTAGTCTATTCTAAATCGAAATACAAATTTTAATATGACGTACATATATGGCAAAAGGTATGAGGTTGCAACGTAATAAGAAGGAAAAAATTGGAAAACTTGGTTTGAGGAAGATAACCAATTTTTCCAATGGAAGAATGATCGATGTTCAACCAGGTGTTTTTCAGAGATACGCTTCGATCGCAATGAGCGGAAGCACGAATCTTTCTTTCGTTCATAATGAAAAATAGTACTTTTCTACCCTCTGTGTTTTATCATAACAACTCGTAAAAAAGTTCCTTTTACCTTCTTCTGTTCTATACTCTTAATCCTACGATCATTGTTAAAATATGATCCTTACTTCCTCCGAAAAAATATTCCCTTTCCCCAAAGAACATGCGTTTTTTTTTCTGAAAATAACGATAGATCAGGATCTTAATTATAAAAAGAAATTTTGCCTTCATAAAATTTATAACCAAATTTTTTAAGAATATATTCTTAAAAGGATTCATTCTTCTGTTCGTACATGTTCTTAAAAAGATGCAGACTTGTTATAGGAAACAAGAATATTAAATTTTGCTTTCGAACTTAATTTACTCGAAAACAAGTATTCCTCGGACGAAAGAGAATGTTACTCCTTTTTTCTTTCCTTAGTTTTACACGTAGAATAGTCACTGATTTTCGAGCACCCTGTATATGTACGGCTCGATTCTATACTGTGGGCGGATAGTCGCTTCGCGGATTAATGGCCAAAAGTGGGCTAAACGCGGCTCCCGTAGACGATCGACCGTCGCGATTTCGTTCTTCCACGCAGCATTGCTCTTTCGTCCGCCCACGCGTTCAATCTCGGGCTCGCATGACGCGTGGATCACGAGCGGAACGCGATTCTCCGCGCCTCGCTCAAGCGGCGCAAGAGAAATTTTTCGCCTGTCACTGCGAAGCGCCGTTTGTCTCTTGGGGATCCCTTTGTAACTTAGTACCAATCATGAATCAAAAGATCGATGAGGATACTTAAACCGATCTTACTCGTATTTATCGATTGCTAATCTCGAAAGAAATCTCTCAATAAGAAATTGCCAAATTACTAGGTTTAACTAAGTACCATTACTGTTGCGTGCCAGTAAGAAATCTTGCAAACGTGTTTAATCAGACGATGGTGTAATGGAGCACGATGTAACCCAACATCATTGAACTAGCAATTCAAAAGCGATACTTCAGAGAATTTTAATTAGTACCATATAATAAATTAACGGTATTTAGTTGTTCGCTGCTTTTTTTTATTGTCAATAGTCTTGTAGTCAATATTAATTGTATTTATACTTTACGATACTCTAGAGAATTTTAATTAGTATCATAGAATAAATTAATGATATTTAGTCGTTCAATATCTTCTTTTATTTCGCATTTCCTTGCAGTCAATATTAATTAAAATTATTATAGACATTGCTTTTGAAGTATAAAGCGAAAGATCTATTTCTACGGAAATTTTTGTACGCCTTTGTGCTACTTTCTTGCTAAACTTCTTTGCTATTGCTAGTGTTCAATATCTTTTACCATACATATGACATACTGAATGCTAATATTCCACGCATATCATATTCTTCTGTTATCAAGAAATATTTATTTTTATGCATTAAAGTTATAAAGGCGATCTATTATGCTTAACCATAGTTGAAATAAATCTTGCTTGGAAAATAGGATTAAGTAATAATATTTATTATAAAGTTTGAATCCTCTATATTCTTTATCATTTGCCTGTTATATTATATGGGTTAGAGAAGCATATTTATGATTCAATACAAAGTAGTGTAGTATCTTGTACTACTATGATCAGTTTATTTATAATAAATGGATTAAACAGATGTTGATTAAACAGGAAACGATGGTTATTCAACATGAACTAATCACAACAACGTATTATAATTGAGACAACTGGATAGTTAATTAGCGACTCTCGTCACCACGGATCCAACTCTCTCTCAACAACGCTAGCAACACTATTTCGGCAACACAATTCGCACTCTCTGGCTTCTCAACTCATACTGCTGTTAATTCGTTTATGTCCCTTAGCAACTCCTTGTCTTTTGTCTTAGCCTTATATCTTTTGTCTTAGCCCCACCACGCACATGCTCAGCAACCGCTTGTTTATAATTCGCACGACACCCCGCCAGGCCCCTCGTCCACGATACTACAGTAGAATCACAGTGTCGAAATTAAAAGGAAAATAGGGTAGAGTATGCGATACCTCGTTAAACGAGTCATGTTAAATCTTTTTACAACACTGTCGGCTTAATGGAATCTTATTTTTGCCGATGGTTATAAAAAGTGAACGATCTCAGCTATGAAAACCACATTCGAACTTCTTCTGATACTCATACGACTTTCTAAAAACATAACTGTTCTAAATTGAAGAGATAAAGTTTCTGAAGATTATGGCCTATGTAGGTTCTCGTACGTGTGTCTTCGAAATAGGTCTTTTGTGAATTATAACGATGTTATTTAAATTGCTGGAATTCTTTGATTTCGAGCAGAAGTAAATATTACTTTAACGTTCGTTTATCTTCCATTCTTAAAGCCCAATCATATTTTTTCTTTGCTACCAAACTGATACGACGATAAAAAAGTAATATGGTTGCAAGATGAATAGTTTAGCGTACAAATTTATTTATCGTCAACTAATAGTTTTCTTCAAATAAAAACTTTCTACATAATGGTGTAATTTTTCAAATTGAAATAAAAAGTAGATGGGGATTAATAGGAAAATAAATCGTTCACTAAAAAGAATTCTTCGACAATTTATCTGAATTTATACGAAGTATGAATCGCCATATACGTTGAGCAAGTGTGTTAACATATATCTACTGTCGTATAGATTGTACGGTACAAGGTGTAACCGATGAGGCAATATACTGAATATATTACCACAAATAAGGTTATTCTATCAAAACGTTCAAGTTTGCTGTATCAATTTTTTAAACCTTTTTCTTCTCGGCAAATACTTTTGTCTTTGTCAATGGCTTTATATATCGCTTAAAAACATAGAGAATATTCTTTTTCGCATATGATCCTAACCTTCTAACATTTACTTGTATAATAATTGTCTGGCGTTCGATAGAACAAAATTGCTCCAATGCTGCCGTTCTCTTCAAAGATACCGATCTCATAACTAACCAATTATTTTACAGAAAGAAGGCAGTAAATTTGTTCACCTCGATCTTCGTAAAAACGAAACACTATTCATATCCTAGAAAACCTATAACTCGAGCCTTTCAAGAGATCAAAAGTGTGCAGGGTTGTTTCAAAGCGGCCAGTCGAACGGAATAGTCCACTTATCCCCGATTAAGAAAATGGCCGCGAAAATCGACATCGCGTGGAACGCGATAATTCCTTCCCTTTCGAATCGGAAACAACGATATTCGTAACCATCCAGAGGGAACGGGTCGCCGCGCCATCGTAAAGATCTATAATTTGCCACTTGTGCAATTACGCGGCCGATTGATGGAAAAATCCCTCTATCAACAGATCGCTAACTGTATCCGTGTAACCCGTTTTGCACTATGTAAAACACGTTTCACTCTTACAAATTACACGTTTCACGGACGTTAACGCGATCATTTCAAGCGCTGATAACGTCGTCGGTTGGCCAGCATGGCAGGATACGATTTTTTCTAGCGTGAAAACGCGAGGAGACACGCGCGGATTCTTCTCATCATCCGGTTCTTATAATACATTCCCCCCGCCATCGAATTAGGGCCACATACAGAAATTTCACTTCTCTGACTACTTGTCTAAAAAATGTCATGCACGTATAAGGTAAAAAAAGGGGTAATTGCGATAACTATAGTATATAATTATAGTATAGTTAAGATACGAGATAAAATGTTTATTGTAAATTACTTTTCACGAACTTAAACCATTGAACTATTAGTAAAATGTGAAAGCAATTACTTTCAGCTTGATTTATTGAATAAAATTAACAACTGTGAGCGAAAAGTGTTTCTCATCGTAATTATCTACGCTTTCGTGTGGGCGATAGATTTATGTTTCAAATATATATTATACATTATATATATATCTTGTATGCTTTAAATATGTTATATATATCATATACGTACCTGTGCATACATTTTATTTAAAATTACTACTCGTTACATAGATACAATTTATGTTTCGAACTAACCACAATAAGTGTATTGTGATATATTAGAGAAAACAATGGATACAATAACAGTATTGAAAACAAATGTACAAGACAATAATCCATTGAACATCATAGCGTTCGATTGTTAACAGCCGCTTAGTAAGTCGCTTCTTCGATTTCCAGCGGTGGAATGGCTAGACTTGTCGCCAACCGTTTGGAGCCGGAACACACGCGGCCTTGTCGAGGATAGTTTAACCACCGGCCTCACCACGCCCTGCTCTGACATTCTCCATGATTACGCGCGTACACCTACACGAACTCGACGCAGACTTCCACGCTGTCCTCTTTGTTGCGTGGGCGGACTATTCCTTGCAGTGAAAACGCACGACGATGTAGTAACGAATTTTCTTTTCGCCTCGTGAAAACGTTGCTCGTCGCCCGTACAAGTAGCTTTACGCGGTGTAGTCCGCCGGGAAAGTAACACAATGACGTTGGATCGTAGCACGTGATGGGAAAGAATCGTCGTTATCGTTGAATTAGTGCTTTGGTTTTCCTTATCGAATTCCGAAAATAGAATTGAAGCCAAAGGATATAATTTGATATCGACTATTTGAAAATATTTTTGTTTTATTTGAGAAATTTAACGTTAGATCGCAGATTTCTGTGCGTTCATGGGAAACTTTACGGCGTGATCGTTTTATAGAATCTACGTAAGTTGTGAAAGTATATAAAATAAAAGTAAAGTAATATTTGTTACGATATGTAGTAAAGCGAAGCAAATTTTTCTTTAGATTCTACTTCTTTAGGTAACAAGTATTATTAGCTATTAGATATATTCATAAAAATGTGAAATTACATAAACGTCAGCAGCATATTTGTTATTACTCTATATTGTTATTCTATAATAGTAATTTATTAAATATAATATATTTATAACTCTACGATAAGAGTTTTCGCTCCTGGATAGGCTTATTTAAAAAAGTATTTCGATTTGACTGCTGGTTGTATCCTGTTACTCGGAATAAACGAATTTATTTTCATAAATAATTAAACTTTCCTATGATTAGAGCAACAAATTGATGAATATTTTTACTGTATTATTTGCTTCATCGTGTTGCACTATGATGTCAATTAAGTACACTTTTATGGTGAAAGACAATTGCTTCCTCTGTCTCTAGCTGCACTGTATTTGTTTTATCTTTGGTTTCATCCAACATCCATAATATTTTTTATACTAATTCACTTACATACTTTAGTTCCACTCGGAAATATTATAGAAATTCGAGTCGTGTTATACGACATTGAGATTTTGCAAAATAATTGTGATAATAAAATTATAGAAAAGAATATTAAGTTTAAAGTTTCATAAAAAGAAATAATTATGTAACCAATGTTTACATTTTCTGAATTTAATCTTCCCTTGCAATTTTAGACAGTTTAATATCGTTTGTCACAGCATCATAGTATGTGCGTGTCTTGCCTTCTGTCGTTTTATTAAAGCTATGAAAATTAGATTTCTAATGACGCAGTTATCCTGATCTAAACATTCCATGGAACATATTCATATCGAATAGTAATACATATTCATAACAAACCGGAGTGATCTGACGTATCAAATTTCATTTTCTTTTTGTTCATCAAGCAGGGAAACCGAGAATTGTGAAAAGATTTTATTTTGTGAAAGTCGGGTTCGCAGTTTGATAATTGTGTGTGCATGTGTGTGTGCGTGTGTGTGTGCGTGTGTGTGTGCGAATTATTGACTAATAAATAAATAAGTAGATTCGATTTCAGGGAAGGTGAACGTCGCCGTTGCGGTTTTAATCGCGGTCTTACGTTAGAAAGTGGCTATTATATGCTTCGTATACCTGATTAAATATCGTAAAGATTATTGATGACGAAGTTACTCGCTAATTTTCTTCTCTTACGCTTCCCGAAACGTTCCATGATATTTCCTGATATTTAATACGTCGCGTTCTTCCTATATTACACTTGTAAGTTTCGTTTAACTATTACAAATTAGATTTGCTCCCTTTAATTATACCAAACTACTAAAATAATAATTTATTACGTATAATAATTTACGTGTAAATTAATCCAGTGCCTTTTTTAATAACCATTTACTTCTTTTTAATAACCATTTTAATTCTAAATATATTCTCGTTTTATGGTAGCTTACAAGATATATTATCTACAATATCTTACGTAATTTGATCCGGTTTAATCGAATAATGAAGATTTTTTCTTGATGTTTAAAGTTGATAATATGCGAGCAATAACTAAAATTCATATGTCGCTTGAAAAGCCATTAAATTAATTTACGTACTAGTTATTGGAAAGATTTGGAAAGTCATAGTGCATAGACATAAATAACTTCTCTAATCGTTTATAATCTATTTCTACGGTGCACGATACATTTTACAACTTAAGATCGTGTTCTGTATTTTATGAGACAATGGCGAACTTCTGACAATGCGAAACGCGGCTAGTAGTATATCAGTTGACAGGATTAAACGTACAGAATTACCATTTCGTATCTCGGTACTTGGCCTATCTGTGGCTTCGTCAGTTATTCAAAGTTATGGACTAATTAATTATCGAAATTATTCGATGTTTACAGAGACAAAATGGGAGGAAATTCCATTATGTAATCACTATTATTTATGACGCGACATGAAGATTTAATCTCATTAATTTGTTTCAATATTATTAATCTGATACGGTAATATAGCGATATAATTTTGAAATGAATATTGAAATTAAAATTGAAATTGAAATCGTTAATAATAAATAAGATACACAAGAGTAACAGGCAATAAGGAAAGGTTGTATTTATTCACGTAGCTTCAAGCAAAATTATTCTGAATATTCATAGCACGTTGAATAAACGTAATATAAATAGTTTTTCAAAAGAATTGTACCTAGAAATATGTAGATACATAACTTAAATGTAGAGCAGCTGCAACATGAATATCATTAATTAAACTATAATTTGCAGCTGTAGCAGAAGCATTAATTATTATCAACTCTACAAAACTTTCAACGATAACGGTTTGTTCGTCTATTCGTTATTATTGTGCTTGCAATTGGCTGATGAAAACGCTACGACTGTTACATTGTACGTTACTCGTAACAAAAGATAGCAAGGTTATAGAATACCGACAGTCTAGGCTGTCTTTCACACAACTAAAATCACAATATCGAACAATGATTTTACGTGCACGATTATTTTCCTGAAGAAAGACAAAGAGGAAAAGAACTTAATGTTCTATATCGTAATCCTTTTAAATTAAAATATACACTTCTTCGCACACGTATAAAATTTTATGTGTTAATTTTATACGTGCGCGAAGAAGTGTATGTATAAAATTTTATTTGTTAATTTCATACGTGGTTTTCTTAAAAATGATAATTCTATATGAGATATACAGTAGAATGATATTACTTTTAATTTTGCAATTTACAACAATATCTGAAATTAATTCTTTATTTCCGAACTGTAATACTTGTGCATTTCAAAAATACATTGTAGTAAAAATAGAATGTACAAGAATATATTTCAAACATATATTTATATAATGAAGCATAAAAAGATATTTTTCTGCCAATTTATAAAATTCAATTAAAGATATGCTTTTTTTAAAAGTGGAGTCCATGTCTCACGAATAATAAATATAAATTTTACACAGAAAGGGGATATTTATAAAACAATCAACACGTGCATCTTAAGCGTAGAATTGGTCTTGAAAACTGTATCACCTCCTTTTCGCAAAAATATCAAAGACAATTTTTTCCTCTTATTGATAACTGATAAAAAGAAATCTCTTCCCCGGACATCGAAGAAACTTTGATTCTGCAAGCTTTAACTGCATAATGTAGCATTTTTTATCCAATAAAATATTGCTTTGTCATATAAATATCATTTAACGGTATCTCTTGACCCAACGCTCACCAAAAAGATCAAAAATAAATTTAACGTGTCAGCTCGTACACGCAGGACAGCCCGGAACGTATAAAAGTGCCACCATCAGGCAAAAACGAGACACGCGCGAATATCATGAAATAAAATGTGCAGTAATTACGTAACGAGAGATCAAAAGACGCGCGTGCATAGACTCGGCACAAAGAACCAACATCGGTGTATAAACCCATCAATCGTAATTATTACGATACACGTGAACCAAACTCGTCCATGCCGCTCGTGTAACTGAACCTGCAGCAACTACTGACTTTAGAGTTTTCGAAACAGCACAGCACGGCATCTAATTTGTAACCATGAATTGCGACTTTTGCTAATCGTTCTAATCATAGTTCGCTTCCAGTGTAGTTATTAAAATTATCATTAAAACAAATTATTATTATGCTATTTCCAAGAGATTAAATGTAATAGACGTTTAAGAGTTTCAACGCCAAATAAGATATGGTTAACCACGTGCGTTTAAATATAGTAAGAGTAATTTTAAAATTAAAAGATAAGATACATACGATATGACCTGACTGAGCACCGCATAAAATAACGACTGTCATTCACAGACGCACTTTTTATATAAAACACAAGATAGAGTAACGTTTTGTTATATGAAGTTGCATTTCTAAATGAATCAATGTTGACGATTCTTCGAGTACGTGCGTACATTCGACTGAACTGTAGAATAGTTGTTGACTTGTGACTCGTTTACCATCCACGATTCAAGTTCTTAGTCTTTGTCAAACTTCACTAAAGAATCAGACGTCGTTACAGTAGATAATTAACTGCAAAAGGAAAAATTCTTGAACAAACGGTACTCGTATTTCGTTATGTATCCCTTATTTGATATGATGAATTAAAACAACGATAAAAGTACCATAGTAATATCTATTAAACGCAGATGTAAATAAGATTGTGCGTAAATACGAAATAAAGCATCGTACGAAAAATATCGCTTTACACATTTCACCTATGCTTTCACCTAAATTTAGTCCCCTTTCCACGTATTATAATAAGGCATAATTCCTCTCTGATTCACCAGCGTTGGCCATTTCTATACGAATGCTATTTACGATCTTCCCATTTGTTAACCGTAAACTTGAGTAGCTAAACGTTTCATTTGATTTTATAAATTCAAAATACAAAATAAAGAGGAAAATTATCTATGGAATAATCTTCCATAGCCTACAATCTCTTACGCCCATTTCAGGAAATATACGCAGATATTTCCCAGGCACATTAGTTCACGTCTATCGAAAACCGTAGGTGATCACGCACTTTTCCTTTATCCCCTAATTTCGGGCATTCAACCATTTCCCTATCTCTTGCACTCGAAATTCAGTCACTGGGAATACACACTTTCAGCAAATTTCCGTTCCCACGTGATCACCGTGACTGTGCTATCGATGAGTCGGCTGATAATTGGACGATCCGTAAAAGGATTGAGATCGGTCGTCAGATTTCATTTCTTTCGCGGCAGGAACAACAACCGGTTGTTTACTTCATTGCAATCGGCCGAGGTAGCATCTCAGCAGCTGGTCGAATGGAAGCAAAACGGTGGCTGAATCTGCTGCCAACGATCGTACCGGATAATTAATTATTATGCTCTTGGTTTGGTCACGGTCCAGCTACCTTGTCCAGACGCTTGCAAACGTGAAAGCCGATCGTCGTTCATGAAATGAATCGAGAAACAACGCTTCTGTGTACCTACTGCGTTTTCCTTCCGTTCTGCTCGTACTATCGCTCATTAGGATTTGCATACTCGATGCAATTCGATCAACAAGTCGGTATCTTCTCTAGTATTTTGACTAATAAGCAAAGAAACAATATATAATTGTTATGGAACAATCACTTTTTTGATATCAAATGTTATTTGTTCAAATAGAGATGAGAAAAATTGTCAGTTTACTGTAATATCCAAGAACCCCATGTCTTTTCGCCTGCCGAACTATATACATTTTTAGCGTGAGAACGTACATTCTCGTCATTTTCATTTACTAGTTATACATTTGATACAATGATACGATGATACATTGAATGATAGCATTTGTGACAAAAGAAAGCACGTATTACCAGCAGACATTCTGGTTGGATAACAGAATATTCGGATAGTAGAACGTTCAGATACTAAGATATTCGACTATTTGAGACTACTGTTTTTTCAAAATACTGTTTTTTCTATACTTCTTGCAAAGAATCAGGATAAGATGTTACATTAAAACTGAAACAAGGAATATATATATTCATCACACGAGTTCTATATTTATCTACGCCTAAAGAGTAGCTGTAAATACTATAAAATCTATACAAGATTTTCTTATGTGGCTAGAAACACATATTTCGATCGCCATAACATCCCAACGTCGAACAAACGCGCATGCTTAAAGTGATCTTCAAGCCACAGGATCAATTTTCATCCATCCTAACCGTTTCATTCTATTTTATAAATTCAAAGTACAAAATAAAGAGTAAAATTATCTATGGAATAATCTTACAACATCTTCGATTAACTACTACCTATTTTTTTATATAAACTAATATTAAACATTGTTTTCGTCGTCATCTATTAACTATATATGTAATTGCTTGAGATAAAATCAGAGTCAAAAATTAATGAAATTAATTAAAAAGTCTCGCTTGCGATGTATTTTATATATTTGGAATAATTCGAGCGCCCAAAAGCTTGTTATGGGCAACAGTATACCCTTTCACTTTTGTCGGCGCTTCTGTTGCTTTTCTTTGTTCCCTTTTCCTTGCGTTCATTTTTTCGTAATTCGATGGATGAATGATCAGGGATTTACGGCATCAGAAACGCAGACGACCGATTAAAGGTTTGCTTTGAAACAGTTATCTCTGGAAGCAAAGTGTGTGCGGTATCCTGCGGAGAAATTTCAATTTTAATTTATGGATCGAAGGGTGAATTACTCTTTATTACGTGACGATGGTGTATGCTAATTTGAGTCGCATCGTTAATATGATGTAATGGCGATCGTAAATTTTAGGCTGTTCTTTGGTAAATCAGGTACGATTGTGTTATGAATATATTGAAAGCTTCTCTTGAATGTATATGCGTATATGTATATATTTCCTTACAAATTGAAAGAATATGCCATTAATTTTATATTCTTGCAGTTACGATTTTGTGTCAAGACTTAAATCAGACACAAGATACAAATATATAACCGTTTCATCATTGATGAAATCTCTATATATGAAAACAATTTAGTTCGTTCTTTTTAACAATAGATATTTCATATGCCTTTACATACATACACACCGTACTTTTGTTATTATGAAATTATATCATTGTTATATCTTGAATATGGAAAACTCGAATAATAGTAATTACTACAAATGAATTCAACAAAATTTAATAATTTTCATTTTTGTACATGAATATCATAAAAGAAAAGTAGAATAAATACATTTTTGCTATTTTCGTCTAAAATGAAATGTTTTAAGAAAATAATTAGAAATGATAAGAACCAAAGATAGCCAAAGATATGTTATACAAATGTGTATTGTAAATACAGATATGTTAATACAGATGATATTTTAATATCTTCAATATCTTAATATCGTTAATGTATGCTACTTAATGCTAAGTAATATAGCGATGTATACGCGAACTACGATTTTCGAAATATAAAAAGGGTGGAAACATATATACGCTGTAATGAAATCAAATTTTTTCGACAGAAAACCCGTGTGTTCTTTCACTGTAGCCTCCACATTTCAAAACAGATATGTACAAAAATACATTTCAAAAAAAAACGAACAAAATTTCACTTCTGTGTAAAAAAAAAAGAAAATCCAATATCTAATATCAGCGTGAGTTACACGCGCATCATAAGTTTCTTTTTACAAACACGTTTGCCCATTTGTTTTCTTTTTTTCCTTTAACCGCGTACACGATTGATTATCATTGAAACAACTGGGCGAGAATAATAAAAAAAGAAAGGAAGAAAAAGGCAAGAAAAAGAAATAGCTGACGAAAGAACGATCTAAGCGTGCGTTTTCTTTCACGCGTGCATTGCTATTCGCGATTTATATGGACGCATTCTTCGTATTTTCATTATTTTCATGGCATACATTGCACACGCTTATTATTGAATGTTCTCCACCCTCTATTATTCTGCGATACATATCGATTTATTGTCGGCTGTTTTTGCCGAGGAAACGTGGCACGATAGCCTTGAATGTCAGCCGAGAATGTGAGAGAGCAATTCGGTGCACGAGATTCGGTCGTATCGTTGATGGATCTGCCACGCTAATTGAATAATTCTGCATATTGGCCACCCGTTATCGGCCCGACACGAATTCGCTTTAGCAATTTCGTCGAAGCATCCGCGATCGTGGCTGGAACGTAGTTGCGCAACGGTTCTCCGATTTTCTCCTCGTTTCGTTCCCGTTTTATCTCGCCGTTGCATTGTTTCACTCGCAATCGCGTATCTCCAGCTGACATAATACCGACGCGTAGGACGTTCAAATGTAATGACGTAAACGGATCCAATGTTTTGAGATGAAACGATATAAAAATTTATAAGGAGAATGCGCTGAATTGACCGAGCGTTGAACCAAGGGTTGCTCTATATACATATTTAGAGTTTTCATCGATAAAGAGACGCAGAAGTCACGAAACTTGTTGCACAAATAAATCAAAGTTATCGGTTTTGAAAAGTAAAACTGCGCGGAGAATGTTTGTTCGCCGTATAAAATTATACGATGGGTTAGAATTCAAAGGGACAGAATCATAAAACGTAATACGAAAGTCAGCAAAGAAATTATTTAAATGAGAATATTTTGATATTTTATAGATGAAAGATATGCATGTATAAGGAAAAGAATAAAATATATGAAAAGAAGATTATCCTTAATTTGCTAAGAAGGTTTATTATCGCTATCGGTAGTTTTGCTAGTAAAAAATATGCTGCAAAAGATATTGAAATGTGAGTTATGGTAAGACCAACAAGTTAGCAAATACTTGCAAGAATGTATACCAATAAAAATGTCAAAGTTTATGCGTTATAATGGCATTCTCGAGTTTCAACGATCGAAATTATTTTATGAAGACAGTATGTGATGATATGACGTGAAGAAAATGGCCCCAAAGATACCAAGGTCTCAATTGAGAAATCCTGTGGTGATCCATCATATTCGCTGGACGTTAGCCTGACAGATTTACAACTCTCTCCAGGTTCCTGAAGCTATATGGGCACGAGATGAGAGTATAAGAGACTACGCGATGATGTCAAGCGTGTTATCGTGGTGTTTTGTAAGTAAATTTAAGTGAATTTCGTAAAATTCAAAGTAAAAAAATTAATTGAAAAATAAAAAGATTCGTGAATTACCTTCCACTTAAAACAATTATCGAGTCATCAAATTTCAGATTATTGCATATCTGTTTATATTACTTGATCTTTCATTATTTAACTTTGTTGTGTCGAATATTTCAGTCGAATCAATTTAATTAACAGAAGAATAAAACATATAGAATAAGAATTAGAAATTATGTATATCGCCATTATATTTTTTCGTTATATTTCCCTTTAAAATTAGTAAGTTCCTTAAAGACAAAAAAGAAATATGATTATAATAAAATGTAGATCATAATAAGAACACATTACCCTCGTATAAATTTATAACATCTAATTAAAGTATACTTAAAAATAAAATAGTTTAACAATTAACTATTTCCAGAAATTTATGAATTATCTTTTATCTCTCATTTTAAATAATCAATACTCACATCCGGATAATTGAATGCAGACATACATCCAACTATCCCTTAAATTAGCGTCAACGCATCACGTTGTTGCTTCTGACAATACGAAGATTTTAGTCTTTTAATAAACAAAAAGAATCGTTTTCGGATACAATAGTCAAATTGAAATTCATCAGTCACAGGAAAAATACGCGTAAAACATGATTAAGTGTTATTTATACTACGATGGTTGTTATACAACCGATTCTACGATAATAAGAGCGACCGATCGGTTTGCGAAATCATAGCATATAAATACAAAGGGCACGAAGAGACACGTGAATGTCCTTCAATGTAAAACATCCTGGTCAATGGCCCAGTTTATACACGTGCAAACGCATGTGTGTTCTCTATCTTGAGCGCTTTCTTGCTCGAACATCGACTGAACCGTTTGTTGCAAACGGCCGATCAATTTATGACCAATCCTCCTTTTCCCTTTCTTTCGCATAATTACGCACGCAAAGTTGCTAATTGACTGAAATTTTTCTATGATTCTTACATATTTCTTTGGGAAAAGAAAAATTGAAGAACCGACGAGATTGCCTTTCATATGAAAAGTTAAAGTAAATATCATCTCTTACGATGGAATGAACGCAGCATAGCATTTCCAATGCTTTCGTATCATTATTAATGATGCATTAATTTTATTTGTGCTATTGAACGCGTATAGAAGAATTATTATTATTGACGTTGAGAAACAATGCTCCCTTCTTTATATTAAATTAAAGATACATTTGATGAAATATGGTATATCAATTATAATAAATTTTGCTGCAAATTAGACTTTAAAGAATCGAGGTTAACAAATTTATTTATCATTGAGGCTGAGTAGTATCTTTGAGTGTTAATTTAAATCTTTACAAGCAAACTAAGCTGTCGACGATGCGAAGAAAGTCCTGTTCTATCAACTTTCTATTTTTATTCAACGAAGTTTCAGGTATTTGTTTCGTATTATAAAAGCGACATTGAGACAAGTATTTGAGATTTTTTTGAGGCTTTAAAATATAAAAAAGTACGTTTGCTTAGGAAGAGTTAATACGGAAATACGATAAAGTGTGCTATAACAAATTTTGTCGATTATACACGAAAACAGGTGCAAGAAAATATACCAGAACCTTGGTAAAAAGGAAAAAATCTGCGAAACGAATCTGTTGCACATAAGAAATTTATTGCATTGACGACCAGAACGAATCGAAACTTATAGTACCAACGTGCACTCACATACCCGTGAAACACGGAAAGTCTACTTTCTAAAATAAAATTTCAAATGCATAATTGTTCTATTTCCATATTAAAGATTAAAAATCGTGATACGATCCCCGGTTGTTACATAGTTACTTTAGGAAGTATTTTAAATACCGTCGACAGGCTACTAACCTGTTTGACGGGATATCAACGTTAAATAATCGACGACGAGTAATTAACATAATTTTTAATATAGGCTTTATGAAATAACGACAGAAGCGTGGGTTGAGAAAATGGCAGAATTTTTGCTATTTATTATCATTGGAATGTCGGCGTTATTTTGTAACTGTTATATAACTCGTTACGTTTGTACCATTGTAGCAACAAGATAGCCTTACACTCCAAGTTTGTTATTTATTTAATTACTTCTAAATAATAATTTCCTTTTTTTATGGTAACTATTAAAGTTCCTAGTAATATTTGTATCTATTGTACAATTGACTAAGCTGCAATATATGTAAATATTATACGATATTCGCAGAAATAAAATATTTCTTACAGGTATCATTTTCCCGTTTCTTCCGAAGAAGTGTTTTTGACAAATTGCAAAGTAACATCTTCAAATTAAAATCTTCTTATATTAAGAAATTTTTTACCTATTGAAATAAAGAACGTACAATTTTAATGGATAGAAGAGAAAAAAGATAGTCTTTTTGACGTTGAAAGAAGGTCATTGCTCGTAGAGTGTTTTTGGTGAAGAATTCTAAAAATATTTGTAACAAATTTATTCTTTATATTATTATATTAACTCAATTGTAACAAGGAAGAAATCCAAATGTAGATCAACTACTCTTTCCTATGCGGTACAGTAGGAAGTTCACTTACTGTCCAAATTACTGTGAACTATACTATCACATTATACGTAGTGATAGCAGCAATATTATTAAAATTTTCCTGTCAAAGTTATCGGGATGTTTTATTACAACATACAACAATTAAGCTGTTGTGTAATACTTTAGATTAGATACATAAGTAAATACAGTTTGCATAATTCTTAAATATCGATTTTCGACAAAGTTTTATGCCAGTTCTTCTGACCATCGGTCTCGTCTCTATATTACTGTGCTCAACGATCTATCGCCCTTTTCACTGATTCCATAACCACTTTTCGAACCATATTTTTTCATAAATACAAACTTGGTCGAATCTCTGAAACAAAAATGTTCTAATGTATTTTCTTTCGTTCGATAAAAATCCTTATCGCTTACTATTTCTTCGTTAACAATTTGTAGAACAGAATCAGGTTTGAAAGATCATTATCTTCGAATTAATTTCACCCAAAGTTTGTTAAATTTAATGTTACGCGAAATTGCTTCCAATTCTCAATTTTTCTAATAAAAACTATTTTCTACTAGTCCAGCGCGTTATACAAGCGTCCCTGAAATTATCAGACTGTTTTACAAAAATCATGTCGTGTTACGTACTAGCGACTACAAACGTTAGGTAGAGTTAGAAAAATTGTTTCAGATTGGTTGATAACGTCGTGTAATCTAAAACATCGACTGAAGTAAAAGTTGGAGTATCCCGATAAATGGAAAATCAGCTGTCCGTTTAAAAGTCAATCTGATCGATTCTGTTTCCTGACAGCTTCGTAATTTGTCTGGCAAAATCGTTGTTTTATCTAGAAAAGAAGAACGAAATGAATAAAATCAATGATGAAAATGAATTTTCAATTTTTACGCAATCAAATTGTATTGCGAGTAGGTGTCCCAATACTTATACGAGGCAGTGTAGATGGATCGCCTATACCATTAAACACAATCAACACTGTCCCACTTCTGAACAGTTCAAACGCGGCGAACAATGGTAAAAAGCAAAGAAAAAGGGGAAGCAGAATAGAAAAGAAATAATTTATCGCTCACACGAAAGCAACCTGATATAATCCATCACGGCTAGTTCGATGAAGTTTGCGCAACATGCAACAATGTTAGCGCGGCATGGCGATTCGGCCGCGGGCAGGACGCTTAATCATATTCACGATAATTAATATTCATCCTTGCGCGTTAATATTCAACCTTGCACAATCAGGAATGTCCGATCGGCGAGCGATTTTCAGACAGAGCCGGTGTCCCGTTAAGAAATTGCATTTGTATGCTATCGAACGAGCCGATCTCCCCTTGGAGAACTTGGTCGTAGTTGGATCGTATTATTTCTATCTTTCTTTACCTTTTTTCCTCTTCGTCTTCTTTCTCCTATTGGCTCTTTTCGTAACAGTAAATTTGTTTCGCGACCCCTTTCGTATCCCGAACTCAATAGCAGACGATATCTAATCGCAAAGGGAGTCGGGAGAAGCAAAAGCTTCTTCGTGGCTTGGCGACGTGCGAGAATTCTTATCGCGATTGTCATTAGCCTGATTCGAGACCTCCCGCCGGCGAGCAGCTTTCTACGGGTACGCGTTATTTATTGGCGGATTAATAAGCGGCTGGCTAACCAGTGATTAGAGGCCACCGCACCGCGACTTACATTATCGTAAAACGTGTCGTTTGTGATTATACCGCAACACCGTGGAAAAAGTAACTTTGTTCCATAGGCATCTTTCTGTTTCAAACCATCGACTGCTTTAGGGATCGATAGCACCTAATTCTGATACGACAAAATTAGTCTTTCTTTTATCTGCAAGTCTTTTATCTTAAAAGTCTAAACAATTATCGATTCTAATACGGATTAAATTCATCTTTTTTATTTTTGAATTCTGTCTCTTTACTTTCTTTTTTTTTCCTTTTTTGTAATGTTTTGGATTCTATAATTTCATTAAATGGTCAAAAGCTTACCGTTAGCGTTCCTGGTGTAGACTATGTTAGTTTCTGTCTCATTTTTAAACTGCCTTTTATTAAATCGTAAAAAATTTACTGACAAACTTGCTGATGTCGATTACACAAGACCTATTTTTTAATTTCGAACTTCTATCTTCGTGCTGTGAGCTGCTGATTTTGTACAACAAAGAACACGCTAGTGCGGGCTAAATATAATAAATTTCAGCATCGTTGGTATGGGGCGCGTATCTACGTTCATAGCCCAAATTGGATAGTTCTGCGAAAACACATGCATATTCGTTCGTAGTCCATGGCGAATAATTTTCTAGGACGCATATATATATGCATAGCGCTGAAGGGGATAAATTTGCTTTTATTTATTACGCTGTTAAGGCTGTTATATCAAATTTAGTTTCATCTCTCCGTTCAATCTTGTTTAAATAAAATTCACTATAACATCTAAATATTGTTTTTATTACCTCACGCATATTAACTAATATCAACTTATAGTCGTATTTATTTCGAAGAAGACTCTCTTTATCTATGATCTACGCTGAAGACTGTTTCCAAAAATGTGTAATAAAATTATGAATTAGCCGAAGTCTTTTGATAACCACTGGTTTAGTTGGAATAGGAAAGTATCTTATTAAATACAATAACGAAAGACTTTTATTAATTTTAATTAATTATTATCAGTAAGCAACAATAGATAAGTATCACAATACGAAAATTAAGTCATACTTTCATAATTGTTCGTAATTCCTATAACAATAGATTGGTTTTTGTTTTGAAGTGATAAATGATTTTTCCAGATTTATATGTAATTCGATCATTTGATACGATTAATATAAATTTACTGAGTTTACGATATAACGTTAAGAAATAAGTATAAGAAAGAGAAATTGAGGTATAATCGTATCATAAATTTGTCCGGCACATTGTTCAAGTTATAGTAAGAATACAAGGATATCAATAAAATGTATAAGTTAGTGATAAAAAAATGACCAAAATTAATATCTGTCACACAATCTTACAGAGTCAATATATTAAAAACTTAAATCATTTGAAAAAAGAAAGTATCATGTTGAAATTACATTAACATATTCGAATTAAATATGCGATTTGTCAAATCAATATACCCGTTAGATTTGGATTAGTCACGGTAATTTTTCTGTCAGTTGAGAGGGGCCTTATTTACAATTGATTTATAGCTCAAGAATTAAAAAGATCTAAAGATAAAGAAATATGATAAACGTATAAGCTTCGCCATCTCCTATGTATGCATTATTTTCTAAAAAGAAAAAATTTGATCGCATTATAATATTTTACTATACATAGCTGTAATAACGATGAAGAGTAAAATCACTGAAAAATCTTCTATCTATAATTTTATAATAAAATTACACTCTATTTTAGGAAATAAATAAGATTTCCTGTATTTTTAAAGAACAGTGTACGTTATAATAAAAATTTTTCCTTATTATTCAAAGTACTAATGTAATCCTCGATTTTACTTACGGATATAATTGCCTCTCCTATTTAATCCAATGACTACTAAAAGAAAAAGTATAATTTCATTATATTTTTTTATAAACGATTCTTAGTTAGACAACATTCAACGTTGTAAAAATATAAAATTAAGCCATGAAACATCCGGCACAGTTTTTAAACTTGCCCTGCTAAATAACGAAGAAACAGCTAAACTTTCAGCATCAGTACTAACATACTTGTCCATTGCAACAATGCCGCCAATATCTCTATCATTTTGTTCCTACAGTCTGAAATGTTCTATGAGATATCGTCTATAAAGAAAATACAATTTAATTATTTTTCCAAATATTTCTATCAAAATGGAAGAGTAATTTCTACGAGAATTCATATTTAAACGATTTACCATCTGAATTTTACCAACTGAATTACCATCTGAATTTTATTACGTTTTCATGCACCGGAACCAAAGAGGAAATATGCATTTGCACGAAATACAATATAAAACGTGCTAGTAGACATACATTCGATCTTAAACGTAGGCAAATTTATTCGTATTATTTTATACATATACAGGGGATACAGAAAATCATAATAATTGTAGATATTTCGTAACATCCAGGCGATTTTCCATAAAAAGTTTCATCGTGTATACCGGAGACTCGGAATACGATTACCTTATCGACCTACAAGGGAAAAACCTTTCGATCGAAGGAATCGATCGCAAAGAATCGATCGAGTGTATCGTCCTTGCTCGACAGGATAGAGAAGACCTTTGCCATGTAGACGCTCCCACTCACGATAGAAAAATCTTTTCTCACCGATGGGCGTTTTATGTCGCAACCAACTGAATGATAACTCTGTGTCGTTTAATATTTAAAACAGATAACGGCACGTAGAATGGTTATTGCAATAAACAACGGTTAATCCCTTGTAATTCTAAGCAGTGACTGGTTTGACATTATGTTATTACACATTCCTTTCTGTTCGAAGCTTGGTTGAATGCTAAATCAAAGTTATTTACGTGTAATCAAGATATCCTGCAAAGGCAGGGATTCTAAGCAGTGTAGCGTAGAAAATTGTATATTAGTAACATAGTATCGGAGAGTTTAATTTTTCTGCTAACTATGAGTTGTATTTGTTCGATGAGAGCTGGTAGAAATGAAACTGAGAAATTCAATTTAGAGATTTTTTACTGTTTACAATTTATTCATTCGTAAGTAAACAAGAAAGATGGAGTTTTATAAATGGTACGATTCTATTATTTCAAAATCCAAGACTATGGTAAAATTGTCAGAAAGATAACAAAAAAAAAACATTGACATACGTGAGTAATTCAAGTATTCAAGTAATTAATAGAATAATTATAACAATTTGTCCATTAGAAATTATAAGTAGCCTTTCAGACAATATTGTAGCATCTTTTCTAGCAGTAAAACGTACTAGTAGAAACTTCTACCCCTTCTCTCAAAATATAATAAAGAAATATTATTTCTTCTTTCAAGAAGTAATTAAGATTTATCTGAATTTTTAACGTGTTGCGTTTTCTATCTCGTACTTATACAAAAATTGAAAATTTTACAGTAACTTTACAGTTACAAAAAACGGTGTACGTACATATAATAATGAAATCCATTTTCACAACAGCATGTCAATTACAAATCGCTCGAAAAAGCAACCTCGATCCATAACATACTTTCACTAAATTCGAACACGTCGGTACCGATACAACAATCACGTCAACGTCGACGAAACGAACGATCGAAATCAGTTTGAAGCTCAGCGCTTCCTGGTTTCTAATTCACTGGCGAACGATGGTAGTATAACAAAATTCAAACGGCACGTACTATCAATCATTGAGATTGCCTGAAACCAGTTGGAGCAAGATCGATCGTTGTCAAGACAAACTCGAGCATCGTATCGTTATCGCGCCGGGTTTTTTCTTCCTCGTCGATTCTGCTCTTTTCTTTTTTTTTTTTTTTTGTTTCTTTCTCCTCTCTATCGCTTCCTGTTTGCTCATTTTGAAGAGAGCAAGATCGATTAACAACACGCCGAGAAGCAAGAGTGACTTTTTAGCGAGAGAATCGGTATACGAGTCGAAGAAGGACCCAGCCCTCCAGGACCAAGATAGAAATACCTTAGTCGATGGTGTCGTTCACCTTCCGAATGACCGTGCTCAAAGACCGGTCCAAAACGAGTGCTGGAACACAGGTCAACAGAACGAATCAAGCTTTCTTGTTGTCGTTTAAAGCCTTTGCTTTCGCAGTGTTTTGGCCCAAGTGCCCTAGATTATTTTTTCGATATGTGAGAAATTAGGGCGATTAAATTGAAATTTATGGAACAGATGATTTATGTATTAGGCCGTTTCATAATTTTATGATTAAGTTGCATTCTGTTCCGATATATAAAAAAATATAGATATTCTTATGTCTATGAGAAATAACATATAGTGGCAATAAAAATCTTGACTCGTTCTACTTAATAGTACGATTCCCTATTCTACTTACGAATACAACGTCCTATTTTACTTAATCCACTAACTATTAGAAGACTGTAGTGACAGAATAATTTTAGTACATCTTTTTAAACATAGTTTTTGAAGTATAAATTAATATGAATTAATGTAAATATTTCTTACAAACAAATATGAATATAAGCTATATCTGTATAATGAAACTTTATCTTTCAAGATTCCCTAATATTATAGGATAATATATCTCTTAGACGCCACTGTTTCAGATACATCGGGCAATGTAATTTCACATATAATTTTAAAATTTTCTGTCGCGTCAAGTGTCGTGTCATTGCTTCTTAATTATCTGTTTTAAATAGCCAATATGTGTAATTTTTATGGAGATTTACAGAATGATAAAAAAAATAGCGATATTAGTGACACAGTATGCTTTAGGTATTTTATTAAAAAAATTAAACGACAGTAGCAGCTGAGAAGGATAATGTGGTTTATCTGTAACCTTTAAATACAAGAAATAAAAACGTATAAAAGATTATTTTCGATGTTGCAGAAGAAAAATTTTAAGAGGATTGATATAGAAAAATCAATTTCTAAGAAATAGAAAGGAACAAGAAATTGATCGAATTTATTAATGGTTTTCTACAATTTCATGTAAAACTTTTGATAAAGAGAAGATAAAACTTACAAAACGATTTAGTAAATTCATTGCGATGGATGACTTACTGAAATGTTAATTACTTTCTGACTAGGAAAAGTATACTGAAATTATTTTTACTCCACTCTCTCTCTCTCTCTCTTTCTCTCCCTCTCTCTCTCTCTCTCTGTTACTCTATATTAGACAAAAATTTTATTTTTCATTCAGCTGAACAGAATATACTATCTTTTACGAGAAATTTTGTATTATCGTATGTAATGATTTCTAAAATATTGAAAGTGAAAAAGATTATATACTTTATATCTGTGGTACTTTAAAAATCGCGAAATTAAAAAATACGATTTATGATCTTCCTTTGAATAAACCCGAGTAAAATTGTTGATATAGAGCAATGTAAATTGAATATCGTTTCAGTAATGAAAACGTCTCCACGTTAAAATGCTCAATTCTTCATGCGCAGTCTCATGACTGAGGGAATAATTTACAGAAAGAGTAATTATGAATGTAAGTTGGACTTTAATGTATGAGTTTGTTACTTATTAAGCGTTTTCACTCTTGGTGAAAGTAATTTCGTTCAGACAGAGATTAAAAATAGGATGACTCACCTACAAGGGACAGCCAGCAATTAAATATTACATTTTAATCGTCAAAGAACTGTCGTATATCTTCATTAAACTTTAAAACGTATTGATTTAACAGTCGATGAATCTTCAAAAATGAAATAAATATTTTTCTATCGAATAGTGTTACTTTCATTCGGAATATTTATTCAATCATAACAGTAATTACTAAAAAAAGAAAGACCAGATGAAAGAAAGATAATTAAATACGAAAAAATTTACATACGTTATATATGGACATGAACTACTTAAAACTCTTATAAAATAATCGTCTATACAAAATTATTAAAATAATAGTTTCCAAATTATCTAGTAAATTTCCACTTATATTAGGTTGTTCGAAAAGTGTCTTTCTTTTACAGACACGTCTTTTACCACGATGCATCTTTATACAAACATGAAACCTAATCTGTCGAACGTTGTGATCTTTATTTTGATAGAACAAAATGGATCATACGTAATTCGATAAAATAGTATAAAACGAAAAATATTGTGCATCCATTATTTCCTTACAAAACGAAAGAAACTTTTCGGGCGACCTAATATTACACAATTGATAAAAAAAAAAAAAAAGAAAAGAAGAACACATGAAATACAATTATTAAAGGTTCATATTTGTTTCTGTCTCTCACGTAAATTTTCATCTTTTATATTGTGATTTACGATCCATATAAGGCAACGTGTGTGAATTACATACGTATAGGATGCACAATATGTTATTGCCGTACCTTTCGACTCCATACTTATGTCAAAGATAAAGGTGTCGGATAAATGTTAGCATTCACACGATGACCGGGTAAAGGGAAAGAAGATAAGGACATTTACAAATTGGAAATCAGAAACACGGAACTCAAGTGCAGGCATCCTTTGATCGAGTACACGACCAGGTCGCTTTCTCGAAAATTAAGGATCTGAAAATATTCGCGGTTTTGATCACAATCATTCTGCGGCCGATCGTTCTTCAACCCGTCATTATACCGTACCGCACAAAACAAGTACACATACATATCTCTCGTTCCGAATAAAGGCGTTCGTCGATTTCTTACGACTAAAGCTCGTTACGTGCTTAACCCCGCCTTGAACAGGCATTCTTTCTCGATTTAAATTCTCGGTTTTTGTACGTTCTCACAGTCCTTTCCATCTCCTTACATACATCATTTATTTCTTGAAGTTTTATGTCTTTGTTACCGTTTAACGTTAGACGGGGAATATCATTAAACTTCTGAAGATTATTCCGAGAAAACAATCTCTTCGTATCTTTTTTAATTTCTATATTTTCTACATTCTCATAGTCGTTACCATCTTCCTACGTATGTACATGATTTATTTAATGAATATTTTATGTTTTTATTAGCGTGTAATATTGAATTGTAAATATCATTTATAACAAGCAGTGAAGTGGTGAGATTAAAATAACCTTGGTATTTGGGAAAATTATTTCATTCACTCTTGTATTTTTGGTAGCTTTCTTTTTTATAAGTAACTGATAGTACGATTGGAATCTTGACTTTTTTAAAATTGAGTCAACGTAGTAATATCAATTGGTATTTTTAATCCTTCGCAAATCGAATCGCATCGATGCATAGAAGACAAGATACGAGATAACCAGATTTGTAAATGAAATAAATGGAAACCAATGTGTTTATCCATTACGTAGAACGAAGATACTCTACGAATCAACATAACTACAGTTTCATACTATTTCCCATTACCACTTACGAGAAAATATTTCCCTTGTACATATATATTACACAACACGAATACATTAACCTCCTAGGGTTAATATAACATGCAAAATACAAATCAATTGAAACATCGTAATCTGATAAAACATACACGCGATTACCAACAAATATCACTGATATAAATCTAGAAATAAATGTAACGTTATCTGTTATAACAGTGAATACGCTAATCAGAGAAACGCCGACACTTGATCAGTTTCACCTAATGCAAAAGAAATGTTTTCTCAATCGTGGAGTTTCCCTAAACCACAGAGGCTGAAACAAGCGGCACCAAAGGCGATTAACCTACTACCAGTTTATTATCCGCAGTTGAAACGCTTCGAACCTTTAAGTACAATATATTAGCGCGCGTTTACGTTTAATCGTACGATTGCTCAACCGGTCGACGCATTACGAGGCGGCGCGGCAGCGTACGAGAGGGAAAATTAATTCAACGACGGGAGATTTATGGGCGAACGCGGAAGATAAAATTACCTTGGTCAGATTATATTTTATTGCGTATCGCGGAGGTGTCAAGAAGGGTTGCGCTCGTTGCGTCGCGAGCGAAACTATAAAATGGAAATAACGCGTGTACTAAACTAAACACGCGCGATCGACATTTGCATAATACCAGCTCCGTACACGTAATTGATTTTGTGCTTGAGCATTTGGTATATCAGTGTTAACATGCGTCGTGTCACGGAAGAAATAAAAGTCTCCGGACGATCTGAAAGCTTTTGTTTCTTTCCCGGTGCACCGTTTCAATCGATTACAAATCACTTCGATCAATTACAAGTTGATGAATTCAAAGTTTCTTTATCTTTGTTATTTTACAGTGTAACTTACGATCGTTTGTACTATCTTTCTATGGCGAATGAGTTTATTAAATGAGTAGATTGAATTCATAAATGAGTTTATTAAATATTACTTGTATGTGAATCGTGAAATCGACAATTTTGAAGAACAGTGGAAATGATCAGTTTGGCTACTGAAAGAGTCATTTATACTGGGTGGTTGGTAACTAGGTGGTACAAGCGGAAAGGGGGTGATTCTACGCGAAACAAGAAGTAGAAAATATAGAATCTTCTGTTATATTAATGTGACATTGTACAATTCATAAGACTTCAATAATGTTTATTATTAATGAAAAATGACAATTAAGTTTCAAATTCCAGGATTTCTATCGTTAAATTCCAAAGCCTAAATTTCAATGCTTTTTTGTTACTTTTGCTTGTGGGTTATATAGATATTGTTCATGATATAAATTTTATTAATTTATAAATGCCAAGAAATACGATAAGAAGAATAGTTTATTGTAGAAAAATAGGAATCATTGTATTCTGAACTACATGAGAATTATTGACAAATAATCTTTAAAAGTAAGTAAAAATAAAGCCTACCCCCTACCTTAATAATGCAAAATTCTCCATCACGAGAAAAATATTCGTAACTGTTCCAGCCTGCAGAATAAAAAGCAAAGTTTCAAATTAATGTCACTAAATAACAAAAAGTTAATAACCACGCCACTCCGCTTCGAAAAAGTGAAAGGAAACTCCACCACAAATTTTTGCACTCAAAATGTGTAATTAGTCCCCTGTCCCACTTAATTTGAGAAAAAGGAAGAACGAACCGATATCTGTTTCGAAGGAAACAGCTTATAACACTTTATGTGGCTCGCTCTCTACATACCTTGATTCGTTTAACGAAAATTTTACCGTAAATGACTGCTACGGATCGAATAACATGACAACTACAACCCACACGACACAGTTACGTCAAAATATTTGAATATCGCTACAATATTTGCATATTCATATAGCATATACAATATTTATATAGCAATATTCTGTATGCATATTACTTTTTATTCGTAATTTATTCTATATTCTGTGTTCGTATTAAACAATTTGGTTTGTCGTATCGAGAAATAGGATTATTCGCCAGTTTCCAGCCTTTTTTTTGTACAGTAGACAAGATATTGTATTTTGTGAATGTTAACATAGAGCGTAAACACGTAGGTTATTTTTAAAAATCAATTATACGTCGATTCTAAATAAACGTTGGCAAACAGCACGTGGTAAATTCGTTCTTCGACATCGATATTCATTATTCGTACTTTCCTGCAACCCTCGAGTTTGCATTCCGATACAGCATGCATAAAACCAACGTTAACCCGAAAGATGTAAAACAACAGAGAGAAATGAGTGTACATGGAAATAGTTTTCGACATTAGTATTCGTTGTTAAAAATAGAAAACTAACAAACGCTTATATGGCAACACGAAATTACGAGTATGATATATCTCTGTGAAAATTAATTCTTTTTGTAAAAAATTGCGAGTGGACTTAAAAAATTGTACAGCTAATATTCTTCTCTTTTATAGTTAAACGCAACTAACATAGCAGACGATTTTCCTATATATTTTCCTGGAAATAATAATTTCGATATTGCTCCTATTCCAATCTTCCAATGCAAATTATACAACAAATATTTGATTTATTAAAACGAAAAAATTAAAATCTTCTGAATTTTATCTTAACCATATAAGTCCGTGATTTCCGACCGCCAAAGAACTTTTCGAACACGCGATATCTGATTACTTAATCAGAAACAGTGACTTCTTTTCCCTTCGGTTATCAAATTTATTAAAGGACGGTGGCCGCCCGGTGTGAATGTTCTGTCTTGAATCAAGTACAATTTATCTTCTGCTGTGTCACAGAATTTTAATTATTACTTTATGTGTGTTACGAAACGAAAAAGGTCGAAAATCGTTTATATACGTAATGAAACTTAAGAACTTACTTTCCACTTATAACGATCCTTTATTTCAAGCAAGTAATACTTGAAGATGCTGAACTTAAAGCGGAGAATCGTAGCCAGACGACTTTTCAGGTTGGCGAGAGCACTTGTACCTGTGCCAGGACCTCTCGTGTCAGTTCCGGCAATCTGCCTAATTATACGTTGCATTATACATTACACGCGTTCGCGTGCACGCCTCGCTATAAGGATAAACCGTTGTTGATCGCGGCTTTCTCACGAACTTACCTCTCTTGTCTGTTAGTTCGATCGATCTGTTCGTACTACTCTTTCCCTCTTGTTCGTTATCTCTGCCCGAGGAAGACGAAAGCTTGACGTTGGTCGATCAAACCGACCGTCACGGAACATAGCAACGATGGGGAACGATCGAGCGGAAAAATGATTTCGTTGGAGTCGCAGTTAGACACGGGAAAAAGTGGCAGCTAGCTATCGGCTGAGGTTAGCAGGCAATGAAAAATGGTTGTTCCATTCACGGAGTGGAAATTGATACAAGTAGGGATATAAGATTGATTGATGCAATATTGATGGAGAATTTAATCTATTAAAAAGATATAATTATGTGATCCATTTTCCATGCTATGTGAGATCATTGAATATACAGTGCTTGGATTATCAACATTTATGCGGCTTTTTCGGCATTTCTGAGAAATTTCGAGGTAGAAAAATCCACAATGCAAACAATTAATAACCATCATGGTAAATATATAAACTTGGTACATACGCCAACTACATAACAGATCGATACATCAATATGTATCATAATATATATAATACCTAACTGTAAGGGGAAGTTATTCAGCAAATTTATATATATTTATACTTTTGTGCTATACTTTGTATATATATATATATATATGTATATTGTACTTTGTATATATTTATACTTTTATGCAAACCGCGCGATCATGCCATCAAGTTTAATAATTTCTGTACAGCAGGCGTTTAAGCGTGTGGTTTTAAAATTAAAAATATGGAGATAAAGATACCATCTGCCTACATGTTTTACCTTCGATCGACAATCTAGTAAATTTCGCCAGCATAAACATTTTATTGGCGTTTGATGCGTCCCGATTTCGACACGAGTCGATCGATAAATTAAAATGAATTAACCGTGATTTATGAAAGAACGCGAGCGACGTTGGCAAAGTATAGTCTTGGATCTCGTTGCTGGTTGAGATCTCGATCGGATCAAAGGAAAAGCGATCCTACGCACTGGAATCTGTGCACGTGCACCTGCATGTGCACTTGCTGCATTCGCGTTTGAGCACGGCGGATACCGATGCGCCCGACCACGATTTTTCGATCGGTGCAAGCGCAAATTATACGCAATTTGCATAACTGTACCCGTAAATCTTCCCGCGAAAGATGTGAACGACGCATCGATAATCGGCGCACGGTTATCCAAAAATGACTCATTTAATTAACCACGACGGCTGATCTGCGGAAACTTGTATGCAAAGTGTTGCACAGTTTATAAGAATTTGACACTTCCTGAATGTAAACAAAAATCGCGAGAAGAGAATGCGTTTAAAATTATATGCTAAATATTGAGAAGGTATTTGCATTTGTTCGGAATTGATTTCTTAAGAATTGTCCAGTTTATTGGATACCTAAACACGACTAATTTATCTTTTAATTTATTACATCGATTAAGAGAGACCTATGTATAAATACGAGTAAAATTTATAATAATTAGAGATTTTAGTAAATTTTACGCTCTTTGCTTGCCTATAACTGACATTTCCTCTGCTTTGACATCTCTAGATGTTACTATTAGAATTATTTCAATAAAAAATTGTTCCATAAATTATAATCAAAATGATTCATCCTCTTAATGAATTTTTGTTATGACAATTTCATTCGTTTCGTCGTTACCTGTATTCACAGGAACAATTACTACATTATTATGTAAGTAAATATCCCGATTTACTATTTCAATTACAATACAAATCATGTGATTATGAAGATTGTTAATAGAAGCTTCTGTTACCGCTTAAAAAAGTTTTTCAATTAAATAAGACTTTACTTTTAAATATATAACAAATTATTAGCGACTCGATGAAAATCATAGAATTCTACTAGCTTTCGGCAAACGTTGATCTGTTTCAAAAACTTTTGCAATTTGTACGAGTTTGTTTAAGATCTTTAAGTATTTTTGTATTGAAATTTGTCACGATTTCTCGTAAAAGTATATTTCTCTGCGCAGTGTGAAGAAAAGGAAAAACTACAATGAGAAATCACAGCATGAAATGAAAAATATACTTTCACCCACGAAAGCCGATAGTCGTTTCAGCCACAAACACAAAAATGACTGATGCAATCGAGAAACTCTGATTTCGAGGAACTTCGCATGATCGAGCATTAATAACAGTCGCATATAACTACCAGTGCAGTTCGATATACAATTTATAACCCCGTGCAAGATCGCGTATCCTCGATGCGTATCGATCACGTTTCGATAGTATTCGAATAATTATTGATCTCGTCACTGACGCTGGATATCTTCTTCGATCGTAAACACAGGAAGAAAATTTTGCTGGCCACCGTGAAGGGAAAAGCAGGCAACAAGCATACAAAATTCAGGCTTGGACGAGAAACGGATCCGAAACCTGTTCGATAATTAGCAAACTCGTCTTAAAGTGTCGGTTGAAAACCGGCGATATTAGCATGGCTATAAATTACATCGCGTACGCATAGCTGTGACTATTATTTTAGGATTTTCCGTTAAATTTCCGAGGACCTTACTGATCCTATCCCTCTTTCTAACCGGCTACTAATTACGCCAGACAAACAAATTGGCCCCCGAAATGATGGGATCCGAGATTTTGTCACCCTTCGATTTTTAATTCGCTTTTTAATTACGCTTAGATACGCTTTTTAATTCTCTGTACAAAGGTATGTAGCGGCACTCGACACCAACTAGTGTCGAACGACGACAGCACAGTGGTTAGTGCGCCTTAGGTTACAAACGTTCGGGACCCGGGTTCGTATCCCGGCGACCGTAGTCAGATTTTTCTTCCACGATACAAAAATGAGAAGAGAAGCAGCAGTACCCCGACAGCGACATCTACACACGCAGCAGCACCTATCAGGACCTATCCACCTCAAGTATGTGGGATAGTATAGTGTTGATAGGTTTGGTAACAATATGATTTGTTTCAATATCGTTCACGTCAACACAAAATCAAGTATGATGCTCCGTCAGTCTATATGCCACGCAGTCATCATTCGTCACTCACTCCTCTCGTCACAACGGTCCCAACGCTCTTTTTCACGCTGACTACACTCCTTGACAACGCTGACAACACTCACCCCTCAACTGACTAACAGCTATCTCCTATGCCATGGCTCTGGTATACTCGGCACGCACACGTTCCACAGATGTGGATGACCCATGGTCATGTAAACCTTCTTAATTACCCAGAGTTTTTCCCCGATACTACAGATATTAAAGATATTTGTCTGGGAAAATGCTTAATTTAACTTATTTTTCAAGTTGACTTCTTAAATAATGGCTGGCTTTTATGGTCGGGCGCTTTAAACTCGAAACAACAACGATTCGTCTCACATGTGCGTAGTGCGTCGAGTTAGAACGAATACCAAAGTTGAAACAATGCTGGCGGTAGCTGTTAGTGAGAAAAGAATTTTCTCGAGATGCTATCTCGATGGCTTTGTGATGGGAGCGTGCGTTAATTTGATTGACTACCCGAGAAGCGTTTCTCAATTATACTGTCGGAAAGATAATTTAATGGGGAAGACGGGTAGGTACATTTCGGTGATGTCAAAATCGAATGGTTTCAAGTTGTCGTCGCCTACCTTATAACCTCTGCTCCTCGCGGAGAATTAAACAGCTTGAAATTATATGTTTATGATCTCGTACCTGCTAGTCGTGAAAAGGAGGCCAACAGCAATCTAATTCGCGTTCTTCGGGAAATTACAATTAGATGAAAATTAACCTACTGCTGTAGAAAATATTTGAACACTTCTCAGGAAACATTCGTCGGTTTATTAACGTGGATTTATATTTTGTAATTTTATTCTGTAAATTCCACTGTAGGCTCGTTATAATATAAATTGATGCAACTTTTCCCTAGAATGAAATTGTCCCATGAATTTCCTACAAAATAAATCAATAAATCACGCTGCATGCATGTACATGTGTATACAGAGTATATGAATTTCATTCCTAATTTTATCATCCGTAGTTTCCTAACTTCTCTCCCGTCCCCTTCCTAAAAGGATGTAACTTACTTATCTAGAAAGATATAATTATAAAAATTACTTTTGAAATCAGTCTCTTTAATTCAAAATTCTAGCTAGAATTCGTGTATCAAAGATTGCTTACAATTCCCAAAAATTTCGCAAAATTTACATTATTATAAAAATATTTATTACTCTCTTACAAACAGATGAGACTAGCAACTAAAAATAAATACAAAAGCCAACCTTCTTATATAATTTTTGTATAATTTTTGTATAATTATACAAAACCATATTCCCACGAATATGATATAAAAATAGAAGCTAAATAGAGAGCTAAATAGAAGCTAAATACAGAGGTAAACAGAAGCTAAAATACACATTCTGTGAATTTTTGCATCCTCGCATTTCCCATAAATGCATAAAAATCCGATCTAATTCTAACTAATAAGACTAATAATCAGAATAACCAAAAATAAATACGAAATTACTTTTGAAATCAATCGCCTTTGTTCAAACCTTCAACCAACGAATTCGTACGTTCGAAAGAACACGAATGGCAATGATAAGCAAAAATACACGTGAAGTCACTTTCCAGATCGATGCTTCTAGTTCAAAATCCATTTATATACTTCTTATAAGACCGACTGCGTACATAGGAGTTCTAGTCTACAACCCATATACGATAAAACGTGTGCGGACTCTTTATTGAGTTATACAAGAGTTTATTCGATCGTAACTTCGACTCGCAATAAAATCTACGAGAAGTATGTTAACAACGCGCGCGAGGAGATAAATCGCGACAGGAATCGCGGCGCGTTCGAGATCGTTGAAGGATCGTGGGGACGCGTGCCTACTCTAGCGGATCGAGACGCGTATGCAGATGCACGAGGACGATCGCGTGGAACGTTAGAATGCAGAAAAGAGGTGTGTACCGACGAGTTAACGTTTTGAGTTAAATTCTTGCCGAGTCAAAGGAACGCTGCAGGCATCAAGTCCATTATCTTCGCCTTCGACGACCTGCTCGGATGCCGCGCGCAATTCCTTCAGAGTGTAACAATGCACCTCTTCCAAAATGGCTTCGTTATTCTTACCTCGCGATGACGACACGCCCATTTAAGAATTTTCTATTGTCTCGAAATACGACGACTAGAATTCCACTTATCGCTCGTCTCGTCCATCTCGCAATTGGCTAGATCCTTGTCTCGTGAAACTTTATTATTTTTAGATACTAACTCGCAGAATTATTATTCAATTTTCTTTTTCTTTTTCTCTTCTTTCTGACACTTTTACGGGGAATGAATGGAGGGAATGATTAAAAGATTTCAGTTTCGTAGGATTGTGAATAAGTATTCAGGTTTGGAGATGTGTTGGCTGTAAGTAAAGTTATCCCTTGATTACAGACTACCAGCCAAACCCTAATTGTAAGTGGAGTCTGAGTTTTTATTTTGTTACAATCCCGTAGAGGATTTTAGAAGATGTACTGACGAACAAAATAGTTGTACGTGTTAGATTCAATTTTATAACACGGTAATTTAGCGAGATAAATATAAATTTAGTGACTAAAAATACACCTGTAGTTGAGGGTTGAATATACGGTCGACCCCGCTGCTGTCCCTGAATTTTTATGTCGGAGTCATAGACTCGTTTTGACAAAATTAATGTTTTAACAAAATATCTAGTAAAAATTGAAACGAGAAAACATGCATATCAATGAATATTACACTTTTTCCTTGATCTTAAGAAGGTTAACGACGAAAGAATACGATCAAACAACGCATCAGAGTTAATCGTTTCAATTTGCATCGAAAGATTGTTAATTTAGAAGAAGTTTCAAACCTGTAGTTTCAAATGAAAGCGAGAATGCGCACACGTAATGATTTCCGTATATTTTCCTCAAATTAAGAATCAAATTTTCGACGAAAATCGAACGCAAACTGATTTGTATCGACGAAAATGAATGAAAAATCATAGTGGAATCTTTACAACAAGAAAATTTACGTAATCCATTGAAGTACTTGAATTATTGATTCTAATCGTGCGTTTACGCACTTTGTCGTTTGTCTACGATAGAAATGCGTTTAGAAAGTTACGAGTGCGTACTAAGTGTGCACAAATTAATCTCACGTTTGAAAAACATTTGGGATTGGCTTTCGCATGTTCTAATTGGCGGAATAAAAGAGACAAGTTGTTCCATACATTAGAGCTTGATAACGTTAATCTATGCGTGTAATTAATTCGCATGAACATTATAACATTATATTACATCGTGTAATTAAAATCCTAACGCTCAGCACTATCCTATACCAATTATTTAATAAGAAGCAAAGCTGACATCTTACGAAGTTTTCGTTTCATATTATCATATTAAACTTCGCGATAAATCTCGCTGGATCTTTTATCGTTGCTAAAAATTATTAACGCGTTTCGTTCCAGGTGATCCTGTCAGTGACCTAAGAAGTTGCAGAGGAAATAAAATGTTTTTTACATTTCTGAAAAAAATACAATTTCTAGTTACACGCTTTCTTATTCAAAATAACATACTTACAACTAACAATCGTAAATATTTTATTTATAGATGTAGATATATATATGGCTGGAAGGGGCAACAGATATGTTTTCTGATACAGTACTTTTGCAATATAATGTGTTAGTCATCTATTGTTCAATAAAAAAAATTAATTAAGTTTTAGAATTAATAAATAAATCAAGAATGCGTCCTAGATGATTAAAAGTTATCAACTTATCTAAAATGATAGTTATTTGTACTTGTAAATACGAGTTTTCATTAAAAATCCTTCTAACATTTCATTAGAAATCTTTTCATTAAGCTTTTCATTAAATATTCTTATTGGTGGAACTAAATATTCTTATTGTAAAAAAGAACTCAGAACTGTACGAAAAGGATTCGATAAAGGCCAAGTATTTCCATATAGAATAATAATATCAGATTTGACCAAACTCCAAATCTAATAATTTTTTTCAATATTTCCGACCAATATTCGTTTCTATAAATACTATTACATAGCATAAATATTCTAATCGCACTTTGAAATGTCATAGCTCTATTATTTCAAGAGCGAGAAAAATCGTAAAGAATTCGTACTTTCGAATGGAAACATTTTCTAAAAGTCAACTATTTAATTTCAAGTATACGCGTATCCCTTAAAGTAAAAATTCCTATCTACTTTAATCTATAAAATTTAATAATCAGAATTTCCTACGAGCTTGCAATCTATTACGATCAATTTACCATCGTTGATTGTACAGAAAAGACATTAAACCCAATACAAGTTTCTCGACATTTTCCATGAATCATAGAAACCCTCGAGGGTTCGACAATAGATAAAGTCTGTTGCGTCTATCGATCCGCTCTGGCTGCAAATTGCAGCATGAAATCTCTCGTGCGCAGTCATGCACTTCTTTGAAAATAGTTTCTCCGATTAATCGCTTTGCCATCGAGTCGAATACGAACGAAAGGTTATGCTGTTTTATTAAGAAACAACGCTAGAAGAGAGAAGGGCGGCGGGCAGAGAGACGTGGAGGTGAACAAAAAACCCAGCTGAGAAGAATTCGCTTTCTAAACTATCTTTGCAACAGGCCATTAAAAGCGACGTTTGTATATCAGAAAAGTATAAACGATTCTATTAACCGTAAGGTGTTCCGTGTGAATTTTATTCAAAATTTCATCTATGTTTCTACACAGAAATTGCTATAATACGGTATTTTTTAATTGAACCAATAAAGGGTATTAGAAGATATGATAAAAATATAGGAAAAATCTCTAGTTAAAGAAAAAATGTTTAATAAAATAATTTTCGTAGAAATAAATACGATATTTCATAAATTTTAACTATACAGAAGTAATACAAAATTTAATAGAATATAATGCAATTATACTATAATAATGTCCCATTTTGGAAAAACGGAAAACTAAGTTAATTAGGCAAGTGCAGAAATTCATTTCCATTTTTGAGTCGTCGCTTTCGATATTTTCGCAATTTAGTCGACCTTATCTTCCTGAACTTTCCTCAATTCCCTATTTCGCCCTTCTTGCGTTGCTCACAACCCCATCCAGTCGTACTTTTAATTTATATGTACATATATTTAATTTATATGCACATAAGCGAACTTCTTGTATACGCGCCAACTGCTTTTCCAATAAAAAGAATATTCTTCTCTTTGGCAAATTTCCTTCTGTTGAATCACATGTTGCACGTGTATTTCAGAAGCGTCGCAACTCAAAATAATATTCGATTATCTTATTTTAAATTCCATTCTTTTTGCCAACACGCTGTATCTAACGAAGTAATTTTTCATAATAATTTTCCACTTCGACTGAAAAATTTACTTGAATTCTCCAATAAATCTTTTCTTTATCAGGTTCTACATTTTTTTCAGGATATTTTCACGATCATACGAAAAAGTACTTACTACCAAAAGATACGAAATTTAATATAATTGGTCTAATTAATTAATCTGTAAATGATACAATAAGCACAATGACGTGCGATACTTTTTGTAGTCGCTGTACGCGTGTGATAATTTCTCATACATGGTATTCGTGCTGCGAAACGCGAACATATTTCGATCGTCATAGAATCAAAGAGAGCAAGTTTCACAAAACTTGTAATACGATATAGGAGCTTTCCCATCCAGCTCGAATTATCTAAATCGTGTACTTAATAATCGGTTGCGAAACAAGCCCGGCAATCAGTGCCCCTTCATAGAGAAATTCGCATCAGATACGCAATTGCCGCTTACGGAGCGCGCGTTAATGATTAACAACGATAGATAATAAGAATCATTACCGTGAACTGTTAGCTACAGCTTTTATATAAATCGACTAGAAGAGGAGATAAGTGCGCGAGCACGGCGGAAAAGAGTGTAATTAGAGCGGATGAGGAGAAAGACATCGATAGTAGCGCGTAAAAGGGAAACTCAAGAATCTTGTTCGTGATTAGGTTCATAAAATCAATGGCGGAAAAACAGGCTCATAAAGAACGTCCGAAGGGAATTTCGTGCGAAGATCGGCGAAGTTCATTATGCGGCGAAGAACATCAAATTGAATATAAATTATCGGTTTTTGCGCGATAATCGATCACGCGGATCGTTAACGTGCTAAATAATTGCGAATCCGACAGCGTCCGCCTGGGAGCTCGTTAATCATTGGTTAATTGAAACGCAATTTCGACGCGACGAGGGAAGCGGCGTCGATACCCGATACTACCTTTTATATACCGTCGTTGAGCGTTCGATCGCGTCGAATCGTCCTACTGTTCGCTGTCAGAGAGAGAAATGGTCTTAATGTTCGTGCGCCGCGCCGGCCTGATGGCATTTTACAGCGGTGACGCGTGTAATAATTTCCTGCTTTTGCAATCGCAGCAACGATGCCGTTTTTCTCTCGCCTTCTCAATTTCCTTTTTGATGCTCCGACCAACGATGAATCTAACAAGTGATTCACTCGCGTGCACCGCCTTTCTATCGACCGAGAAATTCGAACGACATAATATTCGAAAGGTAGAATTTCTGTTTCCTAATACGTTCTATGCTGTTTAGAGATGACATAGATAGACGTATTACTAATGAAATAGGTTGAAAGTTATTAATTCTGTACAGATGATAATCTTCCAAAAATTGGTTGTAAAACAAGTGCAAAGGATGAATAATTAAATAAATTAATCAAAATCGTTCGGGGAATCATCTTCCGTTAAAGTATCTTTAGATAGTAGAAAACTTGTGACCAATAGCAGTCAATGCTAGTTAACGAACAATAAATGAACAATAGCCAAAAGTGACACATTAAAACCCTAATTTTATTACCCTAATATTTTAAAGAAGATTAAAGAAGAGCGTTCAGACGATCAATATTATTATCGGTATTATTATCGATATCTAAGATTTTCGATATTGTATTGACAATTAATATCGATCGTCTGAACGCTCCTGTGTGATAATCCCTTAATCACGATAGAATTAGCGGAACTGTATTCGAAATTGATAAACCAAACATAACTAATCGCAGTACGTATATGAACATACAGAGTGAAATTTTGTGGTACGAAGAGTTTGTTCCCTGACACGTAAATGAACGTGATTTATAAACGAGAAATGGACGACATTTTGAATGAATAAAACATAGGAAAAGAAGGCAGTTTTCTCGTCGAACGAACGCGGTTTTCTGCACGGATGAGCATAAAATGTAAAAAATGGAAATTTGCGTGACCTAACGTTGGTCGTAAGCATTCTGTTGCAAATTTGCTCGGTGAGGACGGTGGGCTGCCGTGCGGTTAGGGAGAAATCACTTTGGACACGTCACGGTGCGCAAAGAGTGTTTCGACATCGCTATTCGTCGGAGATCATTACAGGTGTAATCGGCATTCGTTCGTTCTGATGCAACAGGCGCATTGTTTCCACCACAACGAAATGCATCTACGTCGCTCTTGTTCGCGCGATCTGCTTGTCGGCTCGCCTGACAAAGGACTAAGAGATACACGACGAAATTGAACGCGAATTCTTCTTACTACCGTTATTAGCGTTCCTTTCCTATCTTTGCCAATTTAATCAATAGTACAAGCGAAGTATTCCATAAGAAAAATATAAGATTGGAAGATCTTTCGTTCTTGAAGTTACTCGAAACGTGTAAATGTTTTTCACGAGGCCATTATAATTGGCTTTCGTTCAGGTAAAATTATAATTACATGTATATTTATATATTTTTATCCTTATTGTGATAGAGACATAGCTTCCAAGTCGTTTTTATAATTAGTAGAAACAGGTGCTCCTGGCAAAATTAATGTTGATATTTATTGAACAGAAACATAAATTATTCGTCCAAGTGATAAGGATTAATTTTCGTATTTGGTTGGGGTCAGATGTAAAGTTGTAATTAAGCTTATCCAAGTTTATGTTTTTATCAAGGAACGAGACATAAATTTGCACATTTTTCCATCTACTTCACGTTTTAACGAGTATTATACTTACAACGTGCCTTTTCCCGCTTTTAACTCTTTCGCGTACTTTAGCAAACTACGATCGATTTTAATGAAACTAGCCTTTTAAATTCTTCCACGTTACTTCTTGTTTACGAAATAATTTATAAAAATACACATTCTATTGGAATGGTTATATTTCCCATAAATGTATAAATATCCAGTTTAATATTCAGTGTTAATGGCACCAGTATCGATATCAAGTTATAATTAATTCTAACTGACGCGGTATATCTCTCAACTATGGGACACTTGCACGATATTAATCGCTATTGCCTACGTATGCAGTATTGATTTGGAGCAGTATAAGGGACGTTATGGATAGTACTAGAATAATGATAAATTCGAGTAACTTAAAGAATTGTAAAGGGAGAAATGTGAGAAAATGTATTAGAAGCCGTATTTATTTGAGTTATGTCTCCTGTCTACTCACGGACTGATTCTCATTCTTTTCTGCAAAATGTATGCTCGTGGTATTATACACGAGTCAAGGTCGATATATTTCTTAGAATGTACTCTAGAAAATTGTAACGTATTAAACCAGTACGAGTTCCAATATATTTTTGCAATATAAATTAAATTATACAGTAGAGTAAAACAAAATATATATATACACTCTAGTCGATAAAAATACTCATAAAATAAAGGGTATTTATCGAAAAATTATTTTTTAAGCCATTTACAAAGCAAAGTACATTTGGAATTAGTTCTCTAACAATTACTTTTAACAAATATTTAAAGCAATAGGACTTGATAACATTAAAACGAACAGTACCAGGAACTTGTGAGATAACCGATAATATTCTGTCTATGATAAACATGTCAGCAATTACTTATACTAAGTGATGTCTCAATAATTTGAAAACCGACGACGATAAGAAGAGGCACTAACAACCACGTGTCAAACGATATTTAAAATAAAAGGAAATAGTCCTTTTTAAAACGATCCTTGTGTATTTAAACAACGATATAACAAAATACGTGAGATAATACCAGAAAATAGAAAGATACGTAATCTGGTAACAATTCTGGACGACATTATGTCAATTCATTCACAAGATTCGCAGAATTAATTTAAACAGAAATTGAATGTAAACTTGTAACGATTCTACGAGATGATATAACTGATTGAAAACACGATCGGAATACAAATATGCTCAACCAGCAAATAAATACAGGAAGAACAAGATTGAGTACGGTTGTTTGCTCGAGTAACATAGAGGAAGAGTGAAGTGTGACGTGCGCTCGTTCAACAGCAACGTACATGCAAGTAAACACTCTGACGAATCGATTTAAAGTATTTCGCCGATTAGCATTGTGATAACAAATCGTAACGAAATTTGTCAGCGAACAAGTTTATAGAACCAGCCCTATGACCACGTAACACCGAAGGAAGCATCAAATTTATAGTATCGTAACGATCCACTTTGCGTATCTCTTTAAATCGGCAACACCGTTATTTACAGGGTCGCATGCGACGTAGAAACGGAGATTAATTATACTCGATTAATCCAGCCTTCGTTACAGAACGTCACGCAAGAAATTATGAGAGAATTATCGTCCAAAGAGTATCGTGATTGCGACGTTTCTATCGATCTTCCACGATGTCAAGAAAAAAAGAAGAGAAAAAGGGAGGAAAAGGAAGACATAGCGCGAGGGGTTCCCAGAGGAAGAAGCGCACTGTTTGGAAACTTTTCCAATGAATAATGAATTTTTTTACGTGTATACCGTACCAATAATGAATATGCACGAGGATTAAGTATAGCGTTCGCAATCACCATACCAACTTACGCGAGTTTGGAATGACGCGGGTCGTTAATTTATCTCGATGGCCCCTGTATGTGCGCGTATATACGCGTACGTTTCGTATACGTGCGATAATTTGTAACCCAATGTAAGCATTTGGTCCGCCGGTTTCAAATGGTAATAAGGCAGCGTTTATCAGACGTCGCAAAGCAACTCGGTAGATCACCGGCAACTGGCCTTTCACTCGAAGTCGAAAATTCTTTACGGACAACGGTACACCTGATAACCGGGTTGCGGTTCCGATCGATATTATTCACCGGCGACAGCTTTCAATTCGCCTTTTCCCTGTCGACTACTTGTTTCAAAATTATTCTTTCTTACGGCCGCCGATTTCCCAGTAAATCGAACGATAGATGAACCCAATATAGCTTTCCTTGATTATCGTCAATCCTGCAAGAACTTGGTAAATGTTCATCATATGAAATTTATGGGACGATACCGATGTAAATTTTGCTGGCACGATCCACTTGTTTTATTTCTATTTCATCGAATTTGTTTTGAACGTATGTGCAACATATAGACTGAAGTCCATCGAAATGTATGAAGTTCAATTACGAATAAGTTACATATCGTTTTCCGTCTGTCAAGTTGCATAGATCTGGCATATTTGCGAGTCAGAGATGCAGAGCGGAGCTGAAAACAAATTTTTCTCCTGTCCTGAAAAAGTGAACCGACACGTTCACGAAACGTCGTAAATAATCGTTACTCGTTCGAACGTAGTCCGCGAATTTTCATTTTTGTCCCGAATCTTCGTTGAAATGCCGCGCTATGCGTCGGAACTAAGAGCAACGCGCTAACAACACGATTGAAAGCCGAAGTATCAACAAGCTTTGGAATCTAAAATTGCACCAAGTTATCTAAACTTCCGTTCGATTTTCTTCATAGACGATACACTACGTACAAACTTTACAAAGCACAAATAACTTTACGACTGTTAACAATCGCAATTCGCACCTAGTATCGTTCCAAAAGCGATTTACACAGCCGTGGCTTGCCTTCGTCAAATTCCAAAGCCGACGGATCTCACTCGGCCGTGCAACGAACGAAGCTGTCATGACGTCGCCTTGTTGCAAGATCAACGCGATGGCGAATTCCATAACCACGCGATTACGGGAATAACAAACGACCGGGGGACGCCGCGTGACGCATGAAAACCGCGCGTTTATTAAACGTTCCGGGAATTTTTACGGTTTCGTCACGCGTACGCGCCTTTCTATCGGTGCTGCTCACCCCGAAGCCCACACCCTGTGCCGATCGGATCAGATCGGATCGTATAGATCGTTATCGTGGCAACGGGCCGCGTAAGTGCATAGATCACCGGGAGTGCAGTAGCACTGACAGTTAACTGCGCCCACGACATCGACCTCCCACGCGCTGACTTTTCTGGATATCGACTTGACCGATTACAAGTACGAGCCTGGCCGACGTGTATTCACGGATTTCGCGGCCACGTCGCCATCGCTAGTCGCGTCGGTTCTCATGATTTACGATTAAAAGGGTTACCAGAGACAGATTGTCGACCGAATGACAGTTCCAATGGTTGGACTTCGTAGAATTTTCTGGTAAACCGCACGATGGTTTTAGCTGGGCTGCTTATTGCGTGTGCCTGTTATTGTCATGCGGAATATCGTTTGTCTTTGGATTTCAAAGCGAATGGAATATTACGAAGTTTGATAGAAATTTTATGAGTGGTTGATGAAGAACATTGAGTATTAGTTACTGATATTTCTTAGTACGTACGTTGACTATTTTTAGGGAATGAAGTTTATCCTTTGGTATCGTACCGTTTAAAAATTTCATTGTATATTTTTCTCTTTTCGCAAAAGTGTATTGTATTTCTTTTCGTTAATCGAAATATATTACACGGCTTGTGTAATTTTGAGAATAAATTCGACTTTATATAGGTACATGTAAAATGTTACGAAGTTAGATAAGGATCTTTTAAGCGATTGATAGAAAGGTTGGGTATAGGTTCATGATGCTTATTGATATGTGGATTAACTAGTTTTGGAGAATAAGAAATTTATATATCGATATTGTATTGTGTAACAATTTTGTACGGATGATTTTCTTTTATTGTAATGGTGTATCGTGCTTTTTTTCTTTGTTTGCAGTACATTATCATATTGATTAATATTGATTATGAAAAGTATATAATTTTGAGGATTAACTTGAGTTTATATCGATATCATTTATCGTTGATATTAAAATATAGAAATGTGATGCTGGAAATTGTACATAATTATCTAATAATAATAAGTGTTCCACGCTACTGGTACAAAAATTCTGTTTTAAAGTCTACAGTTACAAGGAGGCGCACTATCCATCGTGAATTTCATTATACCGATTCACGAGAACAAATAATTTTACCATTTCCAAAACACGATTTTTGCATTAGCAATCTTCTAAAATCATCAAACCAAAGAAACCATAGCCGTCATAATAATGATATACAATCTTTCTTGAATTTTTAAATTCTATTCTCCGTGTTGTTCGAACAAGCAAAAAGATATAATATTTGTAGAAAACTTTCAACGCAAAATTGAAATAAAAATTCATGCGCGTTAACAGTGATTTTTGTATTTCCTTCAAACTTGAGAAACTTGAGAAATTGATTCGAAAATGACCTAAAAAATGCCGGAGGTTTAATGTATATTCAAAGGCAAATTAACATTTCACAAAGCTTACTAAATTTCAAGGAAACGCGACAAAATAGAGCGCCTTCTTCTATTCCATTATCGTGTTGTATGAAATTATTTCTTAGAATTTTAGAATTCACAAAATTGTATCGAAAACTATTTTCACCGTCTATCTTTCCACTTATAACAAGGAACGAAACATACAAAACGACAAAATTTTATGACAATTTTTCGTCATAAAATTTTTCACAAATATTTCAAGTTCTCGACTTATCGAGATATTAAAAAAAAGAACTCAAAATTATCGCCATAAAAATATAGTCACTTTTTTCTTCTGTCAGTTTTTCCAAGTAAAAAAATCATTTTCCTCGTTCCAAGCGTACGCACGGTGACACAATTTCGCAGACAGCATGCGACTAATCTAAATATATCGGAAATGAGTGTGTCGGCGATTCCGTACAGAGGCCGTGAGGTCAAGACTGCCCCCTTTCTACGAGACCTTGGCGAACGTCCAGCCTCGTGCATAGCTAAACTAACCTCGCCCAACCTAACCTCACCTTGCGCAGACTCTCACCTTCTGTTTCGTTCTCTTTCTCCGTTATTACAGTCGAGGAGAATCCCCCGGTCGTTTCTGTCCCACCTTTCTATTCTAAGTTCTTGCGCCTCCTTTTCTGGAGGCTCGTGTTAGTTTCTTCTTTTGTTCCCGGATACTTTCACTGTGCTTCCTCCCTTTTTCTCTCTCGACTTCGTGGTAGTCTTCTTTTTTCTTTTTTTCTTTTTTCCTCTTTTTGAGATTCCCGCTGCATGAGCTTTCTCTTTCGAACCTACCTCTATTCTCACTGACACCTGTCTGCTTCCGTTTTCGATAGTCATTCTATCGAATCGTCGTTCACGTTTCGTTAGTTAATTTATTTCTTTGCTCAGGCATTTCATTGTTCTTTGAGCTCTTCGGTGATATCTTGATGAATTATTTTCATTTTCTAGAAATTATTGCTTAAAGGTGTTTCCTATTTCTGATTCAATTTTATTTCATTTCTATCAAATTTTCTCTTTCTCGAGCAGTCAATGTTATACGAATCAACTGCATTTTTTCGGAATTATTGTTTCCGACGATTGATCTGATTTTATTTCACGTTGAATTTGCTTTGCCCTCGTTGGTTCGTATCATTTTCTTTCTCTTTTAATCGATATTACGTAAAAACTGCGGGGAGAACGCGGAAAATTATATTTCTCGCTGTATACATCGAAGCAATTTTAGAATTCAGTATATCGTCAATTAGTTCCCTGTTATTAAAATTGTTTTTTATTTTATTTTAGAACTGTACTTGTATCTTCCACTCCCCTTCGTAATCTTAAGAATAATGCTCGTCAAAATATTAAAATATTGTCCTAAAAATTATACAGGGTGGTTGGTAACTGATGGTACAAGCGGAAAGGGGCTGATTCTACGCGAAAAAAGAAGTCGAAAATATAGAATACAAATTTTTGGTTTGAGGCTTTGTTTTCGAGAAAATCGACTTTGAATTTTCGCTCGGTACGCGTGCACTTTATCACGTCTAGTTATACCAGATCTCACTGCAGATCGTTATCTCGATTGACGTTATTTTTTTAATTTTTAAATTTTTATTCTATATTTTCGACTTCTTTTTTCGCTTGTACCACCAGTTACCAACCACCCTGTATATTTGTCTCTTGCAAAACTTCACCAACTATATCTCTGGACTTATCGGACCTTCCATCTTTATTTATTTCTTGTTAAAGTATTTCTCTTTAACCATAAAGTGACGTTAAAATAAAAAATCAACAAAAATACATTTATCGTGTTCTTTCCTATGATCCTTATATAATATAAAATTTGTATTCTTATAAATTTACATTTTCCAATAATATTCTTTCTCTGAACCATCGTATGCGTTATTTTTAACTCTTTATTAATAATTTTTTTCCAATCTCTTCCGATTTGATCTGCAATTCTTCATTAGAGCCATTCACTTCGTTGCTTGCTCTCTCCTGATTTTAATTTTCCTTTCCAAGAAGGTTAAATAGATTTCTTTTCAATTTATGTCCTTTGTCAATAACGAGTAACTGTAAACTACGTGCAATATTTCGAATCAATCTATTCCGCGAACCATCGTTGATAGCGTGTCGCAACTGTTCGCAATTTGTACGAAATCGGTAAATTTACTTCAATTTCCTTTCAATCTCGACTATCCATCGATTGCAACTCTCGATTCCAACAGATGTGGCCGATGATCGTCTTGAATCTTAGATTGGATAGTCACCGAACGAGGAAATACTTAAACACGTCTTCCTCATTCTTCCGTCATTCTGTCATTACTTTATTATCTGTAATATTATCCCGTCTAAATACGTATACGATGACTAATAATTTTGTTATACTGTATCAACGATGGTAATCTAAGAAATAAACCATGTATACTAATATTTATTTGTACATGCATGTGTTGCTTCTTATATAAATCTTCTTTCGATTCCTACAACCAACGTCCACATATTTGTGCAAAACTTTCACATTTTATAATTTCTATTGAAAATTGGCTATTGCCATTAATTGGGGCTTCAGGATATATTTCGCTAAATTGGCCGAAAAGGATTATTCTCCATGTACTCGTACAGTTAACGTAACTACGAAAGGAAAACTTGATTCCATGGAATATTTCTCATAATTGTTTTAATATGTAAATATACCCTGCGCTAAGTATACTTTATATATTATATACTTTGTAAATAGAAAGGTGGTAAATTTCTTAAATATAATAATAAAGCTCGTATCTAAAGCACTTGCTAATTTACCGAAATACCTGTGTTACGTACATAACTATTTCAGATCTCTGATAATTTCAATAATAGCGTTATATTAGACTATAACACATATCAGTCTTGTTTTCTCCGTTTATGTAACAAATATAAAAACGAGACGAATTTATGTTAGAAACCAATACAACGATATCCAAGGCAACAATACTCTGTCATTTTATCAATTCCGTTCTACCCTATTTTACTTTTCTTCTAATTGAATACAGGCTTGCGAATTTGTTCTATTAACCGAACTATTTCCATCGATTAGAAAGAATTCGTTAATCCTAAAATTATCCGAATATCGTGAAAAAACAAATATCAATAACAATCGTAAAAAATCAAACTACGTAGTTGATTTAAATCCAAAGAATGTTCGTCGTAAGGATAAGAAACACCGTGAAAAGTCGTAAAAAGGAATTAGTATGGAGGTGTAAATAATCGGGAGACGAAAGGCCGGGTTCCTTGAAGCGACGAAAGTTCGTCGACTTCCGCTATCGTTACAGCAAATACCGATCGATAGGTACTAAAACGCAGACGCCATTTACGGTGTTGACTGTTGACGTAACATTACGTCAGGTATTACCGTAATGACACCTCGTTGTTTGCCGGTTGACCCGTCAGAGAAGGATGACACGAACGATGAAAAGAGAGACACGCCATGGGGACTGAGCCGTTAGACAATACGTAATTAGACGACACAGACCATGAAAGGTGAAGGAGGTTGACCGAAGTGAAGTAGAAGGAGGAAGAAGAGAAGCATGGGAAAGAAGGAAAAGGGATAAGAGGCCTTGACCGACTCTGCGCCGCACAATTCCCCTCTAATGTTCAGATTGGATTCGTCCTTAAAATATAAACAGAAAGAAGACTAGCTCGAGTCTGTTGCATTGCAGCAGCAACTGTATTTCTCTGTTACATAGTTGTAGTTACGTAGTTGTTTATAAATATATAAATATAGTAACGCGTATTATGCAATTTAGACATTGACACCGTTGTTTTAAGACTCGAACAAAACCTGTTACTGTATCCTCGTTTTCCTATTTAGTTAAAGCTGAATCTGAACAAATTTTCTACTACGTCAATTATGGATTTCGTCGTGAAATCTGTCTATAACGTTAGACTGATGAAAGAATATGCAACGCTAAAAATTTGTCTTAATATGAACGTTATTCATTCGTTGTCCTAAGCTGTTAAATAATAACGGAGGAACTATTGTAAAAATAAGAATAAACGCAAAGAATTTTGGAGGATATATACACGTGATATTGCTAATTTCTTTTTCTTCTGTATTTTTATGTATTTCACAGTTTTCATTTCGTTTAGTTTAACGTATATTTTCTATATATATCCATCTCTCTTTAAAGTAAGAATAGATTTTGATAATTTAAGAATTCGTTATTTGCTGATTCATTCGTGGATTCAAGGAATTTGTTAACAATATTCAGGTTTTTATGAGCTTGCAGGAAATTTGAAAGTGCAAAAATATTCGTAGACACGATAATACACGTAATATACAAAAATATGCAAAGTGTAATGTTGGTTATGATATTTCATAGCTACAATTTTTCTAATCATTTCTATAAAAATATGAATCTGCATAAATATCCACAGTGTTCCGTTCGTTAACACGTGTACTACATAATGCAGCGCACAAATTGAAAAAAAAAACAGGAATGACGTGGAAACAGTCGATGCTTTTGTAACATGAAAATTTATGTAAATCAAGGGGATTAAAGAAAGAACATAAATTCGATTTGTCATGTTGCTAGTTTAACACGATTCACCATAATGCTCATTTGTCAAACTGGTACGTTTAAAAATGCGATAGAAGAAGTTAGAAGTATATACGATGTTGCATAAAAGGGGGAAATCATAGGCGCGCGTGTAGTCGTCATGCAGCGATGAATTCCTTTCTCGTAAAGCATAAAAAGTTTTTATTCTATCTTATGATAAATAGTCTGTTTATACTGTCACCATTCGGCGCCTCTATTTATGAATCATTGGCGAACGCTTTCACTTCCTTCAGCTAGAAGAACAGCTTTTTATTACGAGAAATATTGTCCGCTGCGTAATTACATTAGAAACTTGTCAATGAAAACCCGCTAAATTAATTATCCAACAGCGCTCTGATTATTCGTAGCGACAGAATAATAAGTGGAATAAATAATCCTCGATCGTTTACCCAATCATTTGAACCAAATATTACCGATCGATGCAGTTTAACACGTTCGGTGTTTACAACGTAGATACGATCGTATAGAATGCTGTCCATAAGTATTTCAGTACTTGATGCGATCATCGACAATTGGTACAATAATCAAGTGTGTAATTAAATTGAATACTTGATGTAATTTAGTCTAGAGGTTGATAATTTTGTTAAATGATGTAGACAAATGTACATAGTGATATGTACAGTAAATAGCGAAACATATTATTATTATGTTTCTTTGCTAATTAATTATACAGTCTAGCGACTCCGCAGAAAGATAGCGGGTAATGCGTCTAATTACTAATTCACCATCAATTTCGTACGCTTTTGTAAAATTCACGTACAGTTGCTATAAAACAAATAAAATCTGTGGATAGTTACGAGTTGTTAGCGCGTGTAAAATTGTACGATACAACGGTAAGTATCGTATGAAAAGTATATGCTGTGAATGAGTATCATAGAAAACGTAAATCAGATCCTCGAGCAAGTTATTAAACGCACTAACGATAAATACGAACAATAAAAGAAACACAATGAACATAAATATATGCATAGAGAAAAGTATAGTCATTAACGGCAACTCTTAACGCTAATAGCACACCTGCGTAAATGTTAATCACACGTTTCTCGAATATAATTCCAAATGTAAAAATTTATTTCAATTATCCGCCCACGCGTTTCACAATCGGTCGTTACCCACTCGTTAATAAAACTTAATCTTTCATCGTTACTTTTACACTCACACAAATTCTCACCTCGACATAAATTCCTCCCCTGGAAAAATAAAAAGCTGGGATACCATCAGGTCGGTAAACCCAGCTGAAAATCGCGTAGCGTGCATGCGTTTCGATCGATTCAGCCTCGCCTTGGTTCGTTAATCAGACAAGGATCGAGGGACACGAGAGCGGGTGACACGATCGATCCCGACTGATTACGTTAAACAATACATAATTAAAGAACGTAAATAACGGAAGGTGAAGGAGGCTGACCACAGAAGTGGAACGACGTCGAGGGAAATGAAAGCGAAAAGAAGAGAACGATAGGAATTTTATAAAAGAGATACAGAAAACTTAATAGCGAATAGGAAGGCGATAAATAACTGTGAAAATCTCAAATAAAGATCTTGCACGTTTGCATACTGGATACAGCAGATTTTAGTTAGAGTTAGATTAGCAATAAAGTATGGCGCAGTCTCTGTCGATCGTTTTAGCACAGACAGGTTGCAGATATTTCATCAGAAGGCGATTGAACACGAGAAGCACGTTAGGTGTTTGAAACTTAGGAAATATGTAACTTAGAAACGCTTTCTCCAAAATGTGCTAAATCTGCTTCAGAATCTTGTTCGAGATTTCCATTCGTTTGAAGACCACTGAGGGGCGAGGAGACTTAATAAATCAAATTTTTTGTTTTTTATGCCACTTAGAAATACATTAAAAAGAGATACATCGCTACGATACAGTTGGACAGAGAACAGTTTGTTAGATCCAAAGATGACTCGTACAGTAGAAATAGATGACGCGAGTACATTCGTGAATTATACAAATCCAACGACGTAATTAGTGTTATGATTATCAATGCTTCGTAAGCGTGGAGAATATCGAGAAAAATACAGATGTAGTTCGAGACTATATAAAAACAAGATTAATTAGGCCCTCGTATGGGAGCAATTTTAAAATCCAATATTCTTTATTTGTAAAAATTATTTTGTTACCTATTTTATTAATTCTTATATAATCCTTTTTTTTTTTAGGGGAAGAAAGTTTATTGATTCCAAGAATACAGTGTTAGGTACATTATTCACAATAAACGGTGAATTCTTATATAATCCTGCGCTGACTCAAATGATCCTACCATAAGGGTTAATCGAGTCATTTTGTCCTGTTCGATATTTCCTGCTGCACCTAAAGTACATGATATTTTCCCATTCTTTCGTTATTATATCGAAGATTAATAACGTCTCGCAATATACAATAAGTTTGATTATTCTATGCAAAGTTCAAGACTGAATTTTATGATGTCGAATCTAAGGTCCTCTATTATCTCACCATACTGCAATTAATCCGGAACGCGTGTTATTTAAGAAATTTTAAGACTAGAACTACACCGGAGAATCTCGTTAAAACGATATCGTGAAGAAGAAAACTAACGATATATCGAAGACGGGAACGGGTGACACGATCGACCAGATTCCAGCCGATTACGTTAGACAATACATAATTAAAGAACGTAAATAACGGAAGGTGAAGGAGGCAGACCATAGAGGTGGAACGACATCGAGGAGAGGGAAAGCACGAAGGAGAGAAGAAAAAAGGTGGAGGAAGGGCCTTGACCGAACCGATGCGTGACCATCGACTATAGACAACACAATCGGCCAAGAAGACTGATTCATTCAGCCAGGAATGTCTGCCCGTACCGTTATGCCATGATTTTGCTGCCACGAGGATAAAATGATCGATCTACTGTGCCGATTGATCAACAAACCAAGACCTAATACCAGGGCAATCGCGTAACGAAAACCATGGAACGTACTATGAAGTACGTATGAATCTTTTATTTTTATTAAAAGTGTAAAGTTGGAAAGGTGTCGCAAGAAAATTAGATTCTCGATTGCCTGCAGCGTGGAAAATAACAGGAAAGCAGAGCGGAACAAAACTCGGACTTTTTTTACATATGAAATTGTAGAGAATAGAAAGAAAGAGAGAGCGGCGTACTATTGTAGAACGACGCGACGATTATCTGTGACGTTGAACGTTCATGGTCGAGGATAACGTAAACTTACCGAGTTCTGTAGTTTTTTGCGTGAATATGTTGCGTGCGACGAAGGTTGTGAATGAAAGGTAACTAGTAGAGATAATTGGTTGAATTAATGAAGCAACAGTGAAATAGTGATTTAGTGATAGAGTTAACTGTATATATAGTGGTTCAGGAAAATATGTGAACACACATATTGTATCTATCGTATAAAATATTTTGAAATGTTATTGTCCTTGTAACGGAACGGGTATATTTTTGGTGGTAAATAAATAAATAAAAATTCGCTGGTAAAAATAATTTTTAATCTCTTGTTGTCAAAACATATCGGTATTAAGCTTATGTTCCCTTGACTATATAGGTCAATCTAATTTTAAAGTTTGCGTATAGAAGTATTTAATATTGTAATTTATATTTTGATGCTAATATATTTAAATGAAAATCTTAATACAATACCCGATGGCATAATACCAGACCACGGCAAGTGAAAACTTTTCAAGACTAATGTTTATTTCCATAGAAAGTTTAAGTATGTGCATTTTTATGATCCCGCAAGTAGGAATCTGTATATTTATAACTTTTAAGATTTTAAATACAGCGTACGATTCATATCATACATATACATATTCGAATCATAAAAAAGAAAAGGAATTCTAGGTCACGTATCGTAAAATATATTTGGACCTAACGAAGTTAGAGAGTACGTTCGCCTTTTAAAAACAAAATTTTCAACTCGAAACTAACTGGCAACTACGTACGGTGACTGATAAAAATATCAGTATATTTACCACAGAAAATTTGTATGAATACATTATGTACGACAGACGAAACTTTTCGAAGTTTCATTAGCATCGCAGTGAGACATGGCTTTCGGGATAGTGTTGGTAAAATTTGAAATCCGAAAATATATATAGAAGTTACAAAATTATTATTGTAATACGTACATTTAGCATAAAATTAGTACGCGGCATAAATAATGGTCTTAAACGTATAATTGACGTTAAACTCACAACGCCGTGCTTTTCTAACAATGAATAATTGACTGTTCCAATACTTTCATGATCTTTGCGAAGCGTGTGCTTGCTACGAACGTCTTATACTTTCTGTATAAGCTTTTAGATTCGTTTTAAATTTGACTAGTGTAATCGTAATAGTCGTGGCTGGTTACATTGCGAATGAAATTTGAAAATTTCAAAAAGTATACGCATTATCGCGTAACACGTTATTCGTAAAAGGTTTCTACGAGAGTGGAAATACATTCGTGAGATATTGTGTATGTATTTCATGGAACCAAACAATCTCTTAATCTACAGAAACTACCGTACAGTCGCTTTACTTTCGATACTATGATTTACGATGGCCAGAAATAAAAATTCGACATCGCGAAACAGCGGTAGTCAATCAATTTATTAGCAGCGTTATTAGCAATTACCTGCAACAGGAGAAAGTGGTTTTAATCACAAGGAGGTTAGACCTGGATTTCGATGGTGGATTCCTTTTTCACACCGATCCTATGAGATCGCCGAGAGAACAAAAGGAGAATAACGGCGAGGCATAGATACCTGAATTATTCTCTTTTCTCCTCCGTGGCTTTAGAACAATACACTCGCATGCCCAATAATTTGTTTGTAATAACGATAACCGCAGTCTCCGCTACGGTCTCACCGTCTCGACTGTTTCGTCGTTTCACGGAAGCTATTAAATTACGCAACGAAGCGTCACTTCCTGGTTCTTGGTTAACGTGAAAAATGAGAGCCGAATATTGTAACACGGCTATCATAAAGATGATATTTTCCAAATACGATTAGTTCCTTTCTTTTTGTTTAATTTTACTTTCCTAAATGAAATTTTCCTCTGTTCGTTTTAAAACGCTCGAGCAACAGATGTAAAAGCTGCTACCTTTCGTTAATGAATTATTTACGCGTTGCATTCGAAAGATATTGTTACGAATACCGAATAGATTTCACGGAATACTTTGGCCTGAAGCGGAAACAAAACGACTACCGCTCGATGAGGACCGGAAGTATTGATTAATCAGGAAACGCTCCCTACTAAGTTGATGGTAACAGGACGTGTATAAACTTTTGTAGCATAAATCGTAAAATTATGTAGAGAGAATCAAAAGTAAACATACACCTTGCAAAAATGACATTCGTATAATATTGACGTTTCTACAGATTTACTTATGTCTTCTTTTCTTTTTTAATTATTAATTTGTAATCCTACATACTTTGTATCTTTCCAATCGTTTTTCAATTTACGCGTCATTCTATGTATCAGAGATTTTGACAAACTTTTGTGCCTTTAATGTATTATATATACTATGCACCAGATTCTCACTGTTCATTAAATTTTTCAAATTATACAGACTTGACCAAAAGTTTGAAATTACTATTTGGCCATCTTGTACGATCAAACTAGTAGTAGTAGTATTATTTAAGTTCACAAGTAAATCGTATAAATCGTAAATCATCTGACTATGAAGAAATGAAATCTGACTATGAACTATGAGGAAAAGAAATTTACAACCCCCAACCTGTAACTTGTCAATTTATTAATATTATTAATTGATAAAATATTGTGCAAGAGATTTGCTCTAACCTAAGAACCTTTTGTTAAAGGTGCCAAAAACCAAAGTACAGAGAATTATTATTAATATTAGCAACGTTAATATCAGATTCATAACGAAATTATTAAAAAATTTACGATTGTTACAACTAAAAAAGTGATTCTAATTTTTCGAACGATGCGATGCATAAATTACATGGATAAACCATTAAACATGTTTGTTGAATTAATTTTTAATATCTGTAGGTCGATCCAAAGAATGCCATCATATCCATAAACGTTTATAAAGAGTTCGAAATGAGGCCTCTTCCATCAGAAAGATCCTTGAAAGCTTGTAGCGGCCCAGTTTCGTTGATCGTGCGCTGTTTTAATCATTAAAATATGATTAGAAACGAGCAATGCCAAGTAGATTAATGTCAATGATTTGCCTGAAGTTCCGGTGGAAGGTTCGCGTCTCTCGTGCCAAGCAGCATTGAAATCTCTTTCCCTTCGTTCTGTTTTCTTATTCTCTCTTTCCCCCTCCCGCCCCTCCCCTCACTCTCTCCGTCTCTCTTTCTACTACAACTCAGCCGGAACTTATGTTTCTTTATAGTGGGATAACGCGACAGACCAATTGAATAAACATTATTTTTCGTACGAAGAGAAATATTATTTGCTCGTTATAGGCGAGATACATATCGACTTCGATATCTCTTGAAGGCCATCGATTCGAAACGAAAGTGGAACACGAAACGGCATGCGAAAAAAGGGAAGCTAGAAAATAATACGGAATAAAGATTGGAACTTTCGATGGTGAGATGCACCTGTGAACGTTGACTTTAATCGTATTAACGCGATTGTGTTTCCATTTGAACGAGTCGCAAGCCTAGAATCGTAGATCGGGTTCCTGGTAAGCCGAGCATTATAATCTGAACAATTACCAGCTATCCAAGGATCGTGCTGGCTGAAGTTCGAGAATCAATCGCGAAACACCATTCTGAAGTGCGGAAAACGGTGAAAGGAGAAACTTCGAGTTGAAGAGAAATTGAAGCGTAATCGAAATGTGCAACGGTAGAAACGTGGGTTCTACGAAAGATCTATTGATAAAAGGTTCCTGGAAATTGTTGCAATATTTCGATGGATTGAAAGTATCGTACAATAATATCTACAGTAAAATGCACTTCCTCGTATGAAGAGTATCATTATGATTATATTTGTAACGAAGAGACGTGGATATTTTATTGTATTATTTTATAGCGATCGACGATGAGTTTATTTGTGCGCTTCGCTTTATATTTTTACTGCTACAGATATTGTCCTTTTATCTTTAAACAAGTTATTATAGAAGGTTTCAATTCTATCGTAAAATATGTTTTTCTAGTAAGTTTAATTATCGTTTATTTTGCCAACAATCACGTAAATATCGCATATAATAATAACATCACCGAATTATAATTTTACAACTACCTTGTCCGTTTCAACTATTAATAGGTCTCGGAATTTTGTCTTAAACGTACGAATTCACGAAAATACTTCGCCATATTTTTGATTGATTCCAGTTAATTATTATTTTGTATTCCTGCGTTTATCGTGAATTTACGTAGTTGGCTAATTATACGAAAGACTTGATTTAACGTTATTCGTATTTATTCCACGTCGGCTGGCGCGTTTTGTTTTATCATATAACATGACGTAAAATTTCAAAGAGATACCTCATTAAAACATCACTCCCAAAATAAAAACGGTCCGTATTAATCTCGTTAAATCAATATTGGAAACAACTTCTCCTCTGTTATTGCACGCGATCCTTTCGTTCTGCGTGTTACTTTCAACCGAAAAAGGAGCAAAAGTTTTTGCTGGCGTATAAAATTTCAACGAAGAGCATGGGTAATGGCAGAAAGATGAAATAACGGTAAAAGGTAAAATGCAATGGAAAGTTGGCGAAACGAAATACTCGTTCGTCGCTGGTAACGTTTGACAACATTGTAACACAGAACTTGGACGAACTCGATCTTATCTTGGCAACTGGCCACAAGTCGAAACCGAATGATTGAATTACACTTTGCACGTCTTACGCATGGTACTCAGATATACGGTTTTTGCATTATAGAACGCAACAAATATCTACCAATCGTGTGACCAAATTGAATTTTAAATTGAACGTAATTAAAATTGAATTTTTCATACCCTTCGTTTCATTATGAACACAGTATGATTGATGGTTTGCCATCTGACCGACAATGAGAAAAGACAATCTACAGTGTTTCACGAAAGTAGTTGTAGAAACTTTTTATGAATATATTGTGTGTCTTATGCGAAATATTTACAAATTCATTAACACCAACTGTTGCGTGTATATCGGTGAAGTTTGAAAGACATTTGAAAATGTACGTAGAAGCTATATATACGTGATCTATCTATATAGCACAAATGTATGCATATATATATATATATTGCAGAGATCAGAAAAGTTTTTAAACTGTCGATTATATTAAGAAGCTTCTATATTCAATCGGATTATCATTAACACCTTTAATATGTTTAAAACGGGCGTGAGTGATTAATTTTTTATTAAGTGTATGTTAGCAGTAAATGTCTGGCAACTTCTATATATATTTTCAGATGCGTATTAAATTTTTCTTGATTTTACTATTTACAACTATCATACCTATGTATAATAACACATTATAAGCCTATAAAATTGATCTTCGAAAATCGATATTTAATAATAAATGTGGCGTTTGTAATTGTTCAAATAATTGTCTCATAAACAGATTTCGTTGCTTGACAAACTCGTATCTTCGGCTTTTTTAATCTCTATATCGTAAATTAAATTAAGAAGCGTGTTGTAAACTGATAGAAAGATTTCTGCTGTTAATGTAATCAGTGGTGTTTAAATGGCAAAGTAGTATAATAATATACGTACATGGTAAATGTAATAATAAAATATATCGTTGATAGGATTTTTAATAAGTTGTTTACAGTCTGGTGGCTGCATAAAAAGAAAGTGGCTACTGCGCTTCTAATTACTAGTTCGTTATTAATTTGTGCTCTTTGATAAAGTTTACATACTGTTATTACAAATCAAGCACAGTGTGTGCTCATGAACAGTAAAGTATCCTGAAGCAAGTCACGAGTTTGCGATTAATTACGATCGCTGCAAATGACGGCAATTGCCCGAACAGTTCGAGTAAAAAGCGAAACATAAATGGGAGGTTATCGATAACGGGGAAAACGAGGTGAAAAGTAGCCTCGCGTTAGTTTAACGCGCTCACCGTTACAAATTAAACGACGGTGCTCGATTCCTTGCGCGGTAGAGCCGAGTAGAACGTAATATAACCGACGATTTCGCAACTATAAAGTATCGCTTCTGATAATTACCGATATTCGTCTAGCCAGTAATTTATGAAACATCGGAGACTAGACTAAAAACTCAAGGAAGAGCGTATGTCCCGCTAATGACACGATTTCCTTTTCTCTTAACGCGTTTCATGCAGCTAGATAAGTAAGTGTTTGGCCCATTATTATCTTTTATAACTCAACAACTGTTCGCAAGCTGTCCAACCGTTTAGCTGAATAAACTTTTAGAAAACGTTATACTCTTGTGTACGGTATCGAACGGTTGCAATTATGCGATCGTAATGGAATTACGTATTTCGTAAATATTCGCAAGATCGAAAGATATTTATTTACCAATGGAACTCACAGAGTGTTCGAAATAAGCTATTCGTAAAATTTCATAGAAATTTTATTGATTTACGATGATGTATTTCTAGGGATTCGCACGGTGTATTTTTATAAAGTGAACATATATGAGCGAAGACTTGTTTTCCTCTGGTATTATGTAGTTTTTCATATAAGTAGCTTTTATTTTGATCTCTTTCGGATAAGTTTTATAGTTGCCTTGTACGTTCTTTTAGCGCTAACGTATTATCTTTTCAGATCAGTAGAGCTGAGTATAAATATACTAAAAATAGGTTGTGAATTTATCTAAGACGTTTTGAATACTATAAAAGTGCTTCGAAGAGAAGAAGAAATACTTTAAAGAATATTTAGATCTAAATGAGATAGATTTCGACTCTGTACGTATACCTAAGTGTTTCGAAAAAATATACATAAACAGTACCTTTGAAGATGACCGAAACTCTACGAAGTATTAGATCATATCTCGTAATTTAATGGTTAATTTCTGACAGATAGTTATCTACCTGTGGCACGATAAAATAAATTTTATGTGTATTTTAGCCAGAAGCTTGTCAGATTTTATACTCTACGATACTTGTATGTATGCTACTTGTGGTATGCCTGGCTTCCTATCTTTCAAGGTTCCAATACATTTAGAAAGTCCTACTTTTTCAAACGTTAATGTACTTGTAAGTGCACTCTCCGACCTTACTTAGATACTGTTTCTGAAGTTCGAATCCATTTTATATCGCGAACCAAGCACTTTGCAAATATAGAAAATGTGTGTGAAACGTCATTTCATATGAATAATAATTGAAGGCCACGAATTAAAATTTCTATGTCGAAATTACCTTAGATTCGTAAATACACGTACACATACAATCAAATGGTGGACGTAATCTCTCTTCAAAAATTATTTCATTTTGTAAAAGATTCGGATGAGATTGATGTCGTAAACGGTAAAATATAAAATACGTATTGTAACGTGCGCTCATGGAAATATCAACTTTAATTCAAATAATTATGTGATGTTCACAGACGACTCATCTTATTTAAAGAGGCATTAACGGTGTATAATACTTTCGATTAATATAAATAATTTGACAAAAAGAACTGTTTCCTGCAGAGAAACAAACATTCACGATCTTATGTTATAAATAAAATTGTCCCTATGCCGCGGTATTTAAATATGAAATTTGAGGACTAGAACCGGAAAAACTCGTTAAAATCACATCATAAACAAAAGAACCGAAGGGCTATTCGATTTCAAAACGAACCAGCCGTATTACTTACGAGAAGTAAGCCTTTCCTCGGGGGAGGGGGAGAAGAAGAAGAAGAAGAAAGAAAACGATTTAAATAGCCATCTTGGAAGGTCCACGTTTCCCAATTTAGGATGAACAGAACCGGTTCCAGAAGAAGGTTCAAGGAACCCCGATAGATTTCTATGGATTATTTTAGAAACTTAAGGGTAACCATACGTTTGAGTATTTCTTGATGACATACTTAATAGCGCCCTATGGAATACCTTAATTTGTTTCATCCAAGGTGAACTCGCTCGAACAGCCATTTTCGTTGCGTTTCGTCGTCATGGATCGTATCGTTGTGTTATTGTGTTTCGTTGTAAATTTCGCGAAATGATGGTTCCACACAAACTGTACGAAAATACACTACTGTCTATAAATATTTCGACTTACAGATTTTCACATTCCTTTCAAACTTTACCGATACAATCTCGATAGTCGAGTTTCATTACGATGCTAATGAAACTTCAAAAGGTTCGAAGCATAACAAACGCAACAAAAAGTATTGGCACGACGTTGTATTTACCGTAGCATTTATCGTCATACAAATAAATTAGATCTAAATATATTCGCATCGTTTATCATTACTCTTACACGACTACGAGGATTCGCCACTACAAAAATAAAATGTAGAACCCGATAAAAAAAAAAACGCTTCATTGGAAAATAAAGATACTTGGCAATAATTTTTGTAGCCACTGTATAATATATATTCATAACAGATGCCTACAACGATCGAAATAATTTTGCGAGCATCCGTGCAATAATACTGTTGAAAATGACAACGTGAGTTCGCGCTCGCCAACCATATGCAGATGCGCTAGTTACAATAAATGGTAACTAGAAGATAGTTCTAGTTACTATAAATCGATAAGTTTAAGATATTCTTTTGTTTTTATCCCTAGCCCATGTAAGAAACTGCTATAAAGGTTTTCCGGCTCAGAACGGTGTGATAAATTTGTCCAAAGAATAAAATAATAACTATTGTAGTAGGAACCTCTAAATACAGAAATAACAAGAAATACTTATAAAGGATAGTGTATTTTTGAAACGGCGGGTTTGGGCGACATTTATGCGCTTGCTAGGTAATTTTGGACGCTATTCATTGGGAAACGTTGTCATGGAGGTGGTCCGTTAAGAATTTGGTTAAAAGCGCAACGGACGCGCCCAGCATGTAATTACGGCTCGATGAGACGGCTGGAAAGTCGAACCGCGTCCTAAATAGCTCCTTAATCCTTTTTACGTTTTTGTTGAAATTCGAGCATAGCTATCGGCGATTCGATTTTTTCCTCGTTTTTCGGCTCGTTCTTATCTTTCCGTTCGTTGAGTAAATCCGAGTTGAATAGTTCAAGTCTCAAGTAGGTGTTAATTAGATTTTACGAGGTTTTTATCGTCCAACACAATGATAAAATACAACTCTTTAGGTTTGAATAATTGAAATAATTTGACATTCCTTGATATATATACATATAGGTATCTTTGGAGTTTCTGTTTTTAATAATTTAATACGAATCACCTAATCGAATAGCTTTGTCGAATAGCTAGATTATCTTTCCCGTGTTTCAGTGTTGCGCAGTTGAGCGATGTGAACGTGAGAATGAAACATTTATATTTCACGTTAGAGGATTTTTTAAGTATTTTATTTAACATAAGTATTTAACATATGCACACGTTACTTTATTTCGTAAAGCATTATTACTATTCTGGAAATATAATAACACAACTACCAGAATATAACTTTCCAAAAGATGAAAAGTATCAATTTGGTTTGCAATATTTATTTATACTTGTAATTAAATATGAAAGAATTGTTTATTGTTATTGGAAGAGCTACTTTTAATATATTTCGATTATTTTATTTTATTGGAGAAAGTGTGATGTTTCTGACATCAATCACGCGTTATCCAACTTTGAGATAATTTTCCTGTTACATTTCCATCGATGTTTAATCGCATTGTAAATTTATAGAAATGGAATTTATGAATCAGTCCGTAAAAACCTAACGGTACTGGTCGGTGCACATTAACGTGCACATTCCAATTTAATCTTCGCTCGTCATTTCCTAATTTTCCAGCTTCCTATTTCTCACTGCTCGGCGAACATTTAAAAAATTGCAACCGTACCATCAATTTTAACTTTCTTTCTTAGAAAAGCGTAGAAAGCGGTCATCAAACGAGTCGCTGCTGCTTGTAATTCCGAACGAAATGATCACGATCAAATGGTCAGATCGTTCGTGCTCGGCACGCACATATTTTCACGTGTTTCACGAGCCGTTCGAAGCCATCGCCAGGAAAGCACCTGCACTCCGATGACGAACGCATCGTTCACGCAGCTCATACCGATAATCACGTGGAACCAGCTCAACAGAGGTGGAAACTCATTCCCACGCGTGTCGTGGCTTTGAACAGCTTACCTGTATTTTTCTTTCTCCTCTTTCACCGACCAGTTCGATCGACGCACGACTCGACGATCCGACCGATCCTCCGAAAAGATTTGGTCGCGTGGCCCGTCATGTCTACCTTCGATCCTCGATTAACCGCAAGATTGTTTGTTTAAAAGCCTGCAACGATCATTTGTATAATAATTAGAAGTTGATTCTAATACTTTAACCTGTTGTTCAAATCGTTCTGATTACATATGTACATATGTTAAATAAGTAAATAATAAATATGTATAAATACATGTATAAAAAGATTAAATGACGAGGTAAATTGATGTTATTTAAGTCAATTTTAATCACTATAAATGTATATTTGTATTTATATAATATATATTTATTATATTATCATATGTTTTATTAATATAGTTTTATTTTACTGTACTTTTATTGTAATATTTTTATTGTATTAAATTTAATCATGATGAGAGTATAGGAACATAAAATGAAAGCATAAAATAAAATTGAGGAAATATGGGGTTCGTAATTATCATGTTAAGACATTTACATACATTATAAGAAGCTAAACTTTGCTAGGTAAAATATTTTATATTAATAGTATAAATGATGACAATTTATAGCTTTGAAAATATCTATGCACAGATGTACTTAATAATATTTATCGACAGTTTATTCTTATTGAGGTCGTTAAAAGAAATAAATAATCCAGGTGGTGATGTTTTAGAAGAGTTTGAAAGGGATACGATAGATTATGTTCACTTGACATTAACTTAAGTTATGAATAAATATAGAATTTTATATTTGAATTGAGAAATCATGAATTTAATTAAATTTCCTTTCATTTCAAATCCTGAAAAGATGAAGACTATCTAAGCTACTAAATTTATAACATTTTTTGAACGAATAAAAACTGGGTAAAATAAACGCTTCATTAGTCATTCAAATAAAAAAAAGCTAATTAAATAAAGATGAAATAGGAATGTCCCACAGCTCTTCGACATAAATTTATTTTCGAATAATTTACACTCTGACTACCGTAATAACAGTTATTGCCAATTATGTAAAATTCTTCCATGAAAGAACTTATTTAGGATTTCTGCTTTTAGGTCATCGTGAGTCGTGACAAACTATTATAAAACAGACCAGCTCATCGAATTGTCTCAACTTTCTCATCGACTTCGAAAGAATTACCGAGAACACAAAAGTTGATTATCAAATCAGGCTGATTCATCCATCAAGAGGCTATTTTAATTAGGTTCCGCGCTAACATAGAGTTAGTAAATTAATCTGAACAAAAGATCTTAATTACATTTCTCTCATTAAAAACAGCGTAGCAAAATTTCATAAGCGTGTTAAAATATAAATATAAAATCTTTTCGATGAAATCAAACATTTCTAAGATGTAATTCACGACAATACTATATCAAAGCTCGATTCTATAAAACATATTATCTCTATTCAAAAAAATATATCTTTAAGAAGATGATAAATAGAAGTTGATTCATATCTACTGATTCAATTTTGCTGAAATAAATCTCCTCTCTCTTTGCTTAAGAATTTTGAATACTTTTGATTTATATTCTTCGTACTAAATTTTCTTGAAATTTTACTGAAACGAGTTTCTTTATTGAAAAGACTACCCATCCCTTGCCTCGACTTTAATAAAATATCTACGTACCGAAAACTAACTGGCGAATGAAATGAAATGCAAACTTCGGACTGAATCGAAACGAAATAGATGCTGAATGCACGAGAAACCTTGCGACGTTGAAGACCGGAAGTTTCTCTTTATTCAATGATGACCGATAGCCACGAATCAGGTGTGACAATGACTTTCTTGCTGCATATAAATTAGAACGAGGCTACGACTTTCCCTTTCTTTTTGCGGCGCGCTGCAAAAATCTAGATTTTGTCATGAGCCACGGAACGTCAGTCGCAAAAATAACGAATGTAAACAGGGTGAAGTAATTTATCGCCGCGACTTAAAAGTTGCCGCGTTGCCTGCCGCTCGTAAATTAAAACGCATTTTCACGGAAGAAGAAACAAAAACCTTACGCGTATTTCTATGTTCCATGACATAATTTCGAGCGCATAAACGTTCTTGCTTCATTCTCGGAATCGTTCCTGTCCGAAAGTAAACCATCGCGAGATAAAAGGTATTTTGTGACGAATATTAAACTGTAGTCAAGTTTTATTCTTGGAATCGTTCCTGTCCGAAAGTAAACCATTGCAAGATAAAAGGTATTTTGTGACGAATATTAAATTGCAGTCAGGTTGCTGACTTAAAAAAAACTACTAAACGAGTAGTTATTAAAAAATAATTGCACATATGGACGAGACATAAAAAGCCGTGATATGTCATCCTTTTTTAGAAGAGGAACTTTGTAATTCGGTACGTTGTTAATCAACTCCACGTTAAAATTATCTCTTCATTTGATTCTGCGATTGAATAATATGCTTTTCCGTGGTTTTATTGAATATTTAGAAAATATTGAATTATCCTAAACTAACATATCAATGATAGAAATATTATTCATTGCTTACAAACACTGTAGATTTATGACGATCATTATAAATGAGATATTCCCTATACCTATAATTACCACTTACTAAATAAATAATCTCTTGATCCTGCTACGTCCCGCTGATCATTTTCGATAAGATAATCGTGTTTTTCTATCATCAAAGAATCTTTAAGCGTGCAAAAAGAATATGAAATAACCGTTATTACTACGCGTGATATTTCGTTTCTATCTTATGCTAAAAATCTTTTTGGAAACATAAAAAATTGTCTTATCTATCAAGCGAGGAGAATTTGGGTTATAAAAATTCGAAGATCGAAGCGGAGTTAAAATTATGTGACGCAAATTACGAGAAGTTTCCTATATTTTTCAAACACCGACAGGTGTATATCTTACTCAATTTCAAGCACTTCAAACGTTTGCTATCTCATAAAAGATAATAACACAGTCGAAAGTATCTATATATAACTTAACGTAATAATGTTACAGCAACGATGCAAAATATTCAGATGGAAGAAAATTGAGGAAATACGATGTTCGTGAAAAATACGCGAGCACGTTTCCCTTTTCAAGAAGCTGTTAATACCACGATTCGTAGCTTAACGATCGCGTAACCGGGATCGTGCCAAAATGAAAATTTCACTTCGGCTTTTTGTCCGTTCTCGTGTAACGCACACGTTCATCGCTGACAAGCAACTTTCTTCGTTCGCGAGCTGCTCCTGGAATGTAGTCGTGTTCACGCGCTAATTATTTTAGATAAAAAGTCGAAGATACTCGGGCAGCACGCGTTGCAAGAAAGGAAGAAAGAAAGAGAAGCTTGCGTGTTTACGTTTGGAAAGAGGAGAGACCGCCAAGTAAAGAAAAGAGAAAATGATCGGAAGCGGAATGAACTGCGGCAACGTTTTCTTAAACGTGACGAACGCGCTTTCTGAAAGCTCAGGACAATCGGCTTTCTTCTTCTATCGAACATGCAACAAACAACACCCCGAAACGTTTTAAGGATATGAGAATGTTTTTTGTATAGAAAATATATAGAAAAGAAGCTTCGTATACTAAAATGGAAAAAAGTTGCTTTGTAACATTAACCAAATTGAAAGATTTTCATATTTCTAGAAATAGTATTTAATTTTTGAAACAAATAATATTGAACATGTTAATTTTGTTATAAAGGTTTTTTAATATTTTAGGTTTTGGAGATACTTTTTAATAAATTGAAATATAATTTTATTGTTAGAATAAAATTTCACCTATGTATAATAATATCTTATAATACGATAGCTGTTACGTGTACGCGAGAAACGTTATCTATTCTCAAAAGTAATTACGTTTATTCATTCTATACTTATTTATTCAGAGTATGAGCAGTTAGAAACATTGCATTGTTACATTAGCGTTTAACTACCGTAAATTAAACGTACGTATTACATCATCGTAACAATTAACGTATGTATTTGCAAATAGATAAGGAAGGATCATAGTGGTCTAAGTCGATTCATCGCTATTTGACGTAAAAACCTGTCCTTCGTCCATCGTTGTAAAAAATTCGTTATATCTTCTCCAAATATTCTTCTACGTAAGATCGTACGATGGCGAAGAGCGAAGTTACAACTCGATCGACCATGAAACCAAAGGGATGATATTTGTAAGAATCGAAACGTTCTTATGCAAGTGTATCGAAATTCACAAATTCTTGACTTGTATCGCTATAATTTCCAATTCATCAGATGTGTCGTGGTACAAGTATCAATTAACATACTAACATAGTGCTCGTACGAAATACATAGAATCAATTATATAGAACGATTTATGTAATCAATATCTAAATGTTTCAAATTAACATATTCTCCTTCGGTTTGGACGACGAGAAACATTTCTATCGCTGATAATATGTCAGCAATAACAGGGAAAAAAAAGAAAAAGAATGAAATCTATCGAGTATCAATTAGACAGTGGAACGTTCAACCATAGCCTAATGGAATATGCTAAAAGAGAAAAAATCAGAGAAATTATTCGACATTATCGTGAGTCACCGATTCGAGACGAACGGCTCTCGATAACCACGCCTCTTTAATTTATTCAACCGGGCACGAGGGAATGTAACTTTCTTGGCTTCGTTAAGTCCGTTTAAATCGAATATGATAATTTTATGCGAATATTTCACGTAACGCTGGTAGCGGTGAAGTACGCCGTGAGTCGAAGTGCGAATTCCTTTTTTTTTCTTTTTTTCATGCCGCGTGCATAGACCCGAGGAAGAAGAAAAGAAGGAGAGAAAAAGAAAATCGAATATACTTTATGTTATCGCACGCACTTTCGAATCGTGTTTCCACGGTGTGAATTATGCTTGCTGTCGCGAACTACTCACAACGATTGTGCACCTTTTATGAAAGGACACCGCGTACACGATCCTTCTGCTGATATTAATAAGTACAGTTATGGAAATACACGACAATTATTTCATTATGTAAACCTGTCCTGTCGCTAAACAGTGGCATAATATTTCCTCCGGTGTCGTTCATTTTGTAGGGAACAAGTGGAGATTTTCATTCGTTATTTAAATATTTTTCTGAGAAGCGTGATGCATACAATATGACACGGGTATATTTATTCCTATAATTTACGTACAACTTTTTTCCTTTATTTTAAAATTCTTTTTGTAGGGCAGACAGGTTTGTCTCTGTCTTCGTCCGTATTTATCCTCAATTCTTCTAAATCGTAAATTTTGGACCCTTACCTTTTCTAAACTATGCGACAAGTATAAGGTGGAAATTATACGCGTACATAATAATATCCTAACGTTATAAGAAGCGATATTTTAAAAATTGCTAAGAAACTAAATGTAAGAAGACAATTTTGGTAACATCAGATTGATTGACGACGTATAGAATTTTAAAACTGCTCGCGTATAAAAAGGAAGAATGGAAAATATGATTCATCGCGTTCTTCCTCTTTATGATTCAAACTCATCCAGTTATAGGTTGATCACGCCGTATGTAGCGACGACAAACGGCAAAATTATCGACTGGTGGCTGGGAAACGAGCGAGAGAACGGAGCCGATGCGGGTCATTTTAGATCGTTATTATTCGTTCAAATACAATAACGAGCAATCAGTTTGCGTACGTAAGCAGAAGGGTGGATGATCGGAAAAGAAGAGGAGGAAAAAAGAAAAGTGGAGGGAAAAAAGAACTACCGACAGTCTCGTCTTGCTATCTGTTTTCAAGTGGTCGTAATTATATCGTAAATTTAACAACGCCAGGGCAGCATCGACTCTCCGTTTATGGTTTGGTTCGTTAAAACTTTCCTCGAAATGAATTCTGAGCGAACGATGCTCACGTAACGATCAAAAAACGATTGTACCTACTCTCATTTTGTGACTCCTTTTAATGCCGGCTCCTTCGTTCCTCTCGCTACACCGCCTAAGAATTCCTGTAATCTTTTAATCTTGAACTTTCACTTCTACCCTTTTTTATCCCGTTTTTATATTAGGTCGCTAGTAGACGAATCTAAATGGCACGGCGCGAACCGCAAAGAAAAATCAGGATATCTCGGGCAATTTAAAAAGTATCGTTCAATGCGCTGATAATTGAACGAGATACCGCTGCCAGCGACGTTATAATGCACGCGTAGAAAAACCGATGAAAAAGTGGGAACCAGAAAAACCGTGATACATCGACGTGATACTGAATTTGCTTCGAGTTACAAGCCACTTTTTTTCAAGTTCGCGTGGTTGCGCAAGAAAAAGTTCGGCTCCATTTCAAAGGGTGTAAATCCTCTCTCTCAGCAACGTAATTAGAATTCTGAAACTCGTATGACTATTTGATCGATCGTTTCACTTTGTTTAAATCATGTTATACGTGGCACGTAAACGAATAACGCAAGTACTTGTTATAATAAGAATATTCGGATACGAAATGGGCAAAAGATTCTCGGTCCTTTACCACGCTAGTTTAATTTGCAAATTAGCCTTTAAAAGATCTCGTGTAAAATTTGGATCAATTTTGAAGATATCTTTATACCGAAACCTAACTACAAATCTTCCAATTACGAATTACTATAATAAATCATGAAAATTGCTTTGAAAACTTGATACGATACTATGTATGTTATTTTAGACGGTACCTCCTCTTCAAGATAATTACGTTACATTAAAATCTCTGAAATCTTTCCAATTAACCTGATTGAAAATTGCAGGAATTATTTTCGAAACACCTGCGTATCTTATATTTTGGTATTTAGCGCGTTACATTCCCATATTATCCAAACATGTAATCCACGTCAAATGAAAGAATCAGAGAAAATATGTCACAAGCGAAAAATACTTAAATCTGAAGAAAGACTGTAACTAGAATTAAACGAATATAAATGAAATAATTCATATAAACCAAGAAATTCATAACTCCTTTATATAAACGCGGATTTCACGTATCATTTTCCATGTTTATCTTATTTTTGTCGAAAAATTCACTTGTACGTCTTTTTCATCGATAAATTGAAATAATTGTACACAATTATTTTGCACACGATCGCTTCTCGAGTCAGTGGACGCGTATTTGTCGTGTACATCGAACGAGCGTACATGTTCGATACATTGAACGACTGTACAATACGTGAAAAGTGGAGAGGCTGACAACAGGTTCAAATAATTATTACGATTAGCCGTATTTTTTGCCTACTTTAGCCACGGCAACGAGGTACGAAATGTATAAGTTAGGAATTGCCGACAGGCTCAGCACGCGATAATTGTGCGGTTGCACAACGATCGTTAAGGTTTCACGAGTTGCTCGTATTTCATCGAAAAAAGGAAAAGGAAAAGGAAACTAGACGAAAGAAAACGAGAATGATTTTCCATTTCACTAGGCACCCGCTTCTGCCGCGAAACCGTTTTGTTTCCGCTGGCCACCGATACCGATCGACGTAAACGTCCAACACGATACCACACTGTCCGCACCATGAATAAAAATGTCTGAACGAAAGTTGCCAGGTACACGCTTAATGATGCAAAGCTTCCACGTTGTCCTGGATTCGTTTCGAGACCGTTGCAAATGACAGATGTAAAATACGTCCAATTACCAATGAGAAAAGAATCGAAGTATATCGGGAAAAAAGTGAGGCAGTCGTTTCGTTATTGCACGTTATGAAATAAAATATGCAGACAGATTATACATATGCAAAGATTCAGACTGTTATAACAACAAGATGGCTATAATTATATGTATATATCATTATTTTCAAATTACTATTTAGGTTCTCACGTAATGTATAGGGAACGATATTACACCGTGTTGTTAATGATTACACGAAACAGTGGTTGAGTAATTTGTTACGAGATAAGCGATCAAGAATATATTGAAATAATTACTCCTGTCGATCGACGTTTATGCGTATATGTAATCTGAAAAAAAAAACAATTGAAAATTGATATTTTTGATTCAACTTCGTACTTTGATATTCGTAAAAGATGTTCGAAATGACAATCCTCGGTTTGTATACAAGCTTGCTGTCGCCGTGTCAAGGAACTTCGCAATCTTCCAGAAATTCCAGATATACGTCGAATGATACAGACCGAGAATAGCCGGCTCGAAGTTTCGAGCGCCTTCTACGAAGGTAAACAAATAGTTGCGGATTAACGAAACACAAAAGTGGCTATAACATCGAATCAAGATCAAATAGGACACGTATTTATACGAACATCTTTGCCCCGCATGTTGTGAAACACTTTACATATGTGTGTAATAAAAATCTTGTCATTTCTATATATATTAGGTTGTTCAAAAAGTTTCCTTTGTTTTATAAGGAAATAATAGACGCACGATGTTTTTTGTTTTATATTAGTTTATCGAATTATGCACGAACGTAATAATAGAAATAGAACGAAATGGATCATACGTAATTCAATAAAATAATATGAAACAGAAATTATTGTCCATCTATTATCAACAAAATTATGAAACAAAAGAAACTTTTCGAACGATCTAATACATACGTCTTTATATTTGTTCGTCAAACATTGCCAATATAATCACGATACATAACCGTATCGTCTTTTGCAAAATCTTCAACGTAACATACACGTTTATATGTAACTTCCGTAAGCGTATACTTTCACGCGTTTCACCTACAAAGCGGCAATAGTAAAAAAAAGACGTAATTTCTCGCAAAAAGAAAAATTGAAGCTAATCATCCACTTTGATCCATTTTGAAGTAGGAGATTCTATGACGGTCGAGAAAGAAATTCCGGTGATCGTCGAGGAATTTTATCCCGAGACGAGGTCAGACGTATTTTCCCAGGCCGAATCCCCGGAGCCCAGCAACTACTTTTCCCAGCCTGGGAGAGGCATTTCCTCGTAGAGCGGCGTCGTTACATTGTCAGGAAGAACATTTGCATTGACATAGCAAAGCGCCGCAAATGGACAGGCAGCAGAAAGTCGCGAGGCGTTGGCCGTCGTTTAAAAGTAACTTTACGGTGCGCGCCGCGCCGCCGCAAAAAGATCTGGTTCACGTCGTTCGGTAAAAAGCATTGAATGCCGATACCGGGCTGAGGCGGAGGCCCCGAGTGAAATGTGGCATAGCAGAGTCGATAACAACGACACAAGCCCGGGGACCACAGGCCAGGACTTTCACGCGTCCTTCGACGAACATGCTCCTTCGAGTTCTGCACGCGCTCGACCATTCGCAAAAGTTTCCCTCTTATCGTTCCCATATAACGCACGCCACGTCGCTTTTTGTCCGGTGCAACCAACCCAACGAAAACTTATTACTTATCCCCGCTGTCTCGTTGTATTCGAGCGTCGCTATCGTTCCCGCGATTGAATAATTGCACCCGTGAGCCGGTATACCCGGCCAACCGTGCACTTTCCTTGGTTCTATAAAGGGGATTTTAAAATTAGAAGGGCGGAAGAGATGCGTTTCGATAAGCATTGATACAGACGCATGACGATCGAGGAAGACGTTTTTAATGATTCGAGAGAGAACTGTTAACGACGCGTTCGTAACGCGATCGCGGGATGATCCTTTTGACGGATAATTATTTTTGTGAATTTGACAAGGCTTGGAGAAACAGGCAGGTGGATATTGTTGGAAATAAAAGTCTAACATACCGAGCGATCGTGTAGTATTTATTGGAAGAAGTGAAAATTGAATACGTTGAAGTTGAGATCAATTCTTTCTATGATATCTGTGAAGATTAAATTATCGAAAGAAATGCAGGTCTGCTACTTGTTCGTATATTTATTGAACTTTCTGTACGGTTGCGAGTATACGGAAAATAAAAATTGACTCGATAAGAGACAACTTTTTGAAAATTTCTAGAAGAGATTAAGAAGGGAATAGAGCAGAAAATCAAAATCAAAATATCAAAATCAGATTATCGAGAATCAAGCAAATTTTGCCGGCACTGTTTCGTAAACTTAAGATGATTTTTTTTAGAAATAAAAGGATATGCCGATAGCAAAACAAGTTTCCCATTCACGCTTTTTCGAATCCCTTAACGCACAATTTTTTTTTTTTTTTTATAATACAAAACAATTTACGACGCAGACATACGATATATTTTTCATAAAATGTATATATATATCGATCGTAGCTTCTGGCTCCATAAAGATCAATATCTAAAATAATTGGCTAAACTAAAAACAATTTGTGTTCGTATACGTCACGGGCATTTGCGTTAATTGGTAAAAAATCCAAGGAAATAATTTCGTAAAAAGCAAAAATACCGCAGGAGAATCAACACGCGTTGAACTTTTACCGAAATCAAGCGATCTCGATGATTCATTGCTAGATTTCCATCGCTCGAAGCGCTCTTGTTCTGATCGTTATTCTATCAGACTATAAAATAGCGTCGCGCCAGACAATCACGCTCTCCTACGTGGACGTTGTAATCGTAAAATATGGGGCGTCGCGTCGTAGCCGCAGAATCCAAAGTGAAAAGTTATTGCTTGTCGTGCTGCTCTGGTGATTTTGAATGGGGCTAGAGTTGAACGATTGGATAATTATGCGCTCGATACTTGAATAATTCGAGACCCTGTTATTATATGCGGTTATAGCTTCGCAGAGTATTTATAAATCGACGATTCTGTTTGCCCCCGTAATTGTTATCGAATCGTCTATTTTATCAGCGATCACGTTTGTGGTCACTGCCAACAAAACTTCGTCATTGATTATCCTTTTCAACTCGTACGCGTTGTACCGAATGATTTTGATTTAACGGGACGAACGATTTCTCTTCTATGGATTCGTTAATTTAATTTGTTTATGTGTGCAGATATGTAGGTGTATATAACGGAGTGAAAAGTTACTGGAATATTTATGCCACCTATGTTTGACGAACTGCTAAGAATAATTTATTTAACAGGTGAGTTGCAAACGATAATCAATTTAACTGTGTGCAGTTTGACAAATTGCAAGTCATAATGTGTTTAAGTGTGATATTTAAAAATTAGTGAAAATAATATTACTTTTATTTGGTAATTAATAGTTTATTGTTTAATTACTTACATTTGACGACATAATGAAAATTAGATGAATTTTACGATTTCTAATTTCCAAATCTAAATCATCGTCTTTGAACGCATTATAGTTCGCAGTTAACGAAACTGCAAACAATTAAATCTCTCTTTCTCTGTACTTTGGATATGTTACATTTATAATATATAACAACGTGTACCTATTTTTAGTATAATAAATTTAAATATATATCAATGATAAGGAAAATCAACGCACTTGTTCGACTTAATATGTTTGAATCTATGAAACGCTACATTATGCTAGCACAGTTATGAAAGACAAGATTCTTATTTGCTTAACATCGTTGAAAATGGTAATAAAAATTTCTCCGATTTAGACAAAATATTCAGTTGCAACAGATTCATGAATGCTTAACGATTCGTTAAATTTATTGTAATTATATAATCATTCATGATATCCTTTTATGAATAGATATGTAAATGTAACTTTTTAAATTCGCTTCTTATCTAGAATAATAAATTATTTTAAAGCTAGCGTATCGTGACTAGTAGTATTTATTTCTTACAACGGGAGATGACCCGTGAAAGGTGAATATTGTTTTCAGAAACATTGCTCACGAGTTAACTATGCTCGCGACCGCGTTAAGAATTCACGTCACTTAACAATTACCAATTTCATACGTTCACCTGCAACCACCTACGCTAACATTAAAGTCGACTGGCATCGACAGGTACGCGAACAACTTTGAATACTAGTCTGTTATTACCAATATCATTTATTGTGTTTTTTATAATGTAGGCAAGGCCAAAAGTGTTAAACATCAAACGATTTAACCACTGCCATTTTCTTGCCCTTAACAATCTTTTAAGCGGAAATGAATTGCTCAATCCTTGTTAAAGTACTATATTTCAAAGTATAATACACCAAGTATATAACACTGAGATACGAAACTATTTCGTACAATAGTTTACGAATTTGTATAAAAAAAATTAATAATACGTATAATATTATTTATTATTTATTGTAGACAGTCATCCAGGAAATTTGTATTTTAATCCCTTAACCTACAATTACGGGCACAGCCTGTAGTACGATGATCGGGCCAAACGTAAATATTACGGGCACGAACGTAAGTCGTAGGTTAAGGGGTTAAATAAAATGCTTCAAAATTTCATTCAATTCAAGCGTAAAGTTGATTTGTTCTATACCAAGTTAATCACGAGCTGCGTTATTATCGTCTTAATTGTGTTACGTATTATGTTAAGAAATATAATATACAGGGTGGTTGGTAACTGGTGGTATAAGTGGAAAGGGGGTGATTCTACGCGAAAAAAGAAGTCGAAGATATAGAATAAAAATTGTTCGCTTAAGGCTTTGTTTTCGAGAAAATCGACTTTGAATTTTCGATGGGTACGCATGAGGTACGTTATAACGGATCTCATTGTAGATCGTTCTCTCGATGGAAAAATTAAAAAAAAAATTTTTTTTAAATTTGTATTCTATATTTTCGACTTCTTTTTTCGCGTAGAATCACCCCCTTTCCGCTTGTACCACCAGTTACCAACCACCCTGTATATATATACATATAAAACATAACATTGTATAAGATAGAACATGATGTACAAAATGTAAGAAGTTGCAGAAACATCGTTCAAAATAATTACAGGATCTCATCTTACATAGCAGGGGGACATTATTATTACATAATAAAAATTTATTCAGCGTATAGTAGTATCTACATATCAGAATAAAAAACATACTAAGAAAAATATTTAAAGAAGCGAAATAACCAACGGTATCTAATTCGAAGATTAGAGACAGACGTTTGTAATGATTTTACAATTTATACGTAAATGTATCCATAAATTAAACTTATAGTAAATTATGACAGGGCAATAGTCGATAGAAATTCTGTAAAGTTCAATTTTAACATCAACTCTTAATATTTACCTCTTACCGTGTATCCTTGTTCTACGAAGGAACTCCAAGATATGTACATTAAACTAACAACTGCGTGATGTAGAAACTACAGACATAGAATTCAGCAGAAGACACTATCGTTTGCGCTTAATATCCTTAACGAACGGGTAAATTGAATTGGATAATCAGAATCGACGTACAACAACTGCGCGTTAATTGACATTGCATGCGAAATCGGATTCAGACGCGTATGTATGTATTGTACGTATGTATATGGCGCATTTAGAACGGTGGCCAGTAACCGCGTTTACCGGCAAATAATTGTTGGCCTTAATTAGAAAAAGCATATTTCTTGATTACAACGTTAAATGCAAATCTCGCGAGGAATCAACGTTCTACAGTTAATACACAGTGAAATTGTGAAAGTCGATTAGATTTTTCAATGCACGAAAGATAAAAATTGACTTGATGAAGATGTTTCGACAACTACGTTGCATGAAAGCGTGCATTGAGCAATTTTTAAAGAACATGAATTTCCAATTAATTCTAGTAAAATTGCATTTCCAACGGTCTATCCAACTTTTTAAAGCAATACCTTTTTTTGCAATAGGGAAACTTAATCTTGCGACTACGTTCGTTCGTCGCTACGTAATGCTCCATACTTTCAATGTATTGGGTTATTCGAAAAATTCCTAACCTTTTTAGTATGAATTTCTACGTAATAATAAAATATTCAAACAAATACGGTACTTAGTTGGATACCAAGGACAACTAAGAAAAGATATCTAAATTTCGTTAACGGAGCAGATTTCTTTTTCCCAATGATACAATATCGAACTTAATATGTATGAGAAATTTTTATTTGCTGTAATTTTTGTAAAGTTTATTCGGAAAACGGAGATAAAAAATGTAATTTTCTGAAAGCTTGTAAGAACTATCTGAAGGAATTCATTAAAGAAGAGGTGGAGAAATTTAACAAGAAATGATTCATAAAATTATAAATGACAAAACGTCTAACTGTTGTATCTATATCTTCGTTAAGTTTCTCTATGAATTTTCCGAGAAACCTAATATATTTTATTATTGCTCATATTAGATTAAAAATGTGAAAGTAGTTGTAATTCTTAAGAATTCTCGTGTCTTACTCATAATTCTCTTTCTTATAATGATGTTTAAAAGTATTATGAATGTATTTGAGGAAATATCACATTCATCTCGATGATTAATATTAATATTAATAATTCATAAAACGTGTTTGTCAACGTCTGAAGAAATTCGAATTTCCGATTTGAAGTGCAGTTTATACAGTCAGCTCGGTTAAATGCAGTTTCCTTTGGAGATGGATTTAACGACATCCACGTTTTTAAAATGTGTAAAAAGGAGGCAATAAAACAGTCTAAAAGAATTGCACCGACGAATAAAGTCCAGTTAATAATTTCCATTTGACAATATTACATTTCCTAACGAAATTGTTTATCATACGACGCACAGTACGTAACTGGTTCTACAATTTCTCTACTACAGAGTTTACAGTAACAAAACTATTAATTGAAAATAATTTAAAACCCACAGAGGTAGAATCTGTTATGATAGTAATTTACTGCATTAAGGTAATGACGTACAACTAGGTTCTACGATCAGTGGATAGAATTCTACTTTAAATTTGTTTGACGCGAGTAAATATACGACGTGGCCTGAAATAATAGGAATTTTGTCCGTTACCGCTATTATTAAATCCTGAATCACTTAGTCGTACGACAAGAATACTCACAATAAGACAAGTTCTCGTTTGGACGAGCATTAAGGCGTATTCATTTTCAGTAATGAGATACAAAATGCAAAAGCAAACCGTACAATTTTACGAAACTCGTCGACCATTTCGTTGCAGCGAATTTGTTGCAGACGATCAAAACGATTCTGTGCTTCGATAAACCAGCAATCGGTCAGACTAATGGAACTGTAATAAAAACAAGGCAAAAAAAAAGAGCGTAACGCATAAGATAAAAATTCTACATGGTATACAAATAATTTCGTCACGCTAAATGGCGACAAATTATAATATGCGACTCGTGAGGCGTTAGAATATATATACGAAAAGATTAAAAGTAATAATTCAGCGATAGATTACGGAAGGTTATCTCTAGACAGAAATAGTAGCCTGCACTACATAAACGTACTTAAACACGTTTCCATAATTGATACAGTTAATTTCAAGCCGCTGAATGACCAAACGTCACAACAGACAATGCGATTCGTGTTTCCAATACGATAACCTTATCTGGAGGTTTATTCAAAGCAACGAGACAGCAGAGACTGACGGACTTTTAAGAAATAGTTTTCATACGTATCGCTTGGTCGATGCTTGACAATAGCAATTTCAAAGAAAATACAAGTCCTCATTGTTCGTGAAGAAAACGAAACACATCGAGTAACCCGCTTATCTCGCCGACCGCATGGCAATTATAAAGAAGATTTGTAAATGAACTCTAAAAGAACAAACAGTCTTTAGCGCGATCTAGCTGTATTATTGTTAACGAGCATCTTGACAAACTTTCGATCCGAAACAAAGAACTCCTGATTTGTCTATCTTGCTAATTATAGGCGAAAAACGAACGTTAACGCGCGACTTTATTTAACCCTCTCAGAAATCAGCCTGCCACAGGCATTCTCCTTTCCCAGAGTGCTTCTCACGATCTCGTTCGTACGTACATATATACACATCAAAGTGAGTTTCATCGACGTGAAAAACGTCGCTCGACGAACGAGGAAAAAACATACAGCTGTATGTAACGATACAACAACATTTGAAACTGAAACATCTAAATCTAAAAACTAAAAGAAAAAATCTAAATACTAAGGATGAAACTGAAAGAAATTAAAGGAAACTAAACATCGATAAGGAACATCTTTATTTAGTCGTAGACTAATCGGGTAGAGAGCAACGATAATGTTCGATAAATCACCGAAAAATATACGCACAATATCAGACATAATTATTGGGACGATAATGGATTCCGAATTAGCTCCCGTCGTACGATTGTTGTTCGAGATGACGAATTTATTTTTGAAAGAACGGATGAATGGTATTTTTCTGTTGCGAAACGAAAACAACTTTGTTCGACGTTGGATTAGGAAATTTTATTTAAATTCTATTAATGTATCTTTTGTCCGTTGATAATGATCGAAATTACATTATAATGTAACTATAAATTTAGTTGGTAGAATCGGGTCACTCGGTAAGCGTTAACGTTACACTAGCTCAAAATATTGTTTTCAACTTTTCGGTCATTTTATATTATTACATTCTGCTTTATGATATCACGGTTACGAAAGGGAATTCCAAAGATTTGCTTAATACTTTTTATCGTCGCTATTCCTTCCTCCATCTAGATGCTGCAATTATATGAATTATTTATGAAACTCAGCGTAATAGTAACGTGAAAACGATCTTCTTTAAATCATAGAAATTCCACTTTACGCTTCTAATCCTTATAATGGGTTCCTATAAAATATCTATTATTCTAATAACTTTTTCGCACTTTGATAAAATAATCTGTAGATTATTTTATTTCTATTTTCCAATAATACGACATTTATTCAACTTTTACATAATATTTTATTGCTTCATCCTTAATGGGTTAACGTAATTATGGGAACTATGTTTCTTTACGATTATTTAATGTTACGTACTCATATGGCTTTTGAGGACAGAACAAGTAGGTTTCATTTTGTTGCTTTTAAAATATTAATAGGTTAATGCAGCCAGAACCAAGCAAAAACTCTAACAACAAAAAACCATCATAATGATGTGTTTCAGATAGTTTGTTGATCGTATCTATTACATCATGAGTAGCCAGAAACTGGTACTAGTTCAATACAGACTACAGTTAAGTTTAACGCACCATAACATGTTTCCGTCTAATATTATACAATTGATAATCGTACGTAACATAAATTAAAACAGTAACAGATAAAATTACGCTATTTAATTAGCTAAGATATCAATTATATTGAATCTCATTAACCAACATTATACGGAAGTTTACTTGTATAATAACTTACCACAGTTACTAAAGGTATTTGTACCTGTTTTTAAACGTTATATTTTTATTTGTTTTTCATAATGTTTATAAACTCTTTACATTTGTAAATTTATTTGTATAGTTGTCCAGCTAGAAGATCTAAGTTTATCGAGAACGTTCGCTCAAAATATCAATATTTGATATTGTCAAATTAAAGATTTTAATTTAGCAGTGGTCCTTAGCTGGAAATTATATGCTGCTTCTCAAAACAAAGATGTAAGTTTATTGAAAGTTTTGAGTTGTTTTTCAAATTTAAGAAGCACAAACGAAGTCTATCGACAGAAAATTATGTTTCTTGAAAACCGAAGACATAAATTCATTGAAACAGTGTTTTGTTGTTCCCAGATCTAAAATCTAAATGTATCGCAAATCTTTCATTCAAAATGGGTTTGTTTCGAGAAACAAAGATATAGGTTTATTGAAAACTTTTAGTTACTGTCAAATCTAACATCTAAATTTATCAGAATATTTTAATTCAAAATTACATTGCCTGTCAAAAACAATTTCGTTTAAAATGACACTCAAAGCTAGTATTTTCTATGAAATCTACTACGAAAAGTACGTAAATATAGACAATATTTTATAAATGATTATACAATCGAAAAATAATATGACATCATACGACAAAAGAAGCTAAAGATATAGAATAACATTTTTTCATTTGTTTGTGACAAAATTACGCGCTATCTGTTGAATACGTATGCATTTAACTACCCTCTGTCTAGACTTGATGATCCTATCGTAGACTAATATCTCTACGTATTTGTGTTTACTGTATTGAGTAACGAGGAACGCACGATAAAACAATTTCTTCACGCACAATAAATTTTATTAATTTAGAAATTGTTGGAAAAGCGTTTCTTATTCCGGTGAATACAAAATTTTGCTTTTCGTGCCATATTAAATTTCTATGAACCCTTTCTACTTTTTTTCTAATATTTTATTTTATCAAATTTTTTCTTTTTAATTGCTCGGTGCTTTAACTTCTTCAGAGTGGCTTAATTGATTTAATACGACTGACATATAATTATGAAGTATATTAAATATATAATTATGTCGAATATAAATACATATTATTTACATAATCGCGATTCTACTGCAATGAAACTCAACAATAATTTTTCCATAAGCACTTTTTAAGCATATTTCAGTTAATTGAAGAAATAGAAACTCTGAAACTCGTCGTTTGACGGATTTATTAAATCTGGAATAAAATATACAACTTCAAATACGATCATTTGCTGAAAAAGCACATGTATACGTTTACTACAACATAAAATCGTTTTTATTCTCTTGTACACTATATTACATCGTAATTAATCATTATTCGATACAAAGTATTTAGATGATATTCGCGTGTATTTTTGTGCTTTGACCTATATATATAAATATTCCAGAAACGTCTTTGGTTCTAAGAATACCGTACCGGAAGGGTTGAGGAACGGTATTTAAATTCGTACACGATATTCAAACCCACTTAACTTCTGCAACCGCAAACAATTCAGCATCATTTCATACATCCTTGAAACCGGTCTCGTCTATGCGCACCAAACCGGGCCAATAACCTAAGTCTTTGCTGTTCCAGTGAACTACATAAACCTTCCGTCTTAATGCTTACGTCTCAAACGTAATCCTTACTTTCCCCGACGCATAAATCGCTGCAGCCAATCACGAACCAACCCTAACCTACTTCCATTCGGTTATGTTAAAATTGCTCGGAAAGGGTTATTTGACTCGCGTCAACGTTCAACGTTGATCGAGTGCAAAGTGTAGTCACCTAACAAAAATCACTTGCACTTAGAAACAAATACAACGCACAACATATATTTTGGCAGATTTTTTATGTAATATAATGTAAATATAGGCTTCTGTCTACAAAATATTATATTCGCGTGTATATTGCCAACTTTTTGCCCCGCTTGCTTGCTTCCTCTTTATCTGCGTTTTTTTATCATTTTCAATAACATTTTTAATATTAATATCACATATCCAAGTTACTCAGCTTTTGACTTTTTTCTAACATCCTTTAATTACCTAATACCTGATTAATAGAACGCTTATCGATCCAGTTATCTGAACACGAAACTATTATTTAAACGACAAATCATCGATAACGGAACGGAAAAGGATTTCCTATTACATAAACTGCTCTCTCCTCCGACAATTTCAGATAAGTAGAATCCTACCGTAAGAAAATCGCACGTTCTATCATTTAGAGCGCTGAAGATCGTAGCGATATAAGTCAAGATCATTGGAATTTGAATTTAGTCACGTGCTCGAACGTCGTCCCTTTAATTTCCTAATAAATTATTTCGTGATCTTATTCTTTGCTACGATACGTTTTCATCGCTCGAAAGAATATAATAAATTTTGCGTAACAGCAAACGCAGAACACCGTTTTATGAAAATTAGCGATACTATTAGCGCGTCTATTTCATGGCTAGAAACATAAATCTGGCGAATCGTACACGGTCATTGCAACGAAATCGTATCGAAATCGTAACGACGTCGAATCACTCGGCGTGCATTACGGAAAGTAGCACATTTCAGTTGCCTTAGGAAAAAGAACAAATCTATGTTTGATATGTTTCAACGTGCGACTGCCTGTTTGGCCGCAACAGAGTCATCGCACCGTGCGCAGACTAATATTGCCTGACGCTTGAGTTTGAGTTATTGTATTTATTTCTTCAGGTAAAATTACCTTGTTATGGGTAGCTTTGTATAGGCCATAGATATTCTAAAGATATAACATAACCTAGTAACTGAAATAGATACGGAAAAAGGGTCGCAAAAACTAGCACTTTATTTTTACAAGAGTCTAAGCACTGAAACCACCAAATAGCTGTGCAATTTTGAGCAATTCGCATCAATCCAGATAGCTTTATTTTTAAAACCGAATTTCAAATATTCGTTCCAAAAACGACTGTCTTTGAGCGTGTCTATTCAGAAGCGTCGTCAAATTTTTGTAATCTCTTCATTACAAATCTTAAGTATGCGCTTTTCTCTACATATACATGTAATACATAAGACAATTCCAAAGATAAGTGGTATTCTCTAAGATAACAAAGACTTCCACGTACACGTCTTTATAAGCAAGTAGCTTTTATTTAATTCTAATTAAAGATCCTTACAGATTTAGAAATACAAAAAGCGCAAAAGTAGAGTAACTGAAAACGATCAGAATTATAACTTTTTCGCTGTTAGGCAGTCATTTTAAAACACTGTGCATGGCAGGGATCCGCGCCAGGGCTAAGACGCGCGATCTCGTACGCTGAATTGAAAGAGCAGAGGAACCAGAGCCGGCGTATTTCGGCCAGAGCCGGTTCAAGGTGGAAAGACCGTGTTGCGCGTTTGCTCTGTTTGGATTCGGGCGGGCGCAGTATCGGTGGCGGCGGCGGTGGCGGCGGCGACGGCAGCAGGTGGAAACGCTTCTGAAGCGGAGCCGACGAAGGTGGAAGTGGCGAAGCGCATCGAAAACTGGTTTGGAGCGGGAGCTCGGCGGCGCGGCGGCGTGGCGCGACGCGACGCGGCACGGCACGGCGTGGCATGGCAGTTGGCGAAGTGGGGAACGATCCGTTTCGTGGCAGCCGGTGGGGGCAAGCTTGGCAGCGACAAGTGATGGTTTACAGTTATAGTCAGTCCGGATCGGGCGTTCGGTCAGCCGAGACTACTTGTGCCAAGCGTTAAGCTCCACAATCGATTCCGATTTGTCGAGCCGGTGTATTAAACGCGACGTCGCTTATACGCGCATACACGCGCGATCGCATCGAGACGAGAGAGTTTAAGAGTGAAGTGTCGTCGTCGTCGTCGTCGTCGTCATCACCGTCGTCGTCGTCGTCGTCGTCGTCGTCGTAGTCTGTCCACCCCTGTCGACGTTTCTCTACTTTGGCCACGCAACGAGCATCGTTCTTATCCAAGGATCGTACGTTCATTCTCGGCCTCGACGATATCGCTACAGTTGCACCGTGTGGCCGTGCAACTTTTTTTCAAACGAACGAGTTCAACCTGGACCACCGAAACCCTCTGTGAAACTTGACGAAATCGAATCGAGCACAATTAACGGTATATACCAGACTGGCGGAAAGGAAGATCCGCGTGGACGAAACGACAGCGCCGTGAATATGTGTACGTCATCGTTCGTGGGTTCATTGTGCACGATTAATTGGATACGGGCGCACGTATATCGGCCCGTCGTTCGCGTTTCTTTTTACCTTCCAGTTCGATTCTTTTCGCGTTTCGATCTCGCGCGACTTGCTGCCTTGCCTGCCTCGTCTCATACCGATCGTGAGAGTTTCCCGATGAATCGTCCCGTTCTAACTTTCTTCTCGTACGTTTATTTAGTCTGTACGCAACGTAAAAGAGAAACAATCTTCCCGTCGTCTTTATCAGATAGATCGTCAGAACATTCCGGATCGATAACCAATCGGAGAGCGCGAGAAATATTTCTCAATCGTATTGCACGACGAGTAAACGAACGAACGATTCGAGCAAACGACTATACTCTTTCGCTCGCCAATTCGATTCCTCAATTTGTTTCGAAGAATTTCTTTTGTATCGAACGCGCGACATCCGCGAGAAAAGCGACGCCTCGATGCGCGTAAGAACGCACGCGAACGAATACGGTCACTCTCGTACGCGGATGTGACCTCGTAACACTCGGCGAGGACTTCGAGACGATCACGATGGAAATGGGAAATGAAAACGCACACGCGGAGATAATCCGCCTCGTAGCGAGCGTTTCCGTCGCGTGCTGCATTTTTCTTTTCTTTCCTCGTTCTGCGCGTCCTACGCGCTCGCCAAACAAATACGCTGACTCAATGTACGTTGCGTACCGCAAGAAACAGGAATTCCCTGAAAAGCGTTCAGGCTCATGGGAACGAGTTTCGTTCACGCAACCAACGTTCGCGAAATTCCATACACGTGACTCGGAATAGCTTTACCAAACTCGTTATCTCCGAGCATCGTTCTTGAAAATCCAATGCATTATTTCTATCTTACAAACCTATCGAATTTTAATACTTTCGTTATATCGTTCGAGTTTCCACAGTTAGAGCATTTTGAGAAAAAGAGAAAGGAAGATTCTCAGGGATAAATTAGAACATAACACGATGTTATTTGTATTTAGGGTGAGAATGATAGTCGCCGATTTAAGAGGCTTAGAGAAAGAGGAAACGACTAGTAACGCGGCGAGAAGAGAAAATCACCTCTCGCGTTACATTGTTGAACTTGAATCTAACGTCAAACTCTAAATTCCCATTCGGCTCGTGTCGTCATCGTTAAATTCGATCGGAGCTGTTCTTTATTCGACGCGCGAAAGCTAGATTTCGTGGATGCGATACTACTCGCCGATCTTTTTCTAAATATAAACAAAAAGAACTGTACGAATATGCATAGAAACGATGTGAACAACATTTAGATCAGATTTCCGGTTTCACAGTGTTATCTAGAATACGAAGAATAAATTGAAATAATGAATTCGATGGTTCCAACTATCACACGATGTTAAAAGTTTTTTAAACGATCCACCGATATTCCAAAGGTGCGGCTCGATCACGCAACTATATAACTAAAAATGTTGAAACGTTCGTTCAGTTACACGATAATTCTACAGATGCCACAATAAGGATGAAAAAAAGCGAAAGGAAGCAATGATGGCAGGGAGAAAGGAGGAAAATCCCGCTAGTCGTACAACTCGTTTCTTTGCTCGTCTCCAACGGAGGTTCTTCTTCCATTCATAAATTCGAATCGACAATAACAACTCGCGGTGTTGTGTTGCTACGGTCGCGTATACGCGAAAACGTATTCCGTCGCGCGATATCGATTCACCACCTTATTTACGATCACTGAGAGAGAAATTAACCCTCTATAATTGCATAGTTGGTTATAGTTTTCCACGTTGATAAAAAAAAAAGTAAAAAGTTGCACGTAAATTATTTGATGGAAATACGAGAGTATAATAATAATAAAAGAAATATATATACAAATGTATGTGTAAAATAGAAGTAACATGATAACGTTTATATCAGATGTGAAAAAAAATTCCGTGCTTTTAGCTTTATGTTGTTTTACGATTTGTGTGTCTTTCGTTCTTAATCTTATCCTTGGTATAGAAACGACTAAATTAAAAATAACACAATGTATATGTATATTAGGCGTAGAAGAAAAATTCTGTACCTTTAATTTCATGTTCTTTTGTGAGCAAAATGTACTTTCCAATTCTTAAAAATTAAAATTATTTCTTATCTTCTGATTATTTCAATGTTTTCTTTTCCATTCTTTCGGTCGTTTTGACCCAGCTGTTTCTGCATCTCGAACCTTTTACGATCATTAGAACGCGATGTACGAAGGATTTGACGAGCAAAAGATTTTACTCAAAATCTTGTTTAAATAATCCCCGATATTGTTTCGTGTATGTTATATTATCTATCAGTATCATCGCCAACGAAGTATATCGTTCTTACAACTTCGATAGATAACTGCAGGAAGAACATACTCATAAATACACATTTTATCAGAGACAATTATATTTGCAATTATTTTTTTAATTATGTCAGAATTAGAATATTAAAGGATACGTTAAGGGAGGCACACGCCATAATATAAAACTAAATATAAGACTGAAGCACCGAATTTTTTTTGCATCTAATAGATACATAAATGAAGCGTATAACTTTCAACTCACATAACGTTAGAAAGCATTAACATTAGAACTATCAAACCAATCAACACGACTGCTATCGGATTTTTTCTTTTCGATAATATTAATATTTACTTTTACCAAGATAGAAACGTGATTTTATCGAATTTTTATTATCGATCAAAAACGCAGTGAATTTCAAAACTGCTTCTCCGTGAAAGACAGAAAATGCTACTCCTCTACTCTTCCCCTTTAGCCTTCCTGTATAACGTATTTAGGTACATATTAAAGACGATAGCTCTAACGTTAAAAGAAGGACGATAACATTCTGAGTTCTGAAAGATATTCTTTGATCCGTTGTTTTGCATGGCTGAAGCTCAAATTCGATAGCAGGCACGGCGCGCGTAAATTTCTTCTCACGACGACTGTTTGCATAAAAATATCTTGCCCGTGATCGTTACGCCGTCGAAAACTTTCAAACAAGAGAGAAATAAATCCCGTTTAAACGAGTTTGAACGTGGATTGCTAAATGTTGGCGATGCAAAATCGACCGAATCGAGAGAACGCGCAACAGGTCTCCCATCCGAACGAAAGAATTGTCAATTTTCTGTCGTTTCGTTCTCGCGGCTGCGAGATAAGCCGTGGAAGTCTTCTTTTCTTCCATCATAATACGCGATAATACGCGACTTTCACCTCGTCAGCCAATATAATTTCCACGTGTTGCGCAGATAGTGCCTTCCTCCGCTGGCAATCGAAGGTAATTTCATCGGATGCCCGAGAGATCCAGCTGGGAATCCCCGAAAGAAACTCGAAGCACGAGTTATTGATCAACTCTGGCCGCAAGCGACAGGCAGAAGAGGAGGAGAAGGATTCGTTGGACGGAGGAACCTGAATGACGGGATAAAACTTGTGTCGGTCGAAGCGAGAAGGAAAAGTGTCGTGTGTTAAAACAATTTGGAGCGAATAAGAAGCAAAGAGGAAATATTTTTTCGTGAAAGAAGAAAACGTAATTAAAAGGAAACGCAAGAATAATCGAGAATTTATATAAAGTGTCAATTGGAAAGTGTCGATTGTTCTGCGTGGAAATAGGAATATAATAGAATTGATATATTTAAGAAGATTAGCAAACGGGATAATAAACGGATTCTTCGAGTTCGTCGAAGGAGAAAGCATCGATTTTCATCGAATTCGAGTGTCGTAGAGAACGAGAGCTGGTTTCTTCCATGGACGCGCGTCGAAGATAATCGAACGCACCTCAGCCAGGACCGCCGACATCCAAGGTAAATATAGCACCTGTTTTCCCGTCTTTCTGTTTCACCTTTAATGCCCACGCGTTTCTTCTGATCGAGCAGAAATACCGGTGCGTGCGTGCATTCACCTACGTTTGCATAGCAATGCGCATTTTTGCATCGCGGCCGTGCGCGAGCGCCAGTGTCTCGGCGACGAGAGAAAAAAGAGAGAGAGAGAGAGAGACAGAACGAAGAAAGAGCGAAGAATCGAGTGAGAAAGAGAAAAAGGCAACGTGTGCATGCGTCAGGTTTTCTTTTTGCTCGCGTATAGCGAAATGTAAATGACGTATGTTGCCATGATACGACATTATTCCTTCGTTGACAACGAACGTAACGATTTCGTTACACGAGTCGATCGAACTCGCTTTCCATCCTACCGTTGTCGCCAAACATTTATACATACTTTTATTCTCGATTTGTCACGGCGTTACAATGAAATATAAAAGCAAGATTACGCGGTTTCTTGATAAGTTCGCCGTTCAATCGAAGGTTATCGTTCGTTTGGTAATTACTATCGGCGGCAGTTCGATCATTCATTAACCGCGTCTCGTAAAACCTTGCACGAGAATGTCCTCGGAACATTTTCTCTCTCCGTCTATCTCTCTCTCGCTCTCTCTCTCTCTCTCTTTCTCTTTCTCTTTCTTTCCCTCTGTGTTACTATCCGTTGGTTCTTTCTGAAATTAAGCGAGCCAGCGATCAAGCCAACGAGCGAACTTTCGTTTCACGAACGAAGCTGTGTTTACGGGAACGATTGCACGTTGCCCCGCTGTTTTCCGGTGTATCTGACGTTTCGAAAAATCGGCTCGCGTCGCCTTGCCGTGCCTGCAATCTGCTCGACTTTCTCCGCAGCGGAGCGGCTTAGATGAGCGACGGAATTTGTTACGCGGAGACTCGCGTTAGAAATTCAGAAAACGGGACACATTACTTATACAGGTACAGAATACGACGGCTCACGAAAGTACTTGAACGCTTGTAGAAATTTTTTACGAATATATTATGTGTGTCGTAGGGAACATTTTGAAATTTCATTAGCACTGTTATGAGAGTACACTATCACGATTACATTGGAAAAGTTCAACATAACATAGAAGTTACAGGATATATATACCAAGCGTTACAAGCTTATACAACGGCTACAAAAAATGTTTGCGCAACACTGTATTTACATAGCGATCATAGTTATCATACTTACTATTTTACTATTTTTATATTATTAGCTTGATAACGGAAAAGTGTTTCATTGAAAAATGGGAACACGTGCAAGTAATTCTTGTAGACACTGTACTTTGCAAAGATCATCGAGATATTTAAACGGACAATTACTAATTATATTAGTAAACTACGATATTTAGTGAGATTAATTATATGTTTGAAACTTCTATGTACGCTGTATATTAATTTTTTATTAATCTTACGTGTATGTTTGTGCCTTTTATATTCGTTTCCGGATTGATTTCAAATTCTATCAACATAATCACAATAGACGTGCTTCGTTATAGCGTTAATGAAATTTCAGAAACTTTCATATAACACGCGTGATACGTTGATTAAAATCTTCTATGTCACTGCGGATGTTTGTGTACTTGCGTGAGCCAGTGCATATTTTGAGTATATTCGTATGAAAAGTGGTTTCATATATTCGTATTCTTCTGCAAAATGATCTTTAGAACAGCGTAACAGGACTTTTGTAGGTAAAAAAAGAGAAACGTGGATGAAATGATATATATATATATATACTATAACTATAAAATAACATAAGATTTGGAATTATAAAATATCGTTAATAACGAAGTGCCATAATTCGTTTTCAATAAACACTTGGACGATGATCATTTCGTTTCGTGTATTGCGCACTCTGTTCATATAAAAATAATTCTATAACCAGGAGTTTCGTTGTTGAAGTACGGTTTTGGAATCCACAATTATTGGCAATTCTTCTCTTTGCTTGGTGACTAATATAGTATTTCTAAAGATGGCATACTGTCAATGTTAAACTTCTTGTATTATCCACATTGATAAGGAAATAGGTATGCTCAGATTAGAAAATATCTGGAGAACAAAATGGGTTATTCTTCCAACATAACTTATCGAATGTTTCCGTAAACATAACGCTGTTATTGTTAACTATATTATCATACGTTTAAAACCTAACACGAGATTCTCGAAATTTATATTTTATTTGTTCACGTATTTTCTTACATTAGTTCGATTTTATTTATATCTTATATAACGACAAAAAAATAATTATTGAAATATTATCTTCCTTTTCTTCGTCAATAAATATTTAACGAAATTAAATATTATTTATTATTTAATAAACTCAAGACTATTTATTATCCGACAGCTGATATATGTAGATAGAAAATTGCCACTGAATTCGAGTACTTTAATACGTACAATCATTAATTATCGATAAGCTTTCTTATTGCTCCATTTTAATGCCCTCGATTTCTTCTATTGCAAAACATCATATTATTATAATCACAATTAAAGAAGAATTAAAAAAATATCAAATCTACTTAATGTTCAAATGCTAGTCAGTGATAATACAAACAATAAGATTCCCATTGAATAAGGAAGTTTACATCGATTAACACACTTGTGAGAATTACTCCCTGTAAAGAATCCGAATATGCATTCTCGTGGAACATGATTTAATTAAATTGACACACGTCATTGGAAACTGTTTCCCCGCATTGTATTATCGCGAAAACAAGCAGAAGGTAAAAGGAAAGTTTTTTGTTTAGTAGCTTGTGTTATCGTTTTTATGTGGAATTGTTATCGTTATCGCAAAAACCCAACTGTTTGTACAAACAAGAGCAACTAAGTAGCACGTAAGAAAAGTCAAATAGGCTTTCGAAGTATAGTATCACTCGGATAGTATTTACTATCGATATTAGAACACGACCAACCCATTAAAACGTACACAGGAAACGACTTTTGGCTCAGATTAGTCCCCAGGGATTTGCATATAGAGGCTATTCCTTCGCGCCGGTTCGAGGTACCAAACGAGACGAGTGTACACTTGAAAAGAAAACGTTCGTATTTCAATACACGCTGTTAAACATCGTAATTTACTGTTTACTAAAATTCCATTTCGTTTGATCAAACACCGTGAGAGCTAAGTTTAAGTTGTTCAGTTTGAAAAATTATTTTTGAAAATTTCAATATAGCAAAGCTTTTATCAAAATCTATACAAGTTTATATTAGGTAATGTAAATTTATTTATTAAAATTTAGTTGAATTTTAATATCATGATGTATGAATTATTTTGAACATAAAAGAAATATAGCAATGAGAGTAACAAACTTATGCATGAACAATAGGAAGGAGTATGTGCAATTCACATGATTACAACAAATTACGAACGTAATTATATATATAAAATTCCTATTTTTGTTTATCAGACGAAATAGTTATTACATATTATTGTTACAACTACGTAACCACTCTAATGCTTAAACAATAGTTACCTGTCGATACAATTACTGATGTCGTCCTATTTACATTCTTCAATACACATCTGCACTTCTATTTTTATATGAGCAAACGTTTATCAACTCGTTTCTCCGAATATTTTATCTTTTAAGAAAAATTCTATTGTACAGTTTGTTACGAAATAATGACTAAGTATTTCAAGCTGAAATTGAAGGTGGAAGGTAGCACGGAGAAGATGATAAAATTTCAGTTATCTTCAGTTTTGAAATCATAGGGCATTTTAACTAAGGAGGACAAAATCTAGTAAGGTAGAGTTATTTTTAAGTCACCTAAGCTTCTACACCTTAACATTCGATCTTCAACTTTGCTCAGTATAATCAAACTTGCATGTGTATTATGAAACGCCGATATAATATGTTAACCTTTAACATATATTATCCTATCTATCTTATATACATATTAATCTTTAATATATCGTAAAAACGAAAGAAGATATCGTCTACTTTAAATATAGCGAGAAGAAGCATCAAAAGCCAGAAAATGACACGAATAACCCTACGATAAAGTTGAAGGTAAAAATAAATAACCTCCAGAAATAAAGTGACATACACACTGAATTGATAACTATAATACAATCGAGAATATTAATTTCAATTGAACGAGTTTTCCTTTACACGAACAAAAGTTATATTCTCGTAGAAATAAATATAAAAAAAAAAAATAATTATATATATATATATATTTGTCAGACTGTAAATATAAGTACAAGATATATTTCATTGTTTAGCACGCGATTAATGACGAGTTAAAATAGTCTGGCTTTTAAATGTAGATCGCTTAAAAGTGATTCATAACCGAATTTGTCGAATTACAACACGAATCACTCAGCTCGACTCAAATATCCTTCTGACCCAAATATAACCGCAGTCTCAATAGCGTCCGTTCTATCCGTTATATTAGTAACATTTCGTGTTTTAATAATTCCGCGGTCATCACACTTTCTCTTATCGTTTCACTCGGTTCCGTCACTCCGATTGAAGCGACACTCGTCGTTGCTCGGATTACTGATACCTCGTCGTGGCACGTGAACGTCATCGTCGAACAAATTTCCTACTTTAAAAAAATGATGGACACGCGTTAGTGTACTTCGTCGTTCTATATCTAAAAGCCACTAATTATGACAATAATTAACTGCAACGCGCTTTAGCAATATGTGTAGAGTAAGTCACGGACTCCGGCCGGTTTTAAAATACTTTCGTGTCGCCGAGTGTCATAATAATAACGAGAGTCTAGGCCCGTAGTCAGGAAACCGCGCGGCCTGATAATATCTTCCATCGTTCTGCTTCCTTAAAACCATTTGTCGAAATGCGACCAAGAGGAAGGAGGGCGTGCTTGAATTTCGACCGAAAGTTGAAATTCATTCCACGACCGTCGTCGACTCGTCCGCTTTCACGAACGATTTGCTTGCAGCGAATAAAATCTTCACGGCGATTCGTGGAATTTTGACGTCGTTAAAACGAGAATAAATGAATGGTTTTTTCGACGCGCCACGTCGTTCCGGTTGATTCGAGTACACGTTGAGAATTTTTGATGGGAACCCATTTAGGTCATTCGCTATGATTAAATTAGCGGAGAATAATAAATTGATACTATTATTGCCTTATCTGATAACTGATCTTATTACCTAGAATAACAAATTGATACTATAAGTATTATCTTATACAGTTTGTCGAGAAAGTAAGGAATTTTATAACTTGTTTATAATCTTCTTTAAATATAGTGAAAATTTTATTATTGAAGTCTTTTCTTGGAACATTATTGTTCTGTGTTGTAAGTTTGGAAGTTGTTGGTATAAGCGAGATATAATTGATAATTTTAAATTAAAAACTAGCGTGTAAAATTACATCTACTTGACGATTGGCTATTTTTTCGTTAACAACTGAATACCGCGATCGAACAGTATTCGGCGATTAAAAATGGAAGCTTGTTGGCTAAAATGGCATTCGATTCCAAAAATACTTCTTCCGTATTTCATTAAATGTACAAAATTCCGCAATTATTGCAGGCAAAATGGATTTTTCCGAAAGGGAAATAGTCAAATTTAAATTATTTTGGAAATTAAAAAGATATATAATAATTATAATTGTATAATTATATTAATTTAATAATATATTATTAGTCTACGATATAGCATATAATAATTTATATTTTTTGTAAACCTGTTGGAATTACAAATAAAATTTTATGCAAATATACTTACTGATTTATATTATTAATTCGACATATGAAAATGAAAACAGACGTTTCAAATTTAATATTCTTCTTTTCGGTAGACGTGTGCTCTTTAAATTCGTTTCACGCCAATAAAATGTAGTAAAATCTCTCACAAGAAAAAACTTATAGGTAGCTAAATATTCGCAGTGCAGCGAACAATGAAATAAAATGATGTTTATGAAGATAAAGGAATTCTAGAAGCAAGCGGATGTGACATTCTTTGGTTCGCTGTTCCGTGTGCTCTGTACACTTAATGGTTAACTCGTTGAGTGTGTCGTGTTTTTATCAGCGTGACGTTATCTTTGACGATATTGATCAAAGCTGAAAATAATCCATTTATTGAAAAAGTCCTTAACGCAGTGTTTCTGGATTGTCTCCAAATATATAATATTCGTTCATTTATTAAACGGAACCTTTATGTTTTCTTTATTAAACAATCCTTTTAGCTATCGTAATTTTCGTAAAAACGAAAATCTTACATTTTTCTGGCTGGAAAACTACTGGAGCAGAGATTAGAATGTGAAGAGCCGTATACCATAGAATGAAACTGTATTTCAAGAAAAGTTTTTTATAATCCAGCGAGATTCAGTTCTGCGTGAAATTATAATATTCGTTTTCGACGTATGGAATTTTTTCAAAAGAGAGTATTAAATATTTGGAAGAAGAACTTCGGTAACATTCCACGTGAATGAACTCACAAACCGGATCTTTGAGGTGAGAAAAACCACTATTATTTCCTGTCAGCGAAAATATATTTTTAGTGAAAAAAAAAAAAAAGAAAAAAACGTCATCCGATCGATAACATTGAATATCTAGCTAATTTTCTGACTATTTCTATTCCTTATTTTAAATAAATTCGAGTTCCTTCGACGATATTTTCATAAAATATTCGACTCGTCGAAACATTTGCGTTTTAGTAGCTGTTTCTTCAGGCGTGTCGTGTTCGGAACAGTTTCGCATTGTGAACATGGTGCTTTCTAAAATTCCACTTACGATGCTAAGAATTATCCAAATAACTGTGCACAGATATTGTCGAAACTACGTATTCAGAAACGTAATATATTATTAGAGATGCTATCCGATTCTAAAATATGTTGAGAATCTCAAGCAACGATTCAAAGATATTCAAGTTCAGAAATTCGTTCGATGTTATCTCCGCAGCATTACAAAATTCTATTGACAAATATCGTCTAGAAAATAATTGAAAGGTTTTATTTATACGCAAGAAAATGAAAATGCCAGATAATTGCAAGCTACTGTGTAACATTCCAAGAAACATTTCTCTTTCGATTAGTTTGTACACTACAGTTCAGAACTATCCTAATACTTATTTATTTTTTCGAAACTGTGTACTTTAATAATAAATAATAATTTAATAATGTATACGTATAAATATTTATATAATTATCAAAGAAATAATAATAAATAATTAATAATAAATATAAATCAAACTGCAATGAATATTATTCTTTGTAATCATAGTATGTAGCTGCATAGAACAGGATATTAAATTAAATTTGGACTTTCGAACGACAATATGAAACAATAGAACAGACGTTTGTAATTGATAAACTTTATAAAACTAGTTTGTCGCTGGATAGCTGAAGTATTAGATTGTCCGAAATGTTTCTTTCGTTTTATAAGGAAATAATAGACGCACAATATTTTCTGTTTTACATTAGTTCATTGAATTATGCACGAATATAGTAATAGAAATAGAACGAAATGGATCATACTTAATTCAATAAAATACTACAAAACCGAAATTGTTGTTCATCTATTATCACCTTATGAAACGAAAGAAACTTTTCGGACAACCTAATACTTGCTAAGAAATCTGTTGTTCTTAATTATTTATAGATATTTAGACGTAGTCATATACGATTCAATCGTACACAAGCAGAATAATATTTACAAACTGGATTTAAAAGTCGCAACCAAAGAAAAACAAAGGCATGTGACGTCGAGAATTCCCACTCCCAGGAAGTGAGGTAGGAACGATACTCTCGAAATCATTGCTAATCTCACATTGAAATTTTACGTTTCTACGCGGATATGATATCGTAATGTCTGCAATTTGTCGAGACGAGGCATCGCTATACGAACAAGTACGTTCCTCGAAGAGATTCGAAATAACGAGGCTTAAGTAAATACTATAGTACGCGAAAGAAATTTCGTTTTTAACTAGCTAACTTAATCATAACAATGAAATTAAAAATTAATAAAGACAAAGTTACCTTCGTCGATTTTATTTCGTGGAGATGCGAGAAGGATACAATTTATTCTTATCGGGAACGACACAGTGCATCAAACGGTAAATAAGCGAATAGATGAGTAAAAAATTATTACACCAAGATTATGGTAATCTGAACGAGTTCACTCGCCTTTCTAAGTTGAGAAATTAAAAGAATATCACACTGATATGATATACATACTTTGAGAGTTTGCTTGTCCGAAATTTACAAATCGCATTTAAAAGTTATCGAGAATCAAGTTAAAGATAACATTTTCTGTAATTAATCGTAGTTGACTAAGACTTGCAGAATCATTCACGACAATTTTTCCACGAACACAATTATAAAAATGAAACACAATCAGGTATTCATAATAATATTTAATACGTCTGTTTACGTTCCACTTTTATAATCGTATCCATAGAAATACGAATTTGCGTAAACATCTGCAATTTACTTTCTAGGAATATCCAATGCAGCATGCGAAACATCATCATCGAGGATTCTGACAGTCTTAGTCAACTTATGATTAATTATAGACAATCGTAAACTTACATACTCATAATGATATTTAATAGGTCTAACTTCGGATGTTTTATAACATTTGTGCATATAAAACCTACATATCTTTGCACATAAACATTTTTCATACATATACAAACATCTAGCCTATTAGTAAACACTCACCTACACGCAAGCAATGTTCCACGAAAAACTTCTATATGTATATACCACCTAGCTGATGTCCCATCATGTGCCATTAATTTTACGTGTTTTTAAAACGCTACACGACCGTATTATATCGCCGGCATACGAAACGTCGCAAAAAGGGGATCAAGTCCCACGAGTTTGCTGAATTTTCGAGCCAGTTTGAACCAGCCAGTTTCTTTTTCCCGACTTGTTTCGCCAATATACCGGCTACATATACAACACGGATAAATATCCCGACATGTTTCACCAATAATATATATACAAATGATTCCTGGTGTGCAGATAATAATGTGATCCGGTGCATTATATCGCTAATGAATAGACACACGTCCAACTCCGAAGGACTTGACACGCGGCGCGACTTAGATAACTCCGGTAACGTAACGTTCACACAACAGAGTCGTGTGTGTTCGGTGTAATGGTCCCACGTGATACACCGTGTCCCCGTCATTAATGAAGTCGCAGAATGTATTCGCATTGGGTGCCATTATACGCGAGCTTCGAGCATGTACTCGGCCGTGAGCAAGAATGCTTCTGTGAATGTCGTCAACAGAACCGCTGCGGTCTGAGGTCGATGACGGCGCAAAAAAAGAAAAGAAAAAAAACAGAGGGTAAGAAAAAAAGCGAAGAGAAGATAAAAAGTAACGACGACGAGAGAAGAGTAATCATTTTCTTTGACCGTAAAGAAATGACGTTTATAATGTCAATGGGAATATCGCAGAGGAATTTCTTTCTCTCTTTCTTTCGATTCGACCGAGCCGCAATTCATCCAACGCCGATGGTGTTCGACGAACAGAAGGATGTATTACCAATAGATTCGACGAAGATTAATATCGAAGGATGCTCGAAGGCATCTCGCGAATCGAGCCATCGAGTCAAGTTGATGTCTCAGTTGAAGTGCACGCTGAAGATCTTATTGTGACACTCGATAAAGCGTGTAAGACTCGCCGAGTTTAATTGCCTTTTTCGCGTGTAACGATGCTCGATGCTCGGTGGCTCTCTGCAAACGTGTTTTTAAACGAGGAATCTTGCATGTTCATTCGGAAATCGCTTCCAGACATTTCGATGGGAGATGATGACATCGTGTTAGACTTTTATTTGGTGTTGTAGTTTTCTATTATGTGTGACTTTCATAGTATTGTGAAATTATCTTGTACGGGATAATCGAGTGATATGTGTATATATAGAAAAAAAAGGATTCGAGACTGATTTACGAAATAGTAAATAATTTACGTTGGTTTATTATCGAGTCATTAATGTTGTATAGATTAATTCACGTTAATCTAGTTAAGAAATAGTTTCCTGTCTAATGAGTGGTATTTTTAAACCACTTGAGCAAACTTACGATATCGTTCGTGAGAGAGAATGTTTGAATTTGTAAAAAATAAAACTCTAGGATATCACGAAATTGTCATACTTTTAAAAAGAAAATTGTAAAGTTGAAATTTTCATGGGATTTTTCAAGAAATGGAACGACGAAATCCTTTCTAAATAAAATTTCAACCAGCCACAAGGTAATTTTCTTTCTGAATGACAGCTCTTTTCCTTTCCATCTTTCACACGGTTAACCTTTCTCGAGCAAGAATATTTCACTGAGAAAAAAGGATTCGCAATATTCCACTTCCTGGCTAGCTGGAATCCACGTTCTCTGTGTCAATATGTACGTAGCCTGTGCAATTATGCTTCTACACTAGATTCTATGGAAATAATAGGTGCCTTCTGCAAATTTTTATTGCACTGTACCAGTATGGAACGCTACACCAGCCAGTACATTAGAAACAATTACGATAACAGATTATAATGTGCAATGTATAATTATTTTCACATGATCGTAAGTAACTCGCTAACGTAACAACATCGACAGTCATGAATTTCGCCAGTATATTATTTCGTAACTTACTGCCGTAATTATTTATTAGCTCCGTTTATCCTATGTAAAACGTTTAAAAATTATCGTATGAAATGTTAAAACTCCGTTAGCGTTAACTCTGTTCAGTGTTAAATACGTAGTTGGGAATATTCAGAGAAGAGTATAAAAACGCAGAATTATTACGAGTCAGTTTCCCCAACGAGAAAATCGAACTGGCCAATCCAGAAGAAAGCATCAGTCGCAACAGGCTTTCTCTCCATATTTTCTTCACTGCTTTTTCTCTTCAAAGTAATACTCGAACTTAACAAACGTTAGAACTTGTCTATTTCTTCAATTCTATACATATATACACTAGGAATTTTAATTACGACTGTGTTTTGATAATACTTGTACAACGTTATGTCAGTTTCTATATATATCTACATATATTTTTCTTTTGGATTTTGTAAACTCGTCGTTTGTGTTCGATAAAATAATCATTCGCATGTATGTCGTACTATGTACAATATGCATTTATGCCAATGCACGATATTTTTAGTAAATTCTCATAATATATATATATATCTATTAAATACTAGAAAAACATAATGACATCAATGAATTTTAAATTTAATTTGTCGATCGTTCTTATCATAGTATAATTAGATATGACGTATTAATTAAATAATATAAACCCGATAATAACAGTCTATCGAAATACGTACATGTATATATATCGTACTAATAATAATAATAAAAATACCATTTGGAAACCATCTTTCCCGATTCAAGCACACAGAAAAAATAGAGAAGAATGAAAAATCAAACAACATTATGAACATCGAGAATAATAATTAAAAAATGGTAAAAATCGTGATTACATCATTTTCTTTTGTTGATAATTCCTCGACCTATAACTATCCATACGTCGCGCCGGGTCGTCGCGTTGATACACACAATTACTTAATCGCAGATCGTAGAGCACAGCGAACGACGTAATTGTGTGCGAAGAATTCTTGGCATTGAATCAAGCAGAGTCAGGGAAAACGGGATATCCCAGTTCGATTATCTCTCGGTTTGCGTGCACGTCTCTCGTGCGAGTGGTTCTTGATTGTCCTGAAATGTTTATACATACATCCGTTCAAATTATCGGGAGATTCCCCAGTTTGTTTATCTGTTTGCTATGGCAATCTTCCACTGTTTACATTTGTACTTCCCCATTGATCTCCTTCTAAAAGTTCGACATTGTAGACCTTTCAAATTTTTCTATGTAGTTTTCCATGCGTTTTCGATCGATCAAAAAGATAGACAGACAGTTTAGAATTTCGGTACGCTTGGAATTCGACGAATGCTTGATACCGAAATTAGAATTTCTCTTTAGAAACTGTTAATATACGCGCAATATCGTTGCACATTTACCGTGCTTGCCTTTAGTTGACACTACGGATCGGTGGCTATTGCAACAACGAATTATCGAAATTCTTACTGCGTACCTTTGTCTTCTCGTAACTTACAGGAATTCACAGTTAGCTTTACCCACTTCATAATTGATATCGAGTTAACACGGTTACGCGTCGAACTGTTAAACTACTTACGATGGTTTACGAAAATATTTGAACACTTATCGACGAAAATTTTTTAAGAATGTTACTATTACACGTGTTATATGAAACTGTCTGAAATTTTATTAGCACCGTAATGAAACAGTCTATGGTGATTATGTATATACGTAGATTGGTAAAATTTCACACCAGTCTGAAAATGTGTATAGAAGTTACAAATTGCTTACTGCAAACCTAAATAAATCAAAATACAAAAGACCTAATATACATTACTAAAAGTATAAATTACAATTCTAATTCCTGTGCATCTTCAAAGTTTCAAATATTACCAAATAAACCGTGATAATTATGTCTTATTATAACGCTAATGAAATTTCAAAATGTTTTATATAAATATCCAAATATTTTCGTGTCATACTGTGTAGAAAAAGGTTGAGATCCTGCTATCTGACGAATCGATTCTCCTGAAATCCGATGTAGCCCAACGAATATTTCTTAACCTTATAGAACACACCTTGAGGTTAAGAGGCCGCCTATGCTATATGTCACGTTATAAAGTATACATTCTTTTAACTATATCCTTTTTCCAAGATATTTTGGACTGTTGATATTAATAAAATAAATATATATACCCTTGAATCTTTACGATTATTTTCCACGTGAAAACTTATAGAATAATATTAAGCTAAAGAGGTAGGGGTAATAGACCTGTCGACGGGCCCAACGGTGCACTGATGTGATTTTTCTTCACGTGTGCACTGATGTGATTTTTGTCCACGTGTGCACCATAGGATTAATGACTAACAACAGTCGACTTGCTCAAACGCTTAGCCATTATACAGCAACATACACGAGAAGATCATTTATTGCTCTGTTAAACCGCTTATACGATTACATAGAAAAAAAGACAATGACCTGCTATAAGTCAAGAAGATGAATTGATTCACCTGAAATCCAATGTAGTCGAACGAATTTCTTAATGACTAACAACTGACGACTTACTTAGACACAGCAATTAGCAACGTAATTGCACGACAAAATTATCGATTCCTTTCGCGATACTTTCTACGAATACTACCGGAACACAATCGGAGAACCGGACGTCTGAAACTCTAGTGACGATGAATCGGTGAATATCAATGATGGAATTAGCGGTATTTAAATATTTTGAAACGTTAAACGGAGATTAATGTTAGATCCGTGTACGATTACAGGGGGTCCAAAGCGTAACTTTCCTCAGGATAATGCGAAGCCTGGAGAGGTTATCGGGTAGCGATCAAGACTGCGATCAGGAGATGTATATCGACCTAGACGACGCTTCCGTCGATTCGCTTACCGGAAAACGAAGTCGCCACCATGTCGTTGGCGCGGAGGTAAGGACTTTTCTTCTATTTTCGGTGTAATTAAGTCCGACGTGCTAGCGGAGGCACTTCGAGGCCGGATAAATTAAATTCTACTCAAACTAAAATAGCCTGTGTTACTCGTTTCTTTGCGCTTGGGCACTTCTTATGGCATTGTGCAGGAGTAAAAATGCGAGAATACGTGAAAAAGTTGTATGAATGTACACAACAAATTATACATGTACATTGATGATTAAAAACATCGGCATAAATCGTGTTTTCCAATATTTTTAAGTTTTTTCCAAGGTACTGTGCAAGAGTAAACATAAGGACACGATAAAATTCTGTGAAGAAAGCATAATGAATAAAAATTCTCACATGGTGTATATCATATTTTCTTGGTATGATTTGTTACAATATGAAATTTAATAATTTATACGGATTGATTTACCTTAATGTAGTTACAGCATCGATTGATAAAGTTTATCAAGTAAGTATCGAGTCTTTGAGGTTCGAGATTAATTACAAATTCAAGAACTTTACCTCGCTTATTATATGGAAAGTCATTCATAAAAATGAACAGATTTTTCGTCGACGACAGCAGGATAAGATGAATAATATACGAAGATAAATTGTCAATTATTAATATGTCTGTACCATTAAAACAATACATGCGTATATTATGCAGTTAAACTATGATCACTGCATACATGTGAGAGTTACGCGTGAAAGAAAATACAAAGATAAAGTTATCACGTACTGAGCTTTGTAAACGCTCTGAACAGGTTATTTTAGTTCTTGTAGAAGCATACAACATATACAGAGATAACAAGGAGGATATATTTAGAATAATATATATTCAAGTGAAATCTAAAATTGCAAATATTTCTCATTATCATCGATTAAGATTCGGTACGTACAACATAGTTTCTACAATTTCACAATAATTTTGTTTCCAAGAAGAGCCGTACAGGTGCAGCAATTTTGCGTTATCTTCTTTTGATTGATTAGAGATAACGTTTGTTGTAGTTCCAATTCAATTAACGTAGCTGATATACGGAAATAAGTACTCGTGTACTTATTCTTTATAAATAACGATAAGACAATTAACTTGTAAATGAAATATTGAAACGATACGTGGATTGCTATACTCGCAGGAAATATCACCAGTAAATGTATCTATCGATTGCCTTTTTTCGAAAAAAGGACTCCAAGCGAGAATCTAATTACGTATCATCGTAGTTTGTACAGAGAATATACGTGTAAGTGTAGCAGCAAATAAAATTATATTATAGATATCAGAGCAATCTTAATCTTATCTGTTACATTACGAGTAACTTGAATTTCCAGAGGATATTAGAATACGACTCGTTATATAATTCCGTGATTATATTGTACATAATGAAAGTACATCGATGAAATGCGAGGATCAATGCGAGAAGTTTCGCCTCTGATACGTCTTGGAAAAAAAAATGGAGAACACAGTTTCATTAATCGGCATTGTAATCAGCGTTTCTTACTAAAAGTAAACAGAGGTCACTTCAGAGGAATATTCCAAATAAAATTAATTTTTCTCTAACATCTTCTTCCATCGATCGATCGTACATGTAAATTCCATAAACCTTTCGTAAGTTTGCTTTCGTCGTTGGAATACTCATAGTCAATCCGGGGGAATTGTTCCCTGCTAATTTAGGAACAAGAAAGAGAAATAATTAGCGAAGTAATTAGAATAGTGGAAGGAGCGAACATAAGTTAATGAGTCTTTTCGAAACGATTAAAAAGGTGGGTGAGGAGAGTGACAGTAGTGGCAGCGAGAGGAGCCCGAAACAAGCGAAAAGAAGAAATCGCGGAGGACCACCGACGACGAGAAGACGAAAAAGTGGAATTTCTGCGCGGGAAAGGAACCTGAGGAGGCTCGAGAGCAACGAGAGAGAAAGAATGAGAATGCATTCCCTAAATGACGCTTTCGAGGTAATTTTCCACGCGTTACAAAATAGCTACGATTCGTGAGCAGCTTTTCACGACACACTTCAATCGTTCTAAAAAAAACAATAAATGTCCACGGTAAATTTACTCGTTTGAAAGTTAATCGTAGGAAATCTGAAAATCTGAATTTACACTAACTCACAAAGATAGATATATATTTGAATACTCGTTATCAAAATCTTTTACAATTATAGCGTAATCGTTGATTATGATGAAAATAATGTATTTATAATATATTATAAATATATATATATTTATTTATTTATTTTATTGTATATATATATATTTTGTGTCGATTCTAACGAATTGTTATATTCATGATATATTACAACGCACATAATACGTTCACAACAATGAGACGCTATATATTGAAAAGTACTCAAATTCAATTCAATCTTTGAATTCGTATCTTTTTATCTTGAAAAAAATTACACGTCAATTCGCGATATTATCAAACTACAAAATCTTCAACTTCTATTTCCAATATAATAAAGCACAGTTACTTAAGTCGATAGGAAATTTCATTTTTCAAACCACGTATTGAACGCGCTAACTTTATCCTTTCGAATACCTCGTTCCAATACGATCTTATTATTTCATATCCCCAAAGGCTTTTTCTTCCATGCTCCGCACAATACTCCGTTCAACGGAATAATAGAAGCGTAATATCTAGGAGATGTTGCCAGTCAGTGCCGGATCTGCCGTGAGCGTGGGCGATTCGTGTAGTACTTGAGATGTTATTTAAGGGCGGAGACGCGCGGTGGGGTGTGAAATAAGGGAATCCAGAGTTGTAAACTTCATATGGTAGCTCGTTGCATCGCCTTATGCAAAAGTCATCTTTCCGCAAAGAGGTCGAGGAGAAATAGACAGACAACGAGATATGGATATCGTAAGACATAGAAACTTGTAGACATGTACAGGGTGTTGAGAACATTTTGAATATTTATAATACGATTATAGATATGAAGAATATTGAACGAATGAAAAACGTTCATGTACAAAACTATCGTTTCAAATTATAAAGAATTTAGTTTTAGAGCCAGAAATATACCGATAGCTAAGGAAGGAATCGACTGACGAACCTTTCTCTCTATTTCACTCGCACTTCGCGTTTCTTGCTTTGATGACAGTTGGAATCCAATTATCATTTACTTCCTCAGAGTGAAAAACATGGACTATGAGTGAGATAGAGAAGAAAGTTCGTTAGCTGATTCATTAACCTGCGTGATAATTATTTAGTAATATACTTCTAACGTAAAATCGAATGGTAATTTGAAAAATAGGTTTGAAGCGACATTTTTGTACGTGAACTTACTTCATCGTCTAAAATCACAGCTTATCAAATGTCATTTATTTATTAACACCCTGTAAGAATAAAAAAATTCAAGGAACTTTTCTATGTTTAAATGGTTTCTATGGATAAATTCTTACTCGTGTCTTTATTTTATTAATCTTTTCTGAAATCTTCACTGCGATATAAATACGGCTTCTCTGGCATACACATCTTCAATTGTAATTGAAGTGTCGACTTTATCGGGAATAATGTTATCATTTTCAGCAACTACGCGAAGTGATACCACACGTAAAAATGGAAAGGAAACTCAGCAAAATAGAGACGCTTACGTTGGCCAAGAATTACATAATGGCCCTGACAAACGTCATATGTGAAATGCGTGGCGAGGAGCAACCGTATACGTAAGTAGTTTTATCAATTCGTACGCGAGTTCGTTTAAAAGGAATGTACGTAATAATAGAAAAAAAAGATAAAAATGAAAGCAGAAGGACAGAATCGCGATTATCGATAAAAGAAAATAAGACATCTCTGCGGCAAATCAATTACACTTGGTTAACTTCGAGACTATCGCGTGATTATGTTTTACCTGAGTGCTAATCCACGGTAAACGTAACCTGTTGATAAAGATAATGCCCGTAGAGATATTCAAATTTCGTATTTTAAAATGCCACTCGAAGCGTAATAACTTATTTTCTAGTTTCTAGTGTAACGACAGCTTGTGTGTCACGTTGGACACATTCTATACGTTAGAAAAAAAAGTAGAACAGTCGTTAAAATATTTCTCTTTGGTACTCTTCCTTTGTTATATCGTAAGAATTCTGTATTTTATATGTATGTACTTCATTTATATTTCAATTAATTATTAAATGGATTTTCGCGGTTCAAGTCGAAGGCATGGTTTTAATGCACACATTTCTTTTCCTTTTTTTTTCTTTTTTTATATGTTTTAACATCGCGTTAATTGCGTATAGTCAGTGAGGATAATAAAGATTGAAAATATTACGAGGATTAGATCTTGTTATGTTCTTTCAGAAGAAAGAAAACCTGTGGTCATCAAAGCAGTTGACACTTTTATTTAGAGTTTCCTTAATCTGGAATTTAAAACGAGACTCTCTGTATCTAGGGCAATTCGATAGGATGGGTTCAACGATAATTTCAAATATCACACGTTGGTGGGTGAGATTTGGAAATTCTTTAAATAATCGACTTTTGCAAGAGGCGTTTCGAATGTCGTGTACGTCGATGTAACCGAGTTAGAGTACAACGTCCGATTGCCATTAAACGGTCAAAGATGCACCGCTTTTTCTTTATTTTCACCGTTCTTTCAACGCCTCGATGCTTTCTCGTCCGTTGCACTCGCATACTTACATATTTCCAAATATCTTGCTCCTTTCCTGTTTATCATTCCATCCCACTAATCGAAGACTACGATATAATTTCAAATAGGGTTACAGCATTCTTCTTTTGAATCCATTTAACAAATTATTAGCAGATACGTCAAATCTTTTGTATCGATATAGTCTCGGCATTAACAAAGACACGATCAGTTTCTTCGTGACATTATTATACATATGGTTTTTCATTGAAATTTCCGTAGGAAGTTTTGATCGTATGCAGTAAGAATAAATTTTCTATTAAAAACTTACGAATAAATAATTAACGATACAGTTTAATATACATAAGTACCTATCCAGTAAATTGTAAGTAAAGTAAATAATTATAAATTATAAATAGTTATTCTGGGTAAATTAAACTTCCGTTGTATGCTCTCGATGAGTAATGAAACAGGAATTATTCTAGCGAAATTTAAATGGCTTAATTCCGTGTTACAAATACTCGAATCTGACATGGTCGTTTAATCGTTATCAAAAATAGGAAGACTGTATAAAGACAGAGATTAAAGTAAGAATTTTATACGGTTAAATTCGAACACGTGAAATACTCGTCAAAAATTCGAATCAGGTGAATTACTTTTCTTAACGCGTGTACGTTATGTATGAAATTCATTACATCATTTTATAAAGCGATAAAGATGCAGCCGAAAATATCGTTTCGAATATCAAAAGATATTCATAAATACGAAGATAAAGATCAAAATGAAGAACAATTATATTGCTACGATTTATAGTTCTACCATCAAAAATGAATCAATTAAGGTCAAATAAGATAATCATTAAGTAATCGATTAAAAATATTCATTTCGCTTATTTCGTTATAAAAATGACACAAACTTTCTGTCTTTCCAAGTGCATTCAGGAAATTCTGATTTCTCAACACGAATGAGGATTTTACAAACCTCTCTATCAGTTAATCTCCGAATTCCCCCGACCTTCTTTCATTGATTGTAAATATCCGTTGCCGTGACATTATCTTCTACTTGCAAAACGAACAGCGAGCAGTGGTTGTTAATTCCGATAGAAGCTGTACATACCAAGCAAATTAGTTACATGAACATTTATATTCCGATCGTACTGCGACTCGTTGCCACAAATTTCACATTTCACGGCGATTGCGCTCGCTGAACCCTAAATGGTGCAATCGAAATGTCTTCATTAACATCGGATTCGCGTTTTATCGAATTCGAACTTTCCGTATGTATATATATACAGGGTGGTTGGTAACTGGTGGTACAAGCGGAAAGGAAGTGATTCTACGCGAAAAAAGAAGTCGAAAATATAAAATAACAATTTTTTTAATTTCTTTTTTTTTAATTTTTTTAAAAATCTACAGTGAGATCCGTTATAACGAGACGTGATAAAGTGCACGCGTACCGAGCGAAAATTCAAAGTCGATTTTCTCGAAAACAAAGCCTCAAACGAAAAATTTGTATTCTATATTTTCGACTTCTTTTTTCGCGTAGAATCAGCCCCTTTCCGCTTGTACCACCAATTACCAACCACCCTGTATATATATAAATATATATATATATATTTGCTAGCCGACCACGTTCAAGATAAATAGAATATTATTCGTTATTATTTATTAACGTTAACATTCGCCGATATCGAATCGACATTCGAAAGCAAAGACAGCAATTTTATCGGCGACCTTTGCTTTATCCGCTGTCGGAATACTCGTCTTACTGGCATTATCTTTCCTTCTGCCACGAATAAACTAAACACCGATTAACGCTTTGCTTAATTTTTGACTTTGAAATTCTTCTCCGGCGAAATTTATCGATTTTGCAAATATACAAAAATCGAATGCTTCTCTGTTTTTTTTTCTGCTCTTCCTTTCCTCGGATGATCGATCGATGTTCCATCGACAATCTCAGGATTGCTCAGGACATTGTTCGATGCGATGACACAAAGATTTGTTCGATCGTTGGCGAAAAAGGAAAAAGAAAAAGCGAGAAAGATGCGAGGGAAAACACTTGGTCAACATCGAAATTATAAGATAACATTGTAAGATAACGGGCAAGATAGTGGCATCGTGTCAGCTTAATTGCATCATAGGCATCGAGGTTGTAATGCAGTGTCAGTAAATATTGGAAAATATCAAAAGTTGGTCGGTCGACATGTACAAACTTCGTTTCACAATTTTAAAAGATGACCGTTTAAAAGAAATTCGCCAATAAATATTTAGCGTGAAATCGAGAACGAGTTCGATTTTTTTAACATCCATAATTTACAGAGCCACCCCTCCCCCTCCTCTTGCCTCTGTCGCGTGTTCAATAAAAGAAGACATCTCTCGCAAGCATCGTACAATTCGTACCCAAATCCGGAATAATTAACGAAGAGAAATTCGAAAGTGTTTTCGGTAACCGCGTTAAATCACGACAACTCGATTTATCTCTCAGTCGTTGGAGTAGAGCCAACAGCCTGTCTTTGCCACAAAAACAGGCCTCATCAACGGTACATTGACTAAGAAAACAAAAGATAGTGACGCGATGCTGTTTCTTTCGTGCTTACGTTTTTTTTCTTTCTCGTGTGAGCGTCACAAGGCCAAGGTAATTAATTGCATTGTGATTCATTGCGTCTGAAAGCAGCGTCGTATCGTAACATGCAAATAACGTTAATAAACTATGAGATACGTTATATATGGTATATATAATGCTCGCAAATTAGGAATAGTAATTTAGTACGATTTAAACATAATTCGATTTAATGAAATTGTTCTATTCCGAGAGGAGAGATATCGTCACAATGCAAAGCTATCGAATCTTGTTCGTAATTCGTAAATTGTTGGAAATATCATCGAATTTTCGATTAGCGTTCTGTCTACTGAAAATGTTTTAAAATGCCCTTTAAGACGCTACAAGATCTATCGGACTGAGAGTAGTAAATACACGGAATAATACACCAGAAATAAAACGCATAATTATCTCTCGTCGTATTAAAGATATCCGAATAAGTACTTGAGATAAAAGTTAAATAACTTTGTAAAATGTTATTTCTTTTTTCGCTAGTATTTTATTTCAAAGCTTTTATTTCTGATTAAATCAACTATTTTTTATTGACTTTCCTTATTATTTATTTATTACTTTAGTACGTTATTATTTTCACTGTTTACCCTTTTTAACGAATAAAGGAAGTAAGTGTTAATAATTATCGTGAGATTTTTCTCTTACAAAAGTGAGAAGAAAAGTATAACTTTATTTCTAATAAAATATCGACGATAGTTTAGTTTATTTTTTAGTCTGAAAGAGATAGACCTTTCGAAAGCAAGCAAGAGCACTTTGTGCTTCGTTTAAACGTTGCTCTTAATATTTCCCTGTATCTCTTATAAAGAAAATAAAACACTTTAATATTTTGTTTCTGATAATTCACTCTGCGTATACGATATTCATTTTAGAGACTTCGAAAGACCATGAACTTTATATCTCAATCGATTGAACGCGAAAACTGCAAATATGTACATACACGAGACATTTAAACTAGCGAACGCGTTTAAATTGTTTCTCTGTAAAATAGAAAGTAAATTAGCTAGTACCACTAGCCACGCACTACTCGAAATATCAATAGGATCGCCCACTCGAATGTTTTGCATTTCACAGAGAACTATTCAGCTCTTTGGTCGTTAAAAAATATTGCTATATCGAATACACTACCGTCCATAAATACTTGAACAATTCCAAATTATTACAAAGATATAAAATACGCTTGAAATGGAACTCTTTAATATAATTTTGGCCTTTGATCTTATCTCGAGCAATCATATACAATTAGCAGATATCGATCGAAATAACAGTTAATAATAATTAATATAAACGAAAGAGCGATATAATTAAAGATTTATGAAAGTTGACGTATCAAATACATTTGTACGGTATTTGGGTCTTCGAACAATTGAAATATGTGTCTCGAACCATTTTCTAAACATTTATATAGATTTTGTAAAGTATCAGCTACTCGTTACAGATACATAAAGAACTTGTACAGTACAGAAATATTCCTGGTTACGATTTAAATTTTGCAGAACGTTTGATTCCATAGATGGGAAGAGAAGGAAGAATTAATAATAGGAAAATGTTTTTCGATCGAGAATATCGTCCTATTGATTGATTTGCGCTAGATATTTATAGACGGTAGTGTACGTTATATTCTTCTGATATCTAACGTGTGATTAAATGTCCGGAGAACTATTTAAATACTATAATTATATGCTGCGATGTTATTAAAATATTCGAGAATATTGCAACAAGTTTAAAAATAACATTGAAACAATAACAGCTACAATGATAATTAGCAAAGCAATTATAAATACCAGCTTCGATATGGAGTTAACTAAATTTACAACAGAACAATTGTATTATGTCGATAATTACATTCCAATCGTACGTCATACGCTCTGTCTGGAAATCCCTTTGGCGGGCAAGGGGCTGTTACGAAAACAGAGAGCAATTAAAATAACACGAGACAATTGAATTTCAGATTCGTCGATGGCGAGTGTGGCTCTAGCAGCGGCGACAGCACAGGCCAATTAGAATTAAGTGGCGGTGAACAACCGGAAGAAGCATCTCCAGCATCGATGCACGAAACTAACAACAATAGCCTACTTCATGAAGATTTAGAGCGCAGGATACCGTAGCTGGCCCAATTGCGTGCGAAAATGATCGATCCTCGTTGACAAATCCCAGTTCGATGAAGCTAAACTTCGTTTTAAGGCTGTCTTCTGGTAACGAACCGTGAAGAAAAAAAGAATCGGCCATGAATCTTAAAGCTTCGTAAATTAAAAGGAGTAAAAAAGAAAAGAGAAATCCATAGATAACGACAGTGACAAGAAAAGAAAAAAAGAAAAAGAAGAAAAGAAAAGAAGGCTTCATCGAACCTAAGTAAAAGAGGAACGGGAAAGCTAAGAGAGAATCATCGTCGTCGAAACGATCGTGTTAAATAGCCACTCGAGATTTATCGAAGAAGATGCAATTCGGCTTTTACGAAATGATCCGTCCAAGGTCGACCTCTGGAGATCTTTCGAAGGCCAACAAGGTGCGAGGATGACAGAAAAAGAAAAAAAGACTGACTTCACGGCCAGTCCGGCTGCAGAATTCTCTGCTTCTTCGTCTCTTTTTTTTCTTTTCTCTTTGTCGCGAACTTTTTCTCCTCCTTTTTCCGGTGACATCGGCCCGTTACCTTGAAACACCTCGATCTTTCGACCACAAGCGACACCGATGCAAAGTGGCTGAGACTGTATCGATTGTCACGGATCCGTACCATCGTTGTGCCCATTTTCAATGTATTAATCACGTGCCAAAGGTATCCGAACAGAAACGAGGAACGAGCAAACATCGAGATAGTTTAGTTGGTTCGAAACGATCGAAAGAAATAGAAAGGGAGCGAGCTTTACTGCTCTGCTTGAGATTCGCGATTGTTTGAAAGAAGATAATTCGAGAGAAGATTGGAAGATTCGCACGATGCTTGGCTGGAATTTGAAGGATTTCGAGGTCGACGCCGTAAGATCGGATCGCATCGACAACGATAAACGATCAGATTGCGACTCGATGAAAAATAAAAAGATATAAAGTGTGAGAAACTGTGATAGAATTTCGTATTAGAACCTCGTTGCACATCGTGCAACACGCGACACTGTGCTAAATACTTTTTTGTTTCTTTGTGGTAATCGTCTACGGGCTGCAAGTTGAATAGAAACCGATGGGGACGTTCGTCAGGCCGGAACGGGCCGGAACGAGCCATCTCCGGAAGAGACGATCGAAACAGGACGACACACGACAGCCGTTGACCGCTGCAGAGCAACAACGAACGAAAAAGATGGAAGTGACCGCGGTAAAAAAAAAAATATATTCGGTTCGTTTAACGCGGTTTACGCATCAAACGGAACGCACCGCTTCGAAAGTTAAAATATTTCCTTTAAAACTCTCTGTTACTATTGCCAAATGATTTTGATCGGAACGCAATGACGTTTAAAAATTCCAAATGAGAAATTTTAAGCGATTCTCGTGTCAATAACTATGCAAGTGGGTAAATTGTTAATAGAAATAAAAATGACAAGAGGAGAATGATATTAGTGGTAGTAACAGTAAGAGAATAGTAACGAAAATAATATACGAAAAAGCAAAGGGCTCCGTTTAATGTCTGAATCGAGTAGAAAGAAATGGGCGTAAGTATATCTGAAGACACGGACTTCGAAAAATAACGCGTACCTTAGACATATACATATTACATATATATATATTAATATATACGTGTGTTGATATTAGCACGTTGGTGATTAATGCGATGTATATTAATCACGAATGTGATAATATAATAATTTACTGTATTATCTCGAGAACGGGGACCAGAGACATCGACTTAAGTTACCAGATCTCGCTGAAAGGCGAGATACACACGCTTCGACTAGCTTCGTACGATCGACTCCACGAAGTTTGCGCTTCTCTCTTCGGTAAAAGAGCGGGCGATGCATTTAATCGATAATGTTCACGGTCGATGCACGAAACTAGTCGCGCACGATTTTCATCTTTCGCTTTAAACTCGAGGATGTTTCCTTCTCTTTTTTTCTTTTATTTTTTTTTTTGTACTTGTCTCCTTTTCTTACTTTTTTTTTTTAGCGATTCGAGCGCCAACAGTCGCTTCCTTTCGACGTTTTTCGTACGATTACTGTTCGATTGCGCGTAAAGTGGTCGTCGTGCATAGCTGAATTCTATGCGTTGAAGTTAACGAATAGGTTTCACGACCAAGTGAAAGTAAAATTAGCGAAGGTGAACGAATTTAACGAGAATCCGGATGTTACGCGTACGTCTGAAAATTGTGATACTTGCCTTGCGCTGAAATCAGCGTTTCTATCGAAAAAAATGAAAAGAAGAATTAGAAATTTATAGATAGTCCTCGTGACTCGTGCAGTCTGGATTTTTCAAAACTGTTAGAAAGCTTCAAACGTGAGCTGCGTCTTCTCGTAAAATGACTTGAACGTTTCGTCAGTATTCCAATTGACCTGATCAGAGGTCCGATTGTCAAATTAAAACTGCATTCTTGGACCTCTGACGAGGTTGAATATAATTCGAGTGAAACGTTGACATTACTTCGTATAAAAGAAAATCAAGCTACATACATATGTCTAAGAATTTGTGTCAGTTTTAACTACTTAATATATAAATTTGTGATGTTTCGAATGGCCTGAATATATTAGAGAATTATAGCAGTGTCTGATAAAAATTTCACTGTTTCTATCGTTAAAACTGTCGGATCGTCTTCCTTTTATTAATGCTTGATTCGAAAGTTTCGTAAATATTTCTTCCTTAACTTTCTACGAAACTAATAGCTCTCCTGATGTAAAGGAAAAGAAAACGCGACTACTCTAATTGTTACGATATAGTATGTACTTCGATCTATAGATCATATTACGATGCCTAAATCATGCACAAAAGAATGTTATAAAAGAGTGATATCGCTCTGTCGAAATTTAAATACAAACGAACTTTATATTTGTGTGTGTGAAGCTTCCAGCTCTGTTTGACGTAATATACGATTACTATATAAGAAAGTGATATGCATGTTAAATCCTTAGTAATTAATAGTGTCGCTATGATTTTCATTTAACATATTGACCGAGCACGAAACATTCGAAAAGAGAAAAGCAGAAATAGTTTAAATATTTCATCGTATCGCATCACCACTTTTATATTGTTTCCTTGATTTTCCTCATTTTTAACTATAATAGGAAAAATTATACGTTTCGAGAGCATCGATCATATCCACTTAATAATGGTTTTCAAGGATATACGCGATTAAGTACCATAAGATACGAGTAAATATAAAAAAGAAGAATGTATATATAGGTACTTGAGTTATGTTTCTATGTAGTATATATTATGTATATGTACACACATACGCAAAATTATCTATAACATAATTATATATATATATATGTTATATATAATTATATTATATATATATATGTATGTATGAAAATATATTTTCTAAACGAAAGAGTTTTATAAGTGACCATATTCTGCATACGCATTTGCGTGCAGTCGTGTGTATACACGCACAGCGGTTGTGCGTTTGTACATGTATCGTCGAAAGAAAAAGAACGTAAGAAACAATATATGCATATGTAGATATGTATACAAATGTAACGGAGTATATATTATGTACATTGTATTCGATTCAAAAGTGCACAATCACTTATTTCTTGGTCTACCGAATAAAAAGTTTTATCGAAGATCTAATTTAAAAAATGAAAGTAGTAGAACGGTAGAAAATTTAATATTCTTTTTTAATTTCTATAGACTTAAAGAGTCGGTCTTTTATCTCGTTTAATAACTATCTGCATTTTTATTGTAATCATAGTTATCTGCAGATATCGGATCTAAAGAGAAAAAATTTAGTCGTAGTCGAAAGAAATCGAAAACGAATTTCTCTCTTTCTCTCTCTCTCTCTCTTCTTCTTCTTCTCCCTCTACTTTGTTCATCTATAACCGCAATACTTACAAAACTACCAAAAATCTAAATTTCTCTTTAAACTCGGAGAGAAAGAATCTCTACGAATTCAATTCTCAAATCAACGTGAACTAACTTGATATTTCAAATAATTTAGATCGTGCATGGATATTGCCATTAAAATCGGGACTATTAAATTAGATACTATTAGAATAGTACCTAAAAATTATTTATCACTCTATGTAATTAATTTAGCATAAATCTTCACGCGATACTAACATTTTACGGATCAATGATTACATAAAATTGTTCAGGATTGAAAAACTGTATGAGATTAATGAAAAATATCGATGGCAGCTAATAATCAAAAAAATTGTTCGATTTCATCGTTACATTTTCATACTGGAAAGTTTTTCCTCTCGCGAGTATGTTTGTTATATCTACGATATCTAAGAAATAATTGAATGTGTACGACTAATCCGGATGTAATGTACAAACACAGAAAGGCACGTACGTGCACGAAGAGTTTGCGCACACGTATATAAGCATACGATTAAATAATGGACACGAACGTCGCGAGAAACGGAAATATATTGTCTTACAATGATGAGTCTCAAATGCGGGAACTTCCTTTCGTATGTAAGAAACAAAATGAAATTATCGCGAATTGATATTTTTCGTTTAGGATACGTATGAATGCTAACTCTTCTCTACTTCCTTTCTTTCTTGCGTTTTTGTTCGTTGAAAAAATCCCAGAAAGAACCAATATATATGTATATCGTGCAATCTTAAAACCGAATTTAACGTTAACGATAGAAAGTATGAAGAAGTTCCACGCCATATTTTTCATGGTTCTCTAAATGTAATTGTGCTCTTTCGAAGGAATATAACGATCGAAGCTAACGGTGATACACATTTACCATCCATTACAATTTCATACTCACGATCAGAATTGCGTAATTCAAGAGAAAAAAACATATTCCTATGCCACATATTAGATTATATTGCGCACCATATTATTGTTATCGCTATGATTACTCTACGATTTGTATTATTATTATTAATTATTATTATTATTAATATAATTATTAATATTATTAATATTTTATTGCTGTAGTTTAATGTCACGTTAGTACAATTCTTGTCATTTCGAGTCGATCGGCGCACATACGCGAACTCTTTGTATCATGATGAACATGGATCATGATATTATTTATCGTTAACAATGAAAGGAACTGAGTAAAAATAGTATTTGCAATAGAAAGTAATCACGCGCAAAGTTTCCTGTGCTTCTCATTCGATAATCGATACATCGTATTTTCTTGAAAATTGATCGTAACTGAACATACGAATCGACCGTCATTTCTTCCTGTTTCTATTCCGAATGCTATTTTGTTCGGGTCTGATAACGAGTTACAGAATTTTACTAGCGTACGTACATAGACGAACGAGGGGAAAATTTTGTGAATACGGTAACAAATAGATGATACGTTGATCGAATATTACACGCAAAGCATAATATACTTGTATGTAGATACTAAAGGAATTTTTCGAAACATATTCTCCCTCGATCGAACAACCACTATTCATCTAACATTTCAACACGCATAAAATACGCGCTCATATGTCTTGCGATATAAAACGGTATGCAAACGAACTTTTAAGCGAATCAGTCTCGTTCGTTAATATTACTAAGGTACTTAATTTCTGAAAATAACAGGGTGCAATTTTCTACGGCATGTATTCATCTTTTAATGTTCTAAATGGAACTTCCTTGATTTTGTACACGAAGAAGAAAAGGATTATTTTATAGTCAAACGAAAGAAACTTTGACGAAACTTGGAAATAGCTATGAAGAAAAGAATTTGAAGTTTCTAGCGTCGATTTTGTTTGACATAAATATGTAAATCTCACCACTGAAACGCGAAATGGAATATATGGGCAAAATATTACGTAAAAAAACTTTGACGACGTTCTAAAGATTGTATACAGCGCATTAAATATACATATATATATATATATATATATATATGTATGTATATATATATATACGTATACATTGTGTACAAAACAGAAATATAAGCCTCCTAAATAAAATGAGCTGGCCTCTGCAAGCCCTGTTTTACGTAAAAAAAATGTCTTTTTATTTTGTAGCCTTTTTATTCAGAAATATAAAATTTTATATCAATATAAATACATATATTGGTTTTTATTTTTAGCATTACAATTTAATCGTTTTAAATTATATTTCAGTTTAATATCTCATTTATAAAATTTATACACTTTTGCGAAATGAATTCATATGCTTTTTAAAAAACTGTGTGTTATTCGTAAATATTATCTAATATGACAAAAATGATCGTTAATTCAATTTTGAATAACCTTTCTGTGTAATCTATGTGATTAACCTGACATATGTAGAAATTAATGGTGAAAACGTGTTATATTGTTTACTGTTGACTAGTAATTTCGTAAACTTACTAACAACATTTTTTTGAGTTAGGTATTTCAGTATTTATTTTCTAATTACAAGCTTTAATTAGTATCTAAATAGTAATGAATTTTTTTGGAAATATTAACATGAAATCTATATAGACTTGTAATTGAAAGTGTTACTTTCTATTAGGTTATATTTATATTGAATATAACAAAAATCTGTTCCTTCTTCTATCTTAACCAATTTAGTATATTATAATTTTCGGTTTATTAGTGTCTTTTTTTATGTGAAACATCAGTTAGGAATTAAAATTAAATGAAATATTACTAGGTACTTAGCTATTAAGTTAAGGTAAATGTTGATATATAAAAACCTAATATCTTTCTTATAGAATTCTGTATACACATCACTTGACCTTTATTTTGACCTGTTAAAATGTTTTAACTGAATTTTATGTAACAAAGATATAGTGTAAATAATATAATTTTACATAAAGTTTACAGTTCACAATAAATATAAAGTATATAAAATATTATTTTGAATTGTTTGTTAGAGGTAATACAGAAACAGTGGACTCAATGGATTTGTCAAAAGACAGTGCTGCAGCAAATGAAACGTCTTCTGACGATGAATTAAAAACATCATCGGCTCAAGAAACTAATAATCAAATCACAAATATGACAGGAAAAGAAATTATTGAAAATGTATCTTTCTCACAAAACAGCTTACACAGTCTTCCTAACGGATTTATTGAATACGTATCAAAACTTGTTGATCTAGATTTGAGCAATAGTCGCCTTCGTGGTTTACCAAAATCTCTTAACATGCTAAAGAGTCTGGTATCTTTAAATTTAAATAGTAATCAATTTTCAACACTCCCAAATGTAATTTGTGAATTGTATAATCTTGAGAAATTATGGGCTTCTGGAAATAAAATCAAATATGTTCCATGTAATTTAGGAAATTTATCAAAATTAGAGACTTTATCTTTAAGCGTAAATCAATTAAAGGATCTTCCAAATTCATATGCAAAATTAAATCAGTTAAAAGTTTGTCATCTCAGCACCAATAAATTTAAAAAGATTCCAAATTGTATAGCCAGAGGAATGGAAAGTTTGCAAATCCTTGAGTTCTCACAAAATAATTATGTAAACTTAGATGTCTATCCCAAGAGTACTAATTTAACCACATTTTATGCAGAAGAAAATGATATCTGTCCCTCATTTCCAAACTGGATATTGTGCTCCGGCTACAAGAAGCTTGAAACGGTGTCACTGAATAAAACAAGATTTGAAACGTTCCATCAGCCAACGAGGACATCCAGATGCTATGTTAAAAAATTATTTATGAAACAGTGCGATCTCAATAGCAAGATTGTTGAATTCATAATCGCTGGAATGATAAATCTTGAAGAGTTAGTACTTGGAAATACAAAAGTGCTTTACCAAAATTATTTCCCAACTATACCCATTAATAAAAAAGAAAGTCTGTGTAGTCTTAAAGTACTTGACATACAGAGCACAGGGCTTCCACAAGTACCCAAAACAATAAATAAATTTTTTAATCTAATTAACTTAAACTTAAGCTGTAATAATATTTTCTTCTTACCTAAAGAAATTTGTACTTTGAAGAATTTGATTACATTAATAATAGACAACAATCACTTGAAAACTCTTCCTAAGAATTTTGGAAAATTAACATCCCTAAGAGAGTTAAAGCTATGTCACAATCAATTGGTTAAATTACCTTTGAGTATGAAATCATTGTACAATCTGGAATATATAGATCTGTACAATAATGAATTTGAAGTATTACCAATAGTAGTACTGTTCTTTCGAAATTTGAAAGGAATGGATCTAGAACAAAATTACTTCTCAACTGAACATATACTGGTAAGAGTATAAAAGAAACACAATTTTGTAGGTGAAACGAAGCCAGATTTCATTTAAAATCAATTCAACAGTTGACTTCACTTATTTTCAAAAAATTACTATGGGTTTTCTATATTAATGAATTTAATCAATAGCAGCCTAGGTTTCCTCGCTACAAAAATATGAGAGCAGTTTTGAGAAATTATTGGATGGATTCCATACTTGGTAGTAGATCCCGCAGCGCACACAAATTGAAAATGTTTGTGGATAATTCAAACACCTTCCCATTGCCGAGCTCTTCTGATAGTAATTCAGAGTGTTCTTGGAACTCGTAAGTTGAAAATAATATTTGCAGAAATCTTAGCTATATATGTGAATTATTGAGTAACATATAAATCATACATTATTACATTGAATTTTCTTTCTACTAAAATATTATTTTTATTTCAGAGTAGACGATATATATACTAAACGTTGGTATGTTTCGGAAGATTCGGCCGACGAATTTGATCCCCACGGTAAAACAAAATTATATGAACTTAATAATTCTTTTTGCATGATAAGAATTTAATTAAAATTGTATGGATGTATCGATTGTTAAACCGAATGCATTTTAAAACACGTATGAAATTTCATTTAAAGAAGTATACTTCATTTTCATTAATTTATGAAAAATTTATATATCGTGATTATAATCATGTGTCAAAGAGACTAAAGATTATATAAATTAGCGATATATCTTATTTTCAGAATGTAGAAAACCAAAGAAACGATATTATCCCCCGTTGACGTTTTATCAACCATATCAAGAAATATATCGTCCTGCGGACTTTCACGAAAGCAGAGTTCAGACACGAGTTAGCAAGATGTTAGAATGTGGAGCTATAGTTAGGCAATCAAGCTATGAGGAAGGTCAATTCGAAGATGCCTGAATTAAAATAGTGAAACAGCATCTGATTTGAAGATTATACTTTTAAGTCCTTTTTAAATTATACGTTTCTAAATGACATTTTAAATTAAGAGGATATGGAATAATTAAATATCTTCTAAGTTAAATATGTTTAACAGGATAACCCTGTCATAGAGGGTACTTCCAAAGTGTTAAATAGCTTACTGTGAGAAGAAAGAAATTTTAGTAATTGAGTCATTGACTTTCTTTATTCTTATGTTTCATCATTTAATTACTTGCATAATCTTATTTCAATTACAGAAAAACAAATGAGGCTGTTACTGAGATCTCTAGACTAAGTAAATAATTAATTAAATTGCATTTTCATATAATTGCAATAATTCACAAAATTACATTTTCATGCAATTTTACGGAATTAATTCCGTAATTAATAAACAATAATTTTTGCTAATTAAAAAATAAGTTTATTTGAATAAGTAATTTTATAACTATTTTTAATCAATCAAATTAATTTGAATTTAAACACGAAAGTTCAAATATAAGAAAATAGTTAATGTAATTTGAACGAACTAACATTTAATTTCATGATATTTGATTAATAAGAAAGATAATAATAATAACAATCACACTGCAATTTTTAAATAAGTATGTATACTTGCGAGAGAAATTGAAAAATATTTTTATTTCTAATTACGTTTCACAATGCGACATACATAACTTGTAGAAATAGAGATCAGTGAGTAATTTTTATCCATTCTTATAAACTTATCCATTAACATAAAATCAGTTTTTTGAAAGGCATTTAATGTTACCAAACATTAGTTACTAATATGCAATTCATATGTATTATTCTTGTTTTTGTTTAGTTTCTAAGATATACAATTTTCCTTCAGTACAGTACAATATAGTACAGTACATTGTTCAATACAGTTCCTACATTGTGCAGTATTATTTTCAATTCTAATAACAGATATATTCTACTCATATATTGATATATGCAGTATAGAGCTTAATATTGATAAACATTTATTTCTTTGTAAATAGTTTTGATGTCAATATTAAAATATATCTAACTTTATTATCGCATAGTTAAATGATTATAAATGATATATTTTATGACCGAATTTTTATAACCAGAAATTTTTCTAAACAAGTGTATAAAACAAAGAGCTCTAAATACATGTCTAAAAACTAAATTTGCTACTATACAAAAAATATAATGTACAAACCATGATATTGCCTAATATTGAAAATAAAATAATGGAAATGAGAAACATGTGTATGTAAACTAATAACGAATGCATTTCTTGCAAAATACATTTATTTTTCATAATGTATTTGCTCACCAACCGTAATTTGTAATGAAATTTATTTAAAAAAATTCGAAATCAATTTTTCTGAATATATCATGTCTAAATTATTTGAAATGACTTAATAATGAAATTAACTAATTAGTGCCTATTTCTCTTCAAAATGTTATGAATAATTAATTAAAATATTAAATATGCATTTACAAATGCTCCACATCTCATGAAAAGTAAAGTTTGATTTACAGTTTTACAGTACTAAATATATTATCTCTTATCGTTCTTTAAGAAAATTTAATTTTATCTCTTACCTATATAGATGCTATATGCTACAGTATTTTTGGTAAAGACGATAGTAACCAGCAATATCACAATCTTTTTTACACAGAACGGTATTTTATAACGTAACGAACTCACTACTAAAAAGACGAACTACAGAAGTGGTGTGTAGAAATGCGCGCGAATTCGCCTTCGATAATCGAAAGATCGATATTCTCGACTTCAAAAGGTATCACACGATACTCGATTTAAACGCGGGATTTCAGTATTTCTTTCATAACAATTAAAATCTAAAATGATTATATATACAAAAATATATCTATATATTACATTTGTTGAACACAAGACAATTAAAAACAAAAAAGAATTTCAGAAACTGATTAACGATTAATAGACTATTATTTATACATAGTTTAACTTCTGCAATAATACACATTATATAATAGTATTAATATCGGAATAAAATATATTAGCGCAATACTAAAGTAATACTAAATTTTTACTTTTATTAATTTTTATAGAGTATTTAACCGAAATTTAATATTTCTATGACGTTCCTCTAATAAATTTCCTTATTTCCTTCTTTTTTCCCCTCGACTATTTTAAATATTTGTTCTTAAGTAATATTTAAAGCACTCAAATAACAAATGCAATAGTAATTTATTTACATGTCTCTTTGAAACATACATTTGCGAGTTGTTTTGCTCTCTTTGATTCTTCTTTCTTCCTTCTCTTTTCTTCCTTCTTTCTCCTTGCTTTCCACTTGCGTATTTCTCTCTTCTCACGTAATATTCTGTCTGTACACACGTAACTTGAATATAACAATATACATAATACGAGTTTAAATATAAAAATCGTATTCTATTTACCTTTAGAATTCAAGGTACATCTACAGCATTTACATTGATCCTTTTGAACAATTTGCGGTATTTTTTCACATTTCTTCTCGGCTACGTTCTCCAAAATTTTCCTTGATTCAGAATGAAAGGAATTGTTACTAATAACTCTATAACAAGATGCATCACGTTATTTTAAATAAGATTATTAGGATAAACGATCGTGATGCATCCTGCTTATATTCAAATTCTATCGTACCAGGATTCCTCCTTTTTACGCACTTCCTATCCCGATTTTCCTGATCCTTTTCCTTTTTTTGACAGCTTCTTTGAAAGAAGCTGAACCGTTGTCTTTTCTTTTCTTCCTTCTTCGGTGCATGCACACAACTCACACTTTTGATAGAATCGTCGGTACAAATTCGATGATCCGCTACGTAATGTGTTTGATAATTTCGATCATATATTTCACATTTTCCTGTACAAGCTTCCTCAATATCCGAACAAGCACATACGTCTTCGTCGTTCCATTCCAAGCAATCAGTGAAAGTATCCTTATCCTTTTTATTTTCGTCCCAGATGTACCTGAATTCCGGATATACAAATAAAAGGAATTGATAAAATACCATACTGAAATTAACCGAATATCACACATTAAATCAATTTCTGGCATTATGTAGAATTATTTATTTTGTAGAACTATCTCTATGTTTTAATGAGATTAGTATAGATAGGTATGCTTTTTCTAAAATTAATTCGTTTCAATTGATTATTGTATCGATACAAGAATGATTAACAAGTTTTGTACATCGAAATTAAAAGAACATACAAAGTAAATTGCTGCAGTTGCAGTTAGATCAGGAAATGACCAACCTGATAATAAAGGAAAATATGTACGTTGACAAAAATGTACGATCAGATTACGCTTAGGTTTCTCTACGATAATTACTTGAATCGCGTACCGCGTGCCTTCGGAACATTTCGCTTGTAATAGATGTAGACAGCGACAAGGCAAATGATAATAAAGAATAGAATGAACAAAAGTAAACACCAGACCGATGTGTGCGCGATGGAATTAGTCTTCTTTGAGCGATGATTTTCTTTCTTTTTTAATTTATGGTTCTCCTCGCTAAAAGGAATGAAAATTACAAGCTTGAACAACATTTATTACGTTCGAAATATATTTAACTGCAAAATAATAGATTGAAAGTAGAAACTAATTAAAAGTTCTCGACAGAAAATTGTTGCCAATGATTGTACTAATTTTGTTGGCTTGAGTAAGTAAGGTAGTTTCCTGAATTATAGTTGGCAATTATTTTGTTATATGGTTAATCATTCTAAAGAAAGACAATTAAATTGAAAATTCTTACAGCGCAGTATGTGCTGCTGCTACCATTCCCTTTTGAACTCTTTTATTTTGTGTATTTCGATCGCATTCTTTATGTGCATGACGCACGCGTTTTTTCTTTTTCTTTCTCTTTTTCTTTTTCTTTTTCTTCCTCTTTGCATGATTGCGTAAATTTTTGTCCGTTTCCGAAGTATACCTTCGCGACAATCTGTGTCCTAGAAATCCTAACGTATCTGCTGTATCGTAATCCCCTGTGTTCAGGGATTTAGTCAATCTGGGATTTTCTCTCACATACTTAGCCAGATCGGGTCGTCCTAACCATCTTAGCGTCATTTCCATTGCTGCCCGTCCATTAGGTATCATATTTGCTACGAAAAATTTCATTGTCTATGTCGTTTCCTTTTAAACTTTATTTTTAAGAATTCTTTGAAATTTAAGCAAAGTATTAACATTATGCGTATATCGTAATTTAAATTATTTATCGTTTCATCATTCATTATTCAAATTTAAATATCTAAAATCTTCGTTATTGTACTACGAAGGATGATTAATTATATTTTTCACGAATGTAATCAAACTTAAAGAAATATGATTTATATTGTATAGAAACAGAGAGGATCATATCCGCGCTTCTTTAATATAAAAAATATATTGAATAAAACAGTTTCATACGATATGCTTATAACAAATAATATACTATAAAAATAGCGGTTTAATAACAGATTCTTCATCGGTTAATTATTTAAGTTAATTCCATTTATTATGTTTTACTTGGAAAAACATTGTCCCATTGTTCAAGGTCAAGAAGACATTCCTTCGACGTAATTGGCATGCGACTTAAGTCTTCACGTTGAATCTCGTGTTTTCTCACGTTACGTTCCGCTCTTACTGGAGTTATTTCGTATATAGCTTGTATAAGTTGCAAACATTCTAAGGGATTTAATTTCTGTGACAGGTAGACGAGCTCGTTTTCTTTTATATTGGCGATACATCGAACCAAAAATTTGTCCTTGTAAAACAATATTATCTATCTTACACCGTCTCGTTTTAAAGGATATTTATTACATAAAGCATTTCAAAAGCAAGTAATTTTTATAGTAGTCTTTCTAAGGAAACTATCGAATATTTCGCATTAATATTTTGCTAATATATTTATTCTCTTTTCCAAAAGATTTGCACGCTTTTATAAAAATAGAGAACTAATATCGGGAAGATTACATATTGGACTTCTAAGAAAAGCAAATTTCTCAAAGGACACGAACATGATATCGTGCAGTTGAAAAATCATTTGATTATCTTCACACTGTTTTATCAGTGTATCGTCAACGCGTTCCATTGTATGATAAGATAAGATATTGATTTGTACTAAATCTTCCAAAACCCTTCAAATTCCTTCTACGTAGATGCTCACCTTATTCTCCGCTAAAACCACAATCAAAATGTAAATCGAGCATACAAGTTTCATTGTAAAATGAACATAGGTGAAATCCACTATGAATCGGTGAATTACATTTTGCTGTCAGACGAGAAAATATTTTTTTCTTTTTTTTTTCGACAGATCCATAATCGACAGTCGTTTCAATGCTATCGATTACGAAGCGACTATGGCATCTTTCTTCAGCTCCAAATGTTTTAATGGATCAATTCGAAAGATGATCTCTTTGACAAATTATTTAATCGTGCAACTTTAAACACTATATTCATGGCACACGTATGAGCGTTTGTGAGACACATTAACTTGAAACATGAAGTTGGATGTAAAAAATATTTCAGAGTATTCTGTTTGTTCTGTCTCGCTGTTCTTGTATAGTTAATAAACTAAGGACAATTCTGCACCACTCTTTTACTAAATAGAATTGTCAGTTATGTTGAATAGTCTGTTAAAAGAAATATCATTTCTAAGGTTCCATCCCTTTTATTACATCAGCGTTGCCTCGTTCTTTGATAATGCTATTTCTCACACCTTCTGCTATCTTAACCAATCAATTCTACTTATTACAGAATATTGAGAAGATTTGACTTGAACATAAAAATCATACAATCGATATTACTTTTCCGGAGACTGTAATGAATTAACGTAAAGCATGTAACGAAACCGTGTTAATTCGTCGAAACTCTCGATGAATTTAAGAAACGTATTGAAAGATGCACTGTTTTTTCTTCTGCTCAACCTTACTTGTTCCTTTCTCCAGGTATGTTATATTTCATGTAAATTGTTCAAATAAGACATGTTATAACGCAAACAAAAATTCTAATTGAAATGAAAAAATAACTTTGTAATTTTATAAATTCATATCTTCGTTTTGTTGATGTGAAAATAATTGTTACGTAAAGCATAATTAAAACGATGGATCGAATTATACAATTTGATCGTCTTTCGATCTCATTATCGCTGTTAATCCAAGAAGAACATTTTCCCAAATATTCATCAAAGAATTAAAATGCTGCAAATCGTTCGTTGTCTGTTATAATTATTCTTAAACGAATCAATATGACAATTTTGTCTTAAACAATGATCGAAGAGTGAAAGTCAATAAGGCCGTAAGTCCCACAACAAAAATTTTGTGGAAAACAACGTCTTGCTTGCCAAAATGTTGCTTGTTAACAAAATATAACAGAACTTATTTATTACATGTACTATTCTATTTTGTATAACTTCACGATATTTCTATTTTAATATTTCAAACATCTGTTAATTAACAACAAAAGGAAGTTTATTTTTTAAGAAGGAATGTAAGTCCATCGTGTAGCTCCCTTAAAAAGGCTACGATCGCCAGTACCCGCGACGAGTGATGAAAATAATAATAACGTCTTTTCGGAATTAAAGACGCAATGCTTATACGTTCAAGCACGAGGAAGCAGCTCGTTGGCACATGGCATCTTACAATCTAATTTAAGAAACCGACCGTGCAACGTATACGAAATGCTAAAAACGAATTATGGCGATAACGTTTCTCTTCATATTTACTGAGCTTTTTAAGGAGAGAAAAAATTTTTTTTCAAATGGCACTTACACCCTTTTTTACTCCCACTCTTCAATTATGATACAGGACGATGTACAAACACAGTTGAGATTGTCAAAAACTACAATGTATTGTTTTTTACTTCGCAAAGATTATTACCGAGGTTGATGTGCCAGAATTGCAGCTGTTAGCGTCAAATTTGAAGCCCGAAGAGTGCGTGAAACTTGTGTCCTTAGATTCTAATAGTAAGTAAATATTACATTCGCGAATTAACGCTATACCCTGTATACCTTTTTATACATTTTTCCAAGGAGTAGAAATATTATAATAGTAACTCTTATTTTTAAATGTAATTAATTACAATCCCAACATATATCTCATACGTATAAAATATTTTTGTTGTATGATTGCAACCAATAAATCGCTTCCAATGTACAGAAATTTCTTATGCCTATACGTATATTACGTATAAATGTTCCATACTCGATTTTTTTTTCTATTAATTTGCTAAAACATTTCCAAGAAATATTTATACATATACGCAATAACATGGAAAATATATTAGCTAGTGAAAGCGATATGGTTTTAGTAAATATCATAAGCAAATATCAAGATTGCCTAATTACTAAATTTGTCCGTATTACTTGCTGTAAAAAATTCTTTTCTAATATTCATAAGGTTTTCAAACGATTAAAAATATAGTGTGGAAAGGTATCGGATGATGTTATAAAATATTGTAACAGCTCAACTATCGGAAGCTCAAATACAAAAGTTAGCTCGAGAACAAAATTGCTTTCGAAGACTAGTGAAATGGGTTTGTCAGTTAAGAACGGTTACGAGGAACACGTATCCGATCTTGAACAGTCTTCTTGAACGCATCGGAAGGAGGGATTTAATCGCGTGTCTCGCAGAACTCAGCATGAAAACTTCCAAGTCACCGAAAGTAATTCGCGAAGCTCAAGCGGACGATTTGGAGTGAGTTATCGTCGTTTAAGAAACAAAATAAGCTTTAGATATAACTCAGGCATAGATTTTAAGAAGATATGCATTATAATTCCTCAAACGGTGATTTCGAAATCTTCATATTGAATAACTCTTAATATTTAACGTTAATTCGTGAAAATGATCAATAAGAATAGATGATAAAATGTAACAGCGATAATCTTATAAATGATTATAACGATGAAATATAATTTTATCAGATAATTGAATTTTTGCCGAATAACGCCGATAATTGGTAAATAGTAGAAACGAGTTCGCACGAGCAATTAGAAGTTTGCTGATATCATTATAGATTTTCAAATAACTTCCCAAACTGTGTACGATCAACGCTAATAAGACTTCAGCAATGAAAGTTTTACGCAGTAAAAGAACAATTCGTTGTTTATTTGAAAGAGTTGAAAACAGTTCTCAAAGTTAGCATTTGAAAACATATTTTTTGAAATATTTTGGAAACTAGAAGATATAGGAAAGAGTACTTGGATTTTGTTTTTAAACGAAGAATTCAATCGTAAAAGGAATTTCTTTAAAAATACTTGTTTAAAAATTTGTATCTTCTTGATCATTTTTCTTTGCTGAATGCTAATCGATATTCATATAAATTCGCACACATATACGGTGCCGATGATTATAGAAATAGCCTACGTTCAAGAATCTAAGAAAAGTGATTTTATCGTTTATTTTTGCGATGAGTCTTTACATTACAATAATTTGAAACCATCCTAGCAAAGTAGTAGATATCGAGCCACTGCATTGAGTTGGCTGTTGCGTCGTTAAATAGAATTCAACTCATACGTCAAACGCAAAGCTTTAAATATCTCGAAACGATACATCTCGAACATATAACTTAGTCCATTTTCATAATCGCTGGCACATACATAATAGGGAAGAATGCTAAAACTGAGAATATAATGTGTCTTTTTAAATTTTTCATTCTTCATCGTATCGTCTATCGTCGTGTCATATGACAATAATTATTATATATGGATAATTAAACGATTCTAACGATACCATAATATTTTTTTCGCGGAAAATCTTTTATTTTGTCCTCCATCCCTATCACGTTACAGATAAATTATTTCGAAATTTTTTCTAAATATACTCGTGACGCAGGCGATAAAACTACAAGAAACAATACTACGCGCATTCTTAGAATACCCTTTGCGATACTACGATATACAGACGTTCGTTTAATTGTATCACGCTGTCTTTTTCATTCTGTAACATTCTTCAGCGAATACGAAGGAGTCGCGACAACAGCCACGCTGAAAGAGAAAGATAGTAATACAGAACCTCAACTCTCGGAGCAGATGATTCAGAAGATCAGTGGTAATAAATGTCACATTTTGGCTGTAATAACTCCTCTTTAATCTTAATGTATTACGATCGTTCGCAGGACGTACTACTATCAAACTGTCGTTGCACAGCGCAGGCATCGTTCTCGCTTCAATCATAGTCGTATCTTGTTTATGTACTTTACTTATAAGGAACAGACTGATGAAACTATTCGATAGAATACGAGGGAAGAAGAAAAAAGGGTGATTATAATTATTCTAATTTGTTCTTCAAACCGATACGCTCCGGGCAATACTAAGTAATACTAAATACTAAGAAACTATTAGAACATTCGTAAAAATCTTTTATAAATCTATTATTATGCGTTATACGAGATATTTTGAAAATTATTACTCTAATAAAACCTATAATCATCATGATTATGTAGTAAAGATTGGAACAGTTCTAAAAATGTAGCGTAGAAGCTGCAAGATATTTAGTGCAAATATATTTCACGAAGATTACAAAAGTATTTAAACAATCAATTATACGTTAATAAGCCTTAATATTTAATGGCATTATCTTTAACACTAATTATACATCCGAGACCTGATTGTTAACGCTATGCTATTGCTATACTATTGCCATATGCTAATATATTTGTACGTTTGCAATAAATAACTTGTAACTTCTGTATACGTACATATTTAGATCTTAAATTTTATCAGTACAATAATGAGAATCGTGTCGCATTAAAATGCTAATATTTCACAATATTTTATGTAATCCATACAATACACATACACGTCAGAGTTTTCTATGACAAATATTCAAATACTTTCGCGATCCACTGAACATGAAAAGGTAAATGAAAAATGTAGAGCATCATTTTCTTATACCAAGCTTAACTTTTCAATAGATCGATGCTGAAGATTCGTCAAATACGATTTCACTCTGTACTACGTACGATATTACTCGTGCTTACATATCAACATTGGTATTTGAACTTATCGCATTAGATAGCAAAGAATGAGCAACGAAATAGAAGTATTCTTTGACAAAGCATCTTTTCCCTTTGTCAATGGAAACATTGCTCGAAATGATCGCCTTTGTTCTGCCAGCATTATTGTACCATGCTTACGATATTTTTGTGAACGTATTTTCTTGTTAACTTATTCTGATTCATACAGTTAACGCGTCACCACAAGGAAAATTCTATTAGAGTTACGGCCGAAAATTATGATAACTGAGCTATTTGACCATTATAAACGATTCAACGCGAGTAAATATTCAATAATTTAATAACAAATTATTCCAACTATTTTAAACTTATTCAATGCTTTTATCAAAGTGTAGCGATGTGATAATTTATCTTGTTGAAGAAATACATTTTTTTCATTTAAAAAGTAACAGCATATAGTCTGACCAACGAGACGAGACAGTAAACAAAATTTAATTGCTGCAGCTGCAACTTTTGGCTGGCGACTAATGAAACGCGTATCACTAATAATAATAGCGGCTACTACGAAGTAGTAACATAATAATAGTAGTAGCATATTTTCTAATAATTCAAACAAATTATTGTCAAAGACGTGCATGCTCGATGAACGCGTAATGTGGATTTATTCGAAAATGAAAAGTCCTATGCAGCTACAATTGTTACTCTACATTTTGAATTTATTTTTTCATATAGATTTACTCTTTCTCTAGTTGTACCACTTATTCGAAGATATTCTACATAGTGAACTTATCGAATAATAATTGCTTTGTGATCAGTAAATTTATCGCAATCGGAGATGACATAGAGGATGTGTCTAGAAGTTACTTCATTCGAAAGCCACGAATAAAAAGGAAACGACCTCCGTCGTACGAATTGGTGCACACAGCCACGCAAAACTCCGCGCCACCTCCATCTGTACCACAGGAACCGGAAGAACCAGAGCCGATGGCTTGTTACAGATGTTACAAGAAGAAACGGAAGAAAAGCACCAAAAGACCGAAGAGATGAAACATGTAATTAAATGTATCATTTAAGATAAACATGAAAAGACTGCTGCATGGGTTGTATAAAGCTCTCATTAAACGTTCACGCGTGTAATTTCTCTTTGCAACGATCGTACACTGGCTCACGAACGCTTACCATAACAAGTTTTCATCAACACGCAATTTGTTGAAATTTTAATCGTAATTATAATATTGGTCAAATTTGAAACTAATTTATACACATAGTACGATCTCGAGAACCAGTGGACGGATTTTCATGCGATTTTCACCATTCTTAAAAAGCATTTCTCGTGTAAGATTTAGGTTCGTAAAACGTTACCCTATGACAAAAGGAAACAGGAGTCGAAAATATTTATAAACCAGAGACAATTTACTGCCATTCGCAACGCAACGGTGACCTTCTACGCTAGAATTGTATTTTGTTTAGAATCGTTGCCACTGTACATATAACGAAGTCATGCGATCCCCCCTCTCCAAGCAGCGTCTTTTTCTTTTTAGCGTATGGCATGTCAGAAACCGCTTCGCGACGATATTGTTTCACGGACTATGAAATGTTTACCGAGCCAATAGAAATTCACAAAATCGTCGTCCATATTATTAAAAACGATTATATTAAGGTTCAGGACAAAGACCGGTCATATGAGCTGGTTAGAAAATATATGTAGAGACGACAAGATATTTATTGCAAACATACACTTAGTAATTTAGCATACAACAAGAATAATTTAATAATTAATCAAATATACGATTAATGCTAAAGATGGTCTCATTGAATACTGTCGTTTACTATTATAATTAATAATTGACCTTTTAAATATTTTCACGGTCTTTGCGAAATGTATACTTGCAACAAATATTTTGTAACTTCTATATCTATACATTTTCAGGTACATTCCAAATTTCACAATTTTTTTGTACAACTCGTATAATATGTCCATGAAAAGTTTCTTTAAATATCCAGGTACTTAGACGAGTCATTGTGTGTCTATTTCGTAAAATATATTTTGCCATTCGACCATGTATAACTCCAACAACCGCAAATTACCGAATGATGAGCGAACCATCCGAAATTCGTCAGAGTTGATCCCGTGTTATTTGAAAGTCATAGAAGTCCGTCAGCCGTGAAATTCGCCGAAGTTAATTTCTCGCGAAACAAAGCAAAGAACGATCATTTTATGTCGCCGTTTCGAGACGTTTCGTTTCGTGAACCTCACAATGAAAGAATTATCAAGGACGCACGAATGGCCCACAAGGTTAAGCCTCATCGTTATTCTGCTGCGATACGATGTCCTCGGCACGATCGACGTCAATTTAAACGAGCTGGAATATTTAGCCGCACGCCTTAATCCTTTCGAGTGTCGACGCTTGATAGCTGCGCTTCATTATATCACTTACGATCTACCGAACAATCTCGCAGCTGCTGGTAAATCGGACAATGATCGAATAGAATACAATAGCGACCATATCAGCTCTTTTTATTGGAAGAAATATATTGTAATTGTAAAATTAGTGGAAAATTGAGGTATATTCATCTCGAGTGGTATAATGAAGAGATTGATAGACACGTCAAGAAACATAAGCTATAATTTCAATTTACTTATTAACTTCTTCAATTCTTCCTATTGCTTCCGGGTGGGATTCAAGTCGGGAGATTGTTATAACTAGATCGTGAAGTGAATATTTATTTATTTTGTACGTATATGAAACCACGTAGAATGTACATAATACTCAAAAATACGGAGAATACTCCCGTGTAGCATCGGACACGTAAAAACGACTGCGTATTTGACTGCGTTTGTGAACTATAGCAAATTTTATGTTGGAATAATTTGCCCGTTGACAGCGTCGAAATACTTCGCGAGAGAATCGAGCAAAGCTTCCAGAAAATTAAAACGATACCTGGAGAAATAGGAAGGGTAAGACGGTCAATGGGTAAAATGTCGCTGGGCTTGTGTTCGAATGCGAGAAGAGTATTTTCAACATTTTTTTGAAGATATGCAGATATAGTTCGTCAAAATTCGTAACTCGAAAAGTAGGTCAAATGGGGTATACGAACTTCTTTTTATTGTTCACGTGCAGAATCTATCGCCGAAGTAAGTCCCCGATGCTATGAGACACCCTGTATTTAAAATATCCAAAGTAGATATAGTATAGTCTAGTTCGCTATAATATTCAACGAGTGATACAAACTTCTGGCTTGTGTTTCAATTCTTTAGTCGTGTTTATGAAGATGTAAATTTGCGTAAACATCTGCAATCTAGTTATGACTACGTTCGTATTTACGATAAATTATCTGCTTGTTTTAGTCCGAGATAATTCTAAACTATATTTCGAGTCAGTTGAAAGTACTTCAATAACGATTACTTCAAAACAGCATATTGTGTATATATAATATTATATTATAATATTAATAGTAATTAATTATTATATTTACTATGTTACTATATATTATGATATTAGTATTATAATTATGCTAAATATAATAATATTATATGTGTTATACTTCTTCCATTAAAAATAATAACTCGTTTTTAATGGCTAATAATACTATTGATAATCTTGTGAGGAAGAACGTAACGTGGACGACGATATACCTTGCATCCGCCATCTTTTGCATTGGAATAGTTCTCCAGCTGAAGGCAAAGGAAACACTCACGAGATTTTAACCCACAGACTTCGTCAAATAAATCGAAATGATCTGGCAGATTGGTTAGGAAAATCCTCGTTCGTGCAAATAGGGAAAGATCTTGACAGGGCACTGGTAAACACGTTCGATGAACTCGTCAAAGAAGAAACGGAATTGCCGTAAGTAATCTTGATGAAATTTTTCGATTACCGTTTAAATAACGGTACGGTTTGAGTATAACATATCGGTTTAACAAATTTTTCTTTCGATAGAATAAAACACGCTTTAAGTCTCACAGGATATAAATACGAAGTTCTTTATCTTCATCTAAATAAAAATTCCATTTAATAAGACCGAAGAAAAATCCTCTCTATAATACTATCATAATGTAGTTTTATACTTTATTTCAAGTAGATACTATTCCGAAATTATTTTCGTATTTTACAATCAACTTGAGAGTATCAATTATACATTCTTTTACAATCTTGAACTTTTAGTGTATCATCCTCCAAAAATATGAATTGCCATCACCTCTATATCTATTTAATAAAATGTAATGTTTCTTTGAAAATAAAAGCATCATAGCCATGAACAGCCTTAATTGTCGGAACATTTGCATTTATCGTTTCAAATTTCACAGTTATCCAGTAACGCTTGAATCATTCAAACGCCATGAAGAAGAAGATCCTTGGCTGCAAATTGATGTTATTCTCATGGCAACCTTATTAGGACTACTAGGAACCCTACTAACACTGATATGTTACACAGTATTGCAAAAAATCAGACAGCACTTTCGTAAAACCAAGTACAAGTACGATTATCATTTTCCGCATGTTTTTGCCATGTTATAGATACCAATAACAAAAATTGTCTATTTGTTTCGTGTTTCGTTTTACACAAATATATATATATATATATGCAGGATGTACAAAAAAATGGGGAAAATACTTTGACATAGTGTAATACTTATGAAAACAAGCAAAAAAAAGTCTTAATAAATATGGGTAATAACTATTAATTTCAATGCTACGAGATATTTTTCTCAATAAGACATTACTTTCGACATTGCGTTCAATCAACACACACTTAGGCACATTTTTTCATACAATTGTGTACACGACAATCCTGCCATTTTTCTAATCTTTTACTTATATACTATACTTTTATACATTAAGCGATAACTATGAAATGAATGGTTTTTCAACCCAAGTTTATTAAGACGTTTTTCCTTGTTTTCACGAGTATTATATGCTCCTAAAGCTTTTCCCCGGCTCTTTTTTATACACCCTTTATATACCCGTGCTTAATTTACAGAAAATTAAAGCAGCAGGAAGGTGAAGACGAAGAATATAAAGTACAAAGGGAAAGAAGAAAGAAGAAATACACTACTGAAAGAAGCAATGTAGCTACTGATTATATACATCTAGATAGCGATAGCGATACGGATGCTGATTAAAAAAATCGTTTAGTGGTTATACACTTGCTATATCATATCTTCACCCTCGAATATTTTTGAAAATAAGACATCGATCGCTTTGTCCCAAGCGACTTCCACTTCGGTGGTAAATTTCGATCCAAACGCGCCCCTCATTGCGTCCATCACCACTCCTTTCAAATCCTGAAATGTAACATAATTATAGTATGTAACGACCGAGTAATAAATAATAATAATATAGAACATGTACGAAACATTTCATTTGTAAGATAATGTAAATGCGATATCCTATATTTTTCAAATTTTTGTGGCTGAATCACGATGTCATTTCAATTTTTGATTTTTTAAGGTATAATAAATATAATTTCTAATAATTTTGCTATTCGAGATACTTTTAAGTTTAATGTTTTAGTAGAATCTCTATCAAAATATTGACGCATATACATAATCATTTCATTTTTTTTCTTAACCTTAAATTTGATAACGACAAAAAGATACAATTAGGTCGAAAATAGCTCTTATCGTTAATCAGTTTGAAGAAAAGATCAAACTTTAAACCCTAAGCTTGTTATATCACATCGATTATAAAGATGCAAATCACCAAATCTTATTATCTAAAAACTGCAATATTTACTGACGCAATTCAAGAATCATTGCAATACTCTGTAATACTTGAAGATAATAATACTTGAAGATTGAAACACGTTAACCTCGCTATGTTAACCTTGACGAGAGTATTGACAATATCTGTCGTCTTAAATGTATTACCAATAACCTATCACCTTTTATACTCTACAGTATTAAATTCGTTGACAACAATTATCGATTTGTACGATCTAAAAATCTTCGATATCTAATCAAATAATTGATATGGTACCTAATAATTAGAAAATTATCGATAACAAAATTTATTGATGTATTAATGTATGATATTATATTATTAATATTAAACGATTGAAGAAATAGTCGATATTGAATTATTTCTATTTGAAAACCCTTAACGTTCTATCTTACTTCGGTTGTCGATACAACGTCAGTCTTGGCTTGAAGCTATCATTATCAACGCGAACAACCTTGCTCGTCACATCTTAATATCCGGAAGTCTGCAAGCTATCGTTGATGCATGTTAAAACCATCCAAGACTTCCGGTTGCAAGTTTTGACCTTGTAGAAAAACGTTTCGTCAGCGTCGTTTCAGTTTCAATGCATTTAAAGTAGCAGTCTTAGCGAACGATAGCGCGGATTGTAGGGTCCGAGATTTTCCTACCATTTCTTGCAGTTAATAGTAATAATATTCTATAATTTTTCGATGTAGCGATAGACTAATTTGTTTTTAATAGTTAATGGCTTGCATACTTAAAACAAAAAAGCAAAATGAGGAATATACTTCGAAGAAAGAAGAATTATTATATAAAAAAAAGAGTAATTATTCCATATTCCATATTCCATCCTACGTGACAAAGATAAAAGTCAATCAAACTCAAAATTAAAATTTTAACAAAAAATGCCGATGTCAACGAATAAATCAAATTGTGATCGATTCTATCATCTTCTATTCATCATCCATACCTTTGCTGTTACGTATAAGTATAGCGATAATGATGTCACACAATATTCAGAGATAAATGATGACTTTAAAGTTTTGTCTCTACCGAAGGAACATCGACGACTATCAATTTGCGCAATTAATCTAATCGAGTCTTTATATCTGATACATAACGATAACATTGTAAGATAAATATTTTCGCAATATTGAACGGCAATATATTTGGAACTAGAATTAAGATACACGTATAGCTCAAGAAAAATATTTATAGTACATTGCACTATATCATGCGTTTATTAAAAAGTTCAAGAGGTAAATTAAACAAAAAATTTGTGTTTTTTATCTTAGTACACGGACACTCTACACAAAGATAATAATTGTTTGAATAATTTTAATTATTTCATTATCCTCAAAGTTTAATTTATTCTATGTTATTGTCACGCGTTAAATCTCTATGTTATTTAATAATAATTTAATAATAATTTAGTAATTTAATAATACGATAACTATTTCACCAATCACATTTAATAAATAAGTTATTAATGAGGAAATTCATAAGTTACACAAGTAACGTTAACAAGATTAAGAATAAAAAGCTTAATCGGACATATAGTAGTTAAAAATAAGACAGACTTACAATAAACTCTTGTCTGCCCTGACCACGTCGTCCATGTCTCTTGCCAGTGGTATGCAATATCGCGTCCACTAAGTCAATATCATCCAAAGCATCGATCGCATCGTTCAATGTACTCATAATGCCCTGACAATGAGCATGAAACTTTTTATTATCTAGTAAATCATCTGCCGGAATATCCTTAAACGGAGGGAAAGCTCTATGATGCTGAGGAAATCTTTTAAAGTAACTGAAACAAAATAATCCCGTATACCTATACGTGACACACGCTTCATCGCACAAGAGTTTCCATATTAAAATTGTATCACATTATCTCTTATATGGTAGTATTAATATTTCAACGATCAATATTTTATCTCATCGTTAACATAGTGATTGAATTTCGACTCTGACAAGTATTGCAAAACGTTACAACATTACATAATTAGCGCCAAAAAAAAAAATGATGCAATACGTATTTATATATATTGTTTTACCTTATCATAATATCTACGCCAACTTTTACCGAATTAGCACGCAATACAGCCCATGTTTCTCTTACAATCCTCTTTTCTTTATTGGTCAAACCAAGTTTCGGATCTACAACATCATCGTCTGGATTGCCGAGAAAATAGGTTAGCATAGAACCCATTTTAAAAGGTGCCTCGTACTTTCTTTGTTATCAACTTAGTCTGTTTACGATCTTTCTATCTACACACTGTAGTCGGAATTTATTGTATTATAACTTCATTATTATAGTATAATCGATTTATTATAGCGAGTATTTATTGTACCTTCAAAATTCTATACTATACACTACACGTGTCACATGTATATGGACTGGAATATTGTTAGCAATAAATTGCTGCTAATAAAAATCAAGTAACGTACTACTTCGTCTTTTTTTTTTGCCTTTGATTATGCAGATAGATGAAGATATTGATAATATGTAGTCGTTTATTTCCACTGATGACTGGAAGAGTTGCTTGCGTAACGGTAACTCGAAAACGACTGTTCTTTGGGCTGAAGTACATGTTGCTTTAAGTGGACTAGCCCACTGATAATGATCGTTAAAGGTAAAAATAGCAGGAACCAACTTTCAGTTTCGCACGTACCAATTTCCAATAGGGAATCACATCAAAGAAAAATGCTATTCTATGCGAATACCGAAATATTTTAGAAAATAGCTTAAGAGCTAATAGCTTTAGAGCTATTTCTTTTAATATAATTGACTGTTTGTAGCGTTTATAGAAAACGTATAAGAACTGTTAAAACTATATGTAAAAAATATTATATTAAAATTTATCGAAGTACCCGTGGAATTTATAAAATAAATGTATTGTATGAAATTGTGCTAAATATAACGATAATAATAATTTGGCGATAGTCCTAATAATTGTGAACGTTCTAATACCTATTATATAACAAATTTAATACATTATTATATAACTATACTATTATGTAACAAATATTAATATCAATAAAACAAAATTCTAGTGTTAACGACATGTATGTTCTATATACTCTGAATTGTGTTTTGATTTCATTACGGTCTTACAATTAACTAAATTAACAGTTTCAGTAATTTTTTGTATTTGCTTATACTCCGTTATCAGGAAAAGATAAAATAAAATAACATTTTTTTAAACCAAATTAATTTCGATGCTACGTACAAATAGAATAACTGCTTTGAGGACGCTGATGTATTGCTTAATACTATTATATTTAATAATAGAGTAAAAGTAGTACGCCTTGTCCAATAATATAAATATCATGCTTTTTTTGGCTGCAGCACAATCTGAGCAATTATTAAATTGAACGTTCAGAAAACTCAACTGTAATTCTTTCTGAATAAGGAAGTGGCTTTATTTAAATCTGCAAGCAAATGAATTACGTACACTAATTTTATGCTGAAACGTATATATTGATTTTTCCGTTTAAGTCTTCCTGACTTGGAAGAACGAAGTTATAGTTATAAAAGCATAAAGTTAGCAAGTAACAAGAAATCTCGGCGTAACTTTTTAAGATATATTGTATATACCTAATGGAAAAGAATATATAACAATAATTAATATGGTTGACCTGGAAATGTCTAATTATTATAAGAATATAATTTCAAAATTAATTAATTTTGTAAAATTATGTAGGCTTATGATTTATGACGCGACAATCGCCATTGAAAAGCAGTGAAATATTTCAATTTCTTCAAACTTTTATCGATATTTACAGCTTTTCTGCTTGATAATTAATCCTACCTATGGAGAATAACAAAAAGGAATATTCTCGCTTTATAAAAAGTCTCATTAAATTACTACCCATGTCGATGAATTACCCTAGGGAATGATAGTTTTTAAGGCGATTTCATTCGAGATAAAAACGTCTAACATCGAAGACGATGTCATCTATCCAAGAATTATATCTAATAGATAATGATAGATTATTAATATAAAAATTAACGTAGTATATAAAATATTACTGATAATACTACTGAGTATAACGATACAGTGAAACAGCGCATACTACTATAATAAACAATATTATCTAGGCAAAAAGTAATTGATAATTTTATTGTCGATTATATCTATCATATATATTATAGACAATGATGTAAACGCTGGAAAAGGGAAACCAATTGATATCGCGTATATACAACTGTGCGAAGATCGTCGCTGCTTCTTGTGTGAAAAAATATTCTTATCTGATTTTGAGTAATCGAGAAAGTTTATAAAGTGGATAGACCGTAGCAGCTAGTATCAGAAGTTTAACGTGACCCAGAATTACACCAATGTTTTAATTGTGACCAGTCTCTGCAACCCTTAACAAGTTATATATTGTTTTATTTACGATATTTTGTAGCAGGTGAGTAATTATTCCTTACATTAACATTTTGGAGTGATCGTGCGTCTCTTCGTATACTTCCAATAACGTTTCGTATACTTCCAATAGCGTTTCGTATACTTCCAATAGCGTTTCGTATACTTCCAGTAGTATTTTCGTTTCATTACGTTCTGTAATGTTTAATATTGAATTGCACTGCCGGACAGATGTGAAACTTGTGCAGCGTTCCACCTTCTTCTTCCTCTTCTACAAACGGTGCGCTTCGCTTGTAATGTAAATGTGAATAGTCTTCTATAGAACTCTAGATGACACTTGACCCCTCTACTTATCCTGGAATTCAGTGCTTTTGATTGCACGCGAAAAATACGCGTCCCGCCTGGTTAGATCGGCATCGTACAAGTATTATGACACAATTCGTACTTAGTTTAATTGTCTTCCGCTATGATCGGCCACGCTCAATCACCAGTTAATCGAATTGCTCTTTCTGAAATATTTATTGAAGAAACACGACTTACTCCGATGGTACCGAACGATAAATCTTGTCTCCGAAGAAGAGACGTAAATTGAAATACGGCTATGTTCTGGACGTGATAATGAGAAAGATGATAATTCCATGATCTTCAATGGTATAACAGATTGTACTAAACATACTTGCAAATCCCCGAAAATTACTTGATAACACGGAAGGTACAGTCATCGTACATAACGTGAGATACAGAAAAAAAGAAATGTCTTGTATATTTCCTCTGGAATCGTTGCGTGTTTAAAAAATTATAATCTTCGAGAAATCAAAAGTCTAAAAATTATGATTCTCCTAGTGTCAAATAGAATTTTATAATTTAAAACATAAATAATACCTAAATTTAAAAAAGTACAATTGCATTATATCTATCGGGTGAACGGATAAAATAAAACGAAGACAAAAGAAATGTGAAAGAAGAAAAAGTAAAATAAAAGATTTATACATTTTGGTCTAATAAATTGACGTGCAAGTTTAATTCAAACATTGAATAGTTCAACATGCATTACATGAGGTCGAAAATAATAAAATAATATAAAACCATGTCCATATATACATGCATTATACGATACGTTAACATTAGTGTGCGCAAAAATCTATTAAGTGTTGAAGATATAAACGTATATATTCCTGTTCGATATTAGCGGATAATTTGTCAAACATTTTTTTCCATTTTCATCCAACGTATCTCTAGTGATTGTAACTGTGCAAACATGTAAAACAGTGCATTTTATTTACAACATTTAATTCTTAACAACTATTACGGAGATTCGTTATTTAGGGTCAATTATATACGAGATTCGTGTTTTTCGAGCACGTTCAATCGTTTCGTCCTTCAAGAAGCGTAAATCTGATATATCTTCGAAAATACCCAGTCCAAGGTTTTGCTCCATGCCTCGGCCACTTCCGGTGTGTATTGTTTCCCTAGCGCTTGAGAAAGCACTTTCAACACTACTCCTTTCAAATTCTAAAAATCGAAATCGAACATACGATAAATCGTCTTTATCATTCGTTGATTTTTTTCAACAAATTTTTATAAATCAGATTTATAAAATTTTAATAAGCGATAAATAACAGTTTATCGTTTGCCACGTACAATTATAGTTCTGAGAATTGTATAGCGGAGTTTTCTATCGGGAGAAACGTTCATCATTAGCACGTTGACCGCCAGGCGAATTTTATACAGTATCTCGCTATGTGAACCGCAATAGTTTAAAATATACTACTTTGTAACATTCAGTTTTCGTAAAATACGATATTGTATCTACGCGTCTGTTCCCTTACAATCTTATCTAAGTAGTGCACGTTATTGAAAATTTTTTAATTTCCGTGAAATTTATCTTATTTTAATCATTGTAAAAAATTTATTAACGTGATTCACCGACGATTACCGTGGCAGTGAACGTGTTAAGAAAGGATGTTCCGTCTATCTTAATGAAAATTTTCGATCGTAATAAAAATCAATAAGTAGTTCTTTTCGCCCCTAAACGACACGAGCAGAACTGCGTTGGATTTTTTACTGTTATTTTCGTACTCGTACCTCAAATTCTTCTTTCGTTTGGCCACGTTTTTTATGCCTCTCGCCCAAGCTGATTAGGCTCGCCTCCATTAATCCTGGGTCGTGCAAGGAATCGATAACACTATTTAAGGCCGTAATTACGCTGACACAATGAGCTTGAAACCGTTTATTAGCCGGCAATTCGTCGAACGGAACGTCCGCGAAAGCGCTAAAGTATCGTTGATATTCTGGATATGTTTTAAAGAATCTGAAAAGAATTAGCGAAAAGTCGAGTTTCGTCATCGTCAAGATGTTCAAATCGACGTTAAATTTTATAAGCACTATATGCAAATCACATACGAAACATATGATAGATTTATCATATCCATTTTTATCGGTTTCCCGACCTTTATGTCGCTTGATGGCTAAAAAGAAGCATTACGATATGGAATAATTGAGAAGGAGAATAATCTAATAGAATCGAAAATATAAACCCGAAAATAAGCGATAAATCGATATTTTGTAAGCAACCGAATGATATTAATTTAATTGTTGCGTTAATTTAACATTAATCTGTATAACTAAAGTTATTAATATCTTTTTTATGTTCCGGAGATTGGTAAAAACAAGTGCAACGACATTCTTGATATGAAATTGATCGCTAACATATTGAATATTATATAAGACGCGGCAGATGTGAATTATTACGTTTCTCGCCTATTGCATTCGTAATTTTAAAGAAATGTCTGTCGAACTTATCTGCTGCTTGAAGAAACAATTTATCGCTATTTATGTCAGAGGATTAACATATTATCCTAATAGCGTGTTATTAACGCCGGTTTTTGTTTGCATTTATTAAAACAAGTGTTACAAATTGCAAAAAGTTTTATAAGAAAAACAGGAATTAAAGAGATGAAATAAAACTAAAATAAATGCGTAGCATTGGGATTCCTTAAGATAAGCCAGATCAAACAAGCTGAAAGTTAAAATCGCTTAACTCGAACAAAAAATAGAGTTATACAAATATTTTATATCGAAATTAAGACGAGAAAAAGGAAGAAATGACGTAATGCGAAGATTTTTGATAGTTTATCTCTTTACGAAGATTATCGATAATTAAAAAAAAAAAAAAAAAGCAAAAAGAAGAAAAATATGAACGCAACAGGCTTACAGATAACCATAAACTACAGTCAACACGCTATTTATTCAGCTATCTTTTTATCGATTCAGTAATTTTCCGAAATGTATCTTCTTCGCTTTTTCGCAATAGTTGACTAAAAGATATATATCACTTACGTGGTCATCACGGCAATCCCGGAAGCCACCTCGTCCTTTCTGATAACGGCCCACGTGTTCTGCACTAATTTCTTCTGTTTCTCCGTCAACCCTGTAGCTTCGTCGATTCTGTTATCGTCCGATGACGAGATTCCAAAAAAACGAAGGAACGTTCCCATGTTCGGTGGCCGGATATCGTCGAAAAAGAAGGAAACCCTTCGCAGAAAGAGGATAATGATTTTCGTTTCCCGAATCGAAAGGAACCACTGGTATAAGTGGTGAGATGGTACGCGGTTCCACGATATGACATTTCGTTTAAGGAGCGATGAATGAAAAATGAAAATAAGAACGTGACAGAGGGTCTGAATGCACGTTGAATAAATCGATTCGATGTCTAGATCACGTCATAATCGCCGGTTATCAGCGTGCAAGCGGTGCACAATTACCGTAATTCTGTATGATATGTCACGTGCCACGTACTGTCGTTTCAATTCGCTCAATCGCTGACACGGTTGGACGACGACTACTCGTTCTTCGAGTCCGACTGACGGCACTGCCTATGTATCTAATGCTATTTTAAATCCACCCCCTCCGCTTGATCGTCGCTATGTACTACTAATACCACGCGGTTAAATGATTAAAGAATTAAACCTCTTTACACGATCTGCAACCAACTGGTTAAGTCGGTTAACCGATTCGACTAGTTAACGCTTATGGTCACTGAACTCCTCGCTCGTTCACCGAACACCAATAACGTTCGATCGTTCGATCCTTGCTGCAAGTGGCTTGGTGACGACAACCGCGACGAATGCTCCTACTTCGTTAGCCCCTAAATTGATTTACGATCGTGCCACCGGCATCCGGTTAATTAATTCATATCGAGTTATCTCGATATGGTAAACTCGTTACTTTTAATCGATTAACCTTGCGCTACACGTTGCCGCAATGCATCGACGATACATGCGCCAGTTGTTCCGCTAGATAAATGTTCTTTGTACACGCTTCCTTTTTGCTTTATATATCCTTTTTGCCTTTGATATCTCTACCCTGCTTTTAATGCATCCCTTTCATCGATATTCGTTTTTCATTTTTATTATCTAGGAAAAGTTATCTGACCTAAGTAAAATACTCTTTATAACTCTATATAGGTTCTGCTTTTTCGGTTGCGAATAAAAACGTGAATTAGCACGAAAATTCACTACTTATTACGAATATCTTAAGGGTACGGCAGAAGAAATAAATAAAAAGAATTAAGAAATTAAAAGTCGAGGAACAGAATACACATACACGCTTAAACCAGAAAGCTTGTTACAAGAGATCGGAAAAATGATAAACATGATAATTACAAGCATAAGAAATTATCACAGAAACGTTCCAAACGACTTGAAATACCTACACCAAGATAACTTTATATATATAACAAGTACTTTAAAATTCATTAGGAATATTATTCTGTGATACAGACGCGATTTATTGCCAGTCTAAGAACGAGCCAATGATATATATAACATAGCACAACATAACATAATATAACATAATATAAAACAAAAAGAAAAACATGAAGATGAGTCGGAAAGTTAGTGACCCAGGTTCCTGCGGCATGATTCATTTAACTTGGAACCTGCGCCCGCAAGAACAGGTAAGAATGGCAACAATGTAACATGTACTCTCACCACCAAATCATGTGTCGATACATCTGCCATCTATGAGCTGTCGCTAGAAATATAGAGTTATAAACATAGTTGTATTCAAATTAATTTCTAAACTAAAATCTTTAACCGTTTTAAAACTAGTTTCTCTAAATATGAATTCTCTGGGGTGTTTTGTCGTACGCTTTCCTTTGTTGAAAGGACTTACTTACTTTCCTTGCTTCTATTCGTAGCAGAGCGGTCCAAAGTCAGATAACAACGGCTAACTTGTCGAATGTCAGTGTTACCTTTAAGTTGCAACGCATAGGAGAAAATATTTAATATGTTAACAATGAAAAATACTGAAAGAAGTAGAAAGATCAAAAGTTACGGTGTGGGGACGTTTGCTTACACGAAAGCTTCGCCAGCACGCAGGGAGATGAATGCTCGCTTCTCTTTATGATACAGAGTATAGAGAAAGGCGATCGTCTTCTACACCACTTGTGACGTCAAATTTAAAGTTATGTGGCGACAACTAAACCACTTTGTGTTCCTGCCTATCATCACATGTACATGTTACACCGTTGCCGTTCTCATCTGTTCTCACGTGTGCGGTTTCCAATTTAGGTGGATGATCCTGTATAATCCTGATCATAATTTTTCCCATTGACGTCACTCTACGAACTATATTAGACAAACCTAATCGTTTAAAGCTCTCATAGGATTTCCATATAGGATGCAGAGAGTTATACATTTCGACAAATGTCGGAAAATCAAGAGGCTAAAAAATCATCGTTTCGTTTAAACCTTTGACGCATGTCTAGTACAAACAAGAAATTAAGGATTCTCAAAACGACATGATAAATCTTGGCTACGTTGTTTCTCCTATTATGATGGAACGTGCTGTGATTGATAAACATCTTCCTCGTGACAAATACGGATTGATGTGCACCTGTCAGGTGGCAAAATTGCGACATCATTTTAATTGTTTCGCATGAGATTCACGTATAGTAAGAAAAAGATACAAGCTAGACGTGCCACATAATCATTTCGAAATATGTTGCCTTTCATGCAAGGAAAAATCGTCAATTCGGTCGATTTGTACTGTTTTATATTGCTAGCGATTGAATCGAATTTCAAGTTGCATAAAATAATGAAAAGTGTTGTTTTGCAGAAAAAGGAAACAAAGTCAGAAACGACGAGCATGACGGATATAGAAGTCGATTTAGAAAAAGTAGACGATGGTGCCGAGAAGAAAGTCAAACCCGCCAAGAGTAGAATTTATTTACAATTAATATCAAGCATTGTAGGTAAATATCGTCTATTACAACATATAAGACGAGTGGAAAAATTTTGTCGATTTTAAGCAATAAATGATTCGGCAAATCTCTCTCCACTTTAGTGTTACCAATTATCATCGTTCATCGATAGAATTCAATAAAGGATCAATAAAAATATCGACAGAATTTTTGTACTTGTATGATAGTCTATTAACATAATAATAGTGAATATAGGTATACATTTAGCTATACAATCGTAATATTGTCATTAATTTCATATTATTCAGCAATCAGAGACGATAAAACTATGCAGCTTGCGGAAGATTTTCGAATCTTGGATCTTAAAGTTGTGCCAATTTTCTGTTGTATATGTGCACATTATGAATATATTTTGCATATGAAGCAATTTCCATGAAAAAGTAGTGTCTGATGATTCTAATCACGCCAAAAGAAACACTATTTATCACATCATGTCATGAAAAACCTGTCGAACTTTGCTTCTTAATAATAGTCATTATCATTATCATTATACACTACAATATGTCGCAAAATTTCTCAATAGCACAAATGAATGAGATAATAGTTAAGAATTAACTATTGATAGAATAACGATCTCGTTAAATTCTTCAAAACTTCGACCTCCTTTATTTCTAATTCGTTTAAATATATCCGTACAGTCCATGAAGGTCTTGATGAAAATTAGCGTAAAATTATAGTATACTTTGAAGATCACCTAGAAATGCAAATGGACATAATTTTTTGCATAATCGAGAGGTTTACAGGAAAAATGGTACGAGTGATAAAATGTTCAATTTGGCAAAATTGTGTATTAAAACACGCTAGTTGTCATAAGGGCTTGGAAGCACATAATAAAAAAAGAGGCATAAAATCCTTTGAATAAATACGGTTGTTATGTATTATTTTCTGCTTGTTATCTTCCTTTTGGAAAAAGAAAGCAATGCACTTATACCATTTTTCCACTGAGCCTCTCAATTAGTGTAATCTGACTGTAATCGAGAAATATAATATATATCTTTTGTTTTTCTTTTCTTTAAGTTAACTTAACACTACTGGCTTCTGGAATATGTTTCACTTGGTCAGCAATTGCTATAGAACAATATGAAGACTTAAAAAATGTCGACAATGCAGGCTGGGTAGTTGCTGCGGTGAATATTGGTGCCGTCTTCGGACCTATTCTATCTGCATTACTGCTAAATCGCATCGGCAGGAAATGGCTCATCTATGCAACGAGCGTCCCATTTATCGCCTGTTGGATACTCACGTATTTTGAAAAATCCTGGGTGTATCTTTTCATGGCAAGATTCTGCGCTGGTATATCGATCGGTATCTTATACGCCGCAGTCCCACTGTATATCGGAGAACTGGTAGAGACAAAAATTAGAGGAGTGTGCAGCTCGATGATGCCTGTGATGCTTCATTTGGGATATATTTTCGTATACGGAGTTGGTCCGCGAGTGGATAAAGAGGTAATTATTTCAGATTTTCGACTAAAAGGTTATGAAATCATTATGGAATCAAAACAAATTGTTAAAATAATAATCACGCGAAAATATGACTTTATCTATATGTCTATCTATATGACTTAAGTAGATAAAATCTACGAGTACAGAAAATAACGAAAGAGAGAAATATAATGTTTGTAAATTTATATTCATGAACATTGATAAAAATGTTGAAAAGAATCAGTGATCAAATTCTAAACGATAAAAATCGATAGATATTACGTATTTCAACTTAAGAGTAATCACAAACCAGACAATATATATATATATATATCGTATTTTACACTTGTTTCAGACGTTCGCATTGATGAATATAATACCAACAGCTGTATTTCTATTAACTGCTATATGGTTACCGGAATCGCCTTATTATTACTTAATGAAAAATAAGGAAAAATGTGCCGCGCTAGCCATGACATGGCTAAGGCGTAAGAATGACAATAATGACGAGATAGAGGAGATGAAGAAATCGGTAGAAGTGGAAAGACAGGGTGGCTACAAGGAATTATTCACGGTGAAGGCACACAGAAAAGCGCTTTTGCTCGTGTTATTATTACTTGCTGGTCAACAATTTTCCGGATATATGGGCGTTTTATCCTATGCCAGCACTTTGGTTCAAAGTTTCCATACAAATTTCGATGATAATTTCATTCTTCTGATAATAAGTGCGATATCTATGATTACATCCTTAATATCTTCGTGTATAGTCGACAAACTCGGTAGGAAACCCGTTTTCCTAATATCGTCGTACGGTAGTTCGCTATGTCTTATCGTCATTGGAGTGTATTTCTTGCTTGAGAAATTAGATATGGACGTTCGTAGCCTCTCTTTGATACCATTAATCGCGCTCATACTTTATGTTATTAGCGTCGCATTTGGTCTAACCTCGATTCCAGCGATCATCACCTCGGAGATTTTCTCAATAGACATGAAAAGTTGGGCAACCATGGTCACTAATATTTACGGATCAGTACTCGGCATAATCGTAGGCAAAGGTTACCAACTCATATCAGATCATGTTGGAAATCACGTAATATTTCTCGCCTTTGCTAGTATCGAACTTATAGTTGCTATCACTGCTTCCGTCGTCATGCCGGAAACATCACGGAAGACTTTCAGTCAGATTCAGGAAATTTTAAATAAAAGCACAGCTAAACATTCGAATAAGACGGAAGGCGGAGAAGAGGAAACGAAATAAAAAAAACCTATGCATTCTATTTATTTAAACTTCTTCTGTGATTTTCATTGCATCATTGGAACCCTATTTCAAACTGTTCAATTATCACGGGAAAGTGTGAGCGTCTCATATACGTTTATATATGCAAATTCTTCAAACCTCTGTTAATGTTAATACGAAATAAATGAGTAGAATATTAAGAAAAAAGAATAAAAAACATTTTATTATATGCCAATGCTAAATTTCAAACACTGAAATGAGTAAGATAGTGACGCATTCGTTTACGTTCTCTTGCCGTCTGGTTCACGATCTTTGCATTTGTATCTATAACGTAAGAATTTTATCTCGTGATTATATCAGTTGATAAAGAAATAAAAGGGAAAATATGAAAATCAAATATGAAAATCAGATATGAAAATAAAATATAAGAATATACGTATGTATATATAATATATATTTACTTTCCTGCAATTCCGCAGAAAATTGTTTTGGGTTCTGCGTAGTTGCTCCATTTAAATTTATCGGATCATTATTGCCATCACGGTCGCTTTCCACCTTAAGGAAGAAGATATTACCAATACTGTGTCTATTTTTAACATTAATGTGTTATACATGCAAAATAATAAACTATCATTTCTATAATAAAAGCAATACAAGCAAAGATTATTTGTCTACCTCCAGAATAAATTCCATTGGAGAAAATTTGGATTTAACGTTTTTTTCAGTTTCTTGTCTTTCTTTGTTTCGTTTCGATAGTAACAACGAGATTCTTGTCGACTGGCTGATGCGACTGCTTCTTCTTCCTTCCAATAGTATAATCAAAAGAAAAAGAAAAAGATTGGAAAAACATTTTTAATCCTCTTAAAACTAAAATTAAAAACTATTTACTTTACTGATTATATGTATATTCATAATTATGATTAATATTCATATATTACATACGTAACAATATCTGTAACAGTACTCTTAAATCTTAAGTAGTAGAAATAGTACAGCGGAAAATTGCATAGCTTGGAATATTGCGTTACTTTGTCTTGGTTGATCCAACAACGTGTTACTATCCGAACTTATGGCTATTTTTGGTGTTTTCGGTTTTATTTGTTTCTTATGATGAAAACCTTTTCTTTGAAAATTGCTTGCATTAGTATCGTCCGTCGAATTTGTCAACCTATCTGCTTCCATCGATGCCCACATCGCTTTCCGATATTCCCAATATCGTTTTCCATATATCCAATATTTCAATGGAAAACCATATACAATCTGTGACTCTGGATCAGGTTTGCACACATAACACTATTTAAAATTTATTCTTAATTTTATACAAGTTTAACATTCCATCACTCAACAGATTAATGAAATGAAGTTTTTTCTAAAACATATACTTTTCTTATTCCATTTCTCGTACGTAGTATTTGTGACATCCTTTCAACATAATTGTCCATAAGTTCTACCATTATCTCAATTACATTGTTAGAATATTTTGTCTGCGTCGCAATATACTCCTCGGTCATTAAGTACGGTAACTCGGTAATTAACGCTTCCATTAGATCTGACATAAAATTCTGTAAATGAAACGTAATTTACATTATATAATATTTCTTCACCTATTTTATATGCACAGAATATAACAAACTGCGAGATCTTTAAACGTTAATCCCATGTCCTTGTGAACCATTGCGATGTAACCAAGAAAATAATCTCTGCGAGACGGTTTATCGTAATAATTTATAAACAGGGCACATATGATGTCACATATAGTAATAAATTTTTTTTTAATTATAGCTTCTTGGACGAATTCCGGAATTGATTCATCTTCGAAATACTTTACGTATTGCGGGTGATTTTTAAAAAGCCTGTGAGTTAGTATATTTCATATTTTATCTATTCAATAAATTTGTATGTATTTGTATTTATAAAGATTACACTGAAACAGTTTATAACTACATAGTACAAATTGCAAATCCATAATGCGACGTATCCTTTTCCACGGCCAACCAAATTTCTTTTACTTTCTTGAAATCTTCGCATTCGACTTGAACACATAGTTGCGTATCGCAATCTTTAATCAGTTTTAAACCAGCAAACTTATAATTAAGGAAATTTCCCATTTCTTTGGAATTTTAAATGCACGAAGGTATGGGCATATTGTGACGCGTGTAATATTCGTACAAACTGAATATCGCGTTTAACACTGCTACGAATCTTGGGTATATTTCAACAAATTGTATTCTCTTTACATAGAAAGATTCTTTAATGTTAAGAAAAATGTAAAAAGAGGTTGTCCTATGCGTGTTTCCTTATTATACTTTAATGCTAAAATTTCATTTTTGGAAGAAATTCATTTGAACAAACGAGAACACGATTCAATCGAAAATTTGTATGTCCTTCGCTGGTTCCATTTGATAATGAAGGTAAACTACAATCATTAAAAATTAATACAATAATTGCTTATAATAAATTACAACATTTAGCAATTTCTACATTGAATAATTTTATTTTAGTCACAATTTATTACATTAACATTGTATTTATAAGTATAGATGTGTAAAAATGCAATTTTAGGCAGCAACTTTCCCTAACGTATCTGCATATTGAAATTCTGTACTATTCTCATACTCGCACATGTCTAGTGCAATTACACAACTTTCTCGTACAACTCTCTTACTGTCGTTTAAATACTTATTTAAAATATCAAAACAATATGGAGTAGCAATAGAACCCAATGCTTCTGCACATTCGTGACGCACCATTTCATTTTCTTCTGTGTCCTTTAAAGAAGCTTCTAGATGTGGGACAGCAATCTCTTTCTGAAGTTGTCCAAGAACAAAAGCTATCTCATGTTTGAACAAAGCACTACCTGCTTTTAAACCTAAAATTATAAAAACAATAAATTATAAAAATATAGTTGAAAAAGGAGAAAAGGATCATTATTATTTTATTTACCTTCGCTAAGAGCAACAATACTGTCTGGAGTACATATATTTCTCAAAGAGAACATGGCTCTGTATCTTTCAAACAAAGAAACATTTTCATTTAAAAGAATCTCTTTTAACTTCTTAACATCAGCAATATCTGCTGGTGGTGCTGGGTCCACGGACATATAAGGACTTTTTTGCAAATTTGTTGAATAGCTATTTAATTTTAACCATTGCAATCTGCATAATGCTAATTCACATGTTTCTGCAACCTCTGATACACAATCTTTACTGTATTCTTCTAATATTGGTATTACAGTAGGATCTCCAATTGCACCTAAAGCTTCACCTATTATAAAGAAATATGTTACTTATTATATGTAATATACAGAATTTGACATAGAATAAAAAATAAATATATAGTACCTGCTTCATGACGGACCATTGGTTCTTGTGTAACGTCTTTTAATATTCCTATAAGAATTGGTATAGCACGGGAATCTTGCATTTGACCAAGACAATATGCAAGTTCGTGCTTTAATAAAGCTGATTCATCATTAAAACAATTATGAATTTCTTGAATAGCTTTAGCTCCACCGATATTTTTTAACGTAAATAAAGCACGAAATCTTTCTTTTAATGGTCGATTTTGGTCATTTAAGACACGACCAATTGCAGATATTTGATTCTCATTTACTTGCAACATATTTTCAGGTTCTTAATGAAATTAATTGAAAATATAAAATTTGCTAATGTTTTATAAAATTTATTGCATTATAATTACAATAGATGCCACTTTTTATAAGTTCTAAACTAAAAAGTATTATATGTACTAAACTGCTGTTATATAGAAACATTTGAGGTTAAGTATCAAATTGAATAATGTCACATGGTTAAAATTTCGCGGAAAAAATAAGAGGATATATGTATACACAGTGTACATCAATTAAATACTACAATATACACATAAAATTATAATTCACGAATTATAACGCTATATTTAAAATATGGCACAGAGTAGAACAGAAAGAATCGGAACAATATTTACAAGGTAAAATTATTTTGCAAATGTTTATGAAATTTTAAGGAATATATTCTATATGAATTGTGCCATTAGATAAATTGTTTATTATCATATAGATTATTTTTGACGTCATATATTATACACGCTACTATTTATGTACAAAATTAATGGTAATAAATAAAAGTATTTTCATTCTATTAAAAATGATAAATGCGATAAAAGGTTAAAATTCAGTTATCTTGAAGTTCTCAAGATAAACAATTTTCCTAAGGAAAACACTTATTTTAATCAATTACTATAGCTATACTAAAAAATAGTTTTTTAGAATTTCAAGATAATTTTATTTTCCTAAATTATTTTTAGAGTAAAGTCACTGTTACATGCAGATGTATTACGTCCTGATAATTTACCAATATGGTATGAGATATACAAAGCCTTTCCTCCAAAATATGAACCAACTTTTAGTAGAAAAACATCAACAATAAATATGCAAAAAATATTTTATAAGGAAGATCTTATAAGAGCGTAAGTAAAATTTCAAATTATATGTAAATAGTTGTAAAATATATATTTATCATCATCATGTACTTCTAACATACATTTACATTTCAAATGTGTAATTTTGTAGAAAATTTCACAAAGATGTATCACTACCTATTATAGATATGAAAAAAGATAAGATTACCGAAACTCAAATCTTTTTCACTATTTATGATTGTTTATTACAGGTAACATAAAATAGAAATTCTATTAAACATAATGCTATATAACATATTTAATTATATGACAATCAGATTACAAATTTATTCTACTTGTTATAGGGTGGTGTTAAAAAAGAAGAGGTGTATGAGAAAGCATTGAAGAGTTATAAAACAATTTTTGAGTCACACACACCACACAAAAATATTGAACATGATAAAGAACGACAAACATAAGAATTTGTATATATTGTATTTATAATAATATACTGAATAGAGAAAAATATAATATTAAATTAGATGCAACATGTATTTAATCTTCACTGTGCATACTATCCCGTTTTTGTTAATATTGTATATGTTGTTAATAAATATAAGGATTTTCCTTATCACTTTAAATGTATATATAATTTTGTAATATATCATTGCTACACAATAGTTTACACGCTACTATGCTACCTAAACATATCAAACTGTATAAAAAAATTTATAAACCTAGCCCTTGAGTCACTAGTAACCCATACAAGTGATTGATGTGGCGTTTAATTGAAATAAAAAAATGAATAATTTAATAAAAGTGCTAATCTGCTTGTTTATTATAAATATTAAGATATAATTAGTAATACAAGATAAATTAGGTGGTAAAAGTACGTATTTCATTATAGAAGGTATACCATCATAAAATTTTCTATGATAACATTTCGGAGGATATAATAAATATGTGTAAACGTACGTTCAGAAACTACCCTTATTGTTAGTATACTTTAAGCATTCTAATAGCAGCATAACCTTTCAAGCAGTTCAACTACGTTTCAAATTAAAGCGTGAAAATTTATATTATACAATAACTCTCTTATTGCAAATTCAACCTTTATTTAAAGAAAGAACCAAAAATCAATTTCAACTTTAAATTGTACAAAATTAGTACCATATGAATGTATTACTGTTGTAATTTTCCAAAAGAATTTTATCACACGCAAAATAGAATAAAACTTCAAGTTTCTAGATAAGTTTATAGATCAAAATGTCTACAAAAAAAGTTTTTTCGTTAGTCTTTATTAGAAAAACAGTAGAAATTTTATTGGGCTTCAAAAAACGAGGATTCGGAAAAGATAAATGGAACGGTTTTGGCGGTAAAGTGGAACCTGGAGAATCAATTTTTCAAGGAGCTGTGCGGTAAATAATTTTAAATAACAGACTGAAATTATCTCATGTAAATCGAAAAAAACGTTGTAAATTTAAATTTTCACTGTACTACTATACTATATATGAACTAAATAATATAAACTTTTAAAAAGAGAAATTATTGTTAGTAATAAGTTGAGAATATTATATTCAACAATATCTTATATTTCATAATAACTGATACATTAAATAACAACGAATTTTAACAAAGATTTTTATCACTTTGTTTAATTATATACAGGATGAGTCATGAAAATAATAATAATATAAATTTGACAAAGTTAAAGAAAAAATATTTATGAATATCAGAGATCTTTTTATTTAGAATATAGAAACAAAATTGTTATACTCAAGATTTTTTATTTATGGTTTCTAATAACGCCATATATCTAAAAAACGTTATATGGCATTACATTGTTTATTTAATCCTATTTAAATCTATTTCTGCACATAATACCTTTACAAGGTAAATCTAAAATATTTTTCATGAATCATCTTGTATACACAGGTACAATTTTAAATAATTAAATAAATACAAAATATTACACTTAAATTAAAATTGTGATAGTAATTGGTAAAAATAATAGAAAAGATATTTAAGATAAGTTAAAAATAAAATGTATGCAATATAATATGATTATTGCATGTAATGTTTTAGAATATTGCTATCACACATAAACGAGATAAAAATTAAAGTGTATACTTCTTAAATTATCAGTGTATAATTTTATAGTGAATTAAAAGAAGAATGTGGTTTATCTGCACAAAAATTAAAAAAAGTTGGAATTTTAGAATTTGAATTTGAGGGAGATGAAGTTCTATTAGAAGTTCATGTTTTTGAAACATATGAGTATTGTGGAAAGATAATAGAATCTGAAGGTATTTAAATTTCAAACATTAATATTATAACTAAAATTAATATTACATTATTATCAAGTATTTATTCTTATTATTAATTATGTATATTTTTATGTGCAATATTAGTTATTATTCCATGTCTCTATATTTCTTTATTTTAATCATACTGCAATAATATCTATCTAATCATAATCATGAAATTGCATGTTTTTGTTTAAACTATGCAAACTATAAAAACAATTAGAAGGACAAAGAAACTAGAATATGTTTGAGCAAAATAAAAAGGTTTAAAAAGATATCTATTACACTTTTTTTGTAATATCTAACGTATACCTACTTAAAAATATAATAAATACACTGTAATTATATTTATATTCTTTTGTTCAGAAATGCGACCAAAATGGTATAATTTGAAAGATATTCCTTTCAAACAAATGTGGCCGGATGATGAATATTGGTTCCCTTATATGTTACGAGGGGAATTATTCAGAGGATATTTTTTGTACCGAGGTCAAGACCTAATTCTTAAGTATAACATTGAAACTATGGAAGAACTACCAGCATTAGATTGTATCTCATAACATTCACCTTTCATTCTTAACACACACCCTGCTATACATTATTAATAATGTTAATTATTATTAAAAAATTCACTTTCACATTTTTATAATTATAATAAAATTTGGCTTTATACTAATTTGATAATCTTTTTAGTAATAAAACCATCTTGTAATCATTACTTTTTATCACTCATTAATCTTAGATTATATCAAGAAAGATTTTTAAGCAGACATTATACAAATATGTTACATTGGTACTACATTAATTGTACCTGTTTGCTGATTTTCCATCAACTAAAAGCACATATGCTAAACAGTATCCGATATACAAATATTTTGTGATATTTCAGAGATCATTAAATAATTTTTCAAATATGTTGCGAGGCTAATAATCCCTTTTTCTACTTCTTTCTTTTTATTAAATGAATATATCATTATTTTAAAAATCTAAGTACTTATATAATAAGTTATAAAACTATACTGTGATACATCACATAAAGATAAAAATATCCTGCTTAAATTATGATTATTTTGTAAATGAAGATTTGCAGAGAATATATCAATCAAGCACCATTTAGCTTGGACATATTAAAAGATAAATATTTTTATCTTCAGCTCAAAAAATACAAGATGAGGCAAGATAGAAAGCTTAAAGTCTACAGACTAAAATATATCATGGACGTATAGAATTCTCAACCAGTTATATCACTTTTATCTTTGCACCATAAAGCACACTTGGCTTTACCTTGTCATAAAACATTATAGTTAAGCAGCTGACCAATGTTCAGATCTCCATAAGAGAGCATACATACTATACTTAAGATCTTCTGCATCTAAACTGTCAATCAGAAAATCTGTATATCGTGAAATTAAACTTCTGTAACCTTGGCCAACAGTTGCTAGTACTAATTTCTTTTCATCTGTTGATTTAAATGATATTATTTGACATACCTTACCTTCGAAAGGTCTGAAAACGGTAATCGGTCTAAGAGAGTTACATTCAGCTACTACAATACATCCCCAAGTAGTACCAATATATAACTGATTCCTACAAGCTTCCAAAGCTGTTACTTGGCACTTTTCTGTTGATAAATTTTCTTCTATAGAAATGGACTTTAAACTTTCTGAACAAGGTACTAATTTAGACATATCTAATTTATTTATTATTTGCCTAGTATCCACATCCCATTGATACACAATACATCCAGGATATGTGTATGATAACACAGAATTTTCAGCACTCAATAAATGCGTAGCAAATAAATTTTTAATAGCTGTTTCTCCAGTTACATGAGAAAGTTGTACTGTATCTATTAAACTGTTGTCTTTTAAAACATAAATTGATACTTTACCAAAACTTTGTCCCACCCATAACTCCAATATTCGTTTCTTTTTATAGACAGCTGCCAAGGAATATGTCTTTATATTATCTTGAATATCAGTTGTAATTTCCATCTTTTTCATTTGTGTGAAAGAATTTGACAATAGAAATGTCTTACCACTATGCAGTGCTACTGCAAATTGTTTTATTTGTTCTAAATAAATTAGACCTACTATTTTAGATTCCATACTGTGATCAGGTTCAAGATTATAACTGGCAACACAACCAAAATTACTGCCTAAATAAACATGTACTTGCCCTATATCATCACCAATCCATATGTATCCATCTACTCCACACATTGCATATGGTATTATAGGAGTTTCAATCCTAACATGTTGTAACCAACCTTTCTGAGTTCCTAATAACATATCAACTTCACCATTATTATGTCCAAACCAAATTTCATCTCCACTTAAATTTTCTTCTATAGTTCTATTTGTCATAGTAATAGCAGTTACTTGAGTTCTTTCTGTTAATAATATGACATCTATAAGATGGGTAAATTCAGGTGCTGATGCAATGGAAACTATTTGACTTGCAGTAGGTCTATCTTTTGGATTTTGAGCCCAACATATAACCATTAAATCAAGAGCATAACAAGGATGAAATGTTTCCCTGTATGTTAATGGTGGTCTTCCACCTTCCAAAATACATTCTTTAACTGCTTCATGGCCCTCAAATGGTTGTCTTAAAGTGATCAATTCATATATAAACATACCAAATGAAAAGGAATCAACTTTTTCAGTATATTCTTCTTCGCCGTTATATTTAATAATTTCAGGTGCCATAAATCCTTCTGTTCCTCCAAATCCTTTAGCACCAGTTGGTAATGTAAGTCTGGATATGCCATAATCAGCTACTTTAACATGAACAGGATGTTCAGGGTAATCTTGAAATGGTAAAGGCATCTGCCAAACTAAAACATTTTCTGATTTTAAGTCTCTATAAATCACATGTTGTTGATGAAGATATTCTACTGCTTTTGCTACTTGGAGAATTATAGCTTGTAATGTGTATGGATCTAATTTAGCACCAGAACGTCTGTAATTTTTCAATACATTATCTAATGCACCTTCTGGTGCCAAATCTAGTACTAGTGCTAGTGGACTAACCACTATTCCAATTAGAGGTACAATATTTGTATGTCTGAGTGTCAACAAAATATTTAATTCTTGTCTTGCAGTACAGTAGGCTTTACAAGCATACTGTAAAGGATCTCTATCCCATTTACTTTGTGCAGCTTTATAAGCAAGAATAGCAGATTGTTTTGAATTTGGACCTGGTGGAACTGGTTGCAACATTTTGATAGCAACATCAACTTTGTGATAAGTTCCTGGTAAGCGACAGACACCTTTAAATACAAATCCAAATGCTCCACGACCTAATAATTTCCCCAATTTAACATCTTCTGATTTTATTAAGTGTTTTGATCCTAGATCCATAAAAATAATATCTGGAGCTACATGTGACAATGGTATATCAGAGTGTTTAGGACAACTAATTGGTTTATTACTATAGGCAGACAAAATGCATTCTTCAACCATCCAGGAATATGCTAAAATACCTTCAAAATGAGTGCTTTGTTTAATAATATCTGGATGACCCTCTAAAGATGGCATTCTGCTGGATGTTAAGCTATCATATCCTACACCGCTATCGCCATCAGATTTATAACTATCCTGGCTTTGTCTTTCTTTATTTATATAATATTTTTGAATATCTTCCGTCAAACGATCAGTATCACTAATTTCATTTTCGTTTTCTCCATTATTTAATAAACAGCGTGGACACGGTATTAATCGTGTGACTAATAGTTTACCCTCGGATGTATGCACAAAACGTGTTCCTAATGTAGGATACCAATCTTCTAATAAAATATCAATATGATCGACTATTAGCGCCAATAATTGTGGCATACTTTCTGGTCGAGGTTCTACTACAATTGCTTGATAGCCCATTGGTTCTTCTTCAGCTGAGTCTGACATAATAGGTTGTTTTATCACTAAAGTATCAACTGGAAACCAAATTTCTAAAATTGCCGAATTCTTCAAATCTACTGTACACCATATTCCATCTTGTTTCAGTTTAAATTTAAACTGTCTATAATCATACGGCGAATTCTTTAAGTTGTAATTGACTTCTTTGAGGCGTAGTAAAGTAATATTAGAATATTTTAACTCTATCCCTGTTTGCCAGAGTACCCACTCAGCTTGTGTATCTAACAAGCTTACAAAAATATTATCATCAACGAAATCTTTGAAAGGCGCTAGAAATGACATCACAATCTCAACAATAGCATCGTCGGCTAAAATTCTAGTTATGAGCCTCGACCAAAAACCACTGGGAAAATAAGACATTAAAAGCAGCCGCGTGACAGAACAATCTGGTTGTGACCTAGACGTTAGTACACATTCTGTACTTGATTTACTTTCTCCGGTAGAATTTTGAAATGTTATCATCGGAGATGTAATCTTTTTAGAACGTATGTGCCAGCTTCGTGTTTTTACAGGAATTTTGATTATTTGGTTATTTCTTAAAATATCTTCTTCAGTTGGCAATAAAGAAGGAATCAATAGAGTACGATAATCCCAAGTTAACGCAACTTCAAACTTATTTAACAAGCTAACGATATATCCTTGGGTATCTATAGACGATATCGTAGAGGATTTAAAAACATGTTGAATATCGTCTAATTTCATTATACCACACCTGGCAAAAGGATTAATTTCACGTATCGTTACTACATGTGCTAACATATCGCAAAGCCACTGTGGATCAAGAAAATATAAATCCTTTAACGTAGCATCGTCATAATGTAAAATAATACCATTTTCATGGAGAAAAAGTGTTGCTTGATGTAGTTCAGCAGGATCCCTAAATGATCTATGCAATTTTTGAAGCTCGTTATTAACTGCTGTGTAATACTGATCAGCTTTTAAAACCGGATCTGCACCAGACAATTTCCTATCATGTGCAAGCTGTATCACCACATCTTCCAAGGCAAGATAACTGGCAGGAACTTTTTGTTCAAGCAATAATTCTTTGCTTCCGGGTGATCTTAAACTAAATACAACATCGTATATCAAATTACATAGCATTTTTATATTGTGCTTCGTTTTACAGCTCACTTCAATAGTCTCCATGACTTTTGGTAAGCCACATTTTTCAGCGTCAACCACGTTTATGAACTTATCACGGATATATTGTTGTAACGCCTCGCTATGCTCGTACGATATATCATAATGAGTCCCAACAATGATTACTGGAGAATTCGGAGCTCTGCTTTGAATATTTACTAACCATTGAAATATTTCAGATATACCTTTAAAACCATCGATGATTCTCCATACAACCAAATATAGACTTCGTTTAGATAAAAAGTATTGATGTGTTGCATAGTATTCTCTCTGACCACCAAAATCCCATGTTCTAAAATAAACTGGGCCATGGGATGACTGACCTCTCACTTTTTTTTCATAAATCCAGTCTCCTATATCAACGCCAACTGTAGATATTATTGTTCCTCTGGCAGTCTTCGCGTTAATATTTTTATTACCCATTCGTTTTGCCCAGTGTTCTGCAGCTTTTTTTTTATTTGGAACTTCACCCTCTTGTCTCAACTGTTCCAATAAGCTAGTTTTACCGATACCTTGAATTCCTACGATCATTAACTTCATGCGTGCATACGGTTTAGCGTCCTCTAAAATTGATTTTAAATACCCAATCACGTCCATTGTTTTATATTTCTTCGATTCGATCATTGTTTTCAAAGGTTCTTGCAATCTACAACCTTGAGTATTTAAATTCCACAAACGGGAAAGCAGACCCATTTGTGGTGGCAATTCGATGATTTCTGGATTACCGCTTATATTTAGAACAGATAGATTATTAAGCTCGTAAATGTTTTGGGGAATTTCTTTCAATTTGTTATTGCTAACGTCGAGCATACTAACATTAGGAAACAGAAGATACAATTTTGAGCCAGAATAAGTGATTCTTGTGTCCCTGTCTATATTCTCCTCTTCTAAATTTGGCATTTCCCCATCATCGATCGATGTTAATTGAATTCTGCTCAACAGATTGTTAGCAAGAATCAATGTTCTTAAATTCTCTAAGCGTAAGTGACGTCTATGCGTGCAAACCGACATGAGAACTACATCGCGTAATGATGTAGCCGTTTGTCTGTTACTGCCTGGAACGATTGGTGACTGTACATTTGTTGCGGGACAATAACACGCAGTGTTTGCTTGTTCCATCAAGTCAGCACCCTCCACTTGTGGTAAACTGGGCCATCGAGAGATTTGATTATTAGATAAGTCTAACTGTTTTAAACTCGCCGGATATGATGTTATATGGCTCATGGATCGAAGAGAATTATAAGCCATATTTAATCTCACTAGATTAACAGCTAAGCATGGCAAAGCTACTGGAATACTATTAAATAAATTATGCGCCAAGTTCAGGGATGTAAGCACCGACCTTGCTCCACTTTCATTATCGTCTGAAACCTTTTCTGATACTTGAACAGATTTGGTCCAAACATGAGGGCGATCCATCTCGATAATTTGTGCATTTGCTATTTTAGTGAATGACTCAAACTCCAAGGAATCTTCACGTGATATAGCCAATTGCGATGCTAAACTTCGACTGCTAGGGCTATTGTTTAAACAATCTTCCCTTTGTGTTTTTCGTGAAATATTTTGTGAAACTTGACTAGGTAAAATCTTCAATAGATTAAACGACGCGTTCAATTCCTTTAATTTCGGTGCTCGCCATAAATTATCTGGAAGACACTGCAATTTATTGTTTGAAACATCCATAATCTCCAATGCAGGTAAATTCATTATGAATTCCGGCAATTGTTCCAATCGATTGTCCTGAAGATACATCTCTTCCAAAACTGGACACAATTTATCTTTAGGACTTTTTGGCTCAGCTGTAAGAGTGTCTATTTTATTTTGAGCCATATTGAGGTATCGCAGGCTTTGTAAATAAAATATGATAGGTGGTACAGAAGTGATAGAATTAAGAGAGATATCTATCCTTGTGATAGCATATAACACCAAGTCGTTATTTTTAGCACTCAGCTTTTTGTTTACGTGTAATACGGCATCTGTCAACCACTGAGCACGTATTTGTGAAAGATGACATTGTTGATCATGCCAATTAATCATCGTTGGTGTATTTGGAAATAGTGTCGAATACGTTACGTTTCCAAAAGAGGATAGTGCAGAAAAGTGAGAAGTTTGGGTACATTCGGTCATAGCTTTTTTGTTAATTTTGTATTCTGAATCAGGGTAAGCTTTTATAGATAAAAGTTTTGCCGTGAGAGGTTCGTCTCTGTTTTGTGCGGCGATTTTGATTGCTTTGCATGTATTATCTACAGCACTGTGCTTCAGTAAAAGATCTGCAATTTTTATGTCACGTTGTTGACAAGCTATAATTAACGCGCTAGAGTAATTACTTTCTGGATCACTCTGATCATAAGGAACTTTTACAGGCAAATTAGGATCGGCACCTGCCAATAATAAAGCGGTAACTACTTCTGTGTGCTTGCCTTTTACAGCCGCATGTAAAGCAGTTTCGGTAACATTGTTGCAATACAAATCTAAGTTTAATGGACATATCATATTGTCATCCTTTTTATCGAACGCTTTGCTTCTAAAATTTAAACTAGACATTAATCTTTGTATACCGCTCGAAATCTTTCTTTTCGACATCGGGAGTGGCTGCGCCACCCCCATATCTTCTTCTTTGATTTTTCTTGCTTTTACTTTATAATTTAGTAGTAATTCTACGATTTTTATGTTTCCAAGCATACTAGATATATAAAGAACATTTTGTCCCGTAACGTCCTGAGTATTGATATCAAATGGCATTTCGTATTCATACTCTCCGGATGAGTCTTTATAGCGTTGATACGTAGTTTGTGGATATTCAAATTTCAATAGTAAATCAATAACTAAATGATGACCATTTATAGTTGCCACATGAATTGGTAACCATTTTTCCACAGTTAAAGATTGTACTTGTTTAGGAAAGTGTCGGAGAAGCAATTCCACTATTTCTACTTTACCGTTGTAACAAGCTATATATAATGGACAGTATTTGGTAACAGGATGCAGTCTGCAATCTGCACCATGATCCAGAAGCAAACGGACTATATCTTTGTGACCCATCTCGCAAGCTATAAAAAGTAGAGTATTTGCACCATTTGGTGCCATGTTGATAATGCATTCCAAATCCGAAGTATGTCCTTGAATAAGATTTTTAGCTGCTACAACATCTCCTTGAATACATATTGCACGCAAAGAAGCATGTACTGCGAGTTTTTCCAATTCATACTTTTCAGCTGCTGATTTGAGCAAATTTATGCTAACATCTTGCTTAGCTTTCTCAGCCACATCTAATGGTCTTTCACCATTATTGTCTTGGATCATTAGATTTGCATCGAATTTTAAAAGTTTTTCAATGTTGGAACTATGTCCATGTTCTGCACAAATATGTAACGGTGTCCGGTAATGACCCCGTGGCCCACATGGAATATTTGGATTTGCCCCTGCAGACAGTAGTACATCCAAACATCTTGAATTTTCGGTAATAGCTGCAGCATGTAATGGTGTTCTACCCCATGAATCTTGACTATTTATGTACTGTGCATGCTCTCCTCTTAGAAGATCTTCTAATAATTCTGCATTATCCCACAAAGCAGCTTGGTGTAGCAGACGACCAGGAAAATCTTCATCAATAGGAGTATAATCTTCCATGATGTAAACTATAAATATTTACATTATATTCTTATATTCATATTTTTATAATATACATTCTACTTGCAAAAATATTATTTTATACTTACTATCTGTATCTTGAATATAAATATCTTAATTACATGATTATAAATTCATCTGATCATCAGTTATGCAGTGATATTGTTTGTATACTCTTCTCTTGTGATATTTTGCATATGATTTTTTATTCTCAATTTGATCAAAATTGAATGTTTTATATTCAATATAATTTAGTATGCAAAAAATTGCACCATTCTTTATAAATTTTAGATCCACTGTGTCTAAAGTGGAAGTTAAATATTTAAAGTTGTTTACATACATTTGTAAAATTTCGATTATTTATTTACGTGTTTTTACATAAATATTTGTATATATTTTAAATAGAATCTTCGAATCTTGTTACTTTCTTCTCGTAATTAAATAACAACCTTGTTTATAATTTAAAATTTAGTGCATAAATACAAAACTCACATATATGTCAAAATATATCAATTGGAGTACGGTTTAAAAATATTCACAAAAATCATGTTCGATTAATATTTTCAAATTTTTCACTGTTCACTGTACATGCGTAATTTCTTCTCATAATTTTTAATTGTTTCCCTTTGGACTGACAATTAAAATAGTAGCTTGATTTCTATGATAGCTTTGGAATAAAAAACCAGAATGATATTAAACATAATACTTAGCGACCGCCATTTTGTCAGTTCTCTTTATCGACTGTACGCACCTAACACACCTTTAGCTACAATTTTATGCATGAATAACATCGGATCGATTTAAATAAATATCATTACCACAGACGAAATACAAAGTACATATATTGTCTTATGGGACTTCGTGCCACACAAAATGAAATACCGATCGTGTAAAACAAAAATTAAAGGTTTCGTTATGTTTCCTATGCTTTAAAGTGGCGGATTTAGAAAATATAATCAGTCCAATCACCGAGTGATAAAGTCAGTGAATGTAGCAAAAAAACGTCTTCTGTTGCACCTACGAGTAAAAATTTTGTATCGTATAGTTAGATCCATAGTAAACTGTTGACATACTGCACCCCACACGTAATGAATCATTCATAAATGAAAAATTACATTCTCATATTTCCTATTGTATACAGCGTAAAGAGAACATTATTAATAGATTTGTAAGATAGTATAAATTCAAACGCGACCTTATTTGAACTCGTTTTAATCATACATATCATCATAATATATACTATTACATTATGTATATATATATATATAATGTTTATATATTATGATATAAGTACATTCATAGATATACGTATGTGTATATCGTAGAATTTTAGCAATTTACCAATGATAGTTTAATTTTTGATATAGTATGGTACATACAAAATTTAAACCCTAAATCGATTTTTTTTACTTTCTCCATAAATTAGATACACATCTAACAATAAGTACATGTTTTCTATAAGAGGAAATTTCACATTGAAGACATTACGATCATTGAACGAGCAAGGTATATTAATACTGTAAATTGTAGAATATTCCCAATATTATTTCGTGATACTTATCTATTTATAACTTTTAGATTTATATTCTATTTCACATATACTCACAATAAGAATTCATTCTTCTACAAAACGGTAAAAAAGATTAGGATTTTTATCTAAAAAGTCAAAATTAATGTAGTCTTTCCTCACAATTATAAAATAGCTGTTACCAGAATCATTGCGTAAAGTGTTCGCGTAAAGCGAAACAGTTTTCAAATATAAAAGCACATTCGAACATTTGGAACGCCATTCAAATAAGGTACATAGCGTTTAGATACATTTTCACGTGAAGTACCTTATCTATCTTTTTTCGATCTATTCCTAATAGTTTCACGAAGATTCTATGAAAAACATAAAGATTCAAATTTTCACTGATGACCTTTAATTAAGATTGGACCTTTTTAAATTTGTTATGACGAATGCGATGATTCTCTTTTAATAAAATAAAATAATATAAATAATATAAATGTGTCATCATACATGACTTTAATCATATAAACAATAAGAAGTATATATTAATGGAAATAATATTGAAGTAGCAATAGTTACGTACAATTAGGAAAGTAAGGAAGACATAGTAATTTATGTATACGAAAGAAAAGCGGTCATGTTCCTCTTTTACGTAAAATTTATTCAAATTTCGGATGCACAAGGTAAATATTTGTAAAACCAGATTTGTAAAAATAAGTTATCTAAAAAGCTACAAAATACATGATTTTTGGACTTTTTTTACATTTCTGCTTACAATTACGTGAATCAATTAATTAATTTTTATGTACACGTACTGTATATATATATGTCTTGTTTGTATTATTTTATGATCAGATTTAATTTTAATTCTATCTGTTACTAATGTTGGAATCTAGGTTAAAAATCGGTAACATTGAAAATTATACAAAAATAATATAAGCTATATTGACCTCGAAACACTTATATTATTACACCTATGTTGAGTGATACACCTCTGTATACCGCGTTTGTGGTATTATGTCTGATATTACGTAACGTGGTTACTGACTTTTTTATCAATTGATTACATTATATATAGTGCATGATAATAGCACTATATGGGTAGCACTATGCAATTACTTTTACTACCATTGAATAGATTATTTAAGTTAAAATATGTAATCTTTTTTTTGTAGATACACAAATTGTAAATTTTTATAAGATTATTTGAAATTATATCCGTCTTAAAGAATTAATGTAATTTGGTATGTATTAAAATTTAATTCAATATTGTGTATGTTAATTATAAGTGAGAGTAAACCTTGGTCCCAATATCAAATGTGTGAAAACCAATGAATTTTTATATGTAATATTTTTATAGTTTCTTATATACATATGAATAAATATTAATAATAGTATTCTATTACTACAATTACTACTAATATAGTTACATTTTATTAGAAATTTACTTTTAATTTTTATTAGAATTTTATATATTCCATTAAAAATCTATTTCTTATTAGATGTTTATCATAACGAAATAGTGTTAATAACAGTAAAAAAGAATCATATTTGAGATTGAAATATTAATGAAGTCCACTGTCATTGTTATAAATAATTTTAATCGTATGTAAAAATCGTATATGTAAAAATATTTATTTACAAAATTTATCGTTATATTTTTAATATTAAGAAGATGTACTATGATTTAATGGAATACATTGATGATTATGCATGGAAACTCTTTTTTAATTAAAAAATTAAAAAATTCTTTAATATAATAAATTGATAATAAATCTTCTAATGTTCCACTTGGCAGCCTTCAAGACTCAATGCTCGAGCTAGGTTCCTAGCAACGGCTAGTCGGAAGATTTCAATTTTATTTTGAAACTTTAGATCATCTCCATGTGCTTCTACACAACGTAATAATTCAAAACAATCACTGGAAGATAAAATTACATCTTTGGCTTCTAATAATGGAATAGCATCCGACAAAAGAATCGACCAAAAGCTGAAATAAAATTTTTCTATTAAATTGCTTTTCAATTTAAAGTTTGGGTGTAGACATATGGATAGCTTACTATTTTGGTGTTAAATTTGAAACTAAAAGGGACACTAATAAACTTGCTGCTTCTTTAAATTCTCCAATGCCATACATTTGATGAAATTCGCAATACTTTCCTATTGTAAAAAACAATAAAAATTATAATCGAATAAAAATTCAACTTCTTAATAAAAATTTGCTTGTTTCTCAACTCAAACTCCAAAATTGATTTACCTAAGAATGTGAGTCTATCACTAGCCATCATACAAAAACCTAAATTTTCTAATAGGTCACGACAATCCAATTCTCCGTGTTCTGCATAACGCTTCAAAAACTGATCTGCAATATATGTTATAAAACCACTATCTTGCGCTTTTAATGCCCATGCAAGTGCATTTCCCAATCTTCCTTGCCTCATAGATTTTAGTCCTTGAATTTTACAAATGCTAGTAACTAACAAAGAGAGTTTTTAAATACAGTCAGTATGTTTTATATTAAAATGAATTATATATATGTATATAATAATTTGAGAAACAATATCAACCTATATGATCCATCTTATTATCTCGTGCTATATCAAGAATTTTATTTACTCTTGCTTCTGACCCCATTGGAAGTGACTGTAACAGTATTTCTAGTCTAGCTAAGCCTTGAATAGGACAATGTATTAAGTAACTTGCACCACATTGCCACAAAGAATGATGTGCCATTAATGTGTTCCCATATTCCAATATAAGAGATTCATGAAGTTGACTGCTAACTCTGATAAAAAATAAAATAATTCTCATTTTGCAAACTTTATATAACATAAATTATCTACTAACTTACTTTATTTGATCTCTATCCAATATTTTAAGTTTTCCACAAACATATAATAGATCTACCAAATGAGTAGCAAACCATCCATTATCACCCATATATTGTATTTCTTTAATAACATGGTGTAAGTCGCTTTCCATAACAGCACGTATAGCATTATCAGAAGGTCTATTAGCTTGCCATCTCTTGGAAATACTATTAGCATGATGAGAAAGTTCAGGTTGCTTACAACATGGAGAAGTATAAAATAACTTTGCTGCCAACAGTTCATACCAAGCATCTGTATATTGTGAAAATTGCCACAATATATCTTGTTCTCCTGCAATTAACTGCATTAAATGTTTTTAATAATTTAAGTAACATTATGTTATTGTATTTGTACACGTATATATTTATATAGATACCTTCATAATCATTTCTAAATAAGTATCAACGATAAAAGTTTTACTATTTAAATTTGAACACAACTCTAGTTGCCAACGTTTCCAACATGTAGTAAATCCATCTATAGAATAACCACCATACACATTATAGATGGGCATTGTTTTAAGAATATTTTCTGCCATTACAAAAGCAGGGTGATCTGCTTTGCTATGTAATGCTAATAAAGCTCTTACTAAATCTAACTTTCCATGTAATGCACAGCCTATTACAGCTTCCCAATAATTTGGATACTCCAAATCAGCACCGATTGTCTTCTGGGCTAATATTTTAACTGCTACAAGTTCTCTAGATGGAAAATGAAATCTAATCCATTCTAACAATTGTGGTAATACTACATCACCTAAATTAAAAATATTATATATTAGGATTTTTCAATATATATTTGCCATTCTCTGTTTTTAATAGATAATTAAAACAAAATAATTTACCTGGTACTATATCTACATAAAGGATTTCGATCAAGTGCCATATACATTCTATTTGATAAAAAATGGTCAGAAAATTTTCTAGTGATTCTTTTTTATCAGTCAAACATTTTCCACATATATCTTGCAAACTTTCTATACATGCTCTTAAAATAGACCTGTATTGCTTGCTATGTTTTAAAAGTTCTGGTCTAACATCTCCAGAAGAAGATTTTATTTTTTGAATGGACAGAAAGACACCATTACTTTCGTTTACTAATTTACGTAATTGTGGAGAAAACAGAATTACTTCTGGCTTTAAAATATGTACCGTTGGCTCATATTTCTCTGAACTTTTTTTAGTTGAACTTTGAAATCTTTTATTCATATATATACTGATTCTGCTACTATTTACCCAACTTCCAGTAATACATAGATGTTTAGGAGTATTTGGAATATCCTACAAATAAAAAATATTTTTCTTAATATATTTTTATAAATGTAAAATATAATTAAAATATAAAATATGATAATATTAAAATGGAGTAAGCTATATAACCTTATACATTTTAAATAACTTGTACAAGAATAAAAATATTACAATAAAATTATAAATATTTTATTATGCCAGATGAGTTTTATAAGATCGGGACAATATTTATTGCATTAAACGAAAGAAATATAGGTTAGGTGTTAATTCAAAGCATGCATGTGGTTCACGAAGTTTTATTACTTACGATTGTAGGAGGACTGTAGTTTTCGTCCATACTTAATACGAGAAAGAAACTATTAGTCCAGGTATACTTTACTATATAATGACATTCACATCAATTTATTTGTAATTAACTTTATTATTTCTCCACACAGTTAAATGCACGGTACTGTCAACTATTGGTACCTGTATTTGATTGGGAAACTATCGATATATCGTATAATTCCGTACTGTACCTACATATCGATACTCGACAAATACTATCGATAATATGAAAAGAAACGTTCTATCGAAACCTACAAAGTCTATGTACTAGTCATACTGCGATTTTAAGAAGACTCAAAACTTTGACGGGATATATAAATAAAGTTTTTGTCTTATAATTATATTCAACATTGTATTTTATACGTAAAAGTCTATGATTTCATACCTTTGATTGATAATTATCAGTAAATATATAGTCTGAAATTGGCAGGAAAAGAAACATTGATCAAAAAGATCAACGTTAAATGTAATACCAAAGCGTAAGTAGCTATTAAAATATATTTTCATAATAATTATTATTCATATTAATTACTTATTTTTAAATTAATTATAATCAATAATTACATCCTAATTTTTTTTAGTTTCTACATGTCCAATGTACTACCGTATGTCTTAAAAAATTTATTTTTTACAAAACAACCATTACATCAATTACCAAATAACCAATGTATTATAATGCCAGTGATTTGTAGAATTTTATAATCTCTATCGAAAATCAATATTTTTCAATATCATTTAAGACATATATATGTATACTGCATATAATTGGATCTATCATATACATCGAGTCATTACCAATCAACGAAGCTATACACTATATAACATCGAAATTATTTCAATACTCATTACACAAATATCAAATACAAATTGAACATTCACATCCAATAACGTTTGTTCATAATTATAAATATCATTTACAAATTAAAGCAATACAACGTTGCTAAAACAAAGGTTAGTTCAGTAACATTTTTCTAAGCTTTTGTAATTTTTAAGCATAACAAAGCACGAGTCAGTCTCACACACAACATTCTTAGCAGGTCGGGTTTACCATTGGTGGTCGAACGTAGCCGAGGAGAAACGACCCTTAACACGATCGCGAATACCGGGTTGTGCACGAATAGCTTGAGCTTGCGCGGTGCTTTCGAAAGGCGCGTCCTGGCTCCGTCGTCTGATCGCGGTTGGGCTTTTATTCGTTGTCGAGCTTTCGTGCTGGAGCGTGCGCGTCTCTCATCGTAGCGAAATAAAGAGAGAAGAAAGGAGAGAGCGGTCTCGTTCGCGTCCGGCCGGGTCACCACGTACCAATCCCACAAGTAGCAGAGACGCTGTATCCAGGAAGGCTAGATATAGGGTCGTTTTGCACGCGAAAATGTAACGATCTCAGTAGTGGGGCCGGTTGTCTGGAAAATTGGTTTAGACAGAAGGGGAGAAAGAGGTGATATCCCTTTCCCCGCGTCGCAGCTCGCGAGTGAAGCATCTTGCAGAGGGGATCCATGGCGTGAAGCATCGGTTGGTTCATCCAACTATTTCTACACGGAAGTCTGAAGCTCGAGAAAACTCAGGTAAGTGGATACGCACATACCTTCTTCCTGTTTTCGTTTGCTCATCGGGTAATCAATCGCTCGGAGAATTTACGATCTACATAGTTGCTTCGCTTTCTTGCCTCGCTGCCGGCTTCTTTGATCATTTTCGTTTGTTCGCATAGACGGGCAAACGCTCGAAATCACTTGCTATATTGTATTTGAACGAAAGTTTGTTGCAATTTGAGGAAGACTCATGTTTTCAAAGAAGATGATGCAATTTGATATCGGCTTTTCCTATTGGCTATTAGGAGCATGAGTAAGAATATCGAGTATATGAGCTTTTAAAAGTCGTGGTGATAGTCACAGTTGGCGTTTTGCGCAAAATTTCGCCCGACTACGTGGTTGACTACGTACGACGCAGTACTTCGTTGGCCTCCCCTTTCACCTTTTGCTGATATGTCTTAATTCTAGCGACTACAGCTATATTTCAATACTTTTGCCAAAGTACTCTATACATTACAATTTCGTATTAATGCTTGTTATAAACTTATTCAGAATTTTTACATATATATACATATATATACATATACATATATATATATATTAGATGTATATGAAAAATTAATATTAATAAATAGAGCGTATATCTGCTTAAAATGAAACGAGACAAGGTCAGAGTCACACAAATTTGTCTAATACTCGAAATAGTATTATGATTTATTAATCGATTATTGGACTTTCTTGTGAGTAGCGTCCGTATATGGAGTATATAGATTTCGTATATATATGCAGTACGTTGTATCTTGAATTTTCGCAACAGGTTATGTTTGTAGAGTTCGAATAACGAAAGAAACAGTATACAAAAACAATTTACAAACCGTAAATAGACAATATCTGTCAATATATCTCACATAATTGAGTCGGTCAAAAAATATTTCAGACTTACGTGCTACCTGTATACTTTGAACCCACCAATTTTTATAGAGATTGAAAGTTCGGGGAATGTCATTTCATCCTTCCGATCTATTACTAAACCAAAAGATTTTAGAAACTACTAAGATACATAAAAATATCTAATTATTTCGAATTATTTTTTAACTCATTATTTACATAATTAAAAATCATGAATAGTTTTTAATGATATTTAACCTGTAACATAATTTAATTAAATGAGAATATTATATAAGACCTTGTTATCAGTGTATCCTTACATCCTTTACAAATAAAACTATAAAATCGATGATTCTTTAAAAAAAATTTTTTAAAAAGTAACTACATATCATTAAAGCAACAGGTTGTTTTAATCATATATAAAAAAACATCTTTTCTAAAATATTATTATATATAATATAATTAATTTATTGCACTCTATCCAGGAAATAATTTTTTAATGAGAAAAATGTGTATGTTGTGTTTCAAATATTGGAATAAGTTCTCTATAAAATTGATAAATCATTTGATATTTGTTTCACCCAAGGAAGTTACTTCTACTTTAGCAAAATCAAATTTAAAGTGCCCTATTTCTGATGCGATGGGTAAATAAAATTGCTGTCAAGCGTCACATATCCTTCTTTTTATTCTTTTTCTTAGGGTCATAGATAAGCAGTAGGTTAAAGATCTCTGAATACGTAAACACTACTTCGGTCGATGACTGCTCGGGGTAAAACAAAATAACAGAAACATTTTATTCACTTTGTTTCGCTTATGTTTTTTTGTTAAACGATTGGTGACTTCTTGTTTTTTGTTTATTATTTATTATAACATTTTGATTTTTATTTTATTTTATTTTTACTAATCGTAACATAAATTTTTAGTAGTAGCAACTTGGCAAAGTAAATCTGGCAAAAGGTATTTTACTTGACGTAGCATAATACGAAATTAATTAAACGTATTATAATTGTTTTATGTGCTTAATTGGTTAGGAGGGTAAAATAAATTAATAAATGCAACGAAAATGTACTGCAACCTGCACTTAGGGATCGCAATTTTCTTTATTCCGTATAAACTATGGGACGGATGTGTGAAGTATGGTTGGGTCTTGTCATTCTCTCGGAATTCTTTAATTAACTATGCATACAATGCTTCGGTGCTTTCCCCTTTCTAGCTGAAAATAAGAATATTTAATTAGAAAAATGTGCGATACAGCGCATCGCATCAAAATTTATAGCCAACAGGAATCGTGATTATACAAAGTTTTAATATATGTATTAAGTTTTATTCTGCTTTGTATATTTTAACTTCCCTTTGTTTTCCTTTCTATCTGTGGTATATAAAAATTTTGCAAAACGTTATAACAATTTTATATTTAGAAAACCTTCATTTTACGTCTTGACGTTGAATATTTTATTATTATTTTACGAATTCTACATTTCTAGATTTATAAAACGAGAACATACTACACAGGTTATGATATTTTCCACGTTGACTGATTTTCTGATATGACTTCTTGTATGACACTTAATACATTATTTATAAAAAATAGGCGACAAAAGATTTTCAAAAGTAGAAATACAGTAGCTTCTGGATGTTTCCAATCAAACATCATAGTTCTCTTTTATGGATGAATCATAAGTAATATCTAGGAGATACTATGACTTGTAAAATAGCATTTCATTAAATTGTCTGCAAGAAATATTCCATTAATTGTATAATGATTTAGATTGATACAGTTTGACACAGTAAAACGGTTAATAAAGTGAAAATAAATTTAAACATTTAGGTATTACAAGTTTTTTTAAACCTACTGTAGCCTATACATACAGGCGTGTAATAAAAGATAGAAATAATAATAATAACTAAAATAACATAATAAATAAACCACACAATTTTAAACATCAAATAACATGAAAATCAGAAAATTAAGAAAATTATACTTACCTTATCTTCGTTTTGTAGTTCTCATCTCTTTACTTATATTCCTAAATATTTTTGTATAAAAATCGATAGTCTACTTATAAATGAACTTCCTAACCAGCGTGCAGTAATATGAATAATTGAGAATCGGACGGATAAATTAAGCGATTATTGGATTAAACCAAAGAGGTTCGTGATGTCGAAAGTCGAGTGTTCGGCACACGTCATTCTCGTTGCGATCGAACTTTCTCCTCCGCTGTATCCTCGGTGTTTTTAGCCGCGGTACACGACCTAGCTCTCGGTCTCGTTTGATTTGATGGTATGTCCTCTGTTAGCCGTGAATCTCGGTGCGCGTGCCTCTTTTGTCAAATGCATCGTGTTGACGCGATGAAACACGATGAATCCGGGGATCAAAAGAAACGGGACTCGGAACCGGTTCTATCGACTCCTTCAATCTTTTCCCTGTAATATACTATACGTCGCGACGAATGCAAAGAGTTTCACCCTTCCACGGATTTCAAAACAAATATTTTCTTCGAAAGGAAACGCCGATAACGATACAGCTAGTCACGAAAGTATTTGAACACTTATAAAAACCTTTTACGAATATATCGTGTATTTTATAGGAAAGATTCTGAAATTTGATTAGCACCATAATGAGACAAAATTGTCACGATTATAGATGAGGTGGACGTTGGATGAAAGTGCCCAGTAAATACTCTTGATGTTCAACAAAAAAGATTTATTTAACAATTAACAATTACGCTTTGCTTCGCTGTTACACTAGACCCTTCGCACTTCACTGTTCGAAACGGAATGAATCTTTCGTTCAAAACCAAACGGATTATTTTCTTTGTTGCCCTTCGATGTCCCCATTTCGCACGCGTTTGTTACATGTTCGTGACGGTTGCCGCGTATGCGTTCTTCCGAATATTCGGCGAAAAGACCGTAGGGATATCGATTGTACATTAGGCATGCCGGCCTTACGCTCTGAAGGTATAGCGCTTTATGTCGCGGAGTCGTCGGAAAATTCTATTCTAAAGATGTATACAGAAGTTAGCAGACATTTATTACAAGTATACACTTCATATAAATCACCGGAGTATTTGATCAGAAAATTATTGATCGTATATACCAGTAAAGCACAACATTTAATGAAACAATTTATAACTATTTATTATTCTATGTTTAAGACCACTATTCGTGCTGTGTATTAATTCTTTATATACGTTTTATGTACGTTAGCGACGATTGTCTCGTAACTTCTATGAACATTTACATCAACTGGTTCCAAATTGCACCAATATAATTACAAACAGTCATATCTTATCATAGTGTTGATCAGTTTCGTACAACACGTAATTTTCTATTGTAAGGGTTCGGATAATTTTATGAACTAATGTACATTGAACGAATTGTACAGAAATCGTTTTTAGCTTTAGCATTGGAGGAAATCAGAACGGGCATTGACGAAATACAAAATTAGCGCTATGAAGACGAGCGCTTAATGTTATTACCAACAGCTGGTCAAGATAAATGAAGAAATCGAGTCTTTGAATCGAAACTTATTGTAGCAATAAAAGTTAACATTATTTTAGAAACGAAGATCAAATACAGTTGGTTCCGTGGACTGATTTAAGTATTTTGTCGCCGAAATATGTGTTGAACGTAAAAAGTTTCAGTCCTTCCTTCACAAGTTCATTGTATGTATGTAAATATTTTGTTAGCGACAATCGTGTATCGTGTATCGAACGAGCTATCGCGTGTTAGAGAAATAAAGAAATCGTTTTTTAGCATTGGAAAAAATTGAGATGTGCGTTGGCAAAATAAAAAGTAGCATTGTTGTTGAAACGAAGCTGAGTTGGAATACAATCGGTTCTATGGACTGTTTTAAACAGTTTTTTTTGTCGAGACGCGAAGGTTTTCATTCTTCTATAGGTTCGGAATAAATATTTTATCGGAAATCAAACGATGGCAATTGTGTATCAAATAAACTATCACGTGTTAAATATACAGAATATAGGAACGCATGTATGTCTACAAAAAATATACAGAAATTGTATTTTATCATTGGGACGCGCGTCTAAATTGGAATACGTGTAAAACGACTGATTTCGTTGAAAAAGTAAAAAACGAAACACAGTTAACGAAATTCAGATCGATTGGAATTCCTGGATTTAAATCGTTTATTTAATGTGAAATGATTTACATCAATTATACGCTTGACATTAGGACAATACACATTTAAAGTTATGTTTGATAATAGACACATTGTTAGTAAACATTCTGCCCTGTTAGGATGTTTTGACACAAGTAGCTTTTTTGTCTTATAAGATTAACGTTTAGCAATAAAAAATTACGAGTACTCTGTTTTTAATATAATCGAGTGTGTCTAATTATCATTTGGAAGATAATTTTCGCTCTACATACTTCTCAATTCAATACTTAATTAAAATTGTTATAAAACTTATTTATTTATTTATTTATGAACCGAGGGAACGAACGTAAGACACTTAATATAATTCCTATTTATCCATAAATCAATATTCTTTATTATTTTAGTACGCAACTCATATCGTTTATTTTATTTAAAGCAGAACGTGTTAATCAACTAATTTTAGAAAGATTCTCTTCTCCGTGGAAAAATTTCGACAGGCTCGAAAATTCGTGGAAATCAAAGCCAGTTATCTATTAAACTACGTATTTCGGCGTGTATTGCGTGAATTTCAAGATGCTCGATTTCAAACTCACGCTCATCTGTCGTTAATACAAGTGCAATCGATTTTGAAGGACCACGACGATTGCTGCCAAATCGAAAAGGTTATTCGCATGACCCATATTCAGCTTCTCCACGCGAGATGAATTTTCATACGGATGGAATAGCGTGAATTGGTTAAAAATGATCACACGGTTAACTAACTGCCTATTAAAATTTGACAATGTTTAATATCTGTTCGATCATTCATAGTGATTCATCGATAATGGACGTAGAAACACGAAAATGACATTTCTTAAATTAGATAAAAATGTAAAATATGAAAAAGTATTTTGTTTCGAGCGATATAAATAAGGTTATACGAGTTCGGATGAACAGGGACGACGGTAGCGACGTGGTTAATGTAGTTGGCTACTAACGCCTAGGACCCGGGTTCGAATCCTGGCACCGAGTTTTTACGCCTTTCATGGATCGTCGACGTTAGGGATCATCTGGATTGGAGGAAGGAGAACTAAACCGACGTTTTTTAGGCTACTACACCGTTACTTGGCTGCCATGAAGCGCGAGGCGCGCTTATATTCACGGAACGAGTTTCGGAGAAGGAGGGATTCAGAGAAATGAAAAAAGGCGGCTCCGTTTCCTATAAGGACAACAAAACCACCTACATCCGCCGTCGCCCCCCAAAAAAAAACTGCGTTTTAGGAGGCTGTCTAACATTCGTTCCTTTAACGCCTAAAAGAACCCCCAAAAACAGAAGCCGCCCAAGCAAAGCGATAAAGCGGACAAAATAGTAAAATCGGGCGGCGGAGAGGATCGAAATTCTGAACGGGGCAAGTGCAGGAGGACGGGCAAACATCTCTATGTGGCCGATGATTCAAAATCTGTCGGGGAATTCCCCTCCAGACTCTTTCAGAACGCGCTTCGTGGAATCGCAGAAATTAGGTTGCCAGCAGCAGTCATCCGCGGTGTCACTGAGGACAATATTTCAAAGCAACTACTTTCACGGGCTTGGCCACCGATCGTCCATTTTGATTCATTTTTCATTTTTGTAAAGTAATAAGAGAGGTTCCTCCATTTTCTATCAATCATTTTCTATCACTTATATTTCTATTTTTTCAAAAATTTTACGATTCAAAAGTAGCTCAGATTACAAGGTTTATTTTAATTATTTTGATATTATTATTTTAATAAATTTGTGCGAGTATTTGTCGATGAATATGTATAATTATCTTTACAAATTTTATATTAGTTCCAATTTGTCAAGAAAGTCCAGTTAGCGAGCAATATTACATCAAAGGAGCCTTATAATGAAATAAAAAATCGTATTACATATAATTTACTGTATTTGTTTGCCAGAAAAATTAGTTACAAGCCAAGAATATTTTACTTCTAGTGAATAGTATACATTGCGAAAGATGTTTGAAGTATGTTAGATTACTATTTCTTCTGCCGATGCAATTCTGAATGATCTTGGTACATAATTTACAAAAATGTTTGTGTAACTTCTATCTCCAAAGCGATGTAACGAAATATACGAGTCAATAAAAAAATCGGAGAAAGCTTCGGAGTATTTTTCATTTAAAAAAAACCGTTTCTTTTTAAACTTCTATTTCTATTTAAATTTCTATTTCTACTTAAATAGAATTCTCAATGAAATTTATCGGTGAATCAAATGTGAGTAAACAAACATACTATGTAATTTCGTGTCAAGCGCTATAAACTGTTTAAATCATTTTTCGTTCTTCATAAGATTGAGTTCTGCTTTTTTTTATTAATTTCATATGTATACGGCTCCTTGCTATTAAAAACTAAAATTAGACGATGATTTATGATCTATGATTTATTTTTCAAGTACTGGAAACTTCGCAAAGTTAACGAACTAATGAATAGCGACATAGTGATAGTTGATGTATCGATTGATTGTCTTTGACAGTTTGTATTTCTTGAAACTCTCCATCTTTCACGATTACAAATCGAACTGTACTACCTACTTTAGTTATAGGTTAAATTATGCAGTATGATAAAAGAGGTGAATTCGAGAGTCTCATAGTATGGATAAGACCAATTAAGCTGAATATAGGTCAAAAAGTTAACAATGCCAGATTTACAGGAAAAATTTCTCTGTTTCTAACGTTATCTTAATATATAAAGGTGTAAAATAGCTTTATTTACCACATAATCCACTGTGAAACGAATCATTCTAATAACATTGATTTTAGAAACTGTGATAAATTCATTGTCCATTTGTTATTCTATCTGATGCGTACTATCCGGTCTGCGAATCTTAAATTCTTTTCCCTAACATCACTTTGATCTTGAAAGAAGTATATTTTTGCTTGCATAAACTAGCCTTAAATCTTCCTCACTTCTTTATCCTACTTCGATGGAATTTGTATTCGTAGTTACGATTAGTCTTCTCAAAATATTTTGTTTCGCCCTATATATATATGTCACTTTTGTGTTATATACTTCGTTTCTCGCCTATATTAATCGTGCTTGTAGTACAACTATCTGAAACGAAGTTGAAGTATCGTGTCAATAGATACAATATGATGCTTGATTGTACTTAACTTTTATTCGCGATCATCTTCATTGTTCTATATAGTTACGACCAAAAATAAAATGTACAAGCAGAAGGTAATTTCTTATATGAAAATAGATTAGAAATGTAGAATACAATTTATCATCCGAGCTCTGGACATATATGTTGAAAGGAGGAAATATACCGAGATGTGTTAAAATATAATATAATAAGAAAAAATGTTAGAATATGGTACATTCCTTTCTGCTGTCCTGGCGCGCCACGTGTCGAAAACTACCCTTTGCTTTTTTCGTTGGTGGGCGCACTCGCGCACACACATACACACACGCACACATTCACATTGAGTCACGTCATGACTCAATCGTCGTTGCGTCGGCATCGGCATCGGCGTCAGTATCGGCTACTCAAAGATATTTTGAAGTGATACCACTTTTACCGCAGTTACCATTTCTATATACATACATGCATAACTGAGATATTGTTCATGGAGCTATTGTTTTTCTTATGTATTTATAGAATGCGTGTAATTGTAGTAAATACCTTATCAGAGAATGTGACAAGGAAATATAAATAAAAGAACTATTGTTTCTCCATATAATATTTACGTAACTTTGATAAGTTATTAGTTTTCAGAAAGTACAAAGGAAGATTTTATCAGCAATACTTTATTTTATGAATTATCTTAAATTGGAGTTTTTTTTTGAAACCAAGATTGGAGTGAAAAATATTTAACCCATAATTTATAATTTTAACCCATTTTTCCTATCTTCCTATATTGTACTTTACCTATAGTTATTATCACACTTGTTTTATACGAAAGTCGACTCTGTTCAACATCCATGAAACTTCAGTTAGCTGTTATTTGAAGTTTGAACGCTTGAAGACTACAGGAAAGAAACATGATCACATAGTCCATCTATTTTAGAGGGAAGTAGTTTAAAGTTCAGTATGTTATTAATTAATTCCACGTTTACAAACGACATACCTGATTTTGGGACTAACCATATACTTTACCACATTCTTCATAACTCTAAAAATATTGCTTGTCGTATTACCGAAATATTGCTTGTCGTATTATTGAAATATTGCTTGTCTTAACTTTAAAATCATACCTATGTAGTTGCAAGACCTTGTTAACCATATTTTCGGACCTAGCAAATTCTTTTCATCTATTTTATACTAAAATATCACTTTTTAATCAGAATGTGATATTAAAATTTAAAAACTGATATTCCTGTCACGATTTTTCCGTTACGAAAAGATTAGTCTAATTATTCTAAAGATGTCGATACACACTAACAAAAGTGACAGCAACAATTACGCAAGAACGCCGTGTACCGGAGACAGTTAATGCAAATCGAGACGCGTGCATCTGTCTTTCAAGAGGCACAACGACAAGCAGAAAGGATTGGCGGATCGCCAGTCTGAAAATAACGAAAAATAAGCAACGATCAGGATTTGCATAATAGCGGAGGGAACATCGTCCACGAACGGAAGTTTCGTGCGATGGGCTTCCGAGGCGTTGCGAAATATGGAACCAAGTAAACGTTGGGTGCCTCGTGATTCTGATGAAAAACACCGTGTAACCCCGTGGAAAAATAGACAAGTCTGGGTACACGTGGTACAGCGGTCGTTTGTTATCTTCGCGCTAAAAACGAACTCCACAGTTCGCTACGCGCGAAAGATTACTTTGCACGGTTTCAATTCGTTTTTACGACCGACCCCTGTTTTATAGTCGATGCGCCATTACCTTGCCGAGAAACGAAATCGAAGATGTTGTCGAATTTCTCGCAGATGTTTGTCGATTCTACTCGAATCGAGTGAATGTCATTAAAAAGAAAAAAAAAAAAAAAGAAGAAAAGACGCTGTCTCGCGACGAAACCAGCGAGAGTTGTGGAAATGGATTCGTCTCGATATTTGCAAAGTGAAATGGTACAACTAGTATTTTAGGATGAAATTCTTTGAGATTTTTTCTTGATTAGTTCTAATCTGCTTGGAATTATTTTTTGATCATTCTCCCTTGCAATTATTGCATAAATATTGCTTGACGGAAAAATGCGTTGTTTCGCTGATCTACAAAAGGGAGAAAAATAATTGTTATGGGTTTTGAAATTTTACAATGTAGATTTATTAGACTAATGGAGTATTTGTGTGCCGTATAAAAACGAACGACATACTTGTCAAGCATCGTACGAATGGTTGTGTATTATTTTCGAATTATTGAATGAATTATTTTCGATTAAATTTTTCGAATTTAAGTGTCTCAATGACTTTATAGAGAGAATACAAAAATCCAGCGATAAATATATAGAAGAATTTATCGTTCTGTTTGGAAAAATAGATGTGATTTTTAAATATTCAAAACGCCATTCACATTGGATACCGTTTAATTTTATTTATTTGGGGATATGGCTTGTCCTAGTTGCGTGGAATTTTGTACATATATACAGCTTTGTGTATCTATAACAGATATTCGAAACTTAAAAATATTATATGTTGTATCAGTCTATGATATTTGTAAAGTTAGATTACAAGGTAGTAAGGTAGATTACAATTTGAAGAAACTTCTTTCAAAAAAGAAGAATAAGAAACATTTTATAAAATACTTAATTATAACATGTTAAAGGAACTCCTATAACATAAATAAGAATTTCATAGAAAATATAGTTTGAAATAAAAAAGCAGCTGAAAGATAAAATGATTTTAATGCATTAGGTATGCATATTGTATTATTCAGAAGGTAGCTATAGCATATTTTAGATTCTAAAACCACTGTGTACGATCGCTCCAATAACGGGGAATTCCTAGGCGGTGTTAATTTTCAGAAGAATAATTTGCAAAATTAAGTACTTACGACATAATCAGATTTACGGTCGTGCAATTTGCTTTCACGCGATAAAGTACGCGTCGTGATGAATATCGATGAATCAAAATTTCCATCGTACACGGAGAATCTTTTAATTTATTATCTCTATTACTGTATCTATGAAACTACACGATCGATCACGATGTCTGGTTAGAAGACACGTGCTTTAACCGAGAATAATGGCGGGAAAAATGCTGTGAAAATTTGCGTGGCGGTCGAATATCCAACTACGAGATTAATTACAAGAATTATTTCCTGAATTACGTTTGTTTCGTCGCGTCCCTGATTTAGATTAGTCAGGCGATCGTTTCAAGTTTTCTGCTGTAGAATAAATAAATCACGCACTTTCACAAACCGATCTGATTGTTACGTCGCTCAAGAGTATTGATTCGATTTGCTGTGTTAGTTCCCAAGTATTCACGCTCGTGTGTCGTGTTCGAAATAAATGTATCGAAAGTATTTTGATTTCGACTTTTTAAAAATGTTTCTCCGTGATATATCTCTCAAATTAATCAAATTAATTATTCACTGTAATTTTTGAATCATGTTATATATTTGATATAATTAAGATTATCTATCGATGGTAAAAGAACATAAAAATATATGTTTCTTTAAAAAGCAGAAACTTTTGAATTGGACGATTAACAATGATCGTGTAATTATTTTATATTACGTATGTATTTAACGAAACCGATGATAGAATCGATGATAAACAATTTCAAAGTCAAATAATTTTCATCTATATTTTTGTTACACACACATATCGTGTAACGATTTAATCTTAAGTGACTATCACGGTGTTTATTACTGGCTTATAGCTCATAGGATAAAGTTTAATGAATAATGAAAACGAAAAGAATCAATATTAAGGTATATAAGTATGAAATAAATGTTACAATGAAATGTACTTATTTAAGGTAAAATTGTCAAACCTGTATACTGTTAGTTTTGTTTGATACAAAGAACTCTGCTTAGTATGTATTTATTTATTTCTCCTTTAGAGATCTTTAATACAGCCTTACAATGCTTCTGAACTAAACTATCGCTAAAAGATGGTACTCGTATGGGAGTGCTTCCTCTCTGTTCTATTTGCCTAACGAACTTTCGTTTCCTATCTGTGCTTACAATTGGTATTGAGACTTAATTAATAAGAACGCAAGTTTCCGTAGTGCAGCTTCGCTTGTGAACGTTATTAAGTTATATAAACGTTGATAACAATTGAAGTACTGGTACAAGGCTGGTTTTGTCTAAAATAATATAATGACCATGTTCAGTGCGAAAATAGATGTGGAACGACGTGGAAATGTCAGCTACATTTATTCTAGCATCTACTCACGTGTAGATCACGTTTACAGATTATTTCTAAACTATATAAATCCATATTTGTAGAATTCTATTGAAATAATTCTATGTTATTTCGCAACTTTTTTAATCGTTCACATATCGAATTTTTTAATTTTGGCTAAAATTTCATCCACCTTTCGAGTCAAGTAATTTAGATTCCTAGTTAAATAATTTAGATTTATCTATTACATGGATCTATAGATGGATAACATTATTAAATATTCTTTATTATTGTTTTATTATTGTGACATTTTTCTTTCATACTATTTTTCTCTTGATCGTCATATTATCGAAATATGCCTTCCAATAAAACTAAATCTCAAGCAAACGATATTTTATAAATGCCGAATACGATTAAATATTCAACGCGAAGCTTAAAATATTGAAGCGTGAATGAATTTCATTTTCTGCTTGTCCATCGAATTTTCTTCGTTAATATACCATATTTATGAAAATCCTTTTTCGATGAAGAATTCTTTCGCGATGATCCTCCTCTTTCGATTATCATCCTTGAATATTTTATATCGTTTTGTGTAATATCTACATTCTGTGCATTCTTACATTTCCAATGAATGCATCAATATCTCCAATTTATTTATTATGCAAAATTATCCCAATAACGCAAGAATTTCTTTTCTTTCGGGATAAATTTAATAGTTATTTACAGGAAAAAAATGTGGCAAACGATAAACCAGTTTGTAGTTCGTGTGACGATCATTTTGCAGTAGACAGACGATTAACGCAATGTCTCATGTACAATACGTACAATGGTACGTACAATGTATCAAAATGCGTATTTTTCAAATTGTTACAAAAATAGACTCTGATGGATTTCCTTCGCCTTAGCACGATTACTTTTCAAATGACTAAAAATAAAAATTCCTAGAATCCGATAGACTTCACCTTATCGGTTATATTAAATAGACCGTCTTACGCGTCAATAGGAAAGGTTCAACGACAAAATGATCGCAAGAACCGATTGTTATGTAGCTACAATCCTCTCTAATCTCTTAACTGGATTTATTGTTTTTTGGACGATCTTCTGACACGGTTGAAGCAACAGTTTTCAGCTGCTGTTATCTTCATCAGACCTATCTGATCCTCTCAAACGCACACGACAATATCTTGGAAAGTTTCTTCCTTCCTCCTGTCTGTGTGTCCGTCCTTCTGTTCCTGTTATAGCTGATCGTTCGGTAGTCTGCGAGTTTGCGAGAAGCCTTGTGCGAATAGGCCTCGACCATGCCAGCAGACTAAAATCATTGGCTTTTATAGCGCGACACGACGCCTGTTGCGCCCTGTAGATCCAATTTTCTCTTTACACGTTGAAGCTACGATAGTCGAACATGATTGGGCAAGTCGAGGATCGTTCAACGACTAGCCACACTGTTCGATGATGCTTCACAACTTTGTTCACACTTGGGTAACTTTCCCAGTACACTTTTTAATTGTCTTCCTTGTTAAGAGTATTTTTCTGTATTAAGTATCGTGAAACTTTGATTGGTGCGAAATAATGTTATTTTCTGGAATCAGGTTGTTATGTAGTTATTGTTTGTAGCAAATATTTTGTAATTTCTTTATATATTTTCAGACGAGTTCCAAATTTTATCAATATAATAATGACAGTCTTGTCTTTTAACAGGACTAGTGACAATTTCAAAATATTTTGTATGATTTATACAATAGATTAGTTATCAAAATAATCACTTTTTCCTGAGGAATTTAAAAATTGCGAGAAAACAAACACGTTTCTAGTAGACAACGGATAAGAATCATTCACTAATAAATACGATAAACTCAATGTTTTAATCTTTTAAAGATACATATTATGTAAATACGATATTACTTAAGGAATATCCTAATATTGTAACGTTACGAACTCATAACTCTTAAATCTCTGCATAAGCAACATACTCTTCCGTTTCTCTTCCTTTTTCCTCATTTTCTATTTCGATATTTATCACTTGCATCGCTTGCACGCTGTTAACGAGCGAATGCATCTAACTTGCCTAAAAATGATTAATTTTTGCTTATCGTTCACGAGGGTTGAGAATTGGCAGCGTGCCCCGTTTCCAGCGGCGTAAAAGCGATTCGAGGGTGTACTCGTGCAACCGTTTGTTACGTGTCAGACTTAATTAAAATTTGATAGACACGTCGAGCGAGAAAACGTTTTTTCACCCACGTTTTTTAGAACTGTGTTTTCTGTCGCCGATCTTTTTCTTCTTTCTTTATATAGATTTCAACGTCCCATCAACTACACCTGCGGTGGATCTTGATGGACGTGGTTTTGTAGTTTCAATTGCGTTCACCTCGTTCGTTCACGTTGTTTGATTTATCCTAGAAAAATGAGGAACATCTCGTGAATACTTGAGCCGTCAAATTTTTTGTTTCGTGAACAAAAACATCTCGACGAATATAGTTCCACGTTGTCCACGTATCGGCCGTGATTTCCTCCGTTTTATTATTTGTTTGTTCAGGGGAACGAATCATTTTGGCGATCCGCCTCGGGTACCGAGAAACATTTTCGAAGCAAAAATAAAATTGCTGCATAAACTGTTCCTCCGGCGTCAATACAGAGGTAAATTATTCTCTGTTTCGTCATGTTCCTTGTTCTGTAATTCTGCTAGGTACGAATCAATCTCGAGTTTGTTTAACGTTATTTGCATCATTTTGTTTCACAGACTGTTGCCAAATGCTATGCACCTTTTCATTGTTTCTTTGCATCGGTATATAATATGTAATCGGTATATCATACGTAAGAATTTTCCTAAGAGTTTGAAAAGTCACTATTATCTTAAAATCCTTATATAATTTCAATTTTATATTGTAATTTTACATAATTTTACATATAAGAGAATTAAATTGCTGCAGCTAAATAATATAATTATTTCCCTTCGTATATCAGTTAATTTTCAGTACAATAAAAATGATGTGTGAAGTATACGAACTTACAGGTCATTGCATCTAAATTTATCAAACGTTGATAAAACGTTACGTTTTAGTATAATTAACATACGTACTGTTTAATTCTAGTAACAATAAAATTCCAATTCTTTATGTATAATTTTCAATGTTTGACTAAAACGGATAAGCAAAAAAGAAAGAAAAAGAAACAAGGAGCACGATATTATATGTAGTTTACAGTATATATCATAATTAAAAAGATCGTTTATCGTGAAAAGAGCAGTTCTTGCGTTTAAATTAGTAAAACCACTTGATTTTAGTCAGATTAAAAATATCTTTCGTTTTTTACATTTCAAACTCGGTAGTCGTTTCGAGTGGTTGTATGCGTTTAGTAACAGTATCAGGTATAGCATAAATTTTAATCAATGTGATGATACAGTTGCTCGCCACAGCTAATTTCAGTAATATAATCTGGAATTGCTCTTAGCACTAATTGCACTCAGTACGCGTCTATTTTATTATCCTCCAGAATTGTGTCGTTATTATCATGCAAATGATTTTTACAAAGTTCCCATGACGAAAGATTTACGTACATGCATAAATTTTATTTATTACTTTGGACACTCCCAAATTAAAAATGCCCATAGAAAAGTTTAAACTTTATTTTCGCTTGCAAGTAATGGGAATATGCAATCGATACGTGGACATAATTTTTTGTGTTCAGCTTAAAAGTATAATAAAAAGATAATTTTCAGTTAAACTGAATTTATATCCTTATTAAATAATGGTGAGAAAAAGTATTCTTCACGATCGCTTTTTAAAAGAATTTTGTTACCTTTATGAAATTTTCTTATTGTTAACTTTATCAGTGTTATTATTGTTCATTTGAAAATGAATATAGTAAAATATTAATTACTTGAATCAGAAGCACGACAAATCAGGCACCTATATTAAAAAAAGAATGAATAATTGAAAACAATTGAAGTTTGTAACTGTAAGTTATTTCCGGACTGTGTACACGTTACTCATAAGGCAAAAACTTTCTTGGTTTTTGTACCTTGCGTTATTTATTAATATTTATACTTACTTGAACAAATATTAGATATCAAATAAATATTCTTAAAGTTGAAGCTCAAATAGGAATATTTCTAAACAATGAACAATTTGTAATGCTTCGTACTCCAACAATTTTTCGATACGTTTAACCAAACGATTGGTAATTTCACCACACTTATGTTTTAAAACTTTCTGAAAAGCCATGTTTCGAGATGCATAATATTTATGGATTTTTATTTATATATAACAACCTTCTCCTTTTTCCATTTTTTGTCGCCTAAAACGAACATTTAACGTAAAATTTCTATTAAAAATTTTTCTGTACTAAACACTCTTGTATAAGACATACAATTATGTTATACATTCGTACTTCTTGTTAATCATAATTCAGATTTATAAAATTACAGCGTTTCTCTCGTTTTACTCTGCAAACTTTTGCTCGGCCGCCACCGTACACGTACACAGGAGTACAAAAAATTGATAATTTCTATAAATATAATTTTGATCAACTCTGTAACATACAGAATAAGTATATTTCTATTGCAGATATAAAAAAATCGCAAAGGAATATTTTACATCGTATATCAGACTATCATTGTGAAGTGCCATCTTATTCAGAAATGCATTCAGAAGTGTATTTGCAAAGTTCGATCGCATTATTATTTCTAAATGAAACTCTACGATTATTTTTACATTCATTGATTCTTCGTGCCATTAAATGGTTTCCAATAAAAGAAATATCGACGATGCACTTCCGAACAAAATCACACTGCGCAATATGACAGAGTTTAATAAACGATGTAAAATTTTTCTGTACAATTTTGTTATATCCGCGATAGCATCAGAGCAATATAACCCGTCCCAGTTACTAGACTTACCCATTGTATTTAATTCACTATTCTATAATTGATCTTTCTACAAAACAATACGCGAAACAGAGTGTGAAAGATAAATGCCTAAATGAGGCTTCGTCAACGTTGTCTGATTGAACCTAATGCCTTGTGTCTTTTCATAGAACGAAATAAATGGCTTACTGTTCTATATAAGAGATCGTTAGCTTGTAATCCGAAGTTGAGACGTATTATGCGCTCAGTGGTTTACGAAGTTTCAAGGTGCTACGCGGAAATTGCTTGATTCACTTTCGACCGGTTCCGTCGCGTTTAAATAAAGCGTGTTGCACAGTAGTTTGTGACGGTGATACGTGGCTCTGGAAGAAATGCAAAATTACTCTTGTACGGCTAATCCTCTGTGCTTTTCGTCGTTAAATGTCGCTTCCAGAATTTCGCAATCCTTTATATACGCTGTCTGCTTGTGAAACGTGTTTTACAGTGAATGGCTTCTTTTTCCATTTGCGAGGCTTTACGAACTAACGATATCCCCAATCCGTCGTCCGGGTTGATTATGGTTAATTAAATTAGTATTGACGCCAAAATTTCGACCGATAACGCGAAAATTTTGTTTTTTGGATATTTGTGCTTTTTGCAATGGTTAGGCAGAAATTGCAGTGAAGAAAAATTTGAAATTTGAATTCTTATTTGAGCTTTTTTTGGATTTGTTCTTTTCATTGATATTGTGTCTGTATCAACGGTTGGTAGAGAAGATATAGTAATATTTAAGAGAAATTATACGATGAATAGACATTTTCAAAAATTTCTTATTTAATTGATTTTATCATGTTAGATATAAATCAATTTTATTAAATTTAAGATTCGCTTACTTCTGCTATAAAATTTTCACATATAAAATTCCAGATCATTCAAATATTCTCTTTTCGATACTCATTAAAATAAACTTATTCCTACAACAAGTACAACTTCTTACATTTCTTTAATTGTAAGGACTCTCTCGTACTATTTAAAAGCTTTGCGATAAGAATTCCAACAATTTATAACTATCCCCAAACAAATCAATTGTATTTTAATCATCAAGGTTTAATTAAAATGTAAGGTGTTTTATAATTCTAAAACTATCAAGTATGATACGAGAGGTAACAAATGTTATTTTATTATTCACTACTATTAAATATCGATACAGCGATTAAAGATAATAATTGCTGTCACTAAATTTGTTAAAATTATCGCGTATATTTTTCTAAAATATCTGCTCGTTCTCGTAAAAAGTAATTTTCGCGTGGCCGTATAGTTTGCCAGATGAAAAAATGAACGCCAGTTCCAGAATTAGCTCATGTCTTCGACTGAATTCATCGCAACAAAAGCCCTCGCGTTGAATCGTTTCGACGCTATGCGATCCGTGCTCATTTCCGGGCATGCCTGATGATGAATAGGTTCACTTTCTGGCCATAAATGCGATTTTACGGTGGTACGATATCTATAATCTTCATTCTGTAAGTTTGGTTTAATCTTTAATTACATTATCGAGACAAAACCATAGGGCTTGTTGTGTGGCGAATACAGACCAAAGATAACGATTTATTTAATATATTTAATATTTATTTATGTTTGATTTATGTTTATATTTATTTATGTGATGCTACAATACTTATTGTTCAAAATTGTAGCTACGGTAAATAAAGTGTGAATTGAATTCTTCAATGAATCCTGTAAACTATTTCGAAAATAAGTATTTTGTATGTTTGGATAAAAAGCGGAAAAATCTTTTCTGACAGAATTTATGTAAAAATACCAAATATGCATGAGCATATTGCAAAGTATTATTTTTGTGACATCGAGTTGAGATATGCTATTCCCATTTATATTTATCCTTTGTCCTGTTTTATATTCGTCACAGAAAAATGAATATTTAAAATTTCTGAACTGTACACTCCTTTGGAAAGCAATCAGATGTTTCTTGTCAGGTTTAACATTTGACGAGAATGAATTAAAATAGAGAGATCACGAGATTGAGAGATCGTTTGGTCAAAGCTGACGTCCGTATGTCTGCTTTGAGAAATGTGAAAACTCAGTTAATTCAGCCTTCTCGAGTGATCCTTGACCTCAAAAAATTAGGTTTCGCGTTTGACTGAAGCAAGCAATTTCCTTTCGTATACGCACCATTCTTTCATTTTTCTATGACCGATTTTATTTCCTGCGTATTCTCATTATAGAGTTGCTAACTTGAATTACGTATGTATATCTCTCTCATTATATTCACAGTTTATTTCTAGATAGCTTTTTATTCCATGGAGAATTTATCTGAGAATTTATTCAAGTTGAACACTCATCGTTATCTGATATTGAAGTTTTTAAAAAATATAAAGTAACTCGTTCTCTTATAAGGTTAACGTTTCCGTACGTAGAATCGCCAAAAAATTACGATGAAATAATATGAAATATTTATTATTTCTTCCTTTGCATAATTGAGTGTATTTAATTATTATTTGAAAAATAATTTTCATTATATTACTCAAATATCTAATTAAAAGGAATATAAAATAAAACGTACCAAGGAAATGAACGTAAAGCACTTAAAATACTTGCTATTTTTCAGAACGTGTTAATCAATTATTTTTAGAAAACCCCTCTTTTTTATGGAAAAATTTTGTTAGGTTCGAAAATTCGTGGAAATCAAAGCCATCATTACCTAGTATTCACTACATATTTCAGCGCGTATTGCGTAAATTTCAAGATGCTCGATTTCAAACTCACGCTCATCTGTCGTTAATAGAAATGCAATCGATTCTAAAGGACCACGACGATTGCTGCCAATCCAAAAGGTTATTCGCATGACCCACATTTAGTTTCTCCGCGCGCAACGAATTTTCGTACGGATGAAATAACGTGAACTGCGCAAACACGCATGATCACAGGCAAGTTAGCTGTCCATTAAAAACTGTCGATGTCTAATGTGTTCCATCATTCATATTGACTTTCGTTGATAAACTAAAAAAACATGGAAACACGAAAGTGATATCTATTAAATTAGTTAAAAATACAAAATATGAAAAAATATTTTGTAATCGCAATATTTGTTGATATAATTCAATTAGTATCTAGAATTCTAAAACCCTGGAAGATTTGCAAAGGAATGTGCAGATAAAAAATGCATGTTCAATGATTTCAATTTATGTATGTAATGCTAGAACCTTCAGACTTATGAGAGGGTTTTATAAATAGGAATGTCATAGGACGACGGTAACGCTGTGGTTAGCGTAGTTGGTTGCTAACCTTCCAAACCCAGGTTCGAATCCCGGCACTTTACTAGTCCAGTTTTTCACCTTTCCTAGATATGAAGAAAAGGAGCGGTCCCGGATGGTTGGAAGAAAATCTCCCAACCGAGATTGAGTACAAATTGTCAAGCGAGCTAGAATTAGGATAAGACCTTAGGATAAGGCGCATACCAGTGAGAAGAAGAAGAGTTAGGGTGGGTATTTACCCAAAGGAGTTAGGTGATGATGAATAACTTTGTCACCACCACCCGAATATCCGTCCATAAATGGGAGGTCGTCAACATAGGAACGGGAAACGCTTAATTTTTCAGCATTTAGTAGATTTAAGGAATAATGGGATTAGGGTATCCTGCTATAGAAAATGTAACGAAAACGTCGGTAACCTGAAAGTTATCAGTAAGTCGTCAACAATCAACTACCTCCAAAAGTGAAGGGATCGTGGTGTCAAGGAAGGATTAAGATGTCAGGAAAACCGAGCTGGGTTTGGTCAGTTTAGTAGTCTACTACGTGCGTTATTCAAGCGTTGTCCTTATTTTGCACAATTTCCACATATATCACTGAATTTTTATAACGCAATAAAAAAAAGAATTCCTTCATTTTCTGTAAATGTTTCATTTATGTTCATATATTTTTGAAAAATTTATAAGTAACGATTCAGGACTTAATTCGATATATTTTGATATCTATGGTAAAAATAGCAAAAGCTATTATATGCTATATGTTAATTGCACAGATTAAAAGATTTATTGACAAATATTTTAATAGACTCGTATGAACATATTTTTTAATGAATATGTATAATTATCTTTACAAATTATATATTATTTTAAATCTATCAAAAAAAGTCAAATTATTAATCATGAAAAAGAAATAATTAATCATGAGTCATAAAAGTTAGTAATCGACATATTGCTGGACCACATGGCCCATTGGGATTTCCCATCCTTCCTAGCCCGTCAGCATTTTCACTTTTCCCTGCACTGTAGTTCATCGGGTTTTTTCCAAATGGTTTTTCCACGATACTACAAGATTAGTAATAGAAATATTTTATACCTATTTTCGATTGAAATGTTTTTCAAATACTTTTAAGATTGTTCAATTACAAAAATATATATTCATTTCATTATTACGTTTTGTAAGTTATGTTTTATTTTTCAAAAAGTAACCGTTTACTTGTTAGGTTTACACAGTGGGTTTATCGATCCACTGGTTCCAGTGTATCTTAGGTTTTAGTGGTTTCCCAGGCCTGCTGCCCTTTTTTACAGACACGCTGCTCAGCATCCACGAAAAAGTTAGAAATTCAGAGTTTAGTCGGGAAAGTTGGAGTAAACTTGTGCTAAAAAAAAGAAAAACATATCGCACTTCTTGCCTGGGGAACGTGTCTATAGATTTAAATTTTACTATCTCAAAAGTTGAAGATGAAAAATTAAATTGGCTGAGTCGAAATGAATTATCTTTCATAGTACTTATATTAAAAGAATTTTATAAATCTAATATTTCTTACAAACGTGTATGTAGTACTTTATGCTCTTTAGATTACAACATTTTTTACGATTTTTTGAAAAACTTTCCTAAAAGTTACAAAGAAAGAAATATACAAATGTAGTACAAAAACATAATAATCGTAAAAAATAAGGAAGAGTGATAAATTACTGATAAATAAGTAACAGAGAATCGCCTTTTTCTTTTGCTTATTGTATGTATGTCTCGTAAATGTCCGCGTTGCTTGTGAAGTGATTTAATACGAACCTCCCAGAAATTTTTTCATTTAAAAATTCTCTATTACGATAAAGGTAGTTCTTCATAACGATAGTTTTCCACCACTATACATTCCTCATAAATGAATGCATAATCTAAGAGATATGAAGAACATAACGAGTATCATGGAATCTTCCACATCTGCCTTATTAAATTTCGTAATTCACGTCAGTGTCATTATCAATATTAAGTAAATATAATTATCTGTATATGTGATGTTTATTTATCTATTCTAAATCTATTTAAAATGTATATGATACATCGCAATAGGGATTGAAAATTAAATCCGTGTCATGACTTACACATGAACTACAATAAAATATATATTTCTGTACATAAGTACATTCTATATAACAAAAGATGTACCGATGATTGAAATTTATCATTAGTAAATTTCGTATCTTTAAAAATATCAAGATTATTTTTGAACGTTTCCTTTTAAATAGAATTTTTTAAAATGAAATGTATACATATACATTAAAAAATAACAATCTAAGAAGGGAATTCCAAAAATACCAAATTTGCTGTTTCCCACATAATACACAAAGGAATATGATATAACAATTTACAAATCATAAATGATTTTTTCAACCTAAGATTCAAGGTGCCATATATCACGTCGTCGATTAATACCTTAATTTACAATATTATAAAGTACAAATATTTTTATCTTCGATGCAAAATCAAATTCACTATCCTTTAACTTTCTAACGTTAGAAAAACACTGACGAATTACGCATAATATCTCTCAATGGCCCGATAAATTTTCTAATCGGTTACGTACATATATATCTAGTGGTGATGAGAGAGCATATTTAATTCTGAAACGTGCGACAATCGACCATTGTCGTGACGCAATTCGGATACGGATAAGTGGAAAGCAATAGGAGCCTATATCTGATTTTTCGGTTGAATAAAGTTCGTCACTCACTCCTCGATGTTGTTATGGACACATGGAAATCTCTACTATCATCTAAACTAGGACAATGGAAATATTTTACACGAGAAATTTTTGAAAATAACAATAACAGTTTAATAATACCGTGATAACTCCGACTTTCCACATTTCCAACCTGCATTGTTTCCATTGTTTCCGGTTTTCCACTTGTTCACGAGTATAAAGCGTGTATAGTTTCCGCTTAACTATCCAATACACGTTTCAAAACGTTCAACATTTCGCCCTCTCCTCCTTTTTTTTAAAGAAAGGGGAACGGTCTTTAGCTTTATCTGTCGTTTCTCTTTCTTTTTGCTTGAACGTTATTTTTTAATCTTTGTTCTTAACATTTCGTATTTTGGAATTCTTTGTCAGTATTATTGTCATTCTTGAATATACAGGCTGGTTGGTAACTGGTGGTACAAGCGGAAAGGGGGTGATTCTACGCGAAAAAAGAAGTCGAAAATATAGAATAAAAATTTTTCGTTCGAGTTCACGTCTCGTTATATCTCACTGCAGATCGTTGTCTCAATGGAAAAATTTAAGAAATTAAAAAAAAATTTTTTTTATTCTATATTTTCGACTTCTTTTTTCGCGCAGAATCATCCCCTTTCCGCTTGTACCGCCAGTTACCAACCACCCTGTACAGTACAATTGTATTGTACGTGAATGAGGGAACGTAGAACGTAGAATGAAAACACACACAAATATGTATCCCCTTGCTAGTATGTATGTGAACGTCGGATGATGGCCTAGGCCTCTGTTGCTACAAAAGAGTGATATGCGAGTGTGGAATCTCGTTCCCTAGGCCTCCAGCGACTAGCCCACGTGACGAGCATAGTTATGTAAATATTCAAGTAAAGTTCTTTCTAATACTTCTCCAAATTCTCTCCATACTTTAACAGTCATATATTTTTAGAACATAGACTGCCAGCCATATTGACGATGAGACTTGCTAACATTTGTTACAAATTCAATGCTTTTCACTGCGTTTACCTTCTAGTTGTTTTATTATAAATCTATTATTTCACTCGCATCATATGTATTTTATAATGGAAAATACTAAAAAAAAAGAAATTTTCCAATATGTGTATCGAGTAAGTGTTCTAATATTTACAGAGCAGCGAACAAAAGAAGGTTTAAACATGATACAAAAAGTATCAATTTTATAAAACGGATTTGTATTTGACAAGAGCTGTCCGGTAGTCTACATATTGTTCCAAAAACAGATTGGGATCTGTTAAACGTTTAGGTGTTTTTTAATGACGATTTTTAATTGCTTTTATCTCTATTTAATAAGATATAGGAACCACAATGACAATAATAATTTCTGAACCATAAATGGTCTTATTTGTTCAATTTATTCGGTTAAAAGGAAAGGAATTAGTATACAGAAGTTATTGAAGCTTCCTTGGTAAGGAGTTGATCAAATGATAAAGCTTTTAGAGGAAGCTCCAATAACTTTGCTTTTTATTAAGAGCTTTTAGAGCTTCTTATATAGAGAATTTATATTCGATGAAGAAATTAACAAATGTTATATTTTCTCCACGGTGAATTTTTCCTCGTCAATTCATGTCAAACGAATTATCGATAATTCGATAAACTAAGGATTTAATATTTTCTTCCCTTTTATCTGCAAGACTGTAATTTGTGTCGATACTATCCACGCTCGAGCCGTTATTCGCACATATCTCGTTGAATTTTAAAGTTTGATACGTAGTACGAGGGAATAGAATTCTCCGACAGGATTTTTCAATCGAGCGAATCACGCTTCAGCATCATTTCTTACTTTCTTTTCCAGCTAGAAGAATATATTTCTCTTTTACCTCAGATTCACGATATATTACATAGCGTGTGTACATGTATATGCGAAAGATCGAATTTTGATTGCGTCGAATACACGTACTTTTATTACAAGATAAATAAAAAATGCGCGTACAGAATTATCGTATTTTGCAAAATAATATTTTTCTTATTGTATTTTCGAAGAGTTCGCTCAATCAATTCAAAACTGTTCTTTAATTTGATATTTTTATTCAATCGTAAAAATAAATGACTTTAATAATTTATTTGACAGTTCGTATCCGGATTAAAGCATGAATTCTACGTATAATTTTAAACTAAATATAAATCTACATTTCCTAACAGAAAACGTTTCTCTATTTGTTAATTAATTTTTTATTTGTCGATATCGTTTATATAGAAAACTGTAAATAATTAAAAACGAATATTAGACAATGGAGTTTGAATTTAATAAGATGCAGTGGACTTCGTATAAAGAATATAAATTTCTCAAGGGATTATTAAAGCCGCTGAAATAAATCCTTACTTTATTAAATATCATTTTAGCACGGAGTCCGATAAACAAATGTCCCGTCTAAAAGTTTCGTTATTTAGTTAACTGAATTTTTGGGTTTTCGTATGAACGCAAGCCAATTGGAACAAGTGGCCACCTTGCGCGTCGCCTACAATAGAAAACAGCACCATAGACTTTCAACACCTAACATGACAATTTTATATTTATTATTTATTTATTATATTAGGATTAGGACGAACTTCTGTTTGATTTACACTTATGGTCTACTTTACTAACCATCAAGTTTAACGTCCGTCGTATTTAACGTGATTTTTATTACATTAGGCAACAATAAATCAAAAGAATCTTTTGATGTTATAAAATATTCTATAGGATCGTCTAATTCTAGTTCTCTGAGAAGGCTACTTGTAGCTCTAAACGAATTATTTCTATTTTACCCATTTTCGAGCCTATACACGCTATCTTGTGTTTAAGTCTTCTTCTATTCCTTCTACAATTTTTTCTATTAAAATCAGAGCAAGACTTCTGACAGTACCGTACAGCATCGCACAACAATGTGTCGTCTGTCTATCTTTCATGGTTACGATAGCTCAATTGTACTTTGCGAACACGGATAGCTAAGCACTTACATGAATAGCTACTTGCCAATCGACTAAAATATTAGACGTGTCTGAACGAGCGTATTCAGACAGGTCGACAAGGTTCGTTAAGCGGCGAGTTGGTCGACTCGATCAACTTTAATCGAGCTGTAAGAAGCTTTAGAATCGCTCAGTGTAATTACTGACGCGAATACCATTAACGATAATCTCTAATTATGGAAATTATGGATTATTATTATACTGTAGCTGAAGATATGGAATCTAATGTTGACACGTACGAAGCAGCTAATACAAGTAAATAAGAACACTGGTTTACAGAGCTAAATATTCCCAATCACCGATTCGCGCATGCCAGCTAACAAAATTAAAGTTCAATTTGAGTGCTTTCCAGTGAAATAATTAAATTTTAATTCAATGAAGCATTTCAATTAAATGTTATTTTCACGAATAACGTATTGATGGATTTTAATATTTTCAACAAAATATTACAGCCTTCAAATTTTACTAATTAAGTGTCAAAAAATGTTTAAGGCACTTTTAATTTGAATACCGCTACTTTGAATATCAGAGATAATAAAGCGTTTGTTTTTTCCGTGCTGAATATTTACAAAATATAATATTATCATGTGTAGTATGTAATATAATACTTTCCCTGAATTATATACTTGTAATTCCGTGTTTCTACAAGCTGATCCAGGTTCACGCTAGAGCTCAATGATAATAACTGTTCCATGTTGTATGTTGAAATCAAAAATTCCAGATTTACGTGTGTCAAATACTAACTAGGTTTGCATAGATTAAGTATTAGTAATCATTCGAATGAATTGGGTTAGCTAGTTTTATGCGAATTAAAAATATTATAGCGATCAGAATTATAGTGATCTTTATTTATTATATAGATTTATTTACTGTGATTGAAACAGAGGATTATGCCTCTAATTAATAGTAATTTAATAATAATAATAAATAAAATAAATAATAATAAATATAATATAATAATAAATAAATTAAATAATAGCTATTTCTTAATGTAGTAATGTGATACATCTAAAACAAGTAAATTTGTAGAACTACTCAACTTACAACTCACAACTAATGAGTAACAACTAACTCGCAACTACTCGCAACTTACTCGTAATTGACTATCCTCTTCATCAAAATGTCCTTTTATACCATAGTTTTCGATATTATCACCACCTACATGTGTTTTACAGCTATTAATGACTCAAGATGATCAAATAAATTATAGAAATAGAATTTCCTAACACTAAATATTTTTATATCTTTATATATTCTTGTAAAAAGGAATACCTTTTAAGAATATTTTTTAAAGGAGAAGATTTTTTTCTTAGAAAAAGAGAAGACCTCATAAGAAATAGCTTTAAAAAAAAGAAGAAAAAAAAGGAAACAAACGATGTACGTCCTAGGCTTCTAGCGAAACTCTCTTTCCAAGTAATTGTTTGTTTTCATAGTTCGCGTTTCTTTGCCTGATAAAATGAACATAGAAATGGATTAAAAACGAATAACCTTATTACCTTTTGCCGGGGCCAATAAATCGATACAATGCCGCATTTCTTGCACAAGATGCAGAAATAACTCGGAATTAACTGAAGAAAGAAGGAGGAAGAGTAATAAACGAGGGTTGAAAAAGCAGTAATACTTTAAGTCCTATGAAAGAGAGTTGAGTAAGCAAATAAGACGTCTGTTATTAAGAAACATTAATGATTACGCCTACGGAGACGATCAAACGCGAAGAAAAGTGGAGAACTACAGATAATAAAAGTGTCAAAAGACTGGGAGCAAATCCTGCAATTAGCGTTTGATAAATTGACCTATCATCGTGCCTTTCATAAACAACAAATTGGTTATATCTATCAAAGTACTATTAATTTAAAAAATAGGTTCGAGTTACTTAAAGCGTGTTCGTTAAACACGGAAACATGAAAAGCGTGAAACACGTTTATTCGTTCAACGTTCTATTCTTAACTCAGCTTAGCTCAACAGATGTTATTAATTCGTATCTTCATTGATATACAATTTTATTAATTACTATTTTTATCGATATAAAACAAGCGATTCCAAGAGTTCGGTTTTAAGTATCTAGATGTAAATTACGCGTTTTCTTTGTTTTTATTACAAATTACTAATTTTTACACTATATTTTATCATTACAGCGAACATTATTAATATTTTATAGATGTCATTAAATCTATGATGTATTAGCACCTTATACAACGATACATAATTTATACTTATTTTAATATTGCAACGGTATAATTTATGAAACAATATAAGGTACAGTTTTCTCTACAAACATAGCTAAGAACAATTGAGAAGTGAATAAAAATGTATTATAAAGTAACGTATTAAGATAGATACTCATCGTTAATACGTATTAACGTCAGAACTTATGAACCATCAATTTATTTATTCTATAAAAGGACAAAAGATTGTGCCTGTATGGCAGTATGAGAAATGCAGAACTAAAGTAAATTATATACTTGCTCTCTCGATTTAGAGATAACTGTAACCTCTTTCAGTAATTTCACGATAGTTTTCCTTATATCTATCAGGGCTTTCTTATTCCTTTGAGTAAATTTCAGTATCTTTACTATTTGCGTATCCGATATTTAGAGTTTCATTTACGAATACCGGCAAGTTTAACATTCCGTTCAATGTGTCAGAAGCAACAAATTCTCCAACCTGGAAGGCGCTCGAACTCTACGAGCATTAAACGATCAATCGAGTCAGTGAACCAAATATACCGAATGCAACTTACATGTTTGGAACTTTGGTTTTGGAATTGCTGTATCAATGATTCACTATGTGGACCGTGATATCAAACTCAATCGTTATCTCAAAACATCGACAGTTATCTTGTAGTTTCGTTGAGAACACAGATAAAATATAGAATGCAGATAGAACGTTATTCATTTGTAATGTTTAGCGTATTCTTATAATGAATATTCGGATTTATTATTTTATCATTGTAAACAAATTTTATTAGAAACAGATCTTCGACAACGATTGACCACAGTTGATGTTAGAACTTCGATCAATGATATTCTTTTACTTTTGTTTAATTATTTTTATCGATAATATCAATTTTCGTTGCGAAATTATTTGTTCGTTTACTTGTTCATTTTTAATCGGTTACTCAATTATATTCACAACGTCGACATTTCAAGATATGATAAATGAACGATTATGAAAGCATTGTATCAATGTTAAATAACATTCAATTGTTATAATAAGCAATGAAATTTTATTAGCCAGAGTTGATGTCATTGATTGTTGTTAAATATCATTTTTAAGATCGTTCATAGTATAATGAATAAAAGATAAAGGATAATCAATCAAATAAAAAGGAAACAAAAGAGGGAAAAAGCTATTGTTGCCGTATCCAGCAATCTTCAATTGGCATATAAAATTCAGGAAAGCTTAATGTTTCTCTGTAATAAAAATTTGATCAGAAATTTTATTGTCAATAACTCACTCTTCCATTGAAAGAAGTTCTTTTTATCATCACCAAGGTTTCATCTCCTCTCTCTGCTGACGAAATCCATTTGCCATTTTATGTAACTTCGTCTGCTTTTAACATCGATACTTTGGCGTACCTCTATAAATTGCCATAGGAGCTGACATTTGACACAAATAGAAAAAAGGAGAGAGGTAAAATAATGCTGAACGATCCGTCTAAAGTTTCCCTCTCAGGAATCCCCAAAATTTATTTTCAAATGCTTTTGCATTGTTTAGAAACATTTACAGAAATAAAAGTAATTATGTACATTGTGATTCAAATATACACAATATATTTACACATTATTTATACATTATATGAACGATCAAGCAAAGTCTCATTTTTTAAATGTTCGGTAATAGAAGCAAAAATATATATATTTAATTCCATAACTTATTAAAAGGACAGTTTTGGTATTTATTATTTGGAATTTTATAATTTGTATCTTAACTACAAAATTTTTAAAAATCTCTGAAAATACATGCATAATCGAAATCCCACTATAGAGTTTCTTCAAACAAAAATCCTAACTCTGTATCTTGAGTATGGAAGTTGTATCTCTTTCATCTGATAATTATCCAAGCAGTTTCATTAAAACCATCATATTTTTCCATAAAGTTTATCTACCAGGTTTTTTTTTATCCGCTACTGGAAATTAAAGTTTAACGCACTGTAGGTATATTCATAGTTTTCATCTTAGTAAAACTCCTTTCTCATATATTCTAAAAATTTCTTTTTCTCAAAATACCTGCATAATCGTTACGTTCTTGCCTGCTGCCACTATATTTCTAATTTATACCATAGTAGGAAATTTTTTCCTTCTGAAAATGTATATACATAATCGAGAAGCGATCCAAATTTTACCATAGAATTTCTCCACGCGTAAAATCCACCAATCCCTGTGCTATCATGAAAATTACATATTTTCCATCTGGTGACTATCCAAGGAATATCGACCACCATTGAACACCAGCCAACTTAAGAGCTCCACGTGCTGTCAACATTCGTAATTCCGAGTAGAGTGGTTTCTATCCGCATTGGCTGTCGTTTAACGGTTAACGCATAGAAAGGAAGAAATGAACGGAGAAGAGGAAAAAAAAAAGAAAAATAGAAAGAGATGAGATGAAATTATATTTTATGAACGATCGGTTGCGGCCGATGATTCGTCGAAACACCCCCGGGAGCCGATGTTTCGCATGAGAATTAAGGTCATTGCAGGGGGACTCGACCGTTAATTTCATCTTCTTCTCTGGCAAGCGACGAAGCGTCGCGGCGCCTAGCATCCCACACAAGCTCACGCACTGATGCACGTGCACATGTGTGACCCGGTTGCGCGTGCTGCACTATCCCGAGCCATGTACTTTGCGTTTGCGTTCCGCAAAAGGGGATGGAGGATGGTTTATTGATCGCTCGAGGAAGAAACGATTCTGCGTCTCGCGTCTCGCGATCATCGCGAAACCCATCGGTTGCTATCCGTCCACCTTGTTCGAACCAGTCTTTCTTTTCGTACTTTTCTACGTGTGGCGAGTCATCGTAGCCTTCCCGTTGCTAGTCGAATGACGTTACAAAGATTATGAACGACCAGATGAAAACGAGGATTTAACGGAAGATCTCTCGTTTAAGATTCCTCCCTCAGAAAGGGCTATAGCAACCTGACAGTTTAAAAAAATTGAATTGTTCTCTTTCAGTCTCTTTATCCTAGTTATTCTCCACGAATCTATACGATCCAAAGTGGACATTGTATTTCGATAGAAATAAGCTGTTAAAAATATAGATGGTTTCTAAATATTTACTCGTCAATTATCTTCGTATCATTATTCATCCGATATATATTGAAAAAAGGGAAATATCTGAAGAGATACAAACGTGAAAAAGAAGCGAGCCAGGATTAAAAATATTAGGTGTCAACAGATATAAATGATTTGTTCAACCTTCAAACTCCCGTTTCCTTTCCGTTCCTACGGTCATAAAAAGTCTTGAAAAATCCCACGTTATATCTTTGATAACTGATTCTAGTTTAGAAATCAAACAGAATTTTTTATTTCCAATCTGCTCAAACGATCGCTATCTATCGATATACTATCGGAACAGGTTTCAGATACAACAGATATAACTTCGTTATTTCGTCGAATGTTTCTTTGAAAAGATTGGGAAAAGAAAGCGATAAAACTACAATGAAAGATCTGAACTTTTCGTTTGATGCTTACCTACGAAAACTTAAAACTTGAAATTAATAAAATTTATATTCCCAAACTTTATCTATTTTTCAAATGTCTCGGGGTAATTCGTCTCTTTAGGAAATCACGTTCCCCGTATTTTCCGGGGGATGGAAGAGAAATAGACCTAATTAAGAAGAGATTTTATTACACCGAGGACATAACTACGTTGTTAGATATTATCCCTGTAACACTCGGAAGAAAAGGCAATATTTCGGTAGTTTCGTATCCGATATCGTAGATTTCATTCGAATTAATTAAGACGAATTGAGTTGCTCAAGGGAGAAGTAAATGTTCAGCGAGTTAAATGTAGGTTAGTTCTAGATTAGAGCTGACTGGACGGAGTTTGGAAGACGAGAACTCGAATTTGCGGAGAAGTTACTTGTTGCGACTCGTGTTGCGACTGATGTATGTACGTCTATTCGCATTTTCTGTTCTCGCTGTTATGCTGAATGTTCCGTTATGAGGAATTTCTGCTTATCTGATCTGTTGTTAGGAACTGTCTGGTATGTATTAAAGTTTTACAATAATTCGAATAGCCTTAACATTGTCGGGACGTATGTTTTCTTTCAACGATGAACGCAATAATACAATAGTACAGATTATAACATACTGAAGTTTGAAGTATGTGTTAATTATAATTGTTTAAACGAGATACGTAATTCTATTTATAATGAGATCTTATGCATCAATAGATCTTAGTTAGAAAAATTATAACGATTCAGTCATTTTCATAAAATTATCTTGGGTCATATTATATTTCTCGTATCATTATTACTCACATAAGAGTTAGAGTAATTGTTAGAACATTTTTCCAAAATCTCTTAATTTGTTTCTTGAAACACCGTTGCTATATTTTTCATTCAAGAAACAGTATATATATAAAAACAATATTTTTTTTTAATTTCATAAGTGTTTGGGACGAACCTGAAAATATACGTAAGAGTTGCAAGGTATTTATAATATTTAGTGCAATCATCTTTAGCACAAATTGTGTACATATTTCAGATCGCTATTCGTACTGCATACTAATTTTTTACTCGGCATAACTACTATATAAATCTTCAGATTGGTTTCAAATTTTACCAATGTAATCAGGGTAGTCATATTGTATAGTCATATAGCACACATAAAATTATGTTTTCTATGTTCAGTGTTCAAATATATTCGTAACTAGATACTTAACATCGCTTGTTAGTTCAAGAGATATTTATGTTTGCCGAGGTATATGTTACACCATAACGTTAAAATAATTTTATTTTCAACTTCTAAACCACAAATATATACTTTTCTCATTTCCTTATATCGTGTCGTTATAACAGCGGAAATACGTATAATTTCAAGGAATTAAAATTATTTGCTCAATTATCAATTTACGAGACAATTGTTTGTATCTTTTACCGCAACATTTAATACATCGTTTCACAACAAATGTAAAACTTCCTGCGAGAAAAAAGGAGATATTGCTATTGTGAAGGCATCTTAAGGATGAACGAGATGTCAACATCGTCAAACGTTCTTTCACATTCGAAGACTTTCAATTCAACTCTGGTACACAAGTACGCGTACAAACATCTTAAATCGTACTTGGGAAAATGTACAATTTCTTCGCGTTACTTGTTAGGACTCTTAAACGATAATTGGATCGACATGAAAACTCCAATTTTTCAACAATCGCGAATAGGAGAAGCACGCTCGAGACAAGCAAGATGAAACGCAGTTTCGAGACAATTTATGCGCGGTGCTGATCTACATGCTTTAATAATCGGAAACTGTTGAATATTTTATTCGACTAAAGAGATAAAGTGCCTCGAACGGGGACGCGCATCGAACAAATGGTATTTTTCGATCGTTAAATTACGTAGAACCGAGTATTTTTAAATTTATTCAATTGGAAACTGTGAAAAATTTATATGGCCACGGATCGTTGTAAAAGTTGCTTTTGAACAGGACTTTTCATCGATCGCTACGAAAAAGTGGCTGGAAAACGATGCTTAGTCTGCAATTAGTGCAATTAGAAAATAAATTGAGTTGGTACTTTAAATCACAACGTTTTCGATCCGATTACTATCGCGTCTTTGTAAAATAGTATAGCGTTTTTATTTTATATTTTTATTTACGACGATAGAACAGAAAACTATAATTATTTAACTAAAACTATTTCTTAATAAATTAATGTATTGCAACTAGAACGAGTATATCGATACAATTAATCAACTGGTAACGACTAACGACGACTCACAACTCATGTTAACCGACGACAACAACCACCTTTTTCGCCAAAGCGTTCCTTTTAACGGTTTCTGTACTTCAGAAATATGATCACGTTCGCTTTCCGATGTACTTGCTTTTCCGAAAAGGCCACTTTCACCACAACACTTTCATGTTTTACCTGTACTGTAGTTCATACTCCTTACAAGTGCATCGACTTTCACACGATTGTTTCACGATACTACGATAGAAAATTGGAAAAAAGGCGCCAAGGGTATAGCTATTAAATAAAACTAAAAAATAAAGAAAGAAAAGTATGACTGGAAAATTTGTATAACGAGGAATTACTTTTACTCAGTTCATAAAAGAAATAACTTGTTAAGTAATTAAAAGTAAATTTTACGATCGGTTCGAGGAAGAGAATATCGAAGAGATTCATCGTAATTCTATAAGAAGATAGCTAAAAAAATGTATATGGCTACAATCCAAGGCGAAAGTAAATTGAACAGGATTTGTCATAGACCAAGAAAAAGTGTCTGCCTTTTTCTTTTATTTATAATTTATTATAATTTTATTTATAATTTATTATAATATTATTTATATTGCCTTTGAAAAATAGTAAATTTAAACAATAACTATGACGAAAGTGTATGTAGTTAATAATTAAGAAACTAAAAGAAAAAAGGAGAATAAAACGTCTTTATAGCAAGGGCAATGATCTTCTTGTCAATTTATAAAAGACGACTAAGAGATTAGAAGGAAACTTTATAATCACTTCGCAAAAGAGAACGTCAAAGATTCGACGCGATAATCCATGCAGATTTACAACTCGGTTACAACTTTATTCCAATAGTTAAGTACATGATTTTAATAATTTGGAATTACCGGTTAGACATGAATCTTAATAACTTATTTCCATAACGTTTATAGTTCCTGGAGGAACAATATCAAAGTAGTTAGAAGTACCTCGTTTTTCCATTAAGTTACAGGTTAGTCAAAGTCGAAAGATCGATAATGCTATTGAACAGCCTGTACAAAGTGTTTAAATATGACGTTATCAGTATTAGTACAATATGTCCAATGTTACAGATATAATGTATCTTTAAGATATTGTTTGATTGAAAAAGCAGAAATCATGCATATTAACAACAATTTGTTTATATCTCGTTCAATCTTGTATTTTTCTAACGTTGGAAAAGTAATTAGATCGAAAGAGATCAAAAGAAGAAAACACATTAATCGTATTAATAGGTAGCGATGTAACGTTGTCTTTTATACTTCACAGTCGAGCCGAGCACTTCTAATAAACGGATTATATACAAATATCGAGTATGATGGCTTATTTGATGTTTTAATCGAACTGCGAGTCGATAAAAGAGCAGAGTATCGCAAAATGCAAATAACGCAATAATTAAACATTGAGAGACACACTCGAAACTTTTGGTCTGAATTTCTGTGTAATTACTCTGCACGGTCCTTGTTTGTATCGTTTCTGTGTATCGAAAATATAACTTGTGTATTTCAACGAAAATTTGAAATATATTCCGAATTTTACGTGGAGGATTTTAATTAAAGTACATATTTGTTAGTGTAATTATGGTTTCTTTCTATATTCTGCAGGACTAAAAAAGTAAAAAGTATAATGGAACTTTAATGTTATTTAAATAATGTTATTATTTATATTATATAATTCAAATATAATTCATGCATCGAATTTGTAATCAATCTTAATATTTTGGAAATTTGTATTTTATAGAGAGTATGAAAAATGTCGTTCTGTATTAACAAATTAATTTCACAGGGAACGTTGTACCGGTGATTTAAAGAAATTACTCCATTCTTTATCAACTGTATGTACTCAGTCTCTTCCGAAATTTTCTCTTATTTGTGTAACACTATACATAAACATTCAAGTAGCACGGCGCGTGAGAGATTATGGTTCTACATATTTGTTTATAATAATGCAATACATATATATTGCATATATATAATATAAATTACTATGAATTTTACACATACGAAGATTACAGGAGAAAGCATTTTAATGTCATTTTATCGCTAAACAATAGTATTTTGATGACACAGTTGGCAATCGCCTACAAAACATTTATCAGTTCCACGAAAAGCGTGACGACTCTATTATTGCAATCGTATGAGATTCGATCGGACAAATAAAATACCATGAAATCCGCATTCAACTCGCGCGTGAACTTGACAGTCCTGGGTATCGCTCACCGCGATACCGATCGGCTCGATTCGATCGAAGAGAAAGGGTTATCGTTGTTTACGACGGGTAACAGAGGCACGAAGATAAAAATCTTATCCGCGAGCCTCGTGCGGGGTGAGTCTCTTCGGGCTTTCCCTATTGGAGCTCGACCTACATTTTGGTTACAGCGCTGGTAAATATAAACCTGGCCGCAAGCCGGAGTATGCTTCCTCGCTCGCGATTCGCGATAAAGAAAGTTTTCAGCAAAACAATCGGCCGAAACGCCGGGTGTATTCGAAGAACCGGAAGCGATGTATACGCTACTGCGTTTTCGCCAGAAACACGGCTCGACAATGCGCCATTGTCGAATTTCTGTCACCGGAAATTGAATCTAGTTCATTCGAACCTGGGAAATTAAACATTCCCAAGGGAAAGCCGAAAACTTTGAATCATGCATGGAATTTTTAGCGCACGCTACCGTCGAGTTAATTTTCACATGAGAATCTTTGGCAAGATTGGCTGGCGCATCTTTTGTTAGTTGCTTTGGAAATAGAGAACTCTCGATGGAAGTTTGTTAGGAAACACGAGAACGAAATATAGCATGAGAGTTTGTTTTCATCTATCGCTACTCGTTGGAGAACGTTTGGATGCTATTTTTTCAGTAGATTGATTATTGGAGCCGATTTAATGGAGTATTTTTAGTTTATTGATTCTTCCATGGTATTAAATAAAAGTGACTGGTGTTTACGCGTAGAAGACTGGAGAGGAAATTCGTGTTAATAAATGGAACGGAAGTATACTTTGTTTGTTAAGCAACTATAAAAAGAGCTTCTCTTCTCTTAAATTCATGTTATATTACGTAACATCCTTTTTACCAGTTATTCGTTATCCACCTTCATTTTTAAAAAGTAATATTAGGATTTTTTATACGTATATTATTTTTAATGTTCAATCTTTAATATTAAGTGTTCGACCGGTCGCGGAGAGACGCGTTCACGGTAGATCGCGTCAACGAGAGTCGTAAATTCTCGTTACGATTAGATAATCGACGCCGCGAATTGGTCGATTCCCTATTTCGATTATGATAATAAAGATGGTTGACTGATTATAATACTTACTTAACAGTACAGACGTATTCTCAGAGACGTGTAAATAGTAATTTACAACTGATTACTAATCAATGAACAAAAAACAGTCAAGACATTGATCAACGGATGAAAAACCAGTCAAGATATGTTGACTGATCTAAGGATGACAAGTTCAGTGACGATGATGTCATAAAGGAAAACTATTGCTGGGGGGCAATCACCGATCGCTAGCGGATGAAAATGACCTTTGAACGACCTTTCCATATTTATCTGATTGAACAATAACCATAAGGACCGTCTCGACTCAAAGATCTTTTATAACAGTTATGGACCTTAACAGTAAAATAAAAATGCTTAGTTTTATGACAGTTCCTTAGGATTATTGCGGTCTGACTAATTATATTTACACGGCTAGTGACCGTCTTAACCGTGAGATGGATTCTGGTTTATGTAAAGACTCATCGGACGGTCGCGACGGTTAATTACAAATAATTGTCGTACTAGTACGCTCTTTTCTTATCACTGTTGTCTATCTCGAACGAAACAAACGATACAATTTCTCTGAATTAAGCGAGCTTCCTCGCATGGATCGACGCGAACAAAGTATTACAATAAAAATCTCGTTCTTTATTAACGTCTTAGTCTCGCATTTTGTTATCATTGAGAAGAGATAAAACAATCTTTTTCAAAAAATGGAAAGTCACGAAGTTTCGTTAGGATTCGAGAGGATAAATATATCCAGATTAGAAAGGAGCTTAGATTCTGAATAGAATTAATGAGATTATACGAATCAATATTGGGATAAAATATGAATATGCAATTTTCGTCGCTGATCCGTTAACAACCACATCGAAAAAAGTAGGTTGAATAATTTCAAGAAAGAAGAGGAGAACCAATTTGTCGATCCCGTTCACGATCTAACTTGTAAATCACGAAACAGAGAGGTTATATTTAAAGGAAGAAATAAATTACTTTAGAATAGTAAACCATCTGATATTTGTTCGGCATAACGTCGAATATAAAGGTGGATCGTGTTCGAGAATTGTATCACGCCAACACGCGATGTTTTAAGCCTTGATTTTCGGTTGAATCTATGAACGTTCTCTGAGAACAGTATCATGGTTTGCATTAACAGAAATATCCATGTGAATTTTCGTAAATAGGGAAACGAACTTAGGTTCTTCCTAAGGTAACACGCTGCATATCTTCTGCTGCGATTTTAATTTTATCAAACTTGAAATTCTTTTCGAGATGTTCAAAATATTGGTTTTAATTAACTTGTTCAAATATAGATAATACGCGTAAAGATTGATTTTGGATTTGAATGTCATCTTGTGATCAAGAAAGAATATATTAACATAAAATAGCTAAAGGTGGAAGAATCAGGATCAATTAATTGTCGAATTTTTGTAGGAGAGATTTTTGTAAAAGATTTAACTGTTAAGAGAAGCGGTAGTTTAACGTCTTTCAACCTTTTAGTGCTCTGATCGATAATAATATTTTTAAAGTTATAAAGGTACTGGAAAAATATATGTTTTAGCCTGAAATAAAATGAAAGGACGATTTTGATAACGTAGAATTAATTAACGACGTACTGAACTTTAAAACTGATCTCATAAAAAAATAGAATGTTTCGTTGTAGTCCTCATGCGTAATTTCGCGTAATAGAAAAATACACGATGTGTACACGATGAAAACAGCGCTCAATTCAAAGTCTTAGCTCATTTACAAATGGCCAGCCAAACATACAATGGAAATCTAAAAATTTCTTTTCTTTTTTAGTAATTTGTACTTTTGTACAATTTGTACAGTTTGTCTAGCTGGACATTTGGTAAATTTTTCTAACTTAATTGCTAAATAATATTTCTTCCGTGAGATCAGTGGGTTGGTTTCTTTTTAGTCCTCTTTCTACGAGAGTTTTGCTCGCTTCAGGGACAAGATGTGTTGCTGTTCTTTTCTTGTATATTTCTATGTACCAGCCCATTTCTTCTTTCATCGTTGGTATTAAGTCTTTACGTATATCCTATTTTAAAAAGTGAAAAATATGCTGTCTTAATAATTCCAAAAAATCTTTCAAACGATGCATTGATAAATAGTATACTTGGATAGGTAGTTTTATGGATAACTAAAAGCAAAGCGAACAGGTTTTACGTGATATTTTCCGGGGCAGATTTAGAAATGTTTAATGTATCGAAAGTAACGAGAGACATAAACTCGTCATTTTACGTTATAAAAATAAAGACGTTGAATTTTATAAAAACTACACTCTCAACGTCGTTGCTCGATAACAAAAGGAAGAAGAATAACGGGAGAAAAATCACTCGCACGAGAAAAGATTATTTTGGTGCCGTTAGCAACTATTTTACAAGGGCACAGGAAGTATAGAGAGATTTCTAGAAAGATATGTCGCGGCGACGTGCAATTTACAAGAATCTTCTCTTACGTACGCCCCGGGAATACCAAGAGTAGAAGAGCTTTGTCGAAGGTCCATTAAAGGAGCCACAACAGCGTCGTCATGGGGCTTCCAGCGAAGAAACGAGGGCACGAAGAAACGAGGATTACACTGCTGCGTCGGTGACACTTACAGTGTCTCGCGGAAGTATTTGAACACTTACAGAAATCTCTTATGAATATTGTATGTTGTGCTTCACGAAGATGAACACTTTGGAAACATCTTATAAATATGCATATGTATGATAACCGACGAAAGTATCTGAACAGTCAGAGAAACTCTCTATGAACATTTTGAAATTTTATCGTCTCTGTAACGGAGCACGACTGTCTTCATTATTGTTCAACCATTCGTGAAGAGACGCATTCGGCGTAGATCGCGTCAACGAGAGTCGTAATTTTCATTACGATTTGGCCGATTTCGGCGAATTGGCCGATCTCCTATTTCGATTAGGATCATAGAGGTGGTTGAACTGATTATAACACTGAAGCAATGAGTCACAATATACACTTTCCTCCAACAACTTTGTAGATATAGACAGGTACCCACGTGTAGACGTAGTCTTAGCGACGTGTAAGTTGTAAGTTAAACTGATGACTGATTAACGAACGGAAAAGCAGTCAAGACTGTTCTACGGATGATGAACGAGTGAAGTTCGGTGACGATGTTCTGGCAGAGAACAATCGGATTTATTGATGACAATTTTGCTTAGATTGTTTTTAATTGGATAAGAAAAAGGTTCGTAGGTCGGGCCGCCCCCGAGAGAAAATTGCTAGCGAGAGACACTGTATGTGCGAAAAGTAAAATTTCCTGTACCTTTCCGAAGTGGACGATAAATCTCTAGAGAATACTTTAACTAGAAAGATACTTGTTTGGTCTGAATCACCTTAACTATGAAAATGCCAAGATTCATGATGGATCCTTAAGATTATTTGAGGGTATGCGATAAAGGTGTGTAGACATCTGACAGTTATCTTACCCGCGGTATGGAGCCTGGTTTGGATAGAGAGTCACCGGATGTAACAGTTATATTGGCAACATTTAAAATGAATTTAAAAATGTTGTACGTAAAAGTTACACGATATGTACTGAAAGATGTATATCTAGTAAAAAGTTGATAGCAACATGGATAGCCATCGTAATAAATGTTGAAGACAACGCGAACTTTTGTTCCACTGGATATCGAGGCTTGTTAATGTAATGGACAACTGACACGCTAAATATTTTACACTAATTATCCTGTAGCTCCTATGTACATTCTCAAATCTGATGCAAACTGTAGCGATATATAGTCCTGATAATCGGGTCTGGTTACATGTGTTAATGAAATTTCACAAAGTTTCGTACAATGCACGTAACATGTTCATAAAAACTTTTTGTAATAACTGTCCGAGTTTTTTCGCGAGTCACTGTGAGACCGAAATGAAAGAGATGGGTTGTTTCCTACTGCGTTAGCCAGATTTTACGCTATTTTTTAGAGCTTTCTAAAAAGGAACTCTGCCACCCAATATTTGCTGCAAAATTTGCATGGAAGTTGGAATTCGTGAAATGGACAAATATTCGACGCGTTCGTAGAAAGAACGAATTCGTTGGAAATTGGAAGCATTCGGGAAAATTACAAGTATTCACGATACGTCGCCATTGAATTCAGGCATGTATATATGCTCCTGAATGGATTAAAAACACATTGAAGCAGTAGGTCAAAATACACGGCTGTCGATGAAACTGCTAGATTACGAGTATGTTTCTTTAAAAACGAAAAGTGATTCTCGTTTACGAGCGAGTCGCGATAAAGTTTGAAGGAAAGGAATAAAAAGAATATGGGGCGTAGTATATCTTCGGATAACATCATACCGTGGTCTTTTTATTGGACTTTGAAAATATGTAATTGTATAACTTGAATTGTATTTTCAAATTATCGTTACTTGATCTTCGTTCCATGTTGTGTAAAGTGTAAAGTGATTATTACACTGTGCATATTAGTGCAAAAATATACAAAATGTCTAAGATATAGTACTTTTTATGACATCCAGTCTTTTGTATTTACTGAAATATTGATTCGCATAAATATCCGTGGGCTAATCATTATAAGATATTATATGACAGTATAGAGCATCTAAAAGAACTGTAACTAATATTGTGTATAGGGAAACAAATGAACAGTTGTGTAAATCAGCTCACTGCTAGTTTCATAAAATAATATCTCGCATTTATTATTTAAAAAAAATTCATTATATTTTTTAAGTCATGCAAACGTATCATAGCAAAGAATATTGTTATCTAATTATAAAACTAAATGGATGATACTTTTAAAATTTGGAACACGTAACTAAATTCGAGTTCTGAAAATCCTGACTTGCATAACAATGATTTCTATTATATAGTATATTATATTAGTAAAAATTCCTTCAGATATCGTTCTTAGAACGTAAAATGAGAAATCTACCTCTAGGCAGAATACCTTCGCACATTATTGTAGAGTTATGAAAATTTTCCGATGTAGTTCTGTTATATTGGATCGTCGAAATAACAAGTTTCTTTAGAAAACATAACGCGAATACAGTAACAAAAGGAAATGTAAGATTCAATTCCATTTCTCTTCTAATAAATAAGAATATAAGGAATTGATAAGGAATAAGGAATTGAAATTCCTATGGGGAAATGCATTTTTACTCTGACGAAAGGAAAAATATCAAATTGTTAACTTACAATCAAGATTATTACATATATAGAGCGAAATTCTCAACGAATGTTGAATAACTATTGCATATAATTATTATTTACTATACTATATAATCTCTAGAGTTTTTATTACGCAATTTTTCTACCATACTTGTAATTTATAACGAAACGAAGTTTATGCGAATTATCAAGAATGGAACTTTTTACGATTAAAGTAGTATGCTTCGTTTAACTTAAAAAAGAAAAACTATAAAAAGATATAAAGGAATTAATACATTAAAAAAAGTTAATGTTCATATAAATTACATGTGAAATATTTATACGTATATATATCAACATTCTGGAAGATTGTAAAGTTGTTAGGAGAGTTTCATCTTATTTATAGCATCTATGGGAATATCGTTCTTCTACCTTGTACCTCCAATGATTATATAGAGCGTGAGTCACGCAACGCATTACGAGTAAATATCTTCGTAACTACTTCGGAAATTGTAACAAATGTTGTCACTGACTACTGGATATTGCTTCCTACAAGTTATGTAATTCCTCTATATCGTTCTTCTATAACGCAAGAGTTTTCAAAGGAAACATCCAAGATAAAATTATTTGTAAATTCGTATATGTACAAATTCCCCAAATAAATTTTTATAATTTCTAAATTGTCGAAACAATTCTCAAAATAATAGGATTCCCCAAATAAATTGTTATAATTTCTAAATTTTTGAAACAATTCTCAAAATAATAGAATATTATTCTATAATTAAAAACTGAGTGAAAAGAAAAAAAATGAACGTGCTCATATTCAGTGTATGATAGAAACTATATTTTTACATAACTTCGAATAAGAACTTTTAACGTTAATGAAGATTTTACGTATTTTCAGAGAAGATTTTTAATATTTTCGTTTAAATTTTAGAGAGTTCAGAGTATTCTTTCAGACATCCTTGTCTTTGCGTGGGAATTTTTACTCGTTTCAATAAATTCTCTGTATAAGAAAAACGTATTATAAAATTACGATTTTTACAAACAGCAAAACTGTAAATAGCGTCATTGTAAATCTCAAAAAACACAGAATCTTAAATTACTTGTTCAAATACGTATGTTTGTGTTTCATAAATTAGAATCAAATAATACATTAAATCGAAAATAAAATACGTGACATACGTACGGACATATTTTTTTTACTAAAGGAACGGTTCAACTGTAAAGATTTCTGAAACAACAAGAGATAGAAACATAGTAGTTTGTTTTTACTGTTGCCACGTTTGCTATACGTCCGCTATACCTATTTTATTACACTTGCAACACGTCCAAAATTGTAAAGACTATGACATTGAGAAGTTACTACGAAAGTTTTAACACACCAAAGTTCTTTCTATCTACAACGATACAATGAAGTCGCTCGGAAAGGTTCGCAAACAGTGACAGTGAAACGAAGGTTATTTCGAAATATGAAACATCACATTTTTATTACGCCTATCACAGTAAAGTTTTATATTTGCGCTGCGAACACACGATGCACTTTTATGCCGATAAACTAAAATATGCTCATTTTAAAGAATACTCAATTTTTGTACGAGAATTTGAATATTCTTATAACTATCGTAAATTTTAAAAGCCAACAGATCGTGACAAATGAAGCATAAAGTTAAATACTCAACGATGTGACACCTTGGCACTTACATACGTACATAAAGACTCACGTCACATTTTATTCGTCTTCTAGCTCCTAAATTTCCCTAACGACTGGCATTTACATTTCGAATCAATTTTGGATGATATTTCATATTCTTATCACGTAGCATACAATGTGTAATGTTTTCTCTCAGAAAAGTAGAATGTTACTTGTACAAAGATGCGAGAGCAAGTGAATAAAATGAAAACGTTAATACAGAAAACATTTAATCTGCTTTTTCTTAAATCTCATTTTTATACTTGAGACGCTGTTGATCTTTTGAAAAATTAATTTGCCAAATGCAATTTATTCTGTACTGACAGAGAGACGTATATTACTGGAAAAGTCGAGAACAAACACGACGTTCGCGTTATTTTCATTCCACAGAGTAGTTTTACATTTTATACCTGGAAATTTTATTATACGCACATTATTTGTATTATGTCTTTACTTTATCGGATTCTAATAAATTTTCGTCGCATTAATTAAATTACGCAGTTTTACTTTGATTAAAAAGGAAAGATACGGGTGAAACGCGATTTCGTTTTTCGAACTGAACTTTTTCATACTACTTCACCGGAGAAATTACCCGCGGAAACTGTCCTACCCAGCTTTTTTTTAAATGTGCCGTTTTTGACCGTAAAAGCAAGCATAATAATGATATTACGACGAAAAGGAACGTCAGAAACGTTTTTAACCTTCCTTCAACTTAATTTCCCCTAAAGTAATATTCAATATATCAAATTATTCTACACGCAGACACACATTCATCCTCGTTTCACGTAATTTCTTTACCGCGATTTCGCGGAGGGAATAATTTTTTACGAGATTCTTTGAAATATAATTTATGACTTGTATTTTAATCGAGATCGTAAAAGAATATTTAATTTAGAAAGTTTAGTACAGGTTTTTCTACTGAAATCAACGCGAAGTTATATTTATATTATTATTATAAAGAATATTAATTTGGATATCAAATATACACGATATTAATGTTTATCTGTAAATGAAATAAGTGAAAAAGTATTAATTTATGTTGCGAATTTAAAATGTTTGGGATATAAAACATTTGATGAAATAAAAAGGAATTATTTTTTTATCCTGGATTAATATATCAACCTTCTTGAAATAATATATTAGTCGTGCATGATGATTCTTAACACACTACGTGTTTATAACATCACTTTTACTCGATCCTTTAAGAAATTTCTATTGGTTTATTCATGAAACACCGAATCTACTTTGCTTCAATACTTTTTATTCTACTCTGGTGCACTTTGGTAACTTCTTTACTCGATTAAAAGCGTCGTAATTTATATAAATAATATAACAGTATGTTGAAACATCTACGCTTTTGCTTAATGAGAGAAGAGAAACTTGCCAAGAAAACTTGATTTACGCTCACACGTGTAACATTATTTTGTCGTAATTCACGTAGCAAATACATCGATTCGAAGTTAGTCCGTGGTGACTTGTCTCGATTTGTATTTGTCAGCCGGACATTAGTCTGTAAATTGGTCAGCTTCCGGAACACATATCGAACCGGAAGTCGAGTACACGTCAACGGGAGAGAATCGTACGCCAGAGCCAAACTAATTAGAAATTCTAACTAGACGACATCGGTAAATTGGAGCGGCAACTTTCGCACCACTTTATTTACGCAAAATATGCGAAACGAATAACATGTTTCCAATGAATATTTGTTGTATTATAAAACATGGAACGCGTATTAATTAAAATGTTTAACAACGATTGTGATTGGATTTCGTGCAAGCTATCCATTGTAATGCTTATACGTAGGCACGAGCAACAGAAGAAAAAAGGAAATGAGGTGTAACAGAATAATTAAAAGTTCCGCACAATGGAGCCTCTGACCTACACTTTCTGGTTTTGCGAGTTTTAACAAAGAGAAAAAAATCTTCCGCGTAAGAACTGAAAACGCCGAAGTAATCTTTTATCTTTGCTTGCACTAAAAAGAAGGACTGTAGCAGCTTCAAATTAAGAAGATATTCATCTCATCTCCTTTTTTCCATGTCGCCGACCATCACGCCGTTGAGGAATCGAGCAGAGACGTGCAAGAAGAGATTTTCACAGGTTCAACGACAGCGGCAGGAACATTTTGGTAATTCATTTATTGCGAAAAAACGTAGCGAATTTAACGCGGCGATTCTATCGCAGTGCATCCTGTGAACCCTGTGAGCGAACCTTGTACAGCCTTTAGAATTGCGAACGTATCTAAGCGATCGATAAAACCCGAAAACGCGTAAAAGTCCACGGAGACGAGCATCGTCGTCGCCAAACTAGAAGCACGATAAATTCCCTCGAGTACGGGCAACGTATACGCTTCGAGAAACAGGAATCGACATCGTTTCCTGCCTTCAATAGATCGTCGACTGTATTACTGCCTCGTTATACGATTATTAAACGTCTGAAAGATCCTTTGCTTTTGTAAAAACAGCATTACACCCGGGCGTGCGAGTCCAGTGCATGTGATCGAACGCATAGAAAGAACGTACACGTAGAGAAACTAGAAATTAGCGAGCAACCAACGATTCTTAGCGCTTCAAGTTCTAACGAACCCCATCTTCAAGATCGCACTGTACAAATTAGCGATGCTCGTCTCGGCGTATCGGCAGATTTGCCTAATTAACAATTCAATTAGAAATTCGATCTTTCGAAGAAAATCGAGTGGAAATTCGAATAGAAGAAAAGAACGAGCAAAAGACACGGTAACACTCGTAGTCAAAGAAATAGAGAGAAAGAGAGAGAGAGAGAGAGAGAGAGAGAATGAGAGTTGTAGAGGATTGACTGAGCAAGGGTTGTCTTTCCGGTGTTGCAGGATGCACGCGGTTGGATTGCACTCGGCGCTGGCCATCAAGCGTCAGAGAAAACGCCGGGACGAGCAGCGTCGTGCCCGCGAGCGTCGTTATAGCGCGCAATCGGGCGAGAGCGGCCTGACGTCGCCCAGGGCTTCGACCGGTTCCTTGGATCAACAACCGAGACACCATAAAACCGGACATCCGAATCGTTCTGCCGGCCAGGGTATGTTGGATTCGAAGGTGGTCACGTCGGTGGGAATGCTTCACATCGGCGTGGTCTTCCTGGTGTTCGGTGCTTTTCTTCTGATGAGTGGCCTGTTGCCGGGAGATCTCGCTCAATGGGGAACCAAAGCATCTGGAGGCTGGTGGAACGAGCTGGTAGCCATAGGTCTGTTCGCTATCATCGTCGGCATGTTCCTCATCATTTTGAACAGGGTGATCGCGAAGAAAGAAGAAAACGACCTGGAAGAGTACGTGCAAAGGCAATTAACCAGGTCGAAGTCGGGACACAGACTGGAGAGAGACGCGGAAACTGGAGGATTGACCACCAGGCAAGCCAGAAGAGCGAGGCAACTGCAACAACAGGCAGCTACCGCTGCAGCTATAGAAACGGAGAACGAGAAAGAGTCTACTTCTCCACCGAGAAGTCCTCCGCCTGCTTATTCGCCGCCACCGACGCTCAACGGAGATCACCAGACTGCTCAGTCCGCCCTATACCTCGAACAGATCACCGAAGAGGAGATTATCAGTGACCGCGTAGAAACGTCGACCACTAACAGCCTGAGTCCCGGTTCACCGAGCGAGACCAGGGAATTATTGCAGAATCCTCGCCATTCGAAGCAAAACGGCAACCCTCAACAGGTTCATCGGCCGCTTTACGTGTCCAGGATTTAAATTACGAGGGAAAGTTCGGAGCCCGTTCTGGCTTGAAGTTTGTACGATCGCGAGGATCTCATATATATCGGGAACAAACTTGAGTAGGCGGTTTCTGCGACGGCGACGATGATGACAATGGGGCGGCGTTTTTACAATGTGGTATCGCGAAAGTTTCGATCAAATGGGTAACATCTTGGAAGCCGTAGTTTATCGATGGAATTTGTAAATGGTTTTGAAATTCGAGGAAAGGGAAGAAAGGATATTTAGAAACGAGAAATTGAATCGTCCAGTTAAGAGATTTTCTTTGGAATTAATCATCGATTACGATGAACTAAGATACACGAGCCAATATCGATAGTCTGTTTTTCGAAGTTATCGAGATTTCGTCTATTTCTTGTAGCAGCCGTTTAAATTTAAATATCTCACTACTGTCTTACAGCTGATTCGATTCTTCCCGTAAGTTATCAGTAACGAGGGATTTTTCTTCCAAAACAAGGATCTCGTCGTTAAACGTTCGCAAAACCTGACCAATGGGACCAAGGTTTCGTGCGTGACATAAATTTTCTTTGAACCACCTAAACAAAACGCAACACTATCATTCATCAAATACGATAAGAGATTATCAAAATACGATTCGTCAACGAAAACATTCCCGAAACAAAATTCATTGTTCGACACGTCGAGCGTTTAACAATTCCATTAATCGAACTCTACGGTTCAACCTTGCGGATACTGAATGAGGGCAATCGACCGTAAAACAAGCAACTAATCGAAAGCATCTCAATCGAACTACTAGTCGACGAAAGTGTAATCTACATAGTCGAAAATGCAATTTCCCGTGCGCTAATTTCGATTCGAACACAGCCGCCTCTATCTCCTTGAAAGTTTCGTATTCTCGAGGAATCGAGTTTCATAGAGCGTATTCACCGAGCATTCCACTTGGCGCCGAACGCGATTCTGCCCCGAGCAATTTCCCGTCAGGAAGTCCAGCGGGAACCGATACCGGCTCGTGTCTACTGGGGCAACGTGTTTCTTTGTGTATACGCTTCGGTTGTTACAAGGAAAGGGAAATTTAACAAGATACAGAGAGAGGGAGAGAGATACAGAGAGAGGGAAGAAGAAATCGTTCCTAGCGAACACTCGGTAGGAAATCAATTTCCTCAACGAATTACAGCGGTGGTGAGATCGTTATTCGTGACATTGTCGCTGCTTGTAGAAAGTGATCGAGATCTCGATAGTTTCAGCTCAGACTGTGAGCTGAGAAAGTTAAGTTTCCCCTGTCACGGTGCGAAAGATGCAACGACACGTGTACAGTTTTTTAATAGTTTCCTTATAGTTGTTCAGACCTGCTGCGTTCTTTGCATCATTTTAAATTCGAATTTAGATTGAGTAAAAAAAAAAAAAAAGAAAAGAAATGATTACTGGTACGCACGATGTCTCGTTTTAACTTAACGTTGAACATCTTCGTGAAATATCGCAAATCTTTTTTATGTGATCAATGAAAACAAGAAATATAGGAATTGGGGAATCGCAGCAGGGTTAAGAATGAAAGTTTTTATGACACGTTAAGGTTAATCGTGTGGTTAATCGTTAACCTCTGGAGGGATACTGACAGATATTTGTGTATTTAGCTTTCTTCTTTATCAAAGTATCGATCCAAAAGACAGTTCAAGTATGAAAAATATACGCGTACAAAAGGTAAGGACAAAGAGTAAGGAATGTCACAAAAGAACTTTATTACGAAAATTAAGTTTGAATATCTTGGTATACTTGTCGAAACAAACTTTAACTATATTCGTAATAAAATTCGTAGTATCATGAAAAAGTAATTATTTTATATCAAGTTAAATACTACAGAATACTGGGACAAAGTAAGAAATGTCCAATTCTGTTATTGTCGAAACAAAAATATCCACCAATTTTACTAATATTTAGATACTTTGTTCCTGGCGCTCGTGTTATGCATGCCGCTTTATTATTTAGCGATATGCAAACATACAAACATGCAGACTTTCTGTTTTCTCCGACGAATCTCCGACGAATATTTCTGTAATTCTAATTGCGATTGCTAGCGACTATTAATCGACAATAAATAAATAAATAACAGTAATAATTTCTGTAATTTTTCGTGTTCTAAGAAAACTTCTAAGTGCCAGTTGCCGTCATCAAAATACGCCACATCACCTTGAAATCGTTTAAAATAGACACTTCCTATTCTTCTTTATCCTTGTCTTTTGTACGTGAACAATATTACCAATTTAGAAATTATTACATTATTTCTCTTCAAGAAGAATAACGGTATAGAGAGTAATTATCTTTCATCGACTTCTAACATCAGCAAATCCGTTCCTGAGGAGGTTAACTCGCTTAATGACCTCGACTTTTCTCGATGATGAACATACGGAAGAGCGAAAGGGACGATCCGAAAGTTTGCGGTAGGAACCACGCAAGCAGGAAAGCTATTCGTCCATCGAAGTTTCTGGTCAGAGTTGCGATTTCTCTCTTTTCGAAGAAAAGTTCGGAGAAGTAGCGGAAGTTCTCGACAGAACCGATTAAATCCTCGTTAAGTATGAGGAAGTAAGTAAGAGCGAAGAGTCGATCAAGTTGTCAGATTTTTCAAGTTCTTGCGTGGTACTGTCGAGGACGCGAAAGGAAATATTTTCGAGGCCGTTCGTGGCAGGCTTTGAATCGTGCCATATTATCGAGAATATGACAGGATTTATGTCTTGCGTGCGATGGAGGTCCTCGTGGTGTACGTGTGAGGCGAAGAGTATGCGAAGAGTACCATGGAGAAATACCGTAGAAACGTATTGGTTCGCCATTGAAAGAGGAAGTCGAATAATCAGATTGCGTTTCATAACCATAAAACCACATAGACTTTCGATTATTACACGCTGTGTTATATACATTCTTATATATTAACGCGATACGGAACGAAATATGATACTTTAGATCTTAAAATTTCACTATTATCGGATGACATATTTGTGGTCCTTTGGATTTCGATAGTGTTTGTTCCGAGGTTTCGCGAACGTTTCACTTCTCTTCTTCTGGACAGAGTTGAGACTGAAGTTACGATGTCACTGGATATTTGTATGCTCGCGGCGTACAAAAATATGACACGTTTGAAATCGCATTGAAAGACAATTTGTCTTTTCCAACATTGAAATTTCATTTGGAAATCATAAAAAAGGAAGAAAATTAGTTTAATCTTGTTTCGTAACCAAACTGCAAATGTTCATACAAATTCACTTCTTTTTCTGAATATTATCGAAGAAATAGAACGTGAACAAAGATACGCGTCATTTTTACTTTATTCAAGATACCGTTGGACATTATGCGCATTCTTGTACACTTTTGCGTTTCTGAATCTGTCATAAATGCACGAACTGGGATACAGAACCGATGTAACAGAATATCCTGGTACACGAAAATTGAATTCAAGATACGATAAAATAGAATTCTAACGATAAGTTTTATATGTTTGTCCGTCCGATTTTTTACATATTTCTAAACAGATCTTGTCACTGTGTATCTCGTAGCTCTATAAAAATTGAAAATTTTACTGTGGTCTTATAGTTATGAGACGCAGCTTATAGAAAGGGAAGGATAGAATATCGCCAAACGCGAAGTTATAAAACCATGCACTCAAGGACCAAGATATAATTAATTCGAAATGATTGAGATGGACAATTTTAAAGAGGATCTCGAAAAAGACGAAGATGGAATAGAAAAATGACGGGCGGGAAAGATGATACCGCATGATGGCTGATATGTTTGTTCGGCCGCGGGATATCAGTAATTAAATTCATCGATTAATCATCTATATCCGAAAAAAAATTCAATTTAATAGACATGTAAGAAACTATACAGAGGTTTTCGACGCCAACATACTCATATTATACTTTAATATTTAAATTGTAAGTAAAAACGGACCCGAGATCGGGACTACGCGTCTTTAGAGAGTACGATTTGTCGAAAACGAATGTCCTTTAACGTTTAAGCATGTCGTTCCCGATATCGATGGTCTGATATCAGTCATTGCATATGCAAGATCGTTCGCGTTCTAATCTAATTTCACGATTTATCCGGTCTGACGAGGGAGTAATAGGATTATTAAAAAATCATTTCGGTTTCGTGCGCGTATAACATTTATCGACAGAATGAATAAATAAGTGTATCATCCTGCCATTCGTTTTATTAGGTAAGTCGTCGCGTAGCAGATTTCGTTTTGAGGCGAACAAGGTATCAACAAGTCTGTAACTTGTTTCCGTGTAAAAAAGTAAGAACTATTTCGAATCGATGCATATCTCTATTATTTTTTTTTGTCATTGTATTATCGTTATTATCAGGGTACCATTGCACAATGATTTATTAACTCAGTAATATTAGCAAATTGAAGTGTCACGAGTTTCTCTTCCATCATTTTATAATTTTCCGTGAAATAATATGATCAGATAACATGTAATTTGTACAATTTGCGTGAACAATTCCGTTGATTAATTACTACATTTGTTCCTGCGGTATAAGAAAATTTATTACAGTCGATAACTCACAACTTATAAGATTTCATTAATTTCAATCGTGCAAGAGAATCTAGGTTTTGTATAATCGAGTAATATAATTTTTAAATTTCATTTATATTTAATAGGAATTTTTCGCCATGCACCGCATAATTAATTATTCTCCTTATCTCGTATTTCATTCTTTGAAGTATTTTTCATACGTGCAATAAATCTCCTCCATAATATCCTCCATTTTCGCAAACGTATACGAAATATCATGTTTTTTTCCTGAAAGATTTATTAAATCTACGACACAGTATGAAATATGTATTTAATCGGGTCTGCGTGCACAAAACAATTATGTAATCGTTGAACGCGTCTCCTTTCTTTTTTGCCACATCTGACTCTTGTAATCGCTTAGCTAATCGATTTGATCGATAAAAATAGCGATATTTAATGGAGAATCGACGCGATGAAACAATCCGCTGCTCTCCGATCACGAGTTCGCGTTATTTTCATCCCTTAAACATTACATTCCGAGTTTTGCATTCGATATAATTAAACATTCCATTCGAAGTACTTACGAGTAGTCACTTATAGCCTTAATTCTTCGAGTTGAATTCACGGTTTTTCGTGAAAGAATGGTCGAATTAGTAGGAAGTTTAGGTAGAACATTTAGTCGAGAGAGGATACTTCATTGTAGAAAGTGTCACGAATCTCAACTGATTTTTGACTATAGTCGAGGTGTAAACTAAAAGTATAAAGTTAAGATCGTAAATGTTACAGATTACGAAACATTTCATTACATTTTCTATTACGTTCCAAAATTTTTTCAAGAAGAAGCTTAGCGTTCTGTATCAAAATTAAGAGAGAATAAGATTCGTGAAAGAAAATTGTAACGTTTCTACTTTTCCACGCGTTATAGTTTAGTCCAGAGATATCGATCGTTTAGGGTAATTCGATCGCTCCATCCATTATGTTAATCAGCTGTTCGTCTCTTTTTAACACCTCGAAAGGCTCTAACGGTAAGAATGGAACAAATATTATTCTACGAAGTGATATAGACAGAGAGTATGATATTTAACAAATTCGAGGCCGCTGATTATACATTGCGTGACCCGTGGTATTCGTCCAAGCTGTAAAACGATGAAAAGCAGACAAAAAATTTATTACGGAAGATAAAATGGTCTCGAATGATATATCACGTAAAGTCTGCTTCTAAACTGGGAGCGTTCCAATCTTTTAAAAGTCACTTACATTTTTTATATACCAATTAATATTGCATTCTCTATAAAAGGAGGTAATAAAGTATTTGTATGTGAAAATGGTTACATTAAAAGACGTTCTACTTTCAACACGACATCTAGAATGTAAAATACAATGTTCGAGTTTGTATTAGGTCGTCCGAAAAGTTTCTTTCGTTTTATAAGGAAATAGTGGATGCACAATATTTTCCGTTTTATATTATTTTATCGAATTACGTATGATCTGTTTTGTTCTATCAAGATAAAGATTACAACGTTCGACAGATTAGGTTTCATGTTTGTATAAAGATGCGTCGTTGTAAAAGACGTGTCTGTAAAAGAAAGACACTTTTCGGACAACCTGATACATCCCATTTCCTTTAATGTTCTTCGAATTCCTGAAAATCGTATTTTGCAATATAAAATCTGGTGAGAAATCAATATCAGTATTCAACTTGTCGAACTGTACTATATTATTTTACAATGTTGCGGTAAATTTTCTAAATGATTTTTCCAATTTTCTGTTAATAAAATGTTTCGAAATTGCTAATTTACGCGTCACACAGCTACGATACAATAATTGAAAACATCCATTTTCTTCCCCACGCGTATCTTCGTTTGGGAAAACGATTCCCTGGTATACGTATACAACGTATAAATAAATCGCAAACTATAGTTATCGTGAAGACACAAATAAACTTCGTACCTTGTTAACCGTTATCTTGTTATATCGTATATTCGCAGTCGCAATTTCTGAAGCACTGTACACGATAACACTAAATATAAAGGAAGGTAACAATTATGACTAATGCTATGAAACATTCCAACTACAACAAGCAAGTTCTTTTATTTTACTTAATTACACTGATATTTTATGGTTTGATAAAACGCTATGCAAGGAATGTTACGTGTTTGTTATATCACGAGATATGTACAAATGTATTACCAAATACCAAAACTATATCTGAAAGTGGAAATTATGGCAGACTTAAGGCGAAAGACGAGTGACCCACGATCAGAGTCATTGGCGTTTAGGGTAACGTAGAGTTATTCGAATCAGTTAAGCTTCTAAACCATAAAATCTCCACCTTGAACATTGAACAGAATGATCAAGCTTGCTGTATATCACGAGACGCTGTTAGTCTCTGTAACAACGGAAGTATGAGAATATATTGCGTGCTTAAAATTGAGCAAGAAAAAGCATCAGGAACGAGAAAATAATAAAAACGACCTTATGGAAAGATACTCTACCATACTTTATAGCAGGATCTCGATCTCGAATTCGTTAATATACCATCGAAGGAGAAATTGGGACGTGTAACGATAAGAAAGTATGTATTATCTGTGATGTGTTTGCAACCTAGTTGAGGCACATAGTGCGGCCGTGAAATGGGTGTGGTGTCTGACGTGGCGCAAGAAATAACCCTGGACGATCGAAATGTTGAGGGACGATGGTTAAACTTGAAAACTGCGTCGAGATTCGTGCACTGAATTTCGTATCTTTGTATTTCGTTGAACGACGTCGTCGTAATCTCGACGTTAGTTAGATTTACGCTGCGTGTATCAAGTGCCGCTTTTCTCTCATGAGCGTATTCAATCTCGAGATTCTCGAATCCATGAACGTTAACATTTAACTATAATTAGTCGAGACAGTTGCAAAAATCTTTTCCGGCGTCCTGATTTATCGATAGGGGGGCGTCCATTGTCCAGTGACTGATAGCGCAGTACATATTAAGGATAGTCTGTAATTTTAATATGCTATATTCCATTTTGTAATAACTTGGGTATTTAATTACATATGCTAGCTTTAGACGGCGAGATTTTCGAAAACGACCCGATACGCGATGTTCATTTACATACGTGTGATTGATATCGTAATTATGCTATAACAGTCACACGAGTGGTGTACGATTAAAAGACAGGAAGAGAAGCAGAAAGAAAGAAGAAAAAGCGAAGAAAAGAGAAAGACACGACGAACGAGGGTGGAAGCGATTTCTTTCTTTCTCTTTCTTTTTTTCTTTTCTTTTCGCGAATGCATTGACGTTCCCTGTTTTCATCGATCGGTCGTTTTCGAACGTCTTTAAGAAGAAATTGCCACGCTCGGGCGCTACCATTCTGTGATCCAATGAAAAATTAATTAATTAATCTCATACCGAGAAAACGTGAATGATGTTCTTTCGAGGAATCTTACTCTGTACATATATTATATTATTATACATCTCTACCTTTTTTAAATTGGGACACCGTGTATTTATTAAGAAGAGAAAGATAGAATGAAGAAGGAGGAGAAAGAAGAAGGGAGACAGAAAGACAAAGAAACGAGATGAACTAGTGAACGAAATCGAGAATGAACATAGAAACAAGTGGTGTCTCCACTTTTTCCATTCTACGCAATTCAAACTTTTTGTATACTCTTGCAAAGCTGAAGAAAAACGAGAGAGAGAGAGTGAGAATGAGAGAGAGAGAGAGAAAGCAAGAGAGCGCAAGAGTAAGAAAGAAAGTAATACGAATGATGATAAAGAAGCGAATGCCGTGAGTAGAGTTATGAGAGAAGTAAGCATAAAAGACAAAAAGAAAAAACAATAAATAAAAAGAACGAAGAAAATTAGCGAAGCGATTTGGTTCGATTGAATGTTGAGTGAAAGTGCCTTTTGCGATATGTTTCGTATTTCGTGTAGCTTTTCATCGTTGAAGGGAACCGATTGCTTTCGATTAACAATTCTGTGCCATTTCCACTTGCTATAAAGCAGGAATTGTATGGGTAACGCATATTTATGAAATATTCGATAACGAAAGGTAAAACCTTAATTTTCCTAATTTTTCATATTTCATCTATCAATCGATAAATCAATTATTATGTAAACTATTGTGTATAATACTTCGACGTATAGGGTGTTCCGCAACATATGACAAAATGGTCAAGTAATAACATATGGTTTTATTATCACTGTTATTGTCGTTGTGTAATGTTTGGTTTATTCAGTCTCTCAAATTATTCGGTTTCGTTACACATAACTCTCCTCATATCATACCTCTATGTTAGTCGTTGAATTTTTGTTAGTTCCTCCAAGTGCCAACTTCGCTTACAATACATCGTCCAATGTTTTTCAAACATCCTGTACACGTTTAAAACATATTTAAAACGTGAACCAGCAATTATCAACATTTAAATACCTTGGATTGTTCTATTCTATGTATCAAGCTACGTATGTTCTACGATCGCTATAGCAAATATGCATATAATTAATCTGCAAGCGCAGGATGTTGATAATCTACACGTTAATGTACGAATTACATCAAACTCAAAAAGAAACAAACGGAACAACAAGAATAGGACATAAACTACAAGAAATACTAAGAGATATGGTTAACAAATAGGATCAAGAAACGAGCTACATAAATTAATACAAACTCTGTAAAATCATCTTTGCCACACACCATGCAAACTTATTCAAGAAAGTATTCCAATTTTCTAGATTCATGCGATATTTCAAATACATTTGAACAACGATAATTACTGGTTCATCTTGTACATTTTATACGTTCAAAGTTACGATACTTGCTATTATAACGTCGTTTAAGGTAAATTAAAAGGTCTCTTTTTCGAACGATTAATTTTATTTTACCATTCTACCTTCGAAACTGAAAGGCTGAAAGCGCAGATTAACTTTAATCATAAGTAACCTCTGCACTTTTCTCGCGTTCATTTAAACGATCTATATTGTGTGTTCATCGAACGGTGGACTTATTCTATTATACCATATCATATCGAATTATAACGTTTTTTCTTTTTTTATTGTTGTACATTGTAATGGATTTTTAAGGCACGACAAATCTCCCATTAGGAATACACGCTTCGCGTATATTCTGCGATCGGGGGAAAGAGGACGTTAAATGGGGGATGGAGAGTGCTATTGAAAGGGGCGGGTTCCACGGTACGTTAATTTCAGGTACAGAAATATCCTAAAATAAGTGGTACAATTACATTTATATAGTACCTTGCGCACACTTTTAGAGTGTGGAAGCTTAAAGCTTTAGAAAGAAGGGAGAAGAAGGAATGAAATTCCGTCTTAAAGTCAAGGGTCCCTTCCAAGAATCATCCAATATGTGAGAATTTTTGTTTATTCAAGGATTCTTAGACAATTTACGTCGAAGAATGGAACAACGATAATTTTATCTGAATAATTTCTTCGCGGTTGATTTTACGCGCACCAATTTGATTTTTCTTTTTTTTTTTTAATAAATTAGTACTTGTCTGATAAGACTGGTTTCAAATTTTAGTAGATTATGTCTTTACAAGACTGAAAATTATGCGAGAAACGTGTTTCTATTACTGACGATTAATAGAAAGTAATTTTTCTCACAGGCTAAAAGGAATTGGTTGCTGAAAGAGTTAAAAGTAAAAATTATTTGATCATTTCATAAAAAATTATACCTTGGTAAAAGCAATTTTGTTCTTGGTAAAGATTAAATTTCTAATAAGAATACATTCCTCTCGATGAAAACATTAATTTCAAAATTATAATCGCGAGTTTAACCAGAGTTAGATTTAACAAGAGAGAGAGAGAGAGAGAGTAATAAGAGAGTTGATGAAAAGTAATTTTACGGCCGAGGAATAAAGGTAAGGCACACGCAAAAACAAATTAAAAATATCTGGTTGTTCTAAAGTATCTTGTTTGCTCCGCTACGTAATTTCATCCAGTTTTTTTTCTCCTGATATAATTATAATCAAGGTTTCCCATGAACATGTAATTGGTCTTCTTAATTTATGTACTCTATTTATAACGTTGCCTCGATACCTTTATCGTTATTATCGTAAATTATTCGGTGAAACCAAACTGGACAGTTGAAAATAATATAATAAATTCTTATTACAATCGACATATTTGAACAAAATAACGATATGTCTTCTGACAAAATTAACGCAAGATCTTTTTACTTTGATCAATTTTTCTTTGTGAGATCATTAATTATAAAATGTCTCGTAAATTTTCCATATAATGTAGGTAAATATATTTGTAACATCGTAAAACAACAAATCGCTTCTTTTCTTTCGGTTTCCTTTTTCTATTTCTTTTAGAAATTCCTTTTGGTAATATTTTATATCGTGGTATTAAAAAAAGAATTTAACATTTTAAAAACTGTTAGTAACTTTCAAGAAGAGTAAAAATTGTTTAACGTATCTAGATGCTAAGAGGTAATACTCTTTTAGTGTAAATTATAGTTTGGTGTCTTCTTTTAGTTCCATACCTTTAAACAAATTTTATTTTTTCATTTACGACATAATATTGTTCGATCACGACAATAAGCACATGTGGTGCAAGAAAGGAATGTTTAAAATTCCACATATTTAATTCACTATCTGCACACATGATTGTTGTATTCAAACGGGAGAAAGGAAATACATTTTTGTGTTCTATTTCAATCTTTTCTCAACATTTTCTCTTAGCCTGCTGTAATCGTTTCTAGATTATTTTCTTTATTCGTATTTATCACCTTACCACAAAACGTGTTTAAGTATAGCAAATATAAAAAACAAATTTAGAATTACATTTTGCTTTAATATCAAAACTACCATCGACTCTCAAAGTCTTGCATCGTTATTTTCTAAAATCTTCTACATTTCGATTACATATACCATACATCCTTCTCTACATGTCGAACATTAAAAATCTTTTACGAAACCTAAAAAAGAAGGGATAATGAAAAAGGATTAACAAGTATAGTTGTCGTCGACGAATACTCACGAAGGGACCCTGAAGCACGGAATATTCCAGAAAAAAATTCGGAAGCTTCGCGGCGGAATTAAATCGAGCATTTCTTATCGGTAATTTGAAAATCGAGACTCGTTAAAAAAGATACTCGGCAGTTAATTACCGAGCGACGTGAAAGGCGTTTATAGACGACGTGTCACTCGTCTCTTCGTTGTTGATTCTCATCTATTATACGATCAAACAGACGTACTTACGTCCATCGAGAGACTCGTGGATGTTTTATTTCTGTATGCGAACCGTCTCGTTCGCCTCAAGGACTAAACTCGACGATGAAACTGGCGTTTTATTCGCTGCGAGAATGGTCCCATTGGGGCGGTAATAGACCCGCGAAGTTCTTCGTTCACGGCATATCGATTCGAGACTGGAAAGGATGGCGGAAAAGCTTAGGGTAAGCAGAGGAGAGGGGAATTCCCTCGTGTGTGAAACAGAATTTCGTAGTAATAAGGAATCCGTCGATCTCTAGGGGATGGATAAGCAACTCTGTATCGGCGTTTCCTTGTTGGTCGCGCTTTGAAAGGTCGAGAAACGTCGGCTTGAAACAGGCATTTCGTGTAATTGATTAAGAAAGCGTGTTTATTTCTACGAAGAGTATTTAGAAAGGAATAAAGCGTAGACTGATATGGAAACGAATCACTTTTTAACCGACGAGAATACGTAATTATGATGTTTTCTTCGAGTTTCTTCTTCGAGTTGGAAATCTGAAGAAAAAGACTCGTCTCTGACTAATCGTTTCAGTGTTTGCTATAAGATATACATATGTAAGGAGGGAATGTGCGTGTGCGCGTGTATACCAGACACACTGTTTGTCTTTTGTAATTTTTTTCCACTCGAAGTGTACACGTCTAATAGTTGTAAAAATATGAGAAATATATGTGTTTTATGTAAATGTGCTGAATAACCATTCACGAAGCTGAGACGACATGTTATAAATTCAAGAGATCTCTTATCCTATACGATGTATGAATACGTTGTATGAACACAAGTGACACGGAATCAGAATCGAATTGAATTAAACATGGTATTCGTTGAATACGAATAATTTAACATGGATGTGCGTATTACGGATTAAACACAGAAATGGTAGTTTTTAAAGAAAAGAAGAAATATTGACTTTGCATGGAGGAAAGGATCAGAAGAACGTAATCCATTCGAACGTAAAGTAATTTTACGAGTAATCTTACTGTATGTACAAGTTCTGTTAGAATGTAAGATAGACGATAAGAATTATGGAGTATGTGGCTGATTGTGGACAGCGACGATCTTTATCATTGTTACAATTATTATAGCTCTTGCATACACTATTGCAATACGTATTACTACTGCAACTATTATAAATAGGAATTAATAAGCTTTCTTATGCCGTTTCTCTATTGTACCACTTATATACACCTGATGCACGACTTTTCGAGAATAAATCTTTATGAAACGCTCCAGTCTTTGTAACTTGGTTGTTCTTTCTAGACTTCTTTATACCGTTACGTATCCCAACGCGCTCACGGAAATCTTATTTATTGGTATTAGCATTTTATATATTGAGGAATCTAAGAAATGAAATCTGAGAAATCTAAGAATTTTAAGAATAAATTCGAGGAAAGGCTGTCATATACCATCCTCATATCATTTATTTGCATTATTTCAATTTCGAATAATTTTTTGTTATTTTCTTCGAATTTCTAACAATATTGGATAGATCGTAACATTCGTAGAGAAATTTGAGAAGAATATAAAGGCAGGTGTATCTTCGTAAAATTAGTATTTTCTTGAATAGCTCACATATCTTTTGCTATCTTCTCGATCTTTTCAAAAAATGATCTTTCTCTAATATGTTAGAAATAGTCTTTCTGTTACTAAAAGAATTATTGTAGAAATGAGAATAGATAGTAGTCGAAGTACATATGTTCAGCGTGTAAAGTAGACGAAGTAGAATATATCAGTTAAGATCAAACACATTTTGTTGGCTTTTCATTGATATATGAGATTTAATATCGTCTGTACAGAAATATCATCTTTTTTAATGCACCAATCTTCTGTTCTCTTACACCTACTTATATCTTCTTTTTATTTCTGTTCGACTTCGATGTAATTATTAATAGCAATCATCAGAGTCATGCATTCCATTCCACTTGACAGAAGTTTATAATAAATTATTCTCCTATGATCCTGTGAAATACACAGCGAAATTTAATATCGATTGAACTTCTTGAACAATCCAATATATCGAGATTGAAAAGGAATCGTACGACAAATTGTGCGATAGTTTACGATACCGATGGAAAAAAACTTATCGGAAAGTACTCGAGTGTAAAATAAATGACGAGCCATAATCCTGTATAAGAAATTCTCACCAACTACCTTGGATATATGATATACTTTTTGTAGCACAAAAAAAAAAAAGATTCAAGTTAAAATTATGCGAATCAAAAATATGAGATCTTCCAACACGTTCTGAGTCGGAAACGTTTCCCTGCTAAACGTTTTTAAGATGTTCTGAAAAGAAAACAACATCGAAGACTACATAGGCAAAATATGACAAGCGCATCTTCCTCGATTTTCAGATTTTTATATTAGTCTAAAGAAAAGTATTCTAGTATGAATCTGAAGTAGGTACAATCTGTTATACAAATCTACGAAACATTGTAAAGGTGTTAATGGCGTAACTAATTTTATAACAATGAATATTTTCGAAGTATTCATATTTCAAACAATTTAAAAAGTCTGACTAGTTTTTCTCCTGTAATTTCCAATTTTCAACGCAGCGATCAAAGTCTCTAAAAACTAAAGCAGATAGGTGGTCTTTTTTCCAAGAAACATCTTCCAAAATTCTTAAGAACAGATTATAACAAATTAGAATGTTTAGTCGCAGAATGTTGGAGTATTCAAACGTTAAATTTACGCGAGAAATATCAAAATACGATAAAATAAATAAAGTACAAGACAGTGAAATACGTCGAACAACGAACTCGCACTAGAATCTTCATCTTATTTAAGATATTCTTAAAATCAATCCTCACGGAGGAATGCGTTCGTCGAAAAGTCAAAAACATCGAACGAATAGCATGTGTATTTTCTATACGACTGGAAACGATCGAACGTGACGTTACGGGATTTCATACTGAGCTTCGTCTACGTTTTATGTTCAATGATCTTAGAGACACGTTCGAGCGGTTCGAAGTAGCCGTCCCTTCGCTTTAAGTAAAAAGTCCAACAACGTGAAAGATGTACTGTGCTCCTGGAATAAAGATTTTATCAGTAGAAATACACCATCGTGAGGTATTTGGTGTCGTGATAGCTCCTTAATGTCGTTTGCGAAAGATATTTAAAAAGCAGATTGGAAATGTCAACAGTTGTCTGTCTTCAGTTTTTAGATAAAATTTATCAACATTTAAATCATTAACGATTAATGTATTTTTATATCTTAATATTTTAAATGTCTCTAAAAACAAATTCTTACGTAGATGTAATATTCTGATCTCGTTTGGACTTGCATCATCTAATGTTTTAATCTATCAAAATTCATTCTGACGTTCTTTGTATTGTATATGGTACAGCGTGTTATAAGTAGTATTAGATTTACTGTATATCAATTAATGATATTTATTTCTTTGTATACTATAATTAATTTTATATTATTTCGATAATTCATGTGCAACTAATATTTATTCTAACATCCTCTGAATATTCTTAAAATGTAGAGTTTATCAAACGCAATTTAATTTGATAATAAAATTCTGAATTCTGAGAATATTTGTGATTTAAAACATATAAGTTAATAGATTATTCGAGTATGTTAATTATTGCGCAATTTATATGTAGATTTTGTCGAGAGATTAATAATGGAACTTTCGATATCGTACCCGAAACATTTTTCTCATAGCGGATTAATTAATATTAGGATGAAACACGCAGAAGGTTAATTGAGTCTGACAGGAAAGGTGAAGACTCTAGATTTTCCTGTATATGATAAATTACAGAAATAATAAAAATTTTAAGCTAAGCGTAATTCTTTCTTCTATCTTATACTTGTAATATTTAACCATGAATCGTTGAAATAAATTATAATACGTATTAAACAACTTTATCATTTCATTTGCATGGATTTTGAATTTAATTTATATTTCATGGAGAAAGGGAAATAGCGAGACGGGGGCACAGCGAAATAACACATTTATTGGTCGTTTAAATTATTCCATAATTATATTTCTACCCCAGGGTAAAATTTCAAACATTGAATTAGCCAAGCGCCAGATAATGGAATAACAATTATTTAGCGCTATACTTTGATGTTATCCTACCGTATCTTCCCTATTTCTAGTGCCACTCCTATGAGACATTCGAGAATCTAGAAATTTATAATGATTTCTGTTAAACTATACTAAAATTAGAATGCGTCATGTTCTTTTAAATATCGAGATACAGCATCCTCGATACTCCTATGATTTTAATATCAAATTAAATTATAATTCAATTATAAGATAAAATGGGGGTAAATTTTTAAATGCACGAATTAAATCAAATAATATAAAATCAAATAATTCCATCCAGAAAATAAAGACATATACAAACGACATATGTTAAATGCATAAAACTAATCCAATAGTTGCTAACAATTGATTCGTCTCGAGTGAAAATATAGAGTAATGGAAAATATATTGATTTATCATAGAATTTCAGACGAATAACAAATTAATGTTTTTTCGGTCTTAATGATTTACGTCATTCGGATGCTGATGCAATGAATGCAAATCTTTTCGATGAATTTCTTTGATACCGAATACCGATCAAAGTATCGAACGTAGGTAACACATTTTTACAATTTACATGACACGCTAAATTGGTTTTTCATTCTTAGAAAATCAATTTCACGAAGCATTCGTTTCGGCTGAGGCACTGATCAGTGCATTGAAATCTAGTGACGAAACGTATCCCACAAAAAGTTAATCGACTTCTGAAAAAGTCGTATTACGCCCCTGCGCTTAGTTTCTAAGATTCCATGAATCTTTGTCAAGAAAGAATTCCAAGGCGATCATTAATCTAATTTCGTACCAAATTTTATCGTCCTTCTTCGTTCCCGTACCAACTGAAGATCTTAGAGGAAAAATAGCGCAAATGCGGCACAAACCATATGGTAAAAGTTTTCATTCGTTACAGAGTACATTAATAAATTAATGGAAATAAATTATTTGATATATTGTACTAGTACAACAACATTCGCAGAAATATTCGTTTAGTTTTTGCCACATTTTCATCTTGCAATTAAAAAAGAAACATGTTTTGTTAAAAATTATTCAACGATGTAGAGGACGTAAAACTACAGGTGGGCAAATTTTTTCGATAAAAGGGAAACATGTTTTATTTTTTTTTTTTTTTTTAAGAAGAGAAAATTTTTTTTTAAAAGAGAAAACAAATTATATTTAATACGATTGCGTAGTAACGCTAAAAGGTTCATCATGATTTTGCATGAATGCGAAGTAACGGTGCAAAAATTTTGTAAATACCATTTGTAAGAGTTACAAGACAAAAGTAACGAATTAAGCCTCGTTCTCGTTGGCCTCGATTATCCCTTAACCCAAATCCCATTGGGAAGATTTCGTACATTGTGCATGAAATGCGAAATAGAGAATTTACCTAAAATCTAAATTGAAATTTGGAATTAAACGGGGATATATATCATAGAAAAATTAATAATACGAAGAATTAGTTGAAGAACAACGAATTTGTCTTAATGCTCAGTACTCTGTTGCTTTAAGCAGAGGAACTCGATAAAGCAACGATCGAGAAACATAAAAGATATAAACAGGAAGAAATTTAACGTTATTATACATAAATATGAAATTTGTATTACAGTGTTAAACGTATGAATCTTTTTTTTTCATATATTAAGATTACACAATTTCCATCTGTTCTTACATGCTTTTAAACGGTCCCCTCGCACGATTGAACTAACATTATTAACGAAATTGGGTTTATTGCTATTAATAAATTCTCTTACATCGCGGTAACAAGTTTTATAGTAAAAGAAATGGAGTCTTAGAAGTAAATTTTACAACTTACCTGTTACCCAATTGTTTTGTCTGACGAAAATTTGTTGAAACTTAACATAAAACTCTATAACCTATGGTTTATAACTTGTCCAATTACTAATATTTTTAATTGATAAATTATTATGTAGGAGGACCCAGATAATAATTGTCAAAGTTCTTAGTAACTCATTAATCACTTTTGAAATCTATTCCACTTTCTGTAACACTTACGAATAGGATTGTATACGTAACAATCGTCGATGTTTCTTTTATCGAACCGCAAAGTACTCACTGTTCAACCTAATATTCATCGAGTTAACGGTATAGAACGCGGTATATGAATATAATTGATGCAGTGATTTTTGTAAGTCAGATTTATTGACACATACATACACCTATCCATCTGTTTCGTTTCTGTTGAATTAATCCAAACATGGAAAGTGGCTTTGAAACAGCTTGTTAATAATTTGTTGAAATCCATAATGGATCGTTTCATTGGCAGATAACAAACTTTTACGAATTGGGATTGCAGGTATTTTCGCGATATATATATTGTAAAGGCTTTTTTTTTTTGCATGATGTTTGCACGGGATATGGATTTTTCGACGGTCGAGAGTACTGCGCAATGAGACAGATTCAACGACCTGGATAAAAAGTTGCTTCGTTCACCGACTTGTGCTTTAGGACTCTTCGAACGATATCCGGCTTTTGGAAGTTATACTCTTTGGCTCGACAAGATATTCGAAGGAGAAGGACATCCCCAAACATAGAATTTATGGTTAAGATAATCAGTTTCCAATTGTTTTCTGACATCAATCCTTTCGTGAAATATAGCGTTAGGAATGTTCCAAAATTTAGTCTTAGACGTAATATAATGTATCTTTGTCATGCCAAAGAAACTTGCGTAAGACGATCCTTTATACCATGATAATTATTGAAATATCTTTAAGTACTGTACTTCAACTTTATATATTTTTACATAAAGATAATAATAGGAATATTTGATATTTAATCTTCCCGTTATTTTCTTATTTTTTCCTCCTATAATCTTCATTTACGCGAAATTTCCTTTTTAAGATTTCTTCTGAACTCTAAATAAACAAAAGTGAACAAAAATAAGAAGAGACGTAATAGGTACCTATGTGCTTCAATATGCATTTAAGAATAGAAAATGAAAGGTTCAAATATTCATAAATTGAGATTCAACGTATTACACGATACGTATTATAGACTATTTTTGATTGAATTTTATATAAGCGATAATATAATACACAAACAGTGATAATATTGTGAATTATCGATATAAAAATTATGAACAAAGGAATGAAGAGAAAATAGAATTAACATGCAGAAATTCTGAAAGGAATCGATAATGGGATTGGTTTACTCAATAGCTCAATAGCTGCTGGCGAAATTTGAGAAGAAAATGGTTTTAACCTTTTATCGACTCGCATCGAAATGACCTAATGACATTTTTCAGCAGGACCTAAAAGAGAAGCTTCTTGCATTACGCTTTGTATCCTCGTCGCAACTCTCTCAATCTCATGCCTACGTTTGTAAGACATTTATTTTCCTCTAAATTTAAGTGAAGTGTGCTTTATGGCAAATGTGTTCTTGAACGCTTTCCTATATCAAGATTTGACGAGATGTTTCACGACGGAGTTTCCTCGCAGAGACAAAGGAAAAAACAATCTCAAGAAAAATTATCGAATGGAAAGGAATATTCCCATTCTGTTAGATCCATATTCTAATTACGAACGAGGAGAAAAAATATGTTAAATAATTTTACTTTTTAGTAAAAAACTTGTTTTCCTATGTCAGTTACCCTTGCAAATAAATTCAAGCGTTACCTTGTATATAGAAAAAAAGAGGCAGATATAAAGAGAAGATTGAAGTCTCTGAAGGGAGCCTTACGAGACGAGGATTGCTGCTTTGAAGGTCCTGTTTTGATGACATTACGAAGTCCTGCTGAAGTGCAAAGTTGAAACTCAAGCAAAGAGATGAATTCACTTGTTTATTAGATAGATTTCTTTCATCTCCGGCTGCCTCGTATTATTCGCTTCATTTTAAAGCAGGAAATATCGAATTACCAGAAGACCAGAACTTTCACGATGACTTGTTCCACGACAGTATACCGTTACTTTTTTTTTTTTTTACTGTCGTCTGAGTGGAATGTTCTATTAAGATAAACTTGTTCTGCAACTGTTATACATTCTTTATGAAACACTGTATCTAAGCGATCATTAATTTATATTTTATAAAATAGTTCATTACTTTAATAGAAGATTAATAGAATAATTTAATAGAAGAACAATCAGATTCAAAATTTCATAGAAATTTTACCAATGATCACGTGCAACTCTTTTTAGAAAAAGAAAAAAAATATAAAATAAATGGAACGTATGATAAAATTTAGTCTTTGTTTCAATTTCAATATTTCCTTAAAATCTTCTTAACATTTTCCATCTACAGTAAAAGTAGAAAAAAAGGACACTGAATCTGGTCCATCAAATTCTGTTTGCTATCCAACAAGATAGAAAGACGCTCTAATCGTTAAAAACAACATAACCCAAAAAAGAAATAAATTTTACGCGAACTGATAATAATTAACCTTTAAAACGAAGTATCCCTCGTTTCCTTGCTCCTTTTTATAATCGGCCGACATTTTTGAGCAACCGTCGACATCGAACGAGCGCCATTGTTAAACAAGAACAAAGCTGGTCGAATGTCGATAACTTTATATCCAGATAATATGTACCATGTAATACTACCTTAACGACCTACTCTACCTTGATTTTCCTCTATTTAATAACGCTATCGAATCTCCATAAATTTTCTTCGACTTTCCTTTTCCTCTTTCTTCTTCTTCTTCTTCTTCTTCTTCTTCTTCTCTGTTTCTTTTTTTTCCTTTCTCGGTCGATTACCAGAAGAAAGTTACCGAAATTCTCGAAAGGAGTCGGATGAAAAGGTTAAATGTTGCGAGATGACAGCAGTCCTGGTTCTTTTATTTATCGTTTGATAGCGTTTACTTTGTTAACAAAAATCTCCGGAATATACCGGTAACAGGGACATATGCACGAAGCCGATCAAAAGCATCGCAACCTCGTTTTTAACGTCGATCGGAGCAACCCCATGGAACCCGGCTAGTTCGAGCTGGCTGGTGAGCCAGCAGGGCGAAAGGGGTGGCTGTAGTGACGTATCGACCGACGGGGTCACCTGGGGTCACCAAAGTTCATAGCGTCTCCTGGTTCACGAACTCGCCGAAAGTGCGGCCGCCATTCTGTTTCGTCAAACGACCGTTTCCACGAAATCGAAATTCCGTTTTTTTTTTTCTCCTCTGTTTCGTACATTTCTGTAAAAATCAATGCACCAATAGATGCGACAAGAGTTTGCTGTGATTCTCCAACTTTCATAGTTTCACTTTGGTTCGCTGTAGCCATCCTTTCGCGTAATCAAATTCGTATCGATCGTTGTGAAATTAAATTCTTGATTGGTTTACGTTGTTTTTAACGATTCGTCTGTTCTTTTTCTTACGGATAGTAAACGGTATTGGATTAGTTTCGCTATCTTATCTTCTTTTTTAGACGGGTTTCGTTCTCTTCTGTTTCACGCATTTCTGTCAAAATCAATTCATCGATAGATACCTCAAGTCTATCGAGATTCTCGAATTTTTCTATTTCAATGTTGCTCCCGTTTCAGCAAACAAAAGGGAGTTGTAACGTTTTAAGGGAACGTTTAATATATATATATATATATTAAATGTATTTTTCTTTTTAAGAACAATGATATGTAAAGATAAATGATCTGTGTCAGCTGCAGGTTTTTGAGATATTTAAATGAATTTTTATGGAACATTGCAGAGCTAGGTGTATGGAATCTATTTTAGTAAATTGTTAAAGTTTTAATTGAAAAACTCGATGGTTAAGCGAAACGAGCGCATTTGTTTTCAAAAACCAGATGAGTAAAGAAAATACTTCACATTATTATACATTCATGAGAATTTTATAGAATGTAGGAGATATAATATGGTATACATACATATACTAAATATCTAAAAAACAATTCTCATTTTAATATTTGATGGGCGAAATAAATCTCTATTTAGCCTTCATTTCTTTAGTTACATTCACGAATATTTGCATTTGCATAAATATCATCATTCTAATTATGATTTTCTAAGTTTTCTAAGTTTAGGACCGTACAAATTTCTTCATAGAACTTCAATATTACCCACAGTTTTGTTAAATCAAATTGAAATTATCATTTGTATCATTTTTCCTTGCTCAATTAACTATCATGTATCAATAAATCATATCAATATAATTTTACTGTTTTAACATGATTTTCTTCATAGTACTTCTTATGATACAAGATCATTTAATCACATTTGAGAGATATACGATTAACAGGCAGAACGTCAGCGGCGAATTGTGTCTTGCTGTTGAGTTTAGTATGTTCGACTATTTATGTGTTATTCTACTGGCTACCATGTTCGTATTATCAGAGAATGGAACCAATGGCGTTGTTGCTGAAATTTCAGCTTCAACACCATATCCCTGAATATTCCAATGATTTCTTATAAATATGTCATTGAATAAATTCTAAGAAGCATCAATAAACTGTGGATAATTATTAACACAAAATATAGTATATAATTTTTAAAAGGAAATATGATGCACATGAGCATATAGTAAAAATATACGACAGAGACACGTGTAACAATCGTGCAAGTAATTTGCAATTGTATATATAAATAAAAATGCATATAATATTTAAAAAATAACTCGCGATGGTATAAACGAAGATATAAGGTATTTAAACAAATCCATTTTCGTTATTCTAATATATTAACCATGTGCTACAATTTTAGAAGTAAATACACAAGAATATATTATATAATATACGAGTCGCGTTTAAATTTCACTTAGTGTAATTTTTTACTGTTTAGTATAATGCATAAAGAAAAAGGGAAAGTGATTTACCGTTGATATCGTATAGCGAAAGATAGAGCTATCAGATTATCAGGCACACCTAGAGTAGATGTAAAGTAATCCCTGCTGTTATCATCACTTATTCCCTTGAAATATGATATAGCATTTTTATGCGTCGTATATCAGAGATAAACGGTAAAATCTTGTGTAAACTTCGGGAATTGGGGCAAACAGATTCATCGACACGCATCAGGTGCTTTTGCACTTGAAAAAAACAGGGTAAGTGAGTCGCAGCGTTCAGCCTAGAATTTTCTAGCAGGACGCGTTTCATTTTTGCATAATAATCTTCTCGAATTGTATTTTCATATATCCTTGAAATAATAATTCTTGAAAATATTTTAATAATAATTCTTGGTTTTCTTGAAAATATTTAACATCAACGTTACTAAAGGATATTTTCTCGATAAAACGAATCGAATGATTAAAAACAGAATATATATTTTGTACTTGTTACCGTGAAATATATCATGCTTATAATATATTGTAGCAATTTTAGTTGAAATATTTGATTTATGTATTTTTATATTTAAAATTAACTTTTAAACGATCATGGCTTTGTGGTTTTGGTGCGAAAATACTTTTATGTATTCCTAATTCCTACACGTGTGTTCTTAGGACGTTTCTATAAATATAGCGTTTAATAGTAGAGTCAAATACCGTATATTTGTCGAATACTGGAATTTCAAAATAAACCTGCGTAGAATTAAAATAAACATAGTCATGCCGTTGGGTTAAATAAAGACTATATCTTACCTACTTACTTCAACGAGGTCAAATTGACTTCCTCTTACTAGTTGTACGTGTATAGCAAATATTTTATCCATCAATTGAAACTACTGGTTTCATAGTTGAAAATCTACAATATAAAGAAAGATAAAAGAATAGAAAAACACCACTTAAGGCTAATACAGGATAATCTACAGACGTAATAAAAATGAAAAAAATGTCCTTAACGATGTTTCTCAATTTTTGCCTCTTTATTGTCTTCATTTTATCAACATTCTAAAAAATCCATGAACTAAGGATTAAAATCTTTAGATAAGACTAATATAGCGTCTATAAGGAGAGAAAACTTCATCTAATAAAAAATTACAACGTATTAGTAAATAAAAAGAGTTTGTTAAAAATGTTAAATATGTAAGCAATCTTACTTTTTATTCAATGAACCAATAACTTTAACATCATCATTAATGTGTTACAGAATTTCATATTTAAAAAAGAAAAATTTTTATTTAAAGCTGTCAACTCAGTTGTTTATTATAGTGTACGTGTGAGTGATATATATATTCCAGCCGCCCAGTTTTACCTCATCTTGTTACCAACTTACATAACAATTATGTTAGCTATAACGACGCGATTCACGCTGAAGGGAAACATACAATAAGATAGAATATGCACAATTGTCATTGCAACAATTTCATATATTTTTCTTATAAAACATAACGTAATAGAACTTGTTCAGTGAATTATATATGCTATTTCGTTGTATCGTAACAAAGTTTTACCACAGACCAGGTGGAAAATAGACGTGAAATGCTTTTTCGTGTCCCGTTTTTGGGGATCACCTGATCCCCCTACCATTTTCGTGTCACATGCGACGTTATCGATTAAGTATAGTACTGTTCTGAATTAAAACTAAAGTCTCGTATGAAATTATAAATAAAATATAGAACGACATATCCTGTAACCGGAATGAAGTTTAAAATTCTATACTCCTACGATACTTTAGAAAACATTACACGCCATGAAAGTAATAAAATACTGTAAAAAGATCAACGAAAAGGGCAAAACGATCATCAATATCTTATTTCCGTGGATAAATATATCAATCATCAACTTTCAAAAATAAATTAAAATTAAGACATAGAACAAACGATGCGATTTAAGATTAGGACTTGACAATAATGCTGCAAACAAAGAACGCAACATAGAACTAAGACTTTATAGAACGGTTGAAAACATAAAGGAGAAAAGATAAAGCTAAAATTAATTAGATTTAAACTTAAGTGTAAGTTTAAAATCTAAGACCCAATAGAAAGGATAAGCCTCTTTTTATCTATCACCATACTTGGCCGAGCAAAGAATGCGGCTAAAAATTAATATAAACTAGGTTAGAACTAGAATCTACTTACATTAAAGTACATTAGATTCCTACTGACAGACTTTCATCTCAAAAACTCAAACTTGGAGCAAAATTTAAAATACGAAACTATGAACACTTTGTTGAACCACTTGTAAAATTTCATACTTTAACATTTAAAACGATTAGACAAAGGAGCTATAAACTTTTTGATCCAAGTCAGTCAACCAATACTTAGTTATAACTACAGATATATAAAACTTAGACAAATATAACATAGTACAAGAAGTATGCACTAAAGAGCACCGCCAATACATATATCTTAAAATTAATGAAAACTGAAACGTACGCATTATCTGCGATGGCCCACGTTATCCCATGATATCCCCACGATGTTTCACGGTATCCCACAATGTATCAGGGTGCACCCGCGGGAATTGTTAATCCAGCCTAACTGTTAGCCTAATTTTAGCGTGGTTCTTAGCTTGATACCATTTTCCAAAGATTAATTAACTGAAATGGAAACGATGTAAGTATTCAGCAAAGCAGAGATTGGTTCTTGGATGACGATACCAATTACTAGGTCTCGTCACGAGGAGGTGACGAACGAGATCCGCCCATGAGTTATTTAACGTTATACAGAGTCCAACAGTGTCCCACGGTGTACAACGTTGTCCAACGGTGTCCCACGGTGTCCCACGGTGACCCACACTGGACCGACGACGTCCCACGGTGTCCAACGATGTCCCACGGTGCAGTCCAGTCTAGATCATCCAAAATTCTCTTAGAGGCTTTTGGTGATCCAAACTGGACTGTTGCGTAGTTCTTGGCTTGGCATCGTTTTCCAAAAATTAATCACTTGATTAATCTTTGAAAAAGGATGCCAATTACCAGGTCTCACCACGAGGAGGTGACTACGCACGAGACCCGCCCATGAATTATTCAACATTATGCATCGGTCTCGACATTCAACCTATTGGCAAGAATGTCGAGTTCTGACTCTACTTGATCATGGGCCTGCGTAAAGAGATAGTTATTTCGTAGCCTAACCGCGAAACATCTATCTCCTACGCAGCAGTTACACGAATCTTTACAAACGCAAAACGACGCAATATCTATCTCCCACGCAACGCAACATTCATCTCCCATACAACGCTTACATCGATCAGTACAAACATCGTACAATAATTCGCAACCCTATCCGCAACATTCCGTATCAAAGACACATTTGTCTAGCTTGGAACGAAAGAAAAAAAATGGGGCTACTTTGGAAAAGGAGCCCCAACAATCAGACGATGAAAGAAAAACCGCGGCGCGCCCGGAACGAACGAGATCGCGGTCACTCGAAAGAACTAACAAACCTACATGACGTACCCCCGTGCACTAGATAACCCTAAGGTTCAGCGGAAAGCCCAAGAATTGACCGTAACTCGATTCCTGTTTCGCCGTTCGAAACTTACACGAGTCGCGGTCGATGGCGCCGACCGATGATGCCAGTGAACCACGGATAATTCAGCCGTGGATCCAGCACATAGGCCAGCAACTTAACACACTCCAACTGAACATGTGGAACCCGGGGATGGACCGCTGAACAGGATTACGAAGGCAAGAGGCCTCAACTGAACAGTGGGGTCCACTCACGGGGAGGGACCGCTGAACAGGATTACGAAGGCATTGACCTCAACTGAACAGTGGGGTCCACTCCCACGGGGCCGAACAGAATTACGGAGGACGTGAAATTGCAGGTCCCTGACCGAGTACCGAAGTGCCAATCGGACAGGACTGCAGATCCACGACTGAATCCCCAATAGATTCACAAGCATCACCGGCGCGACGACAACTCCCGCGATCCGATGCGAACGTCGAGCAGTCGTCGAGCAGTCACCAAGACAGAGGTGTCTTTGGGGCGACTTACGAGTCCAAAGAGTGGTCCAGTGCACGTTGACCCGCACGTACGCGGAATACGCGCGAGCGAGTACGTCACGCTACGGTTTGAAAGAACTGAGTGATCGCGAACCGATAAATCGCGAGTACAATAAGTACTGTGTGGTAAGCGAGTGAAGGGAGACGAGATTTTTCTTTTTTTCGTTCTAAGGTGGATAAATGTCGTTGTACAGAATGAGCTCACAATGCACTTAACATAGGTATCTACCTTACGATTAATTAAGACTAAAACGTACGCATCCCACGGTGTCCTGCGGCGTCCAACGGTGTCCCGCGGCGTCCAACGGTGTCCCGCGGCGTCCAACGGTGTCCAACGGTGTCCAACGGTGTCCAACGGTGTCCAACGGTGTCCAACGTTGTCCAACGTTGTCCAACGGTGTCCAACGGTGTCCAACGGTGTCCAACGGTGTCCAACGGTGTCCAACGGTGTCCAACGGTGTCCAACGGTGTCCAACGTCCAACGTGTCCAACGTTGTCCAACGACGTCCAACAACGACGTCCAACGACGTCCAACGACGTCCAACGACGTCCAACGCGTCCAACGACGTCCAACGGTGTCCAACGGTGTCCCACGGTGTCCAACGTCCAACGGTGTCCAATGTCCAACGGTGTCCAACGTCCAACGTCCCACGGTGTCCCACGGTGTTCCACGGTGTCCAACAGTCCAGTGTAGATCATCCAAAATTCTTTTGGCGGCATTTGGTGACCCACACTGGACCGACGATGTCCCACGTTGCAGTCCAGTCTAGATCATCCAAAATTCTGTTGGAGGCTTTTGGAGACCCAAACTGGACCGACGGTATCCCACGGTGTCCCACGTTGCAGTCCAGTCTAGATCACCCAAAATTCTGTTGGAGGCTTTTGGAGACCCAAACTGGACCGACGGTATCCCACGGTGTCCCACGTTGCAGTCCAGTCTAGATCATCCAAAATTCTGTTGGAGGCTTTTGGAGACCCAAACTGGACCGACGGTATCCCACGATGTCCCACGTTGCAGTCTAGTGTAGATCATCCAAAATTCTTTTGGCGGCATTTGGTGACCCACACTGGACCGGCGATGTCCCACGTTGCAGTCCAGTCTAGATCATCCAAAATTCTGTTGGAGGCTTTTGGAGACCCAAACTGGACCGACGGTATCCCACGGTGTCCCACGTTGCAGTCCAGTCTAGATCATCCAAAATTCTGTTGGAGGCTTTTGGAGACCCAAACTGGACCGACGGTATCCCACGGTGCCCCACGTTGCAGTCCAGTGTAGATCATCCAAAATTCTTTTCGCGGCATTTGATGACCCACACTGGACCGACGATGTCCCACGTTGCAGTCCAGTGTAGATCATCCAAAATTCTTTTGGCGGCATTTGGAGATCCAAACTGGACCGACGGTATCCCACGGTGTCCAACGGTGTCCAACGATGTCCAACGTTGCAGTCCAGTGTAGATCATCCAAAATTCTTTTCGCGGCATTTGGTGACCCACACTGGACCGACGATGTCCCACGTTGCAGTCCAGTGTAGATCATCCAAAATTCTTTTCGCGGCATTTGGTGACCCACACTGGACCGACGATGTCCCACGTTGCAGTCCAATGTAGATCATCCAAAATTCTTTTAGCGGCATTTGGTGATCCACACTGGACTGATGACGTCCCACGGTGTCCAACGGTGTCCAACGGTGTCCAACGGTGTCCCACGGTGTCCCACGGTGTCCCACGGTGTCCCACGGTGTCCCACGGTGTCCCACGGCGTCCCACGGTGTCCAGCGGCGTCCAACGGCGTCCCACGTTGCAGTCCAGTTTAGATTATCCAAAATTCTCTTCGTGGCTTTTCGTAATCCAAACTGGACTGTATTAGCGTGGTTCTTAGCTTGGTATTGAATTATTGTGCAATGTTTGTACTTATGGATGTTGTAGTTTTCCAAAAGTTAATCAACTGCTTAATCTGCGAAAACGATTACATCTATCAGCACAAACATTGTACAATAATTCGGTACCGTACTGGCAACATTCTGTATCAAAGATACATTTGTCTAACTTGGAACGAAAGAATGGAAATGAAACTATTGAAACTTCATATACAAATTAGAGTCTTGCAGAAGAAGCATACGACTCGTTGTACTAAACTTATGAAAATATCGAAAAGTTATATACTCCAACGTTACCGCAATATGCTTCTTTTAAAAATGGGGAAACGGGAAGAAGCCTGAACAATCAGACAATGGAAGAAAAATCATTTGGGTATCTAGCATACATATTTAATATGCTATGAAATGTTCATATATGTAATTGAAATGTACTTTCTGCAAATTGATAAATTTGAAACAAACTCATTTACTTGATTTGGTATATGAAAGAAACTGGTATCTTTAAAACGAGAACATTTTATACATGGAAAATAAACTACTAATAATGGTTAATTATAGATCAAATTACTATTGATTAAATTTTAGCAAATATAGAGAATCATTTGTATCTTTTTAATCGAAACTAGGGTTACGTTGAAAACCCAGTGTTTTAAGTAATTGAATTTAATCTGAATAAAAAATTCAATATGAAATTCGAATATTTATAAAATTCTACATTACTGTTAAAAGATTGAAAATATCGCGGTCGAAAAAATGTTAAAAGTTATGGTTCTAAGAACGAACAATCACCAGGACTAGTTCCAATTTCAATGAATTAAATTTTAAAAAATATTTTAAGCCTTCATACCAACATTAAGATATTTCATTATAATTCCTTGTTGCGCATGAAATCGCTCACAGATTCATATGTGTAAATATATATATATATATATATTATACATTCGTAATAAAGTTCTGTATTTTAGCAGTCATGGTAACGTTAACGCTGACAAAAAAATATGTCTTATAGCAGTATTTTCAGTAATAAAAGCGGAAATAAGGGGCGCTGAAAAGGAAACAAAGCAGCAGCCAGAAGGGCTACTAAAATTCAATCGTCTTCCACTCTATATAAACCCGATCAACACGACGAGAGTGGAACTGAATATTTTTATTTCGCAACACTAATTTACTACTAATATTTATGAAGCAGAAAATTCTCAAAATCAAACGCGATGAGTGCTTCGTTATATCTGCAATATCAATTAATCTACTATTAAAAAAAAAAAAAAAAGAAAAGTCTGAAAATTCCCGATATTTGATACGCAACGCTAATAAGTATAAATCTATGCACTCGTATTTAAGCAATACGCAACACTAATAGCGAGAGATCGAAGTGCAACCATTTAAGAGGTTGCTGATGAACGATCACACTTGCACAGCTCTTGCAGCTGTGCGTGTGAACCAGGAACAGTGTCCGACAAATGCAGTCGGAGGGTTTGGGCATTTTGTAAACGCAACTCTAGTGAACAAAACGCGATCATTCATTATCGCAACGCTAAAGGGAAAAATTAATAGAACTCGCGATGGACCAATATCGCAACGCTAACTTTTATAGTGAATTTAATAAAAATTACTATTTACTATCTAAAAAAGCTACTTTAAATATTATGGTATTGCTACTTGCAATACTATAAAATTAATTGAAAACTAACACTTTTATAATCTAATTTTAAACAATAGAAAACAGGAAAAATTCTAAAAATTGCAAAAGACAATCGCGATATCGTAATTCGCAACTCTAAAGCAAACGCGATTATCATTTTATCGCAACTCTAATTCAAACCGTAATCATTTTCTCGCCACACTAATGAAAAGCCGCGATGTTATTTCGTAACTCTAATACAACCCGTAATTAATTTGTCGCAACACTAATAAAAAAAATCGCGAGTGGAGGGCTGACATATCGCAGTGCAACCATGTAGGAGGTTGCCGATGAATGGTCACACTTGTACAGCTCTTGCAGCTGTACGTGTGATCCAGGAACAGTGTCCGACAATTGCAGTCGGAGGGTTTGGGCAGTTTATGAACGCAACTCTACTCAACAAAACGCGATCATTCATTATCGCAACGCTAACAGGAAAAATTAGCAGAACTCGCGATGGAACAATATCGCAACTCTAACTCTTATAGTGAATTTAATAAAAATTACTATTTACTATCTAAAAAAGCTACTTTAAATATTATAGTATTGCTGCTTGCAATACTATAAAATTAATTGAAAACTAACACTTTTATAATCGAATTTTAAACAATAGAAAACAGGAAAAATTCTAAAAATTGCAAAAGACAATCGCGATATCGTAATTCGCAACTCTAAAGCAAACGCGGTTATCATTTTATCGCAACTATAATTCAAACCGTAATCATTTTCTCGCCACACTAATGAAAAGCCGCGATGTTATTTCGCAACTCTAATACAACCCGTAATTAATTTGTCGCAACACTAATAAGAAAAATCACGATTTGCCCAATGGGACGATGGACCGATATATACATCGGCCAAAAAAGCAAACTACTACTACTACTACTACTACTACTACTACAAATACTAAAATCGAGCATAGTGACAAAGTAGTAACAATAATGACTTCCCATGCTCTGGATGACCCAGAGGATGGGCAGCCATTAGTAGTTGCCCTCTTGAGTGGCAGTTTGCCGGGCCTCTTCGGCTTATAGCCTCTTCTTTCTTCGGGCGCAATGCCCGCTGAAACTTAAATCTAAGCTCGAGACTTCTAAATCGCAAACAAAAAAAAAACTTACCAAGGTAAAATAAAAATATAAACCGCGGAAGCTGATTGAAGTGCACATGGACTGACCAACGATCACAGCAGTGATGGTTGCTCACTCGCATGTGCGTGCTCGAGCAATAAACGTTCGTTTCGACCCATTCGCGACCGCGACCGCGAAATTCGAAAAATCGAAAGGCAAAACCAGAGACGAGTGCATGCTCTACTCGTGCCAGTTTCACCGTCGATTTTTCAAATTAGATTTCCAGAAACAGGTTGGTCACACGAAAACGCGCCTACCCGACCAGAGACTGTGCCAACCTGCCCGGCCCTACCTACTTATAATTAACAGACATACCAGAAAGTATACTACCTATCCTACCTAGCGCTATATTTAAAAATGGCAAAACAGGCACACCAACACACTCGCTCCACGGTTCTCACACAAACGCTCGGGCGCAAAGGTCCTACACTAGAGAGGACGTCCCGGGACGCCTCCGACACCCGAGCTTAACACACACCATGCACACTCTAAGGTACGTACCGTTTTCCTGAAATCGACTGACGAAGGCTAGTGACCATTGCGTAAAACGTGATAAAACACGTCTGAGGAAATGATATCGTTAAAATAAATGTAAGTAAACTTGGTATTATAATTGTAATTTACGGCAATATTTAAAGCGTGGTTACACTTAATCGCGTGGGCGATATTATCACAAATTGTGATTGTATCGAGACGTAAATTGAATCGATATATGTTTCGACATTTTTAATATTTGATGTTTTAACGAATGAAAAAAAGCGACGCAGTTCCACGGCCTAACAACACACACATAACGTGGAAAATACGTCGTGCACGGTACACTAACACATCGTCAGTCGCTGACAAATTAACATTACTTAATTCTAGATCATCGTGCCCAGTGTCTTTCTCCCATTCAAGTAGCACCTGGGCACGTGAATGAGATCCTGACAATGGGCACGGAAAGGGTTAAACCTGAAAATCCTGATCTAAAAGAAATGATTAGTTTGTGTAATTTTTATTTAACGGACTAACGTTCTTTGATTTTATATTTTACTACTTCGTATCTGATTAAATCTACTTTATTAATTTAATAGTAACTAAGTAACTCTACTTTATTAATTTAATAAATCAGAACAAAACTTTAATATTGCAAAAAGGTAGCGTTAATTGAAAAAGACTGAGACTCGATCAAATGGAATAATTGGCTCTAAATATATTACTAAGAAAGAAGTAATCTCAGGCGATCTCTTTATCAAAGCACATACTCGAAAGTGCAGAAGCAGTGTTCAAAATTATTGCTTTGATTAAAAAATCTGCCTGTCGCGAAGTGTCTTCTTGTACGTAAAATTTCACACATTCTTGTACGGGAAAAAATGAATTTTGACTCATATTTTAAATTCTAACCGAAATGAAATAAACGAACGTGACTTGATATTGTCACCATTAATTCATTGCTTAAAATCAAGTATGTTTATGTTAAACAGGTATATTCGTGTACATATTTGCCATTTGCAAATATTTATACGGAATATTAACATGCATATTTATAAATAACACGAATATATTCTCAAGTGTATATGTTTAACCTAATTATTAAAAAACTAATTATTATAATCGCGCTGTGCAAGAAGACCTATCCTAAACTAATAAATTAAAAAAAAAATGTTACTACTCACGGGTATAAGAAATACCCGCGGTCACTATGCTCGCAACAAAATTCTACGTAATACAACCGGTCACCCGTGCCGATTCGGACCTTTCATCCTACGACATGATTGAGTGACCGGAGGAACAAAAATGCATGCGACTCACCGTTCGACGCGGAGAAACAGAGGACGTACCATGGATGCTGCGCCAGCGAATATCATCAGGGAGACTAACATCAGGCAGGAACCGTGTAAAGTCCAGTGGTGGAAATGGCGGTTGTTTAAGGGCGGGGGGGGGGGGGTTGAGGAAGAAGCGAAACGTCGTTTCGACAATTTTCTTCTTTTTCCTATCGAACGTTTATTTAGAAAATACTGCTATTTTTTTACGCTTAAAAATTATTATTAAGAAATTGGAACAAGTTTGAAAAATATTATTTAGTTGAAAATTGTGAGATATTTTTCGATAGCAAACAAATGCTCATGAATAACGTGAATGCAATGCAATCGTTTGCAAGAATTATATTGTTCGCAATTAGAATATATACTGTGAATTTTCGTTATTAGAATACGAAATATACATTCCAATAATACACTACAGTCGCGTGTTTTAAATAATGGAAAATATTTGCAAGAATTCAAAAGTCCGCCACTAAATATATTTAAAGAATACTGTGCAAACGCGCGCGAAACCTTGTTTCGAGGTATTTGAATCTACCTGTTACTAATTTGCAAGTTTATGACGTTATAACTCAATTTGAAACAATAAGATAATTCGTTAAAAATTGGCTTGAAATAAGAGAATGATTTCATACATCGGGATCTTTCAGAAGAATCAATGGGCTCGCGCGACGCACTCCTGTGCACAAAATAACCGCAAGATTCAGTGGAAAAAAAGAATAGATTTTTATATCTCGTTCCAAGTCAGATAAGTATCATTGTACAGAATGGCCTCAGAATGGATTCGACATAGCCAAGACATATCCCACGGACATCCCACGGTGTCCCACGGTGTTCCACGGTGTCCCACGGTGTCCAACTACGGTCCCACGGCGTCCAACGTTGTACGTTGTCCAACGTTGTCCAACAACGGTGTTGTCCCACGTGCGGTGTCCAACGTTGCAGTCCAGTGTAGATCATCCAAAATTCTTTTCGCGACATTTGGTGACCCACACTGGACCGACGATGTCCCACGTTGCAGTCCAGTGTAGATCATCCAAAATTCTTTTCGCGGCATTTGGTGACCCACACTGGACCGACGGTGTCCCACGTTGCAGTCCAGTGTAGATCATCCAAAATTCTTTTCGCGGCATTTGGTGACCCACACTGGACCGACGATGTCCCACGTTGCAGTCCAGTGTAGATCATCCAAAATTCTTTTCGCGGCATTTGGTGACCCACACTGGACCGACGATGTCCCACGTTGCAGTCCAGTGTAGATCATCCAAAATTCTTTTCGCGGCATTTGGTGACCCACACTGGACCGACGACGTCCCACGTTGCAGTCCAGTGCAGATCATCCAAAATTCTTTTAGCGGCATTTGGTGACCCACACTGGACCGACGATGTCCCACGTTGCAGTCCAGTGTAGATCATCCAAAATTCTTTTAGCGGCATTTGGTGACCCACACTGGACCGACGATGTCCCACGATGCAGTCCAATGTAGATCATCCAAAATTCTTTTAGCGGCATTTGGTGATCCACACTGGACCGATGACGTCCCACGGTGTCCAACGATGTCCCACGGTGCAGTCCAGTCTAGATCATCCAAAATTCTCTTAGAGGCTTTTGGTGATCCAAACTGGACTGTTGCGTAGTTCTTGGCTTGGCATCGTTTTCCAAAAATTAATCACTTGATTAATCTTTGAAAAAGGATGCCAATTACCAGGTCTCACCACGAGGAGGTGACTACGCACGAGACCCGCCCATGAATTATTCAACATTATGCATCGGTCTCGACATTCAACCTATAGGCAAGAATGTCGAGTTCTGACTCTACTTGATCATGGGCCTGCGTAAAGAGATAGTTATTTCGTGGTCTGACCGCGAAACACCTATCTCCTACGCAGCAGTTACACGAATCTTTACAAACGCAAAACGACGCAATATCTATCTCCCACGCAACGCAACATTCATCTCCCATACAACGCTTACATCGATCAGTACAAACATCGTACAATAATTCGCAACCCTGTCCGCAACATTCCGTATCAAAGACACATTTGTCTAGCTTGGAACGAAAGAAAAGAAATGGGGCTACTTTGGAAAAGGAGCCCCAACAATCAGACGATGAAAGAAAAACCGCGGCGCGCCCGGAACGAACGAGATCGCGGTCACTCGAAAGAACTAACAAACCTACATGACGTACGCCCGTGCACTAGATAACCCTAAGGTTCAGCGGAAAGCCCAAGAATTGACCGTAACTCGATTCCTGTTTCGCCGTTCGAAACTTACACGAGTCGCGGTCGATGGCGCCGACCGATGATGCCAGTGAATCACGGGTAATTCAGCCGAGGATCCAGCACATAGGCCAGCAACTTAACACACTCCAACTGAACATGTGGAACCCGGGGATGGACCGCTGAACAGGATTACGAAGGCAAGAGGCCTCAACTGAACAGTGGGGTCCACTCACGGGGAGGGACCGCTGAACAGGATTACGAAGGCATTGACCTCAACTGAACAGTGGGGTCCACTCCCGCGGGGCCGAACAGAATTACGGAGGACGTGAAATTGCAGGTCCCTGACCGAGTACCGAAGTACCAATCGGACAGGACTGCAGATCCACGACTGAATCCCCAATAGATTCACAAGCATCACCGGCGCGACGACAACTCCCACGATCCGATGCGAACGTCGAGCAGTCGTCGAGCAGTCAGCAAGACAGAGGTGTCCTTGGGGCGACTTACGAATCCAAAGAGTTGTCCAGTGCACGTTGACCCGCACGTACCCGGAATACGCGCGAGCGAGTACGTCACGCTACGGTTCGAAAGAACTGAGCGACCGTGAACCGATAAATCGTGGGAATCATTTTTCCAGTGTGGTAAGCAAGGGGATCACGAGAGACGAGATTTTTATTTTTCGTCCCAAGATAGATAAGTATTTTTGTACAGAATGAGCTTACAATGCACATAACATAGGTATCTATCTTATGATTAATTAAGGCTAAAACGCTCGCATCCCACGGTGTCCCGCGATGTCCCACGGTGTCCCGCGATGTCCCACGATGTCCCACGGCGCCCCCGCGGGGGGATATTAGTCCGGTCTAGATCACCAAAACTATTTTGGATGATCAAGACCAGACTATATTCAAGTAGTTTTTAGCTTGATATCGTTTCTCAAATAATAATACTAATATTCAAAATAGTACTTGGTGTATTATTATTTGGGAAACGGTACCAATTACCGGGACCCACCACGAGGAGGTAACTACGCTCGGGTCCCATTTACATAAACAGTTTTTAAGCATTGGAAGCAGAGATGTAAAATTATTTTATAATAAAACGACATTGTTTGTGCCCGGAGTTTATTTGTTCTTACATTACTTGTAATCTAACGGTCTCGATACTCCGAGGCAAAATAACATGATTTGAAATGTTCTCTGACTCATGTGCAGCTACAGATAAGATGTGGTTGCCTTCGGTTAAATTGTACTCGCTTCCTTGATTCCATGAATATGGTGTGTTGTTTCCTTGGTTTTGAGCAGATGTGGAAAATTACATCTTAAAATTACACTCTGTGTTACCACTGGTTTTATACGAAATAGTGAAATGAGAAATTAAATACTGTATTTAAAATTAAAAAATAATGCTATATAGAAATAAAATAGCACTTCGAAGACTTGATAGATTCTGTTAATAAAATAAAACAAAATAAATCATTAATGCACTCACTACGAATTGATGGTATTGATTTAAATCAATGAATGTAGAGTTACTTCCGATTAACGGTACAACTGTTATAAATTAAGAGCATCATCACTTTGAATTAATGGGAGAATGTGGTTATAAATTATTGGTATAACTGTTAAGAATTAATGGAGTAATTGTTTTAGATTAATGGCTTAAATGTTACAAATTAATGGCTCAGATGATATAAATTATTAGTTTAAATGTTATAAATTAATAGCTTAAATTTTATAAATTAATGGCTTAAATGTTATAAATTAATAGTTTAAATGTTAGAAATTAATGGTGTAATTGTATAAAATAATAGCACAAATGTTAAAAATTAGTGGTTTAAATGTTATAAATTAATGGCTTAAATGTATAAAATAACAGTTCAAATATTGTAAATTAGTGGCTTAAATGTTGTAAATTGATAGCTTAAATGCTATAAATTAATAGTTTAAATGTTATAAATTAATAGCATAAATGTTATAAATAATTGCTTAAATGTTATAAATTAATAGTTTAAATGTTATAAATTAATAGCTTAAGTGTTGTAAATTAATGGTTTAGACGTTATAAATTACTGGTTGCAATGTTGTTATTTGATATTTTTTTTTATTTACCTTATATTTAAATTCTTCTTCGATGTTCACTCTCCGGAATTTCAGGCACAAAAGAGCTCGCGCGCGACTTCCGTGTTCCTTATATACCTTGACAAGGTGTCGAGATGTCAATCAAATGGCAACGATTTTTTAACATAGCAGGAGACGGTTTTTCCATTATAATAAAGTCAAATTGAACGATTTCTTAATTTTTATCGTAAATTGGCGACTTCAACGATTTAATACGATATCCATTTTTATCATTTTAATAGTTTCTGCAAACTAAGACTAAATTCACACTTCTTTAATACTAGTTTTCGACTATCAATTAGTTTGGACAGAATTCTCTTAGAGACTTTTGGTGATCCAAACTGGACTGTTGCGTAGTTCTTGGCTTGGTATCGTTTTCCAGAGATTAATCAACTGATTAATTTTTGGAAAACGATGCCAATTACCAGGTCTCACCACAAGGAGGTAACTACGCTCGGGCCCCATTTATGTGAAGAGTTTTTAAGCATCGGAAGCAGGAGATGTAAAATTATTTTACAGCAAAGAAGTAGCGCGTATTGAATTTTATTAATCATTAGTTGCCGAATTGTTATGATTTGTTAATTGTTAAGTGTGAGTTGTGATTCCAATTTATAGTAATTCTGATGATTATATAATATTGTTATAAATTAAAATTATAATTGTTAAAAATTAATCGAGTAATAGTTTTAGGTTAATAATAAAATGCTATAAATATCGCAATTACTATAAATTATTAGCTCAATTGTTACAAATTAATAATTTAATTGTGAAGAATTAATATATCAAATGTTGTTAACTAATAGTTTAAATCTTGTAGAGTAACAGTTTAAATATTATAAAGCAATAGTTTAAATATTATAAATTAAAAGCTTAAATGTTATAAAATAATAGTTTAAATGTTGTAGATTGTTGGTTTAAATGTTATAAATTAATGACTTAAATGTTATAAAGTAATAGTTTAAATGTTGTTGAGTAATGGTTTAAATGTCATAAATTAATGGCTTAAATGTTATGTTCTTGTTTCGCAATGATAACTTATTATTAATATTTATGAAGCAGAAAATTTTCAAAATCGAACGCAAAGGGTGCTTCGTTATATCTGCAATATCAATTAACCTACCATTTAAAGAAAAAAAAGAAGAAATTCTGAAAATACCCGAAATTTGATACGCAACGCTAATAAATATAAATCTATGCACTCATATTTAAAAAATACGTAATGCCAATAGCAAGAGATCACAGTGCAACCATTTAGGAGGTTGCCGACAAACGATCACAATTGTACAGCTCATGTAGCTGTATTGTGCGATGAAGGAACAATGTCCCACAAATGCAGTCGGAGGTTTGGGCGTTTTATAAACGCAACTCTATTTAATAAAACGCGATCATTCATTATCGCAACGCTAAGGGGAAAAATTAGTAGAAATTGCGATGGAATAATATCGCAACGCTAACTCTTAAAATGAATTTAATGAAAATTAATATTTACTATATGAAAAAGCTACTTCAAATATTCTGATATTGCAAATTGCAATACTTAAAATTAATTGAAAACTAACATATTTATAATCTAATTTTAAACAATAGAAAACAGGATAAATTCTGATACATACAATTTTCTAGAAAGTTCTAAAAATTCATAATAAAAATTGCAAAAGATAATCGCGATAACGTAATTCGCAACTCTAAAGCAAACGCGATTATATTATCGCAACTCTAATTCAAACCGTAAATAATCTCTCTCGACACTAATAAGAAAAATCGCACTCCTCTGCACAAAATAACCGCAAGATTCAGTAGAAAAAAAGAATAGATTTTTATATTTTGTTCCAAGTCAGATACGTATCATTGTACAGAATGGGCTCAGAATGGATTTGAAAGTCAAGACATATCCAGCGATGTCCAACGGTGTCCAACGTTGTCCAACGATGTCCCACGTTGCAGTCCAGTCTAGATCATCCAAAATTCTTTTCGCGGCTTTTGGTAACCCAAACTGAACTGGTGCGTAGTTTTTAGCTTGGTTACCAGATCTCACCACGAGGAGGTGACTACGCAGGAGACCAGCTCATGAGTTATTTATGGTTAACACACCTTCGCGACTTATCTTTGTACACGAGATGATCTCAAGATCCAGCGGAAAGCCCAAGGATTGACCGTAACTCGAATATCTGTTTGGCCGTTCGAAACTTTCACAAGGCAAAGCCCCAACGGAACGAGTGGGGTCCACCCCTACAGGGTCACTCGAACCGAATTACAGCTTAAATGTTGTATATTAATGGTTTAAATGTTATATTTAAATTCGTAATTAAGTTGCTAATAAGTAAACAAAGGTTTTTTGTCCATCTGCACGTTACGAAGGTTCAAACGAAAATGAGCTCACGCGCGAGTCGGATGTTCTTTATATGCATGACGATTAACCGTTGACAAGATTACAGATGATTGGTCGAAAGGTGACAATGCAAAATATTCTGATGTCATGAAAATTGATTTTTCCATTATAACACAATCAAATTTAATTACTTCGAAATTTTTATTGTAAATTGACCCCTCCAACAATTTATTACAATAATCAGTTTTATAATTTTTATATTTTTTACCAGCTAAAATTAAAATTACACTCAAGGTACTATTTTTTCATTTAGAACTGTGTCAATCTATATTAAATGCCAGTTTATGAAAAGAATAATTTTATTATAATAACAAAACGTGAAAGTGACCAGTGGGCAAGAATGATCATTCATCCCAAAGGGGAAAGGATTTATACGATAGTTTATATTGCATAATAATTGCAGACTTTTCCGGATACTTTCACAAGATTTTAAATTATTATATTTTACAACAATTTATAAATATTCTTAACTTAATTCTAAGCATATACCATCGTTCATTAGTTAATTATTAAATATATAAATTTAATATGATTTCACACCTACAACTGTATTTTACTTTTTACAACTACAGTATAATATAAGCACATATCCTCGTTTTCCAAAAAGGTATCTATCAGATTCTGTGTAGCGTGTTTTTTTGTGTCTATCTGATACTGATTTCATTCCTGTAATATCAAATTTTTCGAATTATGCAGCATCTAAAGACCTAAGACTTCATTATTATATAAATGCTACAGTAAATACATCGACGTATCAATACTTTTTCTAGCCACTGTCCATAATCTTATCGTGCAATCTTATCAATCTAGTTGAAATCATTGAAACGAACTTTTCTTAAAATTCATCTATGAATTAAAAAGACACAGTGGTAAATCTACGAAATTTCAAGAAAAACTTACTTGCATCTATAATATTTTAATGATCACTAACGTCCGTTGACTGTTTTGCAGGATGATCGGTGCAATGCCTGCGGTGGCAGTTCGCCACGAACGTAAACGACAGGAAAAAAGATTAAAACGTCCTAGTCAGCTTTACCTAGGGGGCCAATGGATGCCACCGCCTCAAGGCTCACCGCCTACCCCCAGTCCTCATGGCCACAACAACCACCTGGAACCTTTACCCGAGTTGTATCTCTGTGGCAAGGTAATTTTTTTGCTTAACGTACAAACATACAAACATATGTACGTACGTACATTACCGTGATGGATATCGTCGCGCTAACGTGACTATTTATTGATCTCAACTGACCATACGCTACGCATCATGGGTACGCTTTATTACAACACGAACGTTCGATTTCTGTGTTCTTGAATTATTCCGCTGTGTAGAATTTATGTGTGCCTGTGTGCCATTTATAGATTTGCATATCTTCTTATAACACATACTTCAACGACTTGGCAAAACACTCGAATCACTGAAATTCAAGAATCAAAGTGATCGATTCTATTTTCTGAAATTTTTATGTTGAAAGAAATTGCTTAGAAATGAAGGTGATCGACTCTGTAATATTTACGACCAATCAAATATTTCTGAATATATTTAAAGAAATGGAATCTAAAGAGAAATTTGTATGATTCATAAAATGTTATAAAACGAATTTTTCTCTAGATATTACACGCGTATATTTTTATGCTTATAAATTTTCCATAAATGCCTGCAAATCGATAATTGGTATTTATTTTTTCGAAAATAAAAATACATTTAATCTCGATAGAACTGAACAGTTTACTCTCTACGTGGATTAAGTAATGTTCTAAATAGATTTTGTGGTTTAGAAGAGTTCTATGTTTTGTTAGAACTTAACTTTGTTAGAAATTAAGCATCGAACAGCGAAAATCGTTTTGAGATTAATATTATAGTATGCATTGACAATATAAGTATGATTAAGAGATTAATTAAAAGAGTCCTTGATAGAGATTATATATAGATTTTGATAGACTTACCAGATGCACGACGTCAGTTACATAATACAGTGGATTGAAAGCTCAAGAAACAACAGAGTTACTACTATCCATTAAAATCTTGCACAAAATTTACCGATTACGTTATACACCTAAATATTTACGACTAAAATATTGATATAATAAAACGTTGTAATAGAAAAAATAACATATAATAATATAAAAAAAATATAAAAATATAATGTTTTGATATGTCCTTGAAATAATAATTATTGAAATTTTTGAAAATATTTAAAATTATTAAAGGATGTTGTTTTAATAGAATTAATTAAATGATTAGAAATAGAAGAATATTTTACACTTGTTGTCACGAAACGTTGCATACTTCACTCATCCGTTTAATTTTCCAATTTTTACATTAGTTTAACAATTCCTCATGCTTCTCTATATAAATTCATATTCGCATAGTCAAATACAAATGACCACAACTAAAATATTTAAAAAACACGAAACAAATACAAGAATTAAAATGTAAAATCATGATTGTGTTAGCAAAATGCATAATTAATTCGAAAATGTACATAGAGCTTACGACACACTTATTGCAAATGTACATTTAGTAAAACAATAATATGCAATATGATTAATGAATGGTCTTAGACATTGTTATAATGAATAATTGATTGCTCAAATACTTTGGTATTGTCCACGAATCGTACGTTTGCAGTAAACAATCGTAAAAAAGAAACAACTGCTACATGCATTTTCAGACTCGTTTCTGCTAACATAGTTCTCAAATAGTTTGTACTATACGTTATATGTACGTAACATGTTCATAAACAATTTCTATATACGTTCAAATACTTTCGCAAGCCACTGTACAAGGGGTAATGTATTTTAAAAACTGAATATATGTCATAACGTGTTTTGTATATTAATATATATGCGTAAGAAGTTTCTGTAAGTGTTCAAATGCTTTCGTGATCCGCTGTATGAGCCGTAACATATCTTAAAATATAACAGAAATAACGTATAGAGCATTTTAATTGTGAAAAGCAACGCAGATCATCAGAATTATCCTATAACAGAGAATCATTCGAGAGAAACACTTGCAAGATGATGAATAATTTATACCTTGCACGTGGAATCACCACCAGATGATTCCTATGACAGTTAGACGTAGCAAATGATTTAACAAGGACATCGTCGTTTACAGATATCGGGGCTACACGCGGTGGTGGCGTGCCTGTTGTTAGGCGCAGTGGTGCTAGTCGTTGGTCTAGTCCAACTTGCCCCGGGTGCGACGACCACCGACCATAGACTCGCTTTACTCATAGCGGGCAGCATTCTGCTTCTCCTAGGTGAGCCATTTTTTCTCAGCCCATGAAAGCGTATCAAAGAAACTGAATTTCTGCCAGAACGATCCGGTGTGCTCGTGACGAATGTTCACCAGAGAATAATATAAGAGAATAATGGGTCAAGGAAATACATTCATCTCAACTGCAAGGCATATGTAAAGAGAAGAATAAATTCCCAAGCATGTTGTAACTTCAGTTGTAATCTTGTATAGTTAAAATGATTTTATGGAATTTAAGTATATTCCAGCGAAATTAATTACATCTGAAATTGGCGTTTCTTTTCAAGCCTTCTGGAAGCGAAATTTTTTAGTCTGTGGAAACAAAGAATTTATTATTAATAATAGAAACACACTTTTTCTGATATTTTTATAAAGGAGATGTAAGTTCACTAATTGACCCAAGACTCATTAACATCAATTATATTTGTCGGTTAGTTGGTTAATAACGATTTACTACGGTGATACATCGAGCGTGAAAGAGACAAGCATAATAATACGGAGAATTTCAAATTTGTGTAATTTTCGTTTATTTTTAATATAGGTATACGTAAAGGAATAATATGTTTTAGAGAAGAATTTTGGAAAACGAAATAAATTATTTTTATATAGTAGCGCTAACGGAAAGCAAAGCAAAATTATACACAAATCCCTGGTTTCATAGATCTAATACGTTAATTTCAAGTATTAACTGCTGTTATATGTGTATTTTATAACGATTTAATTTCATTGTACAAACAGACGTATAGTATTTTCAACATAAAATATCATATTGGAAAATATAATTCCATTGAGTAATTAGGCCACATTTTTCCGCAGTTGAATACTCTCAAATAGGATCTATTATCTATCATGTAAGTTGATTTCAAGTAATTAGGCTACATATCTGTGGTAGAATGATGACGCTTTCAACACATAACATTTCGACTCATTATACTGCATAGTCAATTTCATCGAGTAATACATTAATAACGAGCGTAGGGATAATATTTTCAACAGAATATTTAATTATATATTTAATTATGTATTCTCAACAGGATATGTAATTCCATTGACTAATTGGATTACATCTACAGTTAAAATGCGACATTTTCAAAAGAACATATCACGGTAACATGATTTCATCAAATAATTCGAATGTACATGTTTTTTAACAAAAATGTAATATTTGTAACAAAATATTGATTTAAGATTTTACCATTCACTTATTACGAATTTATTATACAATACTACAGTTTGTAATTAAAATATTAATGAATATTCGTAAGATGGTAAATCAAGGAAATATGTTTCGTGTTATTTCTTTATTTGAATATCTTTCATATTGGACACATCTAATTGAAAAATGATAATTTAATAAAATGAAATGAAAAGGAAATGATACGAAGAAAAACAATTTTTAATGCATTCTCCTTTTAAATTTTGCAAATTCGTACCTTGCATCTCGTCGTGCAGCTCGTTCTATTGCAGCTCTGAATTCTGTAACTTTTGAACTTTAGAACCACCAAGTTTATGCTTGGAAACTTGCGAACTGAATAGACTCAATCATACTAAATACTAACACGTCTTTGCAAAATTTCAAGCGTTTGTTAACCAGTATTTATGTTCGTTGCAAATGCTTAAATAACGATTCAAACTTGTATAATATACTAGACAGTTACAGTTACAGTTACAGTATACCAAACACTGTTCTCAAATCTCACATAGGAAAATAAGGAACGAATGAAGTTATTTAAAATATCGTGATATTTTGTCTTTTTCATTTTATTGTTTCTGAGGTGAATAAGTCGTGATAGGTGCTAAAGAATCATTCGAGTATGGTTAACAATATATTTATTAACAAGCAGCTATTTACGTTTCGCGGTTATAAGTTAGACTTCTAGGCGATGCGTTACGATAGTGATTCAAATTCGGATGATGATTGCTCAACTATCGACTTTCGGCTAACGACTATGGACTATCGACTGTTGACTGGAGACTATCTACTGACAACTCGAGACTCGGCTGTCGGCTACAGAGGAAAACTATGATGGGGCGTGTCTAAGGATACGAGATCATCGAATTCGTCGAAGAAAATCTTCGTTAGGAAAGTGAGGGAAATAGACGTTGCTGTTAATTGGTTGATCTCTAGATCGGCGGTTGAGGAAAGTTGCTAACCGCTCTCGAGAGAAAGTTGCTAACATTATAACGTTAATATTGCTAAGTTGAAGTATCGTACCTAAGAAAAAACATATTTCTCGTATTTTTCTATAATAGGAAATCCCAAGGTTTATACCGGGTCCTTAAGCTAGATAGAAAATGTGCTATAGAAATATTTCGACGTCTGGCAATCATCTTGTCCGAAGGATAGGGTCTTCGTGTAGCGGTCCACGAGACAGAAACCGTTAGAAAGTTTACTGCCGAGTGCCGCTACATTTCTTCTAACCATTTCATATCAATAGATATAGTATACTGATTAATAGAAGAATAAAAATGAGATATTCTAAAATTATGTCCCTCTGTTTAACGCTCGTACTTGAAACAGATCCAACTTTTATTAAAAGTTCTATTAATATTTTGCTTTCAGAAAAAGTTTCCAACGATATTAAACGTTTATCATGATCGTCTTCTGAGATTATATTATTAAATCTCCTACACAAAAATGTAGGAAAAGCGAAATGCTTCTGATGAAATATTCACGTTCTTTTATTTATTGAAATTTTAATAAAATATTCCGAATGCTTCGTTACTGAAATAATGGAATTCGCGTATAAACTCGTTTTATTTATTCTATAGTTAGTAATGAGATATTATACAAGACAATGCCGAGGTAATAAGAAGCAGTTTGGAAAGAACTTTCTCTTCTTCAGAGATTTTATGACAAAATCATATTACTGTGAGCTATTCATTCAGAGTAATCAAGTTAATGTCGTTTAACATTGTGGTGGGAATAGAAGTGATAGCTGTTCTTTGACTTAGCTAAAAGGAACACCTTCAAGGATGCAAATATCCTCCGTATAAAACGTTAAATACATTTATCGTCACGAATTTATACAATCTTGCAGCGGAAATGTTTAACGAAGTTCTTTAAACAAAAAATTAATTTTATTATAAGTACGCTGAAAATGTTTACAAACACATCTGAGCTTTAAATATGCTTGCATATATATAAAAATTGCGTGAGTTTCACAGACGAAATAGAATAATTTCATTAAAATTTCCTCAAAAAGTATAATTCGCAACAAAACAACAAATAACAAAAAAGGAATAAAAATTAGCTGAATTTTCTCTGAATAAGGTCCAAAATTGTCTTGTATCCTTTTGCACTTTTATTCGCTCGAAAAATTTTTACAAAATTAATTCGTGAACATTTTCAACGGCTTATTAAAAGTACTTACTGTATTTAGGTCGATTCAAACTTTTTTCAACAAACATTTCCAGTTTTCCATAGGATTGATCATCCTTTTCCCAACTGTTTTTAACGAGCTATTAGAAATCCATGTACGTATAAGTGAATAGGAAATTCTGGTAGAAGAAAGTCACTTTGAAAGAAATTTAAATGAAACATTGAGAGCGAAAGTGGACTATGCCACGTTTTTTCTGAATTGTGAGTTTATTAATTTGTTCCAAGAAAAGTGGGAAAATTTATTTTTTCCAAATCAAACCCAAATAATATAGCGAAATTAATTGTTGCGCTGAATATCTTGTACTTGTCTATCTATTTTTAAACATTTTTCAAAAGTATTTATAAAAGTAAAATTAAAATAGAAAAATTTTTTAAAGTAAAAGAATTAAAAGGAGAAATTAAAATGTCGAATATTATTACGAAAAAGAAGCATATAATTACATAACGAACATTATTCGATATTCTTGTACTCGAATGTTTCTTGTCACATACGTTTAAGTGCAGATCGATTGAATGCAATAGCAAGAATCTCCATAACATTTGCATGAACGATAAAGTTGACCGATGAAATTCACATGCATCAATATTATCAACACGAGGCCATACTCGTAAACTTAGCAACAGATAAAGCGGTTGCTTCGGAATTAAATTGTCAAAGTACGCTGCATAGAGTATTAATTACACAGTATAAACGCGAGATATATTGACGTGTAGTCCAAAATTTATAGTACAAATTTTGATCGAATTTTCGTTACACTAAACTAATTACATTCCAGCCTATGAAAATTACCGCAACGTAAACCAGTAAAGCTCATTTTCATCGTCAAAGTTCCGTTAAATTAGCAAATCTAAATTTTATGTATATTATTGAAAATATATGTCGGATCACGATTCGAATTTTGGGCGCGCGACGACTCTTCATGTGGACTAGCCATCGTTTCACAAAGCCGAGATTTTATTTACACGTATATACAGGTCTATCACTAAGCTTAACAAATAATAAGTACAACTAATAATAAGTCTAACAAACACTAAGCCTAATGAATAATACGATCTACGAATAATTAAATTAAATAACACTATTAGCAATGTTTGAGTTCAAACGAATCCACGGTCACCGGGATAACTCCTTACTAAGCGAAACTAACTTAGACGCAAATGCGATCGTCGAAAATGCTCGATGTATCACTCTCCAAGGCAATCGCAAGAATGCCAGCCTCGTGGAGATTTTTCTTCCTGTACGATTGTATTTTGTTTTCTATACCCGTTTGGAAGCATCGAGAAGGTTCCAAACGCCGTTGCTAGGCACACTCGTTGGAAGCATCGAGAAAGTTCCAAACGCCGTTGCTAGGCAGTTTCTGCCTGGAGTTTTGATTACTAATATAATGTACGTCCCATTGCATCGGCACCTCCGAGGCAACATCACACGTGGCTAGGCCCGCTCTCGAGGCCGCATGCCGCCACAACCACATTTCTCGGAAAACACATACAACCACTCCAGACCTCCGTTAGATAAAACATCCATCCCGTGACCGTGGCTACGTTCAGCGACCGATTGTCACCTCGAACCCAATCTCGCTTATTACAAATCTTAAGCAATTACAACTATAATACAATCTAGGCTAAGGTACTAGAGGATGTTCCGAAAACTTCCAAGGAAAGGCTTCGGCTTTCCTTTCATCTCCGACATATATATATCAGATCAACATGTATAATCAAATAACTCATTTTAAAAATGAAATGGTTTATATTTGAAAATTTTGTTGAAAAGATTTATAGATTGTTATAGATATTTGAAATATAGAATATATAAGTATATAAAGATATAAGAAGAGTAATTTAAATTTATAATTTAAATTTAACTTAGACATTATTTTCTCGAGTCACTTAAATACCAAAGAAGTTTCTTTACGTGTGTCGAGAACGAAAATGCGGTGGTAGATCAAGCCGTCCTCGTTCGCCGCGCTACGGACGGCCGGTCCCGTTTTCCCGATTTCCATGTACACGGTGAGGTGCAATTTCTCGCGCGTTCGTCGTACGTCGCATGATAGAAGCATAAACCGCCTTGCCGTGACGAGCTTCGGGATCGCAAACGGCGGCGGTATTTCGCGCAGGAGCATGGTCGCCGGCGATCCCCGATGGTCAACGCGTTTATTTGCGCCTGTATCTGCATCATCTGTTCCCTGAGCGCGTTGATGGCGGCAACCGTGACATCGTTTACTCCGCCGCCGTATGTCGTTGGCTTACCTACTGCCGTGGTTCGGTCTGTGCTGACCGCAACAACCTGTCCTAGTTCCGGGCGTATTTCATGGATGCTGTCGGCGATCGTGGTCAGAGTTTCGGGCCTCTTATCCTGGACGGAGGCTAGGACGCGCTGCACGTGCACCGGGAGTCGGCCTTCCCAGGGAGCCCGGATGAGTTCGTCCGATGTTGCAGGGGTGGCGAGGCTTTTCGGGTCCCGGTAAAATCGAGAAGACGTCCTGTCGCCTAGTTGTTCGCTTTCTATTATTTTACGTAGGCGTCGGGCGTCTGACTCGCCCAGCCTCTTAATGAGTTCCTTTTTGAGGAACTCGTACTGCCCGCTCTCCGGTGGATTGGCTAAGATGTCGCGGATGAGTCGCACATACGGTTTATCGATGTTCGCGATGACGGCATTATATTTGGCCACTTCACTCGTAATCCGGGCGTGTTTGAACCGTGCCTCTAACACATTAAACCACAGCTCTGCATCATCCGCCCAGAACGATGGTATGGGGAGATGAGCGTTTACAGCGTCCACGTTAAAGAGCTCGTTTTTGTCGGTACTCGTCATCTCGAAAGCTCTAATACTCGCGGAGTTCGAAATCTTATCGGCACTCTCCCGGTTATCTCTATCACTTTGATCACGTCGGGGTCACCAATTTGTAGGAGGTCGAATGATGAGATTAATAATAGGTGAAATCATTAATGTATTTAAAATTGTCAGTACAATGTCCTAGTCGCGAAATCGTGTGTGTAACGTCGTTTGGTCGCAGGTTATAATAATCTGTTTGCGATCGCGTCTGTTTATTTATAGTAGTCGGGGTCAAGTCGGAAGATTCAAATTTGTCTTTGTTTTACGGTTACATGTAGCGGCGACGTTGTTTTGCTCGGAGTTTGTTTATTCTTACATTATACGTAACCTAACGAACTTCATACTCCGAAGCAAAACAATAACATGATTTCGAACGAATTCTAACTCTTGTGCCGCTACACGTGTATTATACGTGCAACGTATTCACAGTGGACGATCTCAGTATTTATCAGGCGCTCAGTAACTTGTATTCTTTCGTGTAAATATAAAATGTATTGAAATAACAAATAAAATCTCTGATTAACAAATACAACTTTTAAATGAAATCTCTATGAAATGAACAAATAAAATAGTTAAATTGATACTTTATCATCGTTATTTATGTAACGAGTATGTCATATTTTAATTCTTTCGAATTTTGTAATTTTTTGAATTCATCGTTCACATTGTAAATTCAGTAATACTTGTCCCTAAGAAGCTATTTATATTAATAATAACATAAGATATGGAGTAAAACAGAAACTAGGAATATTATTTAGTATCAACTTTTATGATTAAAATCACGAGCAGCAGAAAATATGAGAAATAAATATCCACCATATAAAATAATTATATCACTATTATCACCATTACATCAATATCATTCGTACTTATTAAAGTTTAACGCTACAACTATCAGAATAGTCGAACTGACCAATCCATAATTTTTTATAAAGATCGTATATATATATATCGCGGTAGATTTTTAGAAATTGTTAATGATCATTCGTAAAGTAAATAGATAAAGACTTATCAGCTTATTTGTGTTTTTTTCATACTCCTGCTATTTTAGTGTCCGTAATTCGTTGTAAAATGTTACAATTTAGTATAGAATTAGTCTAGTTCTAGTCCGATACTTTTAGTGCTGATATTTCTAACAAAAAATAATGATAAAACTTAATAATCTTTTTAACAAATCCTAAAGATTCCTTTAAAGATTTGTTTATGAAAATTGTATAGTGTAATTACCAAATTACGAATCGATCAACGTTCATCAAGAAGAGTTTCGTTCTGGTTGATATTTGTAACGATTCCCCTTTTAAATTCCAAAATTAAACACCTACATTTCTCGAAGGTCGTAGTGAGTTACAAGCGAGTAGCTAATTTACAATTAGTTTAATAATCCTCAACGTTAAACGGTGAAACGATCCTATAAAATACCATCATATCGAAAACTCGATAATATCCAGGTATTATCCTCGCGTTATGTATAGCTTTCCTTTAACTGCATTTTGAGTCGCTAGTCGCTTGTTATAAAGTTTACATTTTAATCGCCAGTAGTTCCAACGTTAAACAGTCAAATTACCTCATAAAATATCATCGTAATAAATGTCCAACGATCATCCTTTGGATCCTAATGACCATTATGTACCCTTCCGTATTCCTCTCGTTCTTGATCCATTTCGTACAAGTTTCACATTTTAGTGATCAAAAAAAAAAAAAAAAAAAAATAGGAAAATACTAGTGTTAAATGGTAAAACGATCGCGTAAAGTATGGTAATGACTAACAAAACTCAATGTTTTTAGGTATCATACTAGCCGGTGTTAGATGCTACGTGTTGCACTGTGTGCCATTACCAAGCGAGTCGCCCGTAGCAACTCCACTTCCGCCTCCAGCTAACGATCAAGCTGGACTTCCACGAGGTACGCTGGACCTGCTGGTGGGCCATCAGAATCAACCAGAAACTGACGCGTTGATGCACACCGATCACCATCATGAACACCATTCCCATCATCATCACCACGGCAACCATAAGAAGAAGCGTAGCTCCCAAGGCTCTCACTCCGACGAAGCCTAATGATCGACGTCAGAGAAACCGGCTAATTAATTGGATCCGGTTAGTCGATGATGAAAGTACATCCGCTGATAGAGAGAAACTCCTCAGGCGTTCCAGACTTAAATTAGAAAGAGAAAGGAGAAAAGAATGGCGAAGATAAGGAGAGGGAGAATGAGGAGAGAAATTGGAAAACGTATAAATCGAAGCTTTTAAAAGGAAAGTAAAACGGAGAATAACCGTTGAAGACAGTCTATACATCGTGTACATTATACTCGATTCTTTTATCTTTTGTAACTTTCTATATATATATAATTATATATATATAATTATATAATATAAATATATATATATATATTATCGACATATAATGCGTAACGTGTACTCAGCTTGAATCGTCGCTGAAGAAAGTGCACTTTTCTATCCTGTATGCTGGGTGTTCGAGCTTTATCCGATCCACGATATCACTTCATTGGCCGTTGATATTTTACCTTTACGTAAACGAAATACAAACTGTTTGAAATGTTATGCTGTGTTTCGTGGCGAACCATTCTTTCGGTTACTTCTGAATGCAAACTGCGAAACGTTGAAGAATTCTACGTAGAGATAAGGAAATAGGACGGAGTAACTTTGTTATCGCACTTTCTCTGGTCAAAGTCAGTCGACACAAATCCTTGAGATATTGCGAACAAGTCTTTGTCTTTTTACGTGTACTTGAAGCCAGGAACATTTTGTTTAAAATTGCTATTTTGTTCATTCGAGCTCGAAATCGAAGAAAGAAGAACACTATGAATATCGATGTAAGATTCTTCTATATTACTTTATGATTTACGTACGTTTCAGGAGGTTCTATTTGACTCTATTACGACAATCAAGTTGTTTCTTATCTTTTTTTCAATCTGTTTCTTATTAGTTAGTTATTACTTATTAAATTTATGGAAGATAAGAATCGTTGTACGTTAAAACGTTCTCGTTTTAATTTTGCGCTAAAACGCGTTCTAAAATTCTACGAGTCTCTTTATTTATTGAAACGAGATTGACATACAGAAATTCGAAAATCGTAGAGCAACTAAAATTTTATGGGGATATTTCTCTAAGTTGTTGTTATTACACAGTGGAAGATGCTTAACATCGTCTAAGTGGATTTAACGTGAACGTAAGTGGATTTGGAACCTTCTTCAGGTTTCTGACAAGTAACCAACAGTTATGGTTCTTCTACGACGGCAGGAATAAATTGAAATACAGAGCGAACAGAAGAAAAGAAATTGCCAAACCGAACACCCTGCATTCAATCAAAAACAGTTCGTTATTACTATGAAAGACTAATTCCTTCTTCTCGAAAACCAAAGAAAGCTCTGTACAAAAAAAGAAAAAAAATAATAACAAACGTGTATACATAGAATAGATGCATTATATATATTAATATATATTTCTCATGCGACTAAATCGGAACGTTCTACGCACGAGCATAATGAGACAGAGGATAACAACTATGAATTATTGAAGACGCGCAAAGAAAAAGGAGAATCTCGAGAAATATTGGAATATCGTTAAAAGAGGAAGGACATTTCGTTCAAAGAAGAAAGAGGAAACGGGTAAAATTTGAATGAAAGAAATCTAATGAATTTAAGAAATCATCCGAGTAATGCTCTTAAATCTGATAGGAAGTATTAGGAAAAGTTGTTAAGTATAATTTTTACGTGCCAATCTAAAAGTGACAACTTCTATGTAGATGATTCAGTTGCATTTGTAGCAGCACGAAATGATTGTATCGTACCGTCTCGAGTATTCTCTTTTTGTAACGCTATGTTCCTCGGTAGCTTGGCATATGTGTTAATTATTATACATAACGCGCGCATGTGTGTGTGTGCAAATGAAAATTCTAGGATAAGTATCGATATTAAAAGGTGTTTTAGAAATCTAAAAGAATTGGCCTAGCGTCGGTAGTTTTACGGATATTTAGATATTTTACTGGCAGACAATTTTTGGATTTTAAAGATCATCGCCTTGAATTTTCATTGAATTTCAATTGTTTAAGGTATTTATATTATTTGACAAACATATCTAGTCTGTTGGATCTGTGCGTAATGTACTAAATGGCCCATAATATCTTGCACGAGTTATTAATATCATACACTTGAATATTTTAAAGTCAATATTTTAAAGTCTTGATAAATTATTATTGCACCCTAGGGAAAGCTAATAATTTACGGCGAAATATCAGTCGTTATCGAACAAATGAAATTCATTCGTATGATACAAGTAAAATTTGCCTGTTAAGAAGTCTATTCCAGAAAATGACTTATTACTATGTTAGATATTTGTTGTTTTAAACCAAGAAAATTTTTGTATGATATTTTACACAGTTGTGATATATGGACCATTCTGTATATGGCAGAACTAGGGCACCTGTTTATTAGGAAATGCTATTATTCTACCACACCATAATTCATCTGACACTTATGGCGCATTTTATAGGGAAAGAAGTAAAGGAAGTGAAATTTGAAAGGGATTCTGGCCAAAAAGAATTCTGTTTGAGCTTATCTCGGTAATCATTCAACATTTTCTACTTTCCGATGTTGAATAATTTTGATACCACGAAGTCGAAGGAACTTCAGAGAAGAATTTATTATACAAATTAAATTATTAAAAGTAAAAGCTGTACACACGAAGTACGTAAGAGCTTTGAATAAAAATTTGAAAACGTCTTTTCTTCCCAAAATATGATACGCTTGATTATTTTAAGAAATTATTGAAAAATGTACAAAACATATATTTCGAGAACCTTAGATTTCTTCATGTTTACTTATTAATTTACAAACTAACTGCTTGTAAATAAACTTGATTATTTTCTAATAACAATTTTCTTCTAATAAATACAAAGATATTCGTTTCTAACAAATGAAGTTCCTTCGAACGCACACGGTCATTCGTGGTATCATTCACGATTTCAACTATGAGAATACAGTTTAAAGTTCACGATATGATTCTACCTCTGTCTTGAATTTCGTCTTTCGTGAGAAACTCCTGTCTCGACCAATCGAGTATGTGGTAGGTAGGCCTATTAAAACATACTGTGGTCGTTCCGTGAATAACAAAAATTTAAAGAATAAAGTGGTACTTAGAATGTTCGTAGCACGTTGGTATTTCATAGAAACTGTTAGATTGATTTTTATATGTATATCGTTACCTTTATCGATAAATTTCTGTCACGACCAATTAGACGTTTACAATAACTATTCTACATTCAGAGAAATTCGATCGTATGATTTCTATATTTCGATACACGACAGAATTATAATTACGTGATATAAGGTAACGTGTATTGATACGATAATTGAGCGATTGAACATTTGATTTCCTCGGTGAACTTCACCTCAAAAGAACTTTTTTCATTGTTTCGCACCTTAAACAGGTGTTCGGATAATGTGTCAGGAATAGACTGCGGATGTTTATGCATTTATGGAAAATTTAAAGTGCACAAGTATACAAAAAATATATATATATATCTACTATCCGAAGATCTAATGTTTGAACGGTTACATTATCTGAATTGGTGAAAAAGTTTTTGACTATTTCAAACAATATAAAAATTTCTCTTCAGTTTTGGTACAGGCGGTGAAGGAATGATAAAATTTGTAGAACGTTGAATTTACGAGATTTTGATCTTAAAGAAGAAGAAGTTATTAAATCTTAAAGAAGTTATCTCGAAGAAGTTATTAAACAGAAAACGGGTACGGTGAGACTATCGCTATAATTGTATAATACAGTAATTTCAGTTTAACCAGACACAATGTCGGCTCTAACTGATAAAAATATTGTCAGTGACGTTTCTAAACGAAGGTGTTAAAAGTATTTATATATTTATGACATTAAGACAAAGACTTACTGTAACATAATTTGAAGTAGAAACAGAATTCAATACAACTTTGTTGAACGTGTTAAAAACTTTATAGATACGATTTAAAAAGCAGACAAGACACGGTATTCGTAGATAAATAAAAGATATCACATTTGTTGTGAATTAATAGTACAAGTGTGACAAACTTTACAATGCGAGAAAAGATGTTTCTAAATATTAAAACATATTAGTATACATACTCATAAGAGAAACGAATGACAACAATCTTTAAACGAGTACTTGTTTACGCAAAAATTCGATTTTATCTCGTTTTTGGAAACATACGCTTGTACGACTTTCCCATTAAGTCCTTCGTTTGTGTTCATAAAATTTACATGAACATATAAATTTTCATAAATATCCACAGTTTAATCGTGAAACATAATCGAATAAAACTGGAAATCGCGTGCCTGTTCATAAACGAAAAGTGGCAACACATTGGTAAAAGAAGAAAAATAGAACTAGAAATTGCAACCTTTTTAGACACGACGTGTACGTTAACGATTCATCCGCGTCATTCTCGAAGAGCCTTGTACGTGAACTGGCGTTGCGTACCGATTCGAGAACAAAAGAGGGATATAAAAAGGAAGGAACGACACGGGGATGAAGAAACGATGACAAAAATTACGGAACGTCGCTATGAGCTATTTACAACACCTTGTCGATAAATGTAACTCAGCACCTGCACCCGACTTCGATGTTATTTTTTCGAGGGAAAATTTTCTGTGCGGGAGAGGAAATCGTAGCGAGTAATTTTTCCGATGATCTTACGACGCAACGTAAAACATGCGATCTAGATGTGTCTTTCGAGTAACAAATATTTAAATTATCTATTTACACTGCAATATTTATACTTAAAAACCGTTATAAATTCTTCTGTGCCCGTGTGTCGAGAAGACTTTTTCGTAGGAACTCACTTTTTACGAATATTCTATGCGAAGAAAAAATGGATAGAAGCGAATCACCACGATCTTTTAAAGTCGACTTACGCAGAAGCTTCAACTTTTTAGAATTCTGTTGATTATAGCATTGTATTTTAAACAGCTATCTAGATTTACACCTATGAAACACGATGAAAACTGCGAACAGATATAAATAACGTTGACTGTAACGATTTTTATTGTCATCTCCGTTTATAATTCTGTACATTGATTTCAAGTGCAGCGCAATGTACTCCACTTGATACAACCCTCTATTGTATATATTTACAATGTTTAACTTGTCACGAAGCGGTATGCTTTATTTCAAATGGAGAGATATTTTATCAAATTTTAATTACCCCATCCAAAACGATGTAAAAATTGAAAAAAAAAGAACGTTAAGAAATTGTTCCTCTAGATATTACAATATCGTACTATATCTAATTTTTCGCATACTCTCGTAGACAGCCAGTTTACTTGTTAATTGATGACACAGTCTTATATAATAAAATCTCTTCTCGAGGCACAGGCGTGCACGTTCGACTACCGTTCGGGTCCACTTAAAGTTATTACAAAAACGTTACACCGATATATGTATATGAGAACAGTTGTAAGTTATTTTACAAAGCGTTGGGCACTAGGTGAACGAGGAAGAAATTCCACAAGTATAATCTCCAAGTTTCAGTTCTCACTCACCTAGTGCTAGTGATATATAATAATATAGTATAATATAAAATATAACATAATATAATATAACATAACATAACATAACATAACATAACATAACATAACATAATATAATATAATATAATATAACGTAATATAACACAAAATAATATAATATATTACAACATAATGCATATGCATAAAGAAAACAAAAAAGTATATATACATACTCTTAATATAATAATAGCGGTACACGCACGAATCATCTCTGAACTAACTAAGGTATCTGTACGTAACTGTAAGCCGCTAAGCTTAAGTACAGCGACATACGAGCATGTATAACAAGCTCGACAACCTTCCGTTTAATGCGATCTGTGTAAATAGTTTCGTAAACTAATTTAAGCTCGCTGATAGACACACTGTACAACTGGGATTTTTCTATGCGCGCGCGCTATCTTTCAACTTTTTTACTGTGTTTTGCGCTCTTTTTAAGGTTTGATAATGCTCTGTCGAATCGTCGTTCGCGAATCGAGAGGCGAAGATATCGTTAAAACGCGTCTTTTTCACATTGTTTGTCGACGATTCTTCCAGTGAATCATCGTGTATGGGGTATTTCGCTTAATTTCTATACTTAAGATGATTCCAATTGCTATTAACGACGGCGTGAGAAAATAATCATAATGATAGTTGGTTCTATACGAAGAAGATTGTACAAGGATATAATATACAGGAATACATTTTCGCCTTCGTTAATTTGATCGAATAAGAGAATATATTTTGGCGAAGGAAATACTGAGTTTAATTAGAAAATGAAATTATATGATTTTGCGAATGGATCAAGCGATCAAGCGATTAATTTTACAAGCTGAAAGTACAAGAAAGTAACAATGTTAGAAGTATTTGTCTTTTGAGAAATTGAACGTTACCACGTGCTCGAAGAATGAAACTAATAAATTTACAGAAATCCAGCCGATATATTTTTACTTCTCGCATATAGAATAAAGAAAGAAAGTAGCAACTGAAGCAAAAATGATCCTTGCAAAATTACAATCATAAAATAAATTAAAAAAGTATGTTTTTTGCATCGTCAGTAACAAACGAATTAACGCGTTCAATGCGACGCACAAAAGCGAAATGGGTCCCTGATGGTGGAAATCGATTTTTCTGTAACACGTGTCCATCTATCCAGACGTCTTCATCCGCAAGGTGATGGGAAGTTCCGACGACACGCACGTTCATGTCTTCCGCATTGAATGTGTTAGATGAAATACCCTATATACGAGTCCATTGCATTTGAATCGATCCTCGATCCCTACGATCGATCATGTACGAATTACGCTTACTTGCAGTTCGTTGCTTTCCTGCGCTGATTCTTGAATTTCGCCAATTAGTTACACAAACAAAGGGCAATTTTGATATTTTCAGTCGACAGTTGCGACAATTGCTGTCACTACGCCAAACTATTTTATAATCGTGAACATTGAACATTTTTAAGGTTTCTAAACGATATTACGCTTACGATTGATTGATTGCTTTGCTGTGATGCTTTGTGGAAGCTTGTTTGTTCCTCACACAGAATGTTTCATCGCTAGAAGGTTTCTGCCTTCTACGAAGCGTTTCTATTTTTTATTATGTATGTTATTATTGTGCGTCCAAGATTAATTAATCGATCGTTTTTGAATACGCTAGATGTTAGACGAGAATTCTGTGCTTTTAATTTTACGTTCTTTGTACATAAATCGCGATCTTGAAAATTGAGATATTTCCCACGACCGAAGTGCGCTTTGTTTTTTGGCCATTTTGATTCACTGATTCTTCGGTTATTCGTTTGTTCTAACATTGGTTCTGAATTTTAAATCTGAATTTTAAAGCATTTCTAATACTACTTACATACTGTACGTATTACCGCAGGGAACAAAAGAAATCCTTTGAACAACTTTTTCAGCATTTTTATTCAGTTACAACACAGAAACAATACAGTTAAACATGCGTATTATTGAATTATATCGTAATCAGAATACGTTATTTTAAAAAATCGTATATCGATGTTGCAGATAAGCCAAAAGACGATGCTATAGAAATATCAATTAAAAGCACAGAATTTTTGTTACGTGTAGGAGTTGATACTTCAGAAAATAATATAGAAGAAAAATGATTATGTGCAATTAAAGGATTTGCGTCTTGTTATCTATACAGCCTTGCGTGGTTAATTGATTTTGGACAAAGAATGTCGTCGATTTTTAACCCTTAACGACAGATGCTCGTATTTTTGCTATTATCACAAACTTGTTTTCTCGCAGATTAATGATTTTATTTTTAAAATCACCATGTTTTAAAAGCTTTGAATAATTGCATATATATATTTATTTATTTATAAAAATCTTTTACAACTAAAGTATATAAATACTTGCAAGTATTTAAATAAATACAGCTTCTAAAATTCTCCACCAACTTGTGATAACGAAATAGACACTCAGATTCTCCTCGAGCATACGTTTGTAATTTAAGGGTTAATCGTCTGCCGTATCTTACTAACAAAGATTAATATCGTTATGCTCTGCGAATTCATTCATTTCGAATCTCTGCTATATTAAGTGATATCTAACACCACGATACTTATACAGAAGCTATTATAATATTTCGTTACTGTTACGTAACATTTTCATCCTTCGTGTTTTCGTTTTAGTTATATTAATAGCGCCGTTGGTCCGAGCTAGACCGAGCTAGAAGCTAAGAAGCTACGTTTAATTTACAGGTTATCGTAATCTCTAGGAATAACTGCGTTAACGTTCTTTCAGATAGTACGAAAAAAAGAATAAGAAAAAAAACAAAAAAAAAAGATGGATTTAGCGTAACACATTGCGACAAATATAACGAAGCCTACATACGGAATATCTTGGACACTGTTGAGCAACTTCCAACAGACTATAATTAAGCAAACGTGAAAGCAATAAGAATATCGTGTCGTAACATTTCTAACTGTGACTATCATCGGCTATCTTGATTTTTTAGTTTTCGAAACGTTAAATACAGTGAAACCCTCGTATTATAAAACTGTACATAGCAACGAGCACAATATATGCACATACGATTGAAATTAATTTATTAATCAGTCACAGTCGTGCATAAAATAATCGATAACGAGACAAATCAAGCGAAATATATAAATAATAATTATACGAGCCTCTCACAAGCCAAACTAACGAAACAATTCTACTTTTTCACAATTTCATAATTTTATTACATACGTATACGATTAATATTCAATTGTCAAGAGATAAATAGATTTCAGTCATGTTCTTGAAAGTATAAATTTGCATAAAATGTAACAATCCTAATGATAACGATGAAACCAATGTGACGTAACGCTGTTAATAATGTATTGTTAAAATAATCATCTGCTTTGGATGATCCTTAAATACTATTCGGTGTTTCGCAATGGGTTTCTCTAATATTACGAATCCTTGATGATGGAATTTAGGAATTTTCTACCTAATATCATGAGATCTTGGTGAAACGCGAATACGGGAATTTTACTGTATTTGCGTGCAGAAGAAGAAATGCTGTTTCTTTCGTAACGAATCGTCCAAGATACTCCAAGATCTTTATCATTGTACTCTAGTTGCCCTAAAAAGTCGACGACGGTAGGAAATCGGGAGTAAAACACGTTCGCCATGCAAAACGTTCAGAAAACTCCATTTCTCGTGAGATTATGTGATCTTCTAGCTTGTAAAAAAAAGTCTGTTATATTTTATGTATATACACATTCGCCTCGGGTCTCTGTCGGGTGATCATTCTCCGTGTCTTTTAAGAAAATGCGATGGACAAAATGGCACACTCAACGAACTCGTGAGAGGTCTGGCTACGATTGCACGCGAATTTTGTTTAACTTCGTTCATTAAAACGGGACTTCAATAATGAAAAAGTACGAGTCCCCTCGAAGATCGATGCTTAAACGAATCACGACCAATTGCAAGTTGAAAATCTTTCAGCTGAGAGAGTGTGAGAGAGAGAAAGAGAATGAGAGAAAGAGATAGATAAACGACGAGAGGTGAACTTTTCAAATTTACCTGAGATATACACATATACATATATCTATATATGTATGTATAATTTATTATCGCTAGGAAATATCCAAACGCTTTAATTAATCTGTAATAACGATTCATGACTGCTGTTGCATAATATAATAGTAATACGATTAATGATGAATTACCGGCTAAAAGCGATATTTATATCTTTTATTATATTTATTTTCCTACGCAGTCAGACAATTTTGATTATTCGTTCAAAAAGTTTACCATTATAACGTATTGAAATTATTCGTCGACATACGCCCCGGTTTTAATTACCATTGCTCGAATTAATCACGATAGTCTTTCTATGTGTACATATTTCATCTATATTCAATATATATTTTGCAAAGTAGAAGCTTTTTAATGATTACAAAAAATCTAAAAATACAGAACTCTCTATATAACGGAACTGTTCCATATCGAATGACAAGTTCTTGTTCGCATATTAATTTTGAACGGTTAATTTTATCACGTAATGGTAATAATAAAAACACAAACTCATCTTTGCTCCCATCAATTATGATCTTGTAATTAAATTACATCCTGACGAAAGCAAACAAGTGTTCAGGATACTTCTTAGCGATGTTAACATATGCATATGTGTAATGCATATACATTAATATGCACATATATGAATATGTTAATACATATGCAACAATATACATATAAATATGTGTGTATATATACATATATATATATATATATATATATATATATATACAAGAATAATATATATATATACGCTACTTCTTCGGTATAATATTTATTGTACGTTTACACACAAAGCCATACGCACGTATCGCATGAAAGTTAGGTTCGTGCAGGTTACGATTATCGTGGAACCTTCTTATCGCACATTCGGCTCGATAATTACCTGGTAACATAACGGGACTTCGCATGCATGAACGACATGATCATTTTTCTTGTCGCATCCGAGCTCGTCGTAACTTCGTGCGTGAAGTTTCGTGACAGTACTCAGAAGCCGCTAGGGCCTTTGATTCCTTTCCGATTGTACGATCATGCACGAAATAACGTGAACATAACGAGGCTGTAACGATGTTACGATAGCTATCGACTATAATTTCAAAATCTCTGGATAAGATTATTTCAAAGATGGTACATCGACGATTGACTTTTTAGACAATTTTTCACACTTCCATGGAATCGATGTTTCTCGTTTCTTGCTTTCTAAGTAGAAGCAAAAAGTAAAGTTTTCCCAACTAAAATGAGAATTAATTGAATTACTTGATACTTTATTAACAACAAAGAGAATATTTTATTAATATAACGAAGGTAATTCGAAATTGTCACAAATCAAGAAGATGCTACAAGCATCGATTTCGGAAAACTTTTTAACTTTTCTTCGTCTTTGTGCTTTTACTTGATTCTGTAAAGAAGACGAAGAAATAAGAAAGAGGAGAACGATAGTTCGTATTATCGAATAGTTTAGACGAACAATGACTGTTTACATACAAATACGAGGAATTGAGAAAATTTTATAAATAAAGCGAAAAGATTAACTCACAGCGACAATATTAATATTGAAAGAGATTTTTCCACAGAAGTCTAGACTTCAGGTTGATCTAAAAATATTCCAATATCGTTCACGTTATTTCGCGCGATCCTTAGTTCGAAAGCAAGTGTCAGAGGGAACTGTTTATTTCAAAGATGCGGGCGTTGATAAATCAAAAGGACTGTACGGTTTTATGCAGATCATTACAGATTGTCATTCATTCGATAGTTTCGTTGAAAGCTCTAGCCAGGGAGACGAGCGTTTGTCTCCTAAGGTACGTGATAATGATTTTTGGAAAGACTGAATTATTTCTTAACTTTATGAGAACGTGAACACGGAATTACGACGAAACTTGAGGTTTGCACGGAAATGTGTCGCAATTATTACGCATGGAGGGCCTCAAGTACTGTAACCTTGTATGTGATTCTACAGTAAAGAAAAAAAATCGTAAATAACAGAAAAAAAAAGAACTCTACTGCTATTGTAACTTTCAGAGTTTAATAAAACGTTTTCACTAACAGAGGGGAAATTCCAATTACGACAACCTATTTGTGAAATAAAATACGCTGAAAAATTATCCTTTCGCAGTTATACCATTTCCGCAAATCGACTTTTCCACCAATTACATTTTTACCGATAATAGGTCATTTTAATTTCAAGGGAAAATCTTCCCCGTACTTTTGCTATTACATTCGTTGTTTCAATTAAAAGTATCTCTCAATTTCAGCTTATTACGATGTACCTACGGTGAAACTTTATTAAGAGATACTTGGCAACAGGTAAAAATAAATTAAAATCAGATCGATACAAATAAAAAATAATAATACTGAAAACGAATTTTATGTTTATAATAATAATTATCTACATTTATCGTTTTACTAAACCAAATTGATCGTGAACGATTGTTGCCAATATATACACTGAATCGTTTAATTTGCAAGTGTGCGGGTACACGTGTGCCGGGATTGAAACGGGTCGAAAGAAGTTCTCAGCGGGATCGGGCTGATCTCGGTATACCCATATCACTGAGACTTTTGAAAGTTTTGGGATCCCGAAACTCGGTTCGGGTGTTGGCAATATAAACAGAACGAACGGGCGATCTAATTTCATATCAGCTCGACAAAAGTCAAACGAGATTGACCAGAGACACGAGAGCCATATTAAAAGAATATAAGAAGACACACGAATAAATATCATATCTATCTCAAGTAAACTCTTAAAATTTTAACTGAAAATAAATATTGTCGTAGGTTTTCGATGGAATGTAAAGGTTTCGTATTAAACCCATGCAACGTTCGAACTATCGTTTATATTTTTAATTTGAGTGAAATTAAGCAACGAGAGAAATAAATCGTTGGAAAAGTTCAAATTCGTTTTCAGGGATGAGAAAGTAAGGGAAACGATACGATTAAAACCGCGTTGTTCTTCTAATCAGGAAAAGCACGGATTCTTGTTCATACCTGGTTGCATGTGCATAGCCGTCCGAACTCTGTCCGCCAACGCATTTCCATGTCTGTGTCAGCGAACAAGACAGAAAATCTATAGACCTGCAATGCAAATTACAGTAATAAAATCTTCTGGAAGAGTATTGGAAGGGCACAGCCAACAAAACGCGAATGCCGTCGAGTTAAATATTAAATGGTCGCAATTACACGAGATACTAATGACGGAGTGAAACTTTTGTATTTTAAAAATATAAAAATGAGAAGTTCCAAATCATAGATAATTTAGTTTTAATGGGATGTCTCTTTTGATAACTGTAGAGTACCAAAAAATGTAAGTTACGGTCCTCGGTTAATTCTCAGTTACAGTTACGATTGAATTCCATTTACGTGAACTTCGTCGTAGGGCAACATATAACAAAGTTATATAATTGGAGTTTGCCAGTTCCCCTCGTTATCTATCATTTTTCCTTCACATAATAGAAGCTCGCGTTTAGATAAGTGAATCAGCAAAAGTTGAGTTAATCGGGCATTAAATCGATATTTCGTTCGAATAAGTGAGAGTCTTGCTGTATATTCAACCTGTTACTAATGTTGAAGCTAATCAAAAATTAATGCCGTAGGTATCGATAGTAATTTCTCTTGTCTGTATTTGAATGAATTTTTTAAGATGTATCTTCTTGATATGTAAGAGATATACATGTTTTTATTCGTTATAATCAATTATAGTAGTAGGGAGTAATGAAATAAATAATTCTTTTCTGCTTAGAATGTGTAAGAAATATTTTTTAAATAAACAAAATTAAACAACACGTATTTCTTATATTAATATCGCAAAATTCTATTGAAACTAAGGTACAAACTAAGAAGAAGATATCTGTTTAAAGGCAGGAGTATACTTTTGTATAAAAAGACAGTAACCTTTGATCCCACTAGACGCATAGTGTCAGCAAAAGCAATAATGCGATTGAAACAGCGCTACTATTTTCTTTCTTCTATTTCCTTGGCAAGACTAGTTCACAAAAATAAAACCACATAAAAGTTATCTTCTTTCAAACGAATACGATACCTTCGTCTCGGTGAGCCGGAAATTGAAACGTTGCTGAAGACCAAAGAAAATGAGATACGATTTATTGTGAGGTACTGTGCTAACAGTAACAGTCATTATCTATGATTCTCGTATTTCAAAACATCATACACATTGACATCGTTAAAATTGAAGAAACAGACAGGTCACGATCATAAAATCTGAGATTTTTATTCTTGCGATCGACTTTCGCCAAATTCTTCGACTATTTTAAATAATAACGTATTTTGTAAATAATTCTAGTAAACAAAAGTTGAGCACGCAACACGACAAAATTTATATTACGAAAAGTGATCTATACCTTGACGTGTCGTCGAATAAAAATTAATTTCATAAAAGCAGCTTCTGTTACGAGATCCAAAACTTGATGATTTAATCAAATATAATTCTTCTACGATATAACTACGGATAGATTTATAAGAATTTTACAATATATTGATTATTTTGTTTAAAAAGATCGAGATGTATTCAACAGGAATTTAAGAGAAATTCCTGTACTCCTTTCTCGTCGTCAAAGAAGATAAATACGGACAAACATTTTTCTTATGATTTCTTTTATCCAACCTTACCACGCGTATCGCTGCAAATGACGTTGAGAGTTAAAAATAAATTTTTTGACGTAAAGATGTGATTTAACGCGACCAACGATCTAATCATGTGAGTTACATTACAAGTTCTCGTATTTCAAAATATCATCATATTGACAGCACAGAAATTGAAGAAGCAAGTGTGTTGCGGTCATAAAATCTGCAATTTTTATTTTAATTATATTTTTCCACAAGACTTAGAAGGGTCGAAACAAATTGGAAAGGTCAAAATTAATATCTGACGCCATAATGCGATATAACGTGATCAACTAGTAAATCGTGCGATTTACAGTACGAATTGCATCCGCATTACATAATCTACGACACCCACGGGCAAGTAACACCCACTATATGAACACCGATATTATAGTTTGGATGTCGTGAGATCAGTCAGAGTTATAATACTTATGACATCCGATACATGGGAGTTAACGTCGACAACTTTGATCGAAAATAGATCAGGCGAGTTAATATTAACTTTACAATTTCCGTATTGTCAGATAAAATTTAATTTATACTCGGCTGATTAATCAGGCAGGAATATCTCCAGGATTGTATCTGCTGGGAACGTAGGTTTCAATGTACATTTGAATTGACACAAGATGGATGGGACGAGTAGGTTGATTTTATTTTTTCTTCTGTCTTTATTTTTCTATCTTTATTTTTTCAGTGGTCATCCCCCTGATACACACATGCATATTGCAACAGTGAAGATTCCACCTACGTAATATTACATAGGATTATATGAGTTTAATTTTTTGCCATAGCAATAAAAATACTCTGTTTTCTGGGAAATGAGTTTCGATATAATTTTATGCGAATATCTATAAGGCACGAAGTAACGGGATAAAAAATAAATATATACTTACACGTTTTCAAAAATTTGTTCGAGCTTTTAATTAAAAAATGAATTTGTTGATGAAAAATGAATTAAAAAATGGATTTGTTTAATTTGTTTGGAAAAGTAACATATATCGTATTGAAAAAGTGTTTGATTGATAGAAAATAGAAAAGCAGAAATTATATAAAATATCATCAAGTACTTTTATTCAAATTAGATTTTTATTATCTTATTATTCAATAAAGTATGTTCCGGTTATATATATACCTTAACAGCTACTTGCTAAACTTTCTCAGTGTTAATAGTCTTATTGTTGCTTACTCTTATAAATGCAATGCTATGCAGTTAAAGTTCGAAGAACGATTTACATGTAATTATAACTCCGGTAAAACTTTGACATTATTCACTTTTTTACTACATTATCAGTGCATTAAATGCGTTGCTCTAGCACGATGTATATTTACGTTGAAAATATTTTATATCAAAATTAGATTTGTTAATTTCTTTCTACATCAAACTCGTATTTTCCTTAACGACAGTATTTCAATAATTGAATCTCTATTATTACGTTATAAAATTTCTTGTTTGTCACGGTATCCAACACCACAATCTACAGATGTCATCTTCATTCAGTTTAAGCAATTAAACGCTACCTAATTTACTATTTCGAGTCAATTGTACTTTAATGTAACTTCATTGTAAAATTTCCATATTACTATTAATCTATAAATAAATATAAATCTATTAGTCTACAAGAAATATTTGTTAAAAGAATATGCTTACTTGAATGCAATATCAAGATTCATACTTCACTTCACTTTGCATATAAAATACGTCATATTTTATTCATTATGCAAGGAAATGAGACATTTGTATAATGGAAACGAATCTCGAATGACGCTCAAAATTAGGTTTTAAATTTCAAATACAGTTGCTACGAAAAACATCTGTACGTACCATTATTTTTCAATGAAGCGTGTTTTTATCAAATTCCACGTTGCGTTTTCACAGTATCAAATTTTTCTAACTGTGTAAAATTTATATTTTTAACTATAATTATAATTAAATTTATATTTTAAATTTATATTTTCTAACCGTGTAATATTTATAATAAATACAATACTTTTCCTGCAAGTACTTTTTCTAGCTACTGTATATTTTGAAATTACTTTCCTCTGAGAAAAGAAGAAATGTGACTTGCCGTATTGCAATTTCAATCGCAATTTTTCTGCAGAAACGTGTACTCCGAAAACGATTTTACTACATCAGAAAAAATGACGCCACGATACCAGCAATGTCTTGAATAACCGTTTCGAAGAAACGGTTCTACTAGAATTCACCTCTGACGCAAGGAACAATCAATTCCCTGAATGAGAGGCATTCGAACTGATCCTCCATATTATCGATCCAATCCTAATTAGTTTGTACTCGGAAAATTTCTTCGTACCGCCACGTTTTCTATGAATATTCCATGCACAATCCAAACATCCTATAATTTGTGAACGTCTTGTACAAATAGACGGAAAAGTTGGTTTAGGTTTGGAGAAACGTCTACGTCGGACGGAAGTTTCACGACTGAACGTAAAGAAACACAATAGATCGTCACTGGAGGTTTTAACGAATCATACATTTATTGGTTGGTTTGAAGCGCGTCACTGTAGATTGCGATTCGATGATAAAAATAGGTCGTGAGCGAAGATAAATGTACGCGAAAGTTTCAAAGTTTTTTTTTATTTGATTATATGGTACAGTTGATGGAATGATTATGGTGATTACCTTAAAATATAGATTATCTGATTCTTTTGATACGTTCATTGTGTACGACGCACAATCGAGTCGACACGTACCTTTAGATTATGTATAACACTGTATAACGCATGGTATCGAACAGGATGGTGATATTTGAGTTAAAAATCCCGAAATTGTGAAGAAGTATTTCATAACAATTCATATTAAACACATATATAAAGGCAGGTATTGTATGAAAACTTTTTGTTAGCGCATGCCACATTGTAGTACAGACAACATGCACTGCATTGTAGTACAAACAGCGTACGAAAAGAAAGTTGGATCCGCGAACGTGATAAATGATATGTAAAATAATAATGCAACAATAGATTCTAAACCTAAAATATATGGAAATTTCTTTTTAGAATAATTTTCGAAATAATATTAGTTTCACATTATCTAGTGGTTTAAGTTGAATTGTAACAATTAAATTTTTAGAGTAGAGTATCCTTTTTATCAATTATAAGGCTATTAGTGACATTGTGAGAAAATATACCAACTGCAGAACATTAGTATCGTACTAATTCGACGAGTAATTTGGTTTCTTTGACAAACCTTAATTCGTGGATTTTATTGATTTCTAAATCATCATAGAGGGTAATTGTCATTTACTATTCACTCATTGTTCCATTCAATCCATTAGAAATCGCAAAATAATGTTGCCTTACGATCAATATTTTTGGAAATATGGCAAACCTATTTGGATTAAGAGCAGAATTTAATATTAATTTGTTAAAGGTAAGTTGTCAATTTGTAGTTCTCGTTTTAATAGAGTATGCCTATTGTCACATTTATATTGTGTTTAAGTTTCGTGTAATTTAGTCAGGTATAATTCCTTTATAATACTATAATTTCCAGTATTAGAAAACGTTCACTTAGTTTCTTAATTATTAATTTATTAATTCACTTGCAATTAGAAATGTTTCATTCTTATTACCAGGAGAGTTAGATTTAATTTTAATTCTACTTAATTTTACTTATACTTTTAACTTAACATTGAATGTTTTTTTATATAAAAATTTCTGAATTCTCTCATTTTAATAGTGCTCTCGTTTTCATCCCTTAATATAATATTTTCGCGACGCTGTTATAGTTATACTACACAACACTATTGTTTTGTACATTGATACCATTAAATAAAAATATAATACCATTATATTTCTTCTGAATGGTTATTTAAAGTGAAAACGTCTGACTTATCATATGCTTTATCACTGTATCTGGTGTACTCGCATCCAACGTACGATAATGAAATCTTCACCAAGTTCAATCTAATCGTTTGATTATTTCCTTGCGATACAAATATTGTAGCATACAAATTTTGTAATATTAACAATTATAAGAAAAGATCAAATTAACAGTTGGAAAGTAAAGTGACCGATGAAATGAGGGAAATCTAATTTGTGAAAACTATCTGTCGTACGATTGACAAATCAAATATCGATATTATCGGACTAATGATGTTCGTTGGATGAAACGTTATTATTGGTTATTTTACAAGGTTAATTACGAAATTAATTATTGCCGTTTAACGCATCGCGTTAAGCTCCAATGAAGAGACTGCCAACCTTGTAGAGAAGGTCTCATCGATATTTTATCGATAGCGCAACACCTCTACGCTGAACGCTCTAAAAATAATCACTCTGAATACTACGGACTATAAAATCTGCGTCTTGTGTTAGACGCGCATGGAAAGTGTCCGTTGGATGTTTCCATTTACAAATTCTAAACAAAAGTTTTACATCCTAATTAAGTGGAAGCAAAGATAATTTTTCTCTTCGTTGTTAATCATTGCTTGATATACACGTGCATCGAGAACTAACTATGAAGTATAAAATTACATTTTATATATATTACATATAATAAAATTGACATACATATATTATACATATATTAAAATTGATCGTAACGAACCTTTAAAATTAAAAAAATATAGAGTTCGTTTGGAATAAAGTTCTTAATTTTTGACTAATATTAACCAATTTTATTATATGGTTTGTTAAATTAACAAGCCGAGTATAAAGTAGGTAGATGAAAACGTGAAAAACTGAAAGACTTTTCTTATAACTGGATATAAGATGGGAAATATGTCTAAATGGATTTTAATATTTCATAAAATTAAAATAATAAGTCTATATTTCTATAGAAACGTAAATATTTTTCGTGCAAATTTTTGTAGTATTCACATTCTTTAATCAAGATTTATACGAATAAAGTTATGTAATATTTAGGAAGGTGTAACTTGTTATTTCTCAATGTCAGTTTTTGGTCTGGTTCTAATTAATGGAATTTGAAATATGTTGTTGCATATTACACAATACTTTCGTATTATTTCAATTTCTTCTGAATTTTTCTCTATTCGTCATTGTTGTATTTCCTTTATTTAAACTTTCATATGATTTTCAACATATTTTGCTAATTGTTCAACAACTATTTTGTTATGTGAAATTTATTTAGCGAACTTAATCACTTGATGGTGAATAATACAGCTATAACTTAAAACTGAATAGATTTTAAAATTACCAAACAATCACTGAACGATTACATTAAATCATTTAAATATTTGAATGAAAAATAGAAGGAATTGCAATGTAAAAATTATTGATAACGCTAACAAGTATCGATAATTATTGTGTAAGGCAAATAACAACATAGAGTATTAAAGACGAGGACGCATTTCTAGATACTTGAAAACATTATTAAGTGGTTCGCCTCCCGTTGCAAAAATGTCATCGGTAGAGAAGAAAGGTTAAAGGTATGTTAACGAGGAAAGCCGCGCAGTGCATAAATTGTAATACAACAGGTTAAAAATATTAAAGCTAGTTAAAGTAGGTATTTCCATTTGTTTCCACTTCCTCGTTAACTGTTTTATATTATATATGAATTGTTTCACAATATTTTACATAAAGATTATAGCCTTTTGTATTAAAAGGTTCCAATTGTCTCCACATCCTATACTTTATACTTTAAACTTTATAATTTACATCATTTTACTTTACTTCGTGTTTTATTTTGCTACCGCCATTTATTAAAGTCGATGTTCATTTCAAGTAATAAAAAAATGGCACGTGTGACAATTTTTCAAACGCGATAGACACCTGTATGTTGTACATATTTCAAAAAAACTATAAACATATTTCATTACAGTTTATGTAAAATTCTTTATCCTACAGTCAGATTAAAGAACGAGACAGTAATATTTGTTAATTCTTACATTTTATTTTGTTTCCAATATTAATAATCGTTCTAAACTATAAATTAACGAGCATATTATTTAGCATAAATTAATAAGCATATTATTTATTATGTATAATATATAATTTAGCATATCCGATTAATTTCTAGTCATCAATTAAATTTTATAGTCGATTAGAATTTTCAAGGTATTCTAAAAACAAAAGCGATATTTCACTTAGGAAAGTTAAAATCTTCTTTTTTTGTAACCTTCTTTTAATTTTTATATTGTAACTGTCATACGTTGGTTTTACAGTTGTGAAATAGGAATAAGCTAGTCTTGTAGTGTTTTACTTTTTTCGGTGAATATAATCTATTCTTTTAGGGGACGAATCAATACAATATCAAATATCTTATAATTCGTTCCTTATCACGTTAACGTATAAAAATTTATATAATGCAACATATAAAAATTGAAAATTTTTCCTCGGTTTTATAGTTATAAGCAGTGTTGCTTCGTAACAGAATATATTATTCTATACAGAAATATTCAAATATATAAGAAGAAAGATAGTATATTTATACATTAATTTTTAAATTGCAAAGAATTTAGAAATAATTTAAGAAATAATTATTCTTTCACGAGACTTCTTGCATTTCTAATATCAAATACAAAAAACACATATTTCCAACTTTCTGTGCCAAATAAATATTGCTAATCGCGTTACGTATGATAGGATTTAAAATATGAAATTTATAGTAGGTGCTTCTATTTGAAAGCTAATTAAAGTACTAAAGATTTACCTCTGAAACTTCCGAAACAATTAAAATTATTGATTTCGAATTCTGTGTCCTCGTAATTACCAAATAGGCATAGCACAAGACTAACGTTGATTTTTATTAACACCGAAACGTGACTACGTACATTCGTTCATTTTTATCGCGCCACTTTGCTCATAGTCTTCTGCATATAATATATTTAAGTACAGACTAGAAATCAGTACTTAGTTCCAGCGTTAACTAAATAATCTACACCGACGCTATATCCTGTAAAAATAATACCTCAAACATTCCCTGATACCTGAAAAGCCCGACTTAAACTCCCAACAGCCAAACTAAAACACTCAAATCGCAGTGCGTACTTACTTGTTGCACCGCGGATTTGCGAAACGCATCAGCAGATAATAACGAGCATCAATCAGATTCCTTCAGGTGACGTGTAATAAACGGCAAACAGAGAGGAGCGAACAAAACCGAAGAGAATAGCAGAACCGAACGAAGATCAAACAAACGCGAACAGACAAGTCATAAGGCAAACGGAAAGAATAGCATCCTGTCGTTCGAAATCTCGTTTCGAAAGTTCGGTGCACGCGCACGCACCATGCACCAGGATATAAGTACACGTTGGCAGCGTATCGGTCGGTAATCAACGTGAAAGGTTAAAGGTGCGTTTAGGGTAAGTGTGAATGCACGGGAGCCCACGTGAGCCAGCGCAGGTGTGATCGTACCTTTAGTGCGAGTGGGTGGCCCGGAGGGGTGTCTTATCGACCAGGATACGAAGCTCCGGAGGCTCAGTATTCGCGGGACCACCACCCCGTCGAAGCGTTCTCTCGCCAACCGGGATATATACACACATACACAGTGCTCTTCACGGTGCTCCTCGCGGTGCAGCTCCACTACGTTCGATTTCTCCGTCTGTCGGGCTCCAATGTACCGTGCGTCGTGAGAAAGAGCCTTCTCACCTGTGACCGGCGTTTTCCTCGCGAAACGACGCGCCGTTTCTTCACAGAAGCTCGTCGAACGCAAAATCATCAGAGTAAGTCTTACAGCCGATAGATATTTGTTTTCCTTTATTACTTGTTCGAGAGTAGGAAAAATAAGTAAATTTCCGAAGATCCGATAGAAAATGGAATCGGGGACGAAGGTGACGCGTTGGTGATAAACAGTATACATACAGAGGCGGCTGGCGTTCTCGTCTGATAAATTTCGCGACATTTTCTTGCAGATCAAAAGATAGATCGTTGTTACTACGGATGTAGTTGTTGATGGTAGTTCACGTTGGTTGATAGTCTGGCTCGTTCGCTAATTGTCTTGTTGTGATCATTGGCGTAGGTGTAAATAGGTACGAAGCGTTTCCGTGCTTTGTTCGTCTTTGTGGAACGTGTTCGCTCACGCGGAAAGATAATAGGCGATTCGAATGTGGATTCCAGATAGTCTGTCACTTTTGCCGCCCATTTTCGCTACACTCGAATGACCCAGTTGACGATCGAGTACTCGTCGTGGATACATGAGATATTGCCCGACGACCTGCGGTGACCCATTTATCGATTCTCGAGATTTTAATGAACCATTTCCACGATTGTTTTCATCGCTTTCATGCATGTATGAGTACATCTTCAACGATGTTTCCATCAAAGCGTCTTTTGTTGCCATTATTACCAACTATATAGCTAGCTATTCATCGAAGCTTAATTTAACAAAAGTAATAAAAATGTAACTGATTTCAAATATGCCTTAGAAACGATCTATCGCGCAATCCTATTTATTTCGTTCATCAAAGTAGAAGTCCTAGAAATCACGTTCCATCGCCAAAGAGGTCTCGTTATTAGATTTTTCTCGGTTCTCGGTGTCCGGGGCCAAAGTTCGACGAAAAAGGTGCGCATTAAAATCGCTCTACAAATACATACATCAAAGCAAGGAGTACACTGACCTCGATTACCGAATCTATCGAGGCAGCTTACAGTTATACGACGCTGGAACCGAGCCAGAGCCAAAGTTGCAACTGCATTTCGTGCGACTGGCAGCCGTGAGTCAACGTACGAGGAATCCCTCTCGCCGGGGACGTATCCGTAAATCAATGTTGTTCGACGCTCACGAGGATCCCGGCCTTTCACACGGTCGATAATTAGGTCTCGGTGAGATTCAAGTCGGATATTCGACTCCGTTTCCCGCTGGTCCCTCGCTAGACGAAGGCAAGTTATGCACGAGGCGCAGGGAAACCGAAGCAGCTTCGAGCTTTAAGGTAATCGCGTTTCCCCGTCGCACCAAGGACCAATAATCGAAGAGAAAATAGTTTCAAGGAGCGATAGGGAGAAGAGGAGAGGATTTATACGATGGAATATTTATGCATCGACGCTTCGAACGCTGTACGAACGATACAAGAAGAAATGAAACTTGGGAAAATTCTATCGAGATTAGTTAAGAAAACACGAGAGCGATTAATCGTGAAATACAAAGGGAATATTATCAGTGAATTAATTCAGAATTCATAAAAGTATGGTAAGATTGTTAGTTGGTTCCATGATCGATGGGAAAGGAGAAAAAGCTAGAAGAATTTTATTAAAACCGATTCGTACTCTACTAAGCTGTTGTTTATTAAAAGTTCTATTCATAAAGTTGAGGAAATACGTAAGCGATTAATTACGAGTTACGAAAGAAATATGATTAGCGAGTTAGTTTAGAATTTGTAGAGATGTGACAAGATGTTTGATCTTACGATGAATGGGAAAGAAATGAAAACTAAGAAAGTTCTATTAAATCTGGTTTAAAAAATATGTAAGTGGTTAATAATAAGCATCGTGATCGACGAAAAAGAAATGAAAATTAGGAAAATTCTATTAAAATTGGTTTGAAAAACATGTATACGAGTAATAGTGAAATATACAAAGGAAATAACGTTGGTGGATTTGGAATTTTGAAATTTATGTTAACAGAAATTATTAAGGGATCATTCACGTGATTAATCGAGGTAGGTGGAGAAAAGGATCAAATGTCGGGGTAAATGTCGTTGAAATCAGTTTAGGGCCACTACTGGCGAGTCTGTTGGCGGTGACCGACGTGGAACGCTTATTTTCACGCAATGCACGGAACACCCCTGTAGATTGGTACCTTCCGCGAAAGGGTGAACCACCTTGATGTCGTGCCACCTTCGATAAAACTGACTTGCATGCACCATGCGAAGGCGCGTATTTGCATAAATACTTCCCAAGCTATTTTCTTTTATCGTTAGGACTACACCTATGGTCCGATCAATTAAACGTTCTGGGGGAAAAAATTGGCCGGTCGTCGGTTAATTTTCTCTGATGTAATCTCCGATGAATTCTCATCGTATTGTACTTGTCATATTTTTCTAGTGCGATCTTCGGATGATTTATGCCTGGATTTATCGTCGAATGAAAATCGACCAGTTCTATAAAAACTTTTATCGAAATACAATTTCTCCGCGATATAAATACAAATGTATTTACCGGAATCGTGTAATACGATAAATAGTTTATTAAAAAGATTGAAATATATTGAACAGAGATTAAGGTTGCTATTCTTTCACTTTCTTGGAGAAAGACGAACACGAACAAGGGTAGTTTTTTATTATTAATTCTTCGAGTAAAAGATCGTTACAATGAACGGTCCTACCGTATCAATCTCAGCGAATGAAAGCGAAACGATTCTATGTGCTTGATAGATTGACGTGTTGTTCGTATAATACTGTGACAAGGATTGACTTTAAAACGATCAGTATGAATAAAAAATGTGCAGGTACAACAAGTAGGTAATTGTTCAATGATAGTAAATTATTATAAGAATTTTATAACTATTTAATAAGACGTGACGAAGACTAATCGTATATTTTCTATGAAACCGAATTCAATCGCGTGGCGTGGACGCACAAGGATCGTTTATCGCGGTCAACAATCTGTTTACTAATTTTTGCTCGAAATTCTCTGGCGTGTCCCGTTAATCCAATTTTGCGAATCGATAATTTTATCATGCATAAAATAGATTATCGATCGTTCCCCAATTGTTTACGTCCTACGGCCAGGAACTGGAAATCCTGTGAAAGTATATCAAATATGAAACGTTCCACTGCCAATATGAATCGTTCATCCGTTTACCAACAAACGATATTAATAGAATCCCACGAACCCTGCAGAATTCTCACAAATATTCGTTCCTCCATCCTCCATCTCGCACTGTTCGTGAAATATCATTTAATATTTATCTAAAGGTGAAATTTTATACGGACGAAATGTCATTCTTCCCTCTCAACGCGAATCGTTCATCCGTTTACCAATAAAATCAATTCCACGAACTGTTCAGAATTTTAACAGAATTCCATTTCTCTGCACCTTCCCCTTCGCACATCGTAAAATACCATTTACCCTTTTGACAGCCTAATAAAGCAAGAAGTTCGAAACGGATAATCTAGAAAATAGTTATCTGTTTTTCCTTAACATTTCTTGCATTTTCTGATATAAAATACAAGAAATATTGTGAAATTTTTGTAAGGAATAACTTTAATGATTAATAATCGGATTTTCGAATTCTTTACGTCTCAATTTCGCTTTCGTTTCAATGAAAAAGAAGAGCTTTCAATGCCTTAAGAAAATTTCTAGCATAAAATTGAAACGGAGTCCTTGAACATAAAGAATTTTCTAAGAGTAGAAACATATACGATTCAATTGAAAATGTCCCAAAGAACATAGAAAAATTGAGATGCGAAATTCATAATATTATACTTTGGTTATATTCTCGCCTATATTTCTGAATGCTCAATGATCAGAGTAAAAATTTTAAATCGAGGAATATTTATCTTTCTTGGTATAAAGTCTTCGTTCAATTATCAGTGGAATGCTGTTATAATAAATTCCCACATTTACATTTTTCTTCATGCGTCATGAAATATTATTTAATATCCATTTAGAGATAATTTGGAAGCAATAACAAATCACTCCCTCTCAACGCAAGTCGTTCATCCAATTACTAACAAAATCATATTAACGAGATCTCCCGAAAAATCCAAATTTCATCTCTTTCCTCGCACATTGTCTGCAAAACATTATTTACTATCCATCTAGAGCCCAAATTTTAGACCAACGTAAAATCATCGATACGTAAACTTGTTTATTCATTTACCAATAAAACATTCCCGTTTCTCCATCTTCCACTTGTTATAATACTAAAATGTCGGAAATATTCAAATATTTTTTGTCTCAATAATTACGCTTTTGAAATTTCCATAAAACTTCCTTGCCTCGGTTATTATTAAAAGACTAACATCTTCGCATCGCAACAAATTGTTTTCATTTTCATTATCTCGTATCAATCTCCGTGCTCTTCGCATTTCTCTCCTGCGATCTTCGATTGTTTCATTTAACAGAGAAATGTTCAAATAGATAAGAAGGTATCCATGTAAAGCGTTAATATCCATTTTCCAAGCGTTAATATCCATTTAAAGCGTTAGTATCCATTTAGAACGAAACTTTTAACCAAGCAAGAAACTATGTGTACACGTGTTTGAAGAGATAGAAAGATATGTATTTACGGTGTTAATATCCATTAAGAAGCAAAATTTTGGCCGAAATGATCGTAGCTTGGTCAGCTCATTGCTACCAAACGAACCGAAAAAAGTGGAACGAATCAGAGCGAGGAACGCGGAGGAACCAGACGAGTCCACTGTGCGCTCGCATAACGCGCGCATATTAATCCTACGTGTTTCCACGTTTCATTCCTCTTCTCCTTTTTTCTTTCTTCTTTTTTTTTTCCTACGGCTCCTTTTACACAACCGACGAAAAGAAGAGAGACAGAACATGCCCGCGAGCTTTTGGCAAAGATCCAAGACAGACTCGAACAGTGGAGTACTGGTTGCACATTCGGTGTGTCTATAGCCGTTCCACTCTGGTCGGTGCACATGCAGCTGCAGCCATGACACCAGGAATCAGGCCACTGTCCTACTTTACGCCTTTCCGAGCAATAAAGGTTACCCCTTCGTTCTTCGTGCACGTAACCAACCCGTTGCGAAACTTGTACGATTCCTTGGCTGGAAATGCAAGACGCCGGACAGGCGCGCCGCGCCGTTTCGACCCATTCGCTTCGAGGAGAATCGAACCGCGTGCGTTTAGAAACGGGGACCTGGGCCTGGTTGACAATCCGGCCGGCCTTGCGATTTCGTTTACAGCCGCGCTTGTGAAAAGCCGCGACCATTGACGAGGTCCTCTTGAACGGGGCAGCCTTGAAAGTTCTGCGCCGACGAAAGTTCTCCGCACCGCGAATCTAGGTTCTATCGAATCGCCAGGTCTCTTACAGTTTCTTCCGTAGCCTCCTTTTTAATTGTTATATATCGTCGAACGAGAAATATCGGTGCTGCGGTGTTGAGAAGGTATGCTTGGTCGTTCTGTATTGGAAATGTATCGTACCATGATACGTTTTTCTTTCCTTTTTTCTTCATTTTGAATAATATCATTATTTTCTTATTTTATTTATTTATCTTCTTGGAATTTTTATACAGAGTGTTGGGTTTGATATGGGTTTAAAATTGTAAAGGCTTACGGTGGCCATTGAGAGAAATAGAAAATGACTAACTGCAGTAAACATTTTTTGGTAAGATGTGACTTAGTAATTTAATTACGATTCTTGGTAACATAGCAAATGCAAGATAGAAAGATATGCAAATACGTTAAGTAGAGAAATCTAGAGAAGCGTGTCATAACAAATAGTTGTGTCGAGGTGAAAGACTTTATCCTTTCTTTGGTCTGATTTCTTTTCGTTTGAATATGAAACTCGTATTTGTAAATCATTTTTCTAATTCGACTATGTATCGTGGATGAATAGAGTAAACTTATTAGTCTGTAATAACTAAAATTCTGTTTGCTTGTGAAGAAAAAAGAATTATATTTCAATCTAAAATTTAGAAAATAATTATTTTCATAAATAGATAATATTTGGTATTGTTATAATAGTATATTGAAAGAAAAATATAGTAATAGAGAAATAAAGTTAAATTAAGTAAAAATATCGACATACGAAAGTGCATCTTTTAAGTTACATGGCGTTATAAACGATGAAGTATTCTTAATATGAAATATACCAAATTATGTTTTGCACGAAAAGTTACATCGACTAAACATTCTTTTATTTAGTCTGTTAAGTAGCCCTTTAAACCTTTAAAATCTCAGACCTCTTTTTAACACTCGTATGTTGAAGCACGACTTGCAATCACGGATATTGTGTTTCTTTATGCAGAAGTTTTCAGCATGGCAATAGAAAGTTTCGATGGAGTAGTTAGATAATTTCGTGCTAAGTTTTTATTTATCGTGAATATGATTTCTAATATAATAAATGCAATTATTAAACTTTCAGCTGAATGTACATGTTTAATGGAGAAACCAGCGAATTTCATGAACGAAATACGACATTGTTGTTAGAAATTTTTATTAGATGCGCTAGACTAGATAATTTTGTCTCATTTGCAATATTAAACAGTCTTATTCTTGGGAAATAATCTTTTCTTTTGCACTGTACTTAAATAAAAAATAAATTATTCTCAATTTTCATTCTTATTAGAAAATCATTCGAAGAAGCAGGTTACTATCGAAACAGCTTTAACAATAAAACTGCAACACGCGTAAATAATTTCAATCTATAAAACTTAACGAATTGTAAAAAGTTGTACATACGCCTTCCCCATCAAAAATTTCGTTTTTATTAAATATTACGAAATGCTTGCTTTTAAAAGCTTCGAGTAAATTCCTTACTTCATAACTTATAAACCCAAAGAAAGAGAAAGTAAAACGTTGATTATGTAGGTTATTCAGTAACAACAGCTGAAGCTTTCTTTACGTTCTAATTCAAACGAAGCCAGAACAATGAGAACAAATTCAATAATTGGAAATCCACGAGCATGGCGGCAACAGCTTTTCATCGAAACGTATGAGTAAACAGAACGGGAATTGTTGAACTACTCGGTTCTGTGATTTGTTTCTATCTGTCCAAGCCCTGGATGAAATTCGTGCACGTTGAATAACCGGGCTGTGCAACGCATGGTAACACAACACGTGCAGATTGGATCGCGTGTCGTTCATCTCCCGTCCTTCGTGAACGTAACCGTGGACACGCGAAATTGTGTTTATCATTAGCACGCGCAGAATTATTCTTTTATAAGATTAACGATGAAATACTGCGGGTCGTTCCCGCCAGCCGGCCTATCGCGAACATAAACTAACTCCATTTTCGAAAATTTGTTATCATTGCCTAGGAATGCACAATTTTCTAAGTTTTTTGTTCAGACAAAAGCGTAAATATTTGTGAGAATGGGATACTTAGTAATTGCAGTGGAGTTTATTGTATTCTTGTTAAACATAGGTATCGTTCGTTATCAAAAACAAGGAAATTGTACGACGTATGATTTAGACAATTTCGAAAGATGGTACGATAGGTATGTATTGATTTACGTCTTTTGTAGTTTAGATTGTAGAAACATTGTCTACGTGGTTTCATTTGTGGGATACGTTTTTATATTGCAACAGATACTATCGTGCTATTTTGCAATGTCAAAATTGTAGAGTATCGAACGAATATTGTACGTTCGCTGTTTTAAATTATCATAAAATAAAGTTATGCTTCTATAAGATCAAAGTATATATACTTCTTGTTAGATCATTTGGTCTTTCTTTCTAAGCAAAGCAATTCCGAACCACCAAAAGATTTCCTAAAAATTTAATAATATTAAATAATAAAATAAAATTAAATTAAAGCTCTAATAAAAAGTACCACGAACCATATAATGTGCGAAACAATTTTCTGGGAAGAATCGTGTATGTTGCCCTTTTCTTCCAGACCGTTATTTGCTCTTAGTCTTCAAATATAGAACATTATAAACTATTCATCATACGAAAAGATTCTCGAAATATTAGAAGAGAACAAAATATATCGTCAAATCACTGCAACTTTTAATCGAATTATTAATCCTTCGAGCTATTCGATCTTAATTCTAGATCAAAAAGTGCGAAAACTCGTTTATTAACTCGTTAAACTCGTAAAATGATTCCATAGAAATAAAAAGAGGAATTAAAAAAGATATCGTTAAATGGCTGTAACTTCGAAATTGTCCCCAGATCAAATAACCGAGTACGAACCGGGTTATATATTTCCACTTTCAGACTATTCTATTTTAATTTTTCACTCAAACCTACCAAAATCCTCTTATCGTACAAAAAAACCGATTTTCTAGAACTCAAATATATATATATATATTTTCTTATATATCTTACAAAAATGAAGAATTGCAGTGAAACAAATCTCTTTAAGGATGACCTTAAAAATAGAGGTTCCAAGCATACTGACATCGATTCAGACACAAAAATGGATCGGTTAAATCATCGGTGAAGATGGCAAGTCGGTGTTTACAAGTCGAAACGTTCTCTTGAGCGTGCTAATTTCAACGCAACCGGTCGATTCCAAAAGGAAATCAAGGAGGACGCCAAAAACGGGACTGCAATAGTTTTCTAGCCGTGCAGCTGCACCCGGTGCAAGCTCTGCTGTTCGATAACCGAGGTGCAACGGCCGTCGGCCCCAAGAACGTATCTAGGCCACCGGCACCAGCATTTCCACCACCACCACCGGCACCACCATCAATATCATTGCTACTGCTACAACCATCGCGAACCATCGTATATTAATACTACAACATTGTTGTTGTTGCTGTTCATTACATATACACGAGACGCTATTGAATTAAGGAATCGCGTTTCCCTGGATGATCAAGAGAAGCGAATTGAACACGAAGAAAAAGATAATCAAGAGGCTCGCTGAGAGAAGAGGTACAAGTGCATTTTTACAAGAGTAAGATAAGTATAAAGAAGGATATATAAGATTCATGCTTATCTCGAGAATTTTGCTATAAATTTTTCGAGTCTTCTTCGTGAGTCTTGTATACATAGGAATGAGATTTTTTGTACATCTGAAAACAAACGTATACTTTTTATTAAAGTCGTTTTATATGTCGTTATGTTGCATTATGATCTCGACGATTTAATATTATTAGTAGATTGTTCATTGACTATCACGTGAAAGAGTACAGAACAAAAATTACGTGGTTTTATGCTGAGACTAAAATATCAAAATTTCAAAGGTTGCTTTGATATTTTTGTTTAATGGAACATGCTGTATTTCCTTGCGAGAAGTAAGGGGACATTTTTAAATCGAGATTTCGGAAATCATTGAGGACGAGATTTTCTACGTAAATGCCACGTAATTTCCTTAAAATTTCGAAAACAATTAAACCTATTCGTATTGTCTTAAAATTAATAGATTAATTACGAATTGCTTTTGGAACTCTCTGGTGTTTTTGGCACACAACGTGGCAAATGCATGGCGTTGAAGACATTGTCTGAGAACGGAGAAAGGATATTTTAAAGACTTTAAAACAAAAGAATTGGTATTTGTACCGATAAGAAATATTTCTCATTTAAGGCAAACGTAAATTTCCTCTGTGATATGAGAGAATTGAAAAAGATATCGTGGATGTCGAAATATTGAATATTTTGATTAAATGTAAAAAGATTTAAGTAGCAATTATCATATGGCGCATTGTAAATACGGCTATTACTATCCCTACCAGGGACTTGACTATGTTACCGCCGTTAATCGATGTGAAAGGTCACTACTATTTTTTATCAAACGTATGCACTTTGATAAATATTACGGGGCCAAAGTTACAGGTGTTTTACAAAAATAATGTTGCATAAACTATATGAACCTATTTCAAATTTGTCAAATAAAACAACGTTCTCTAAAATTACGTCGTACCAATTTTGCTTTTAATTATATCCTAACATTAAAAATAAATATCGTTGCAATATGTAACTTCACATTGAAAAAGTTATATCCCATAATATCTAACTCAAAATATTTGCATCAATCCTTCAAAAAACATTCTATAGAAATCATGAAACGTTTCAATCTTGAAAATGATCACCAAGCAATGTCCTTTACCTCTTGGAATAAAGTTTTATATTATACCGACAAACGTTGGTTACAAAACGATACTTAAATCTTCTAAATTGAACAAAAAGAAAAATAAATAAATAAATAGAAACTATCCCAAAAGTAATACAACTTCGGCTTGCCCAAAAAGAGCAGTGCACTTCATCCAACGCCAAGTCACCGTGTTACAAAATCCAGTGAAACTCGAACAAATCCAATTTCCCTGCGTCAATCAGCAGCAAATGCATGATAAAAAGAAACTAAGCTTCGACTTGTACAGGAAGATTTCGAAAGGTGTGCCAAGGACGCGATCATTAGTTTTGCTGGAGACACAGGCTTCAAGACACCACCGCCTTGTCATTGATCGTGGCGGAAAGACACAGAAAAAAGGAGTTACAAGAGCAAGAAGAATACAAAGTCTGAGAAGATCTTGAGTTTCCGTGATACATAGAGTGGATGGACAAGAGATTGCCACATGTTGAGCGAACAATAGGCTCGTCGCTGTACCGTGGAAATACAACACGGTCGGCTCCTTTGTCGTGTAAACGTGCTAGAAAAAGGGATGTTCGCGGCGATCGGGGAATTAAAGCCAAGGACAGGCTGCAACCTATCTTTGAGATCGAACAACGAAAAGGGGAGGGTCGCGTTATTGCCGTTTTATCGACAAGCCATGGCGGACTCTCGGAGGTTTCCCTTGTTTTCCCGGATTCAGCCACATCATATACGACAGCTGGTAGTGCTACTAGATATTGTGTGTTCGAGCAACGTAGAATAAGGCCGGGGAAAGTTTCTGCGAGGACACCGGCTCGGGACGATAACTCGAGGGACGAGACACTGCTACGAAGTCGATACGCAATTTCACGCCACGTACACTTGATCCTTTTTTCACGTATCGAGTGTTGCGAAAGTATATTTGGCATGTTTGCTCTGTTAACCACAGGATGGAGGATATGTTAACTCGTTACTTGGAATTCCAATTTGTTTCGTTTCTATCGGAAATGGTTCATATTATATTTATACTTGAAAGAATTGAAATCGATCTATCCTTATTAACTTATAATTTTATAATTATGGAATTTCTAGTTAAGGGATGATTAACGAGATTTTTCTGTTTTGACCTTGCTTTAGTTCCAAGCCAAAAAGAGATTCGTTATGTTTTTGTGGATATTTTTCGTATAGAATTAGAATGAGGAATTACACGTATAAAAAATTAAGATTGCCAGGATATCCTCGTTTATTTAAAGGAAGGCTATCTTAATTCTATCCTACTACAGCATTTTTTTAATACATTGATCGTTGAGGTTGGTTGTTTTCTATAGAAAAGTATTAAATGCTTTATACCAGAAACTTAGTCTAGTCAACTTTGTACATACTGTCATATGTGTAAGCTACATATAGTTACATTTCCATAAAAGTATACAAATTTAAATAGAAGCTTATAATCTCAACGATATAATAAAACCACACTGCAGTTAAAAACTTCAGCACTTTAACAACTACCGTATATTTGTTTGTGTATAAAACATTGGTATAGTATATTCGAATTAAGATATTTTTAACAAAAAAAGATATTTTTATGAAAATGCTTTAAACAACTGAATTGTCTTTGCGCGTATTTATATTCCGTCATATGTTTTTACTAGATAAACATAGTACAGTAATATGTAGTAATACGTTATGCGTGTGGGTTTTGTGTTTATGACTTTTAAAGGCTAAAGTTGAAGACTTCATTTACTGATTCATCTTGATGCATATCTTGCGATTTATAGTTATAAGATCAGTTCAAAATTTACAACTTTCATTATAAGACCCATATTATAAGAGTTCTCTTTTCTTTTTTATTATAAAATGACAGTTACAAGTTTTATACGTTACGGTGAAATGTAAGTGACAATAAGTTTACAACATATTTTTCCTTCTTTTGTGTATAAAGATGTTTCTTTTTAGAATAATGATTTAATAGAAAATTTTAGAATGGTTTAGATCAAACGCAATTAACTCAATGTATGAGTAATACTTATCTATATACGAAACATTACTTTTGAAACGCAACTTTTTAAAAACTCTGATCTTTATGCCAAGAATACTTAAACGCGAAAATTCTTTAAAATTTGCTATACTTTTATATGTATAACTTCTTCTTGTTAGTAAAACGATATATCTTCATATCCTACTTCTCAACTTTCAATGACTTCAAAGTAAACGATCTACTCACTCCTGCATTTATTATTCAAATTACATACAAAATAAATACGTACAAAAATAAATATATCTGGAAAATGATTCGAAGCAAAGAGCTGAAATTATGTACAACGGTTTAAATTTAAATTTTAATGAGAATATACGACAAGTTTAAAATTTGAGTATACTTAACTAAATCATAGCATGAAGAAAGAAATCATGCATACATTTTTCTTTGTATCTTACTATGGCATACTTCGCTCTGCATAGTTTGAAGTAATGCCAGTATAAACCATGTAGTAAACTATTTTGGACAAACTTAAGCAAATTATAGTTATATAGTATGCGATCAATTCGTAGTCATAATACTAAAATATTATCAAAACGCATAAATTAATAGTAAATAATTAAAATGAATATGTATCTTTTTCTCAAAAATAAAAACTTAAAAAATACACCAATAATATACTAAAATTAAATATGCGATTCGTTGATTAAATATTATTGCTAGAATTAGTCATGATAATCTCTTTATGAGTTCAAAAGAATCTTCTCTATCTGAGTCATAGCTTAAAAATCAGAAAAGATGATACTAAATTATTTTTCAAATAAAATTATGCCATAACGTTTACCACTTTAGCATTCACATAAGTCAATATTATTATTACGCGCCTTCTAAAACTAGATTTTATCCTGTCATATTATAAATGTGGGTCTTTATGCACTTATGGAAAATTTAAAGGTGCAAAAATGTGCAGAATACATATAATATACAATAATACATGAGATTTCCAAAATAGAGTATTCGTTATAATCTTCAACAAATAAAACGAGTCTCCTCAGTTGCGATCATAAAAATGTAAATTTGCATAAAAATCCTCAGTCATCATAATATTTTACAAAATCTCCTCATTCGTCATTTACTAACTAAATTACGTTCCATGTATACGAAAACAAGTGTACAAATACTTAAATATCGACAGACAGATTTGATTAAAATAGCAAAGAAAGCTGCCGCTACAAAGTGATGTTCGATAAAGTTTATTTTCAAATTATCAAACAGTTAGTTCAGAGTTTTCGCCGCGCCCACCTTTCCCATCGACAGAAATTTAAATTGTAGAATTGTTCATTATTAATTGATTGCCTCTGCTTGGTACGATCTGCATTTGTATTTTCTTTTTTACCGCGTCAGCGTATTGTTTTTAAAAGAAGAATCGATATCCGGTTTATCGGATTTTTAATTAAATATCCAGATATTACAGGAATAATGAATATTTTATTTATGGTGTCCTTTCAAAGATGATCACGGCGTTGCCAGTACCCTCGGTGAAGGTCTTTCACAAAACTTACTATCAGGAAAAAGGATCCAGGATAGGGAACAGTCAACCTGGAAGTCCTTTGGCCGAGAATGAAGCAGTGCTAGCGCTAGTTGACAAAGAACCTCCGGAATATTACTTTTGTGGCAAGGTAAGAACCATTATATCGATAAACCACAAGTATTAGATATTTTTTTTAATAAAAACAAACGTGTTCACGTAGTATCGTAGCTTAGAATACCATGCTTTTAGATACAGTGGCTACTAAAAGTATTTGTATTGTATTTGTAAATCATAGACAAAAAATATGACAAGCAATTTTTAAATTGAATAATCAGTTTCATGTTACGAAAATTGTCCTTTTATTTGCTTTTGATATCACGTATATATTTTTGCAACCTATTGGACATTTCAATAATAATTCGTTACGTGATTGTTCGCAGAATTTCACAGATCAACTATTTTTAAGAAAGTTATATTTATAAAACGAACAAATTGATCGAATTCACAAAATTAACAAAAACGAACTTGAGTTCTTCTCGTGTGCTCTTCATTTGTCATAGCGTTTACGTGTTATTTAGGTATGTACAAGTATTTGTACATTAAATTTCGCACTGTTTAATAGTATTTTCATATGACCACAAAAATTTGATACTATGAAAATGAAATTGTACAGGAGAACTGGTAAGAAAACGCTTTATCGAAGATTAAGACTATGCGCAAATACTTTTGTAGCCATTGTACTTTTGGAAATCTTTTTCCAAAGAAATTATAAAATTTTGTTGTATCGATCCTTTGCATGTATATTTATTAGTGCTTGAAGAACATTTATCACTTTGTCACTTTCTTCGGGTAAGAATAATCTAAATTACATGAGTTACCATTGCCATTATGTAGAACTCCTTTGGGAAAAAGTGTTCTCTCGGCTGACACGATTTCGGTCATTCTACTTGGGAAAATAAAAAAACTCTTGATCACTGACAGCTAAAAATTAGACGAAGAAAGTTAATAATGTTCTGAAGTGACATTTATCAAGCGTCTAAACATAATTCATAATCTCCACAATTGCAAAAGGTTAATTTAGTACCTGCTGCATTTAATTGACAAAGATCGATTACTTTTAATCTTTTAAACGTACGAATCGTCAGAATTTTCTTCAGAAAAATGACTAATTAGCGAAAACGAATGCAAAGCTACTGTCAGTGATTCTCTGAAAACAAAAGGTACTTGCTACTCGAAACAGTTCGACGCAAAGTTTAAGGAGATAATTTTACACGTGATTAGCGAAAAACTAAAAAGTCAGTGACTTTTTGAAAACAAAAGATATTTACGAAGTTATTGCATATAAAACTTAGTACATAAAGAGGAAAAGGTAATTTTTGTGACAGTTCGCTAAAAGAAGGCGGAAACAAAGTCTCTGAAAACAAAAGATATCGATCACGTTAGTTAAATATAGAAATTAGAAAGTTTCATAGTTAAAACTCAATCGATGGACAACCGCAAATGGTGTTTGCTACGTAGTAAAGATCACAAGCAAAATTTCGAAGAACATCGTACCAACCGATAAATCAACAGACCTCAATTACAATCTTAATTAACTCGAAGAAGTCTTATCTTAGTACATATGTATGTACATAGTTCTTCGTATAAATACAATCATTGTCTTCTTCCTTTGCTTCGCTCTTGGCTATTTTCAAGTGTAAATACAATTTACGTACGTGAAATTGATATCGATGAAAGACGCGATGAATTTCCACAAAATGCCTCGCACGCATCGCTTGTTCCAATTCAGGTTATTTATAATTTTTTAATCGATTTACGACGAACTACGGTACGGTTTCGAATTACGACGAATTTTAAACGAACTACGTAGCGTTCTTGGTATTGATGAAAACACGCATATACATAAGTAGTACGTAGTGACTCACGAAGGTAATTGAACACTTCCACAAACCTTTTATAAATATACTTGTTATGTATATTATGGAAAACATTTCAAGATTCCATTAATATTGTAACGAGATACGTCTATTATAATTACTAATTTCACGTGCATTTCGTAGAAGTCACAAAACCATCTACGCAGTTAATTATCCATTATTAATAAATCAGCCCATGATATATTTTAACGCACCCATTGTTATCGCTAGTTATATTTGAGGACAATAGGAAAAGAACGTAATTCTTCGTTAATTTTCTGATTTTAATGTTATTTGCTAGCTATTGTATAAAAGAATGTATTTTAAAATGAGACTATCAAAATGCGGATAATTAAGTGTACAATGAACATTTTTGTGAACGATCAATAATACTTACGTAATATTGGTATAATATCATTAGCCTAATCTCATAACGTTCAATATCCTCGAGATGTACGTTTCCAATAAATATCTTGTAATTTTTATATACATTTGCGGACTGTTTTCGAATTCTATCGATGCAATGATTAATTATATCTCATTACAAGTGTTGGAATATAATTTTCCAAACGTTGCGTATAACGCAAACAACGTATTCATAAAAATATTCTATGATAATTATTCGCGTAATTTTTATAAAAAAAAAACAGTGAAATTTCTAAAATTCGTAGAAAAATGAAGGATGCGGTCAAAGGTCGTTTCTGATCAAATATAAGATTACGAAGATAGACAAAGCACAAAATTAATGAGTTCTGAGATCGCGGAGGCGTTGTACACGATTTTCCTCGGAACGTTTAAAATATTATTGTTAATTAACTTAAATTATTCGCTTCTCTGTCAAACTTGATTTTCCAACACTCGCATTCTACCACTGTCGGCAAAAACTTTTCAATCTAGTCAAGTGCTCTTACGATGGCCGAACGTGTTCAAGAAACGATCTCTAATACTCCTACTGTTGCTGACGCAACGTTTTATCTCCCTATCCAAATGTTCTGTACTTTTTCAACGTCGTCGCTCTGAGATGTTACGTACTGACGTAATATCATTTCCTCTTTTACTTTTTTGAGAAAAGTTAAGTGCCTTATGTATATAGATATATTAGCGGTAAAAGCAAATGAACGTGCTTCGGTTTATTTTAAATGAATAAATACGTCAAACGAAGATTATACACGAGTAGTACGACTTTTATCAACGAAAAATATATGTATACACACAGTCTATCCCAAAAATAACGGAACTTCTTAAAAATAAGAAAGCAGAGAAATCCTTTCGACGAAAATCTTTTATTTTATTCAACTACTACCGAGACGTTGCGCGTCTTTTCGTGGTATCGCTTTGAGTATCGTAACGGCTCCTCTTCGTTGTTATTTGAAGCCGTGAGAAGAAAAAGTAGTTGCATCGCTGCATCTGATGAACAAAATGGGTGGTATGATATCTTAATTTGCTTGTTTTCAAGAAAAGCAATTACAGCCGCATTATCACGTAACAGAAGCAGATTTTTCAACGCGTCAGCGAACTCTATCCTGACGTTGATTGCTATAACTCTTTAGCTAATTCTTCAGCTAATTCTGTTATAACTCTAAGCTTTAAATGACATTAATCGCCATAAAAATTTAACTTGATGATAATAAAGGATGTATTTCTACGTGACAAAAGTTTCATTATTGTTGTCGCCATTGGTTTTTTCTAATCCTAAGAAGTTCGATTATTTTTAGGCAGACCGTGTGTAACACATGAGAATCGAATGATTCGTGTAATTTAACACGTGGGTGTTTCTGTTAAACGTTTTGATTCTCAAATGTTGTGTTCGTATATTTCATCGAACGAATAGTACAAATATACTTTTTGGAAATTACTTCATAATTCACAGTTTAAGCAAGGGAAGTTGTAAAATAAAATTAAGTGAACTAATCCAAATTATGGGAGTCACTTATTATCCGAAGATACCGTTTGAATGTTAATATGAATAAATAATTCGATCTGAAAATCATTGCTAACAAGTAGCACACAGGGACATTAATATATTCTCAATTATTAATTCAATAATAGCTGTACAAAATATTTGCAAAATTAAATAATTGTAATATTTAAAAAGTTTTTAAAGTTTCTTCCATATGTATAATCAAAATTTTACTATATAATATAGCATAAACCTTTGTCAAGAAGATTCCATTATATTTTTCCTGCAACAAATATCGATCATATTGATAATTAAGATGAGTGCAAGCATTTCTATAACTCTCATCCTCTCCGCAAATGATTATTTCAAATATATAAATGCAACCGCAATGATAAAAGCAGTTCTAAAACTTTTGATTAGAAGCAATCAGTCGCACAATCTGATTAAAAGTAAATGTAACGAAACATCGCACATCATTTCCAAATAATTTACATTAATTTAAAATTATTCATTTAAATTCAGTTGCGGCGCACGAAACTGAACAACTTCGGAATAATTTCATAGCTGCGAAACGCGGTGTACTCTACGTTCGGAAAAAACCGATGTCAGGGAAAATTGTGCCGTATTCTTTATCAGATTCCATCGTCGCTCTTTATAAATAGAATTTCCGGGGCAAGTCCGGTTAAAAACGCGGCGGACGTGATCCTCGTGTAAACGCGTGAACCGAGCGGCGGCACGCGTACGAGAAGAAAATCCTCCGACACGGAGAAAAGAAAGAAGAAAGGAGGCTACGAGCTTCGCTTATGAATTTCAAATGATTTCTACTTGAGATTTCAAAGGCAAATTACCTGTGAATGCGAAACTTTCGGCCGTTCAGAGGAATCCACGTATTCGGTGGGATTAACATTTTTTATTGCTCGTGAGAATCTGGGTCGAGAGAGGAATCGTCAATAAAAATTGAGAAATGCAAGAATGCGAGACGCGTAGTAGAATTTTTCCTGTATTTAGAAATAAATCTAGTACAGTGTGAAATTAAGACAAACTGCCTGCAAACACGAAACGTCAGAATGTGAAATTAGCGTTTTTGGTGTTAAGCTTGAGGAACTTGAACTTTTGATAATTCGAGATATATTAAGGAAAGACGAAATGAAAAGGATAAACGATTAATTTGTTTGATATGTAGATTATTTAATATATGGGATAAGTATTAACGAAGAAAAATATCTTTTTAACAAATTGAGTAAATTATCATATAAAATTAGAATAATTACTAGTTGGGATATTTATTTAATTAATGAAAAAAAATAGAAATTTTTGTATAGTGTTCTACGATAGACAGAATCGGTTAGTTTACGCAGACAGAGGGTATACATCAAATTCATACAGATATTTTTTCGAGTACCTCTTTACATTGCTTCTCTTTAGAACATTCCAAATGCATTTCAACTGCATTCATTTAACTCGACGCATTTAGCGAATGTATTTAAAAAATATTACTTGAATCCAAAGATCCAAGCAATTTAAACTTCAAATACAGAGATTCCAATTAGTATCAAATTATGTACGTATTATATTGCACGATATATATCATTTTTCGCATACATTTTGTTGTGCAACGTGTTTAATTGCATTGTATAAGGAAGTTGGAATTTAATATGTCAATTAGAGAACTACGATTCACTGACATATCCTTGGAAAATAGTGAGAAAGTGTTGCCTTCGACTTTGAAGCCTGAAACATTCGATACCTATTACTCAATAATGATAAAAACAACGATCGATATTACTTGTAGAAAGAAAGCAAGAAGAATCTAACATAATATAATATACGCTCACAACATCCGCTATTTTCTACCAGACTCCGAAAGGTGAAGGTTGAAATAAGGAGTTAGTGCAAACGCAATCTATGGATTAGCCATGTATATAGATGAAATTTTTATTTCAGCCTTATGACCCTTATTTTATTCTCAAATTTCCTCTCTAATACAGGCTTATTTAAATTGGGTAATAATAACGTGCATACGTAAGAGAAAATATCGTTTAACTTTTGCCTCTGTTTTCTCCTTCTTCTTGTTCGTATCTTATTGAATTTATTAGGTTGTCGGAAAAGTGTCTTCCTTTCGCGAACGTGTTTTTTACGACAGTGCACCTTCATACAAACGTGAAACCAAATCTGTGAAATGTCGCGGAGTTTATCTCAACAGAACAAAATGAATCGTACGTAATTCAGCAAAATAATATAAAATAAAAAACATTGTGCGTCTATTATTTCCTCATAAAACGAAAGAAACTTTTCGGACAACCTGATAGTTTCGGGTAAATTCTACGATAATTATTTCATTGATTTAAACAATCGGAAATTTTATGATTCGTAACACTTGACATTTCGCTAACTTTGATCTATTTTGGAATTTATATTGTGAAAGTTTTCTTCCTACAATTTTTTAACGTTTACATTTAAATGGCGCAAAATTTTATTTGTCAAACAAATATCGTCGTATCTGTAAAACACAGAAAAAGCTCGCCAACTTTTTTCTAAACCGCGATACAAGCACGCTGTCAAACTACAATTCCGATTAAAAAATTTTTATAGATCGTACCCGTGCAAATCTTCCAAACACCTGCAGGGTTCGTAGGACGACCACGTTTAGAGAGAGCTTGAATCCCTCTGAAACCCTTAAATTAGGCTTTAATTGCAAGTAATCTCATTTTATAAAATATCGATCAACAAATTCTCTGGCTGTTTCCTCGGGAACACCGTTTTCCCTATATTTCACGGGATAGCTGAAACTTCGTCCTACAAACGCGAGTTCTTTCCATCTGAATTTCATTATGAAACTTTACGGGACGCAGAACAAAGAAAAAAAGTAGCTCCGTGGAAATGTAGAATCTCCGTGAAAATTCTCATTCAGTCAAACGGTGTTGATTTTCTAGCAACAGCCAGAGGACGATAATTCGATTAGGGACCGACGAAAGTCTCTGGTCGACAGGGGGATGCGAACGGCTGCAAATTAATCACGATTTTTCCTTTGCATAATTTTTCCATGGAAAAATGGAAGCGCCACGTTTCTCCGTTGTAGCATAGCGAATTACCAGGACAGAAATTGAATATTTCCTGGACGCGGCGCGGCGTGCGGAAAATGACGTCATTGAAAACTCGTGGGCGTTCTGTTGAAGCGGCCCGTAACTACGCGATAAAGCACATAGAGTCCTGTTTGGAATTTATTTTCCCGCCTCTCACCGCGCACCTCCTCCGCAGGTAATTTTTATGAACATCCTTCCCCGATAATCGACGCTAAATTTAGCTGTTCTTTTTTTACATCTAAACGACCATCTTCTTCTTCGTCGTCGTCGTCGTTAATACAACTTTCGGGATAATAATAGGGCGATGAGATATGGAGTTGTTATCGTCGACACGATGCTTTACGATGTGGATCCTATGACGTGTAGAGACAGTGTTTGTTATTTTCGTTATTCTGGACGAAGGAATTTGTTGTTGTTGTGAAATGATTAATGGACTTTTACGATAATAATTATACGTTTCCTGTCTTGAGATTCTTTTTCGCGTACATCGTGTGAATGGAGTGAAGCGAAAGTGAGAATATTAAGTTTAGATGATTGGAAGGTTGAAAAGAAACTTAATTTCGAACTGCTACGAATTATAACATTCTAAAACATTGCAAATGTGATTTTGTCGTAATTTTGTTTGAATCCCTCAGACTAATAGATAATACTCCTATATAGATTGTTATAATCTTTCTGACATTGGAATATACAATTTCGTGATGAATGCAACTGTATACATTTTCTACTTGAAAGATTATGATTAGTCTATTCATTTCTCCGAGTTTGAATGTATCATAGGCTATATTATTTTATTGCTATGATTACTATTAGAAGGAAACGTCTCAACGGGGGACTCTTAACTTTTATTTCAGGCATAAGCTGCTTTCCTGTTGGGAAAACATTGAGAAAAATATGAAAGAAACGTTTTTAATATACGTTATTTCCTGTTTCAATTTTCCAAACAAATCCAACATCAAAAGCAAGATCAGCTGTAGTAGGATCAAAGGCGAAGTTTCAGTTAAGATCGAATATAAATGTATACGAGCTGTGAATTTATTAAATTTGATTTCAAAAATTATTTTTTGAGAGAAAAGACCAGGACTGCGTTGACGAAGGAAAATAAAATCAGTTAGATTTTCATGAATAACGGAATAAGTTGAGAATAAATGAAATTAACAGATTTTTATTTGAAAAAATGATAGATTTGAATAAATAGTTGAATTTTACCCACCATATGAGGAAAATTATACAGTTTTTGGTGTTTCGCTGGTTAACGTCGCATGACGGTAACCTAAGTTGAAATCTGCTAGTTAGCAAAATGATGCAATTTGAGAAATTCATTAAAACCTTCAAGGTTCAGCCTTGAAACTCGATATTATCTATGGATAGTGAGAGGGGAAATGCGAAGCTCGAATTTTCACTATTTCAATGCTAGAAATTGCTTCCCTTGGATGTTCGTCCGCCTTGAAAATTTGAAAGTAATCTCAGAAATCCTTGAATATGAAACGAAAACGCCTTAAACGAACCATCTAAATTTTCTGCGAATTTATTAACGAACTTTCCAATAATTACAACTGTTGTAAATCATCATTGAAATGTTTTCAGGTAATATTTACAAATTTCATACGGATATTTTGAGAGCAGAATGATTAGCATATAATTAAAAAGAAAAGAAAAAACCGGAAAGCATTTCCTTTTCGTTGTCCCTATAATCTATAAAAAATATATATAAAATATATAAAAAAGTGCTCAAAGCTCTTTTGTTTATCTCTTATTTCAAACCATTTTTTTTTCATCGCTCAAACATAGCGTAAATGCGCTCGCATGCTTAATAGATTATTTTATGCCATTTTAACGCTTTTCTCTGTTTGTTATGATTTTCATAAAGAGAATGCTAAAAATTAATACGATACTATAGCTATCCGTTTAATTATTCCATCACAATTTAATTAATAATAGGTTTTTTTAAACATGACGTCGCGCGTCCAAGTTCTGGTGTTTCTTCTTCGTTTAACTTCTCAGTTGCAGGATATTTCAAGAATTCTATTTCTAATTAAGTCGATCCACTCCTGCGCAGCGTACTGGGAACAATGTTTGCTTTCGCGTAACTCTACATATAAAGGAAAATTCCTCACAAAGAGGAACCTTCAAAGTTAAAGCTCGCATTTAGCAAAGTAACTTGCTAACGGCAGCTAACACAACATTAAATAAACTATCTTTTAAACAATGAAACATTGTAGGAAAAGAACAAGCAACAAAGAACAAAAGAACAAGTACGCTTTCAAAGAACCGTACGAAATGTGGAAAAAATTCTTTTATAAATGGAAGGTATAGAATTTTATTCTTTGAAAAATTTTGAAGATTACGTCTAAACTTGAAATTTAAAGTCGATGACATTTTGCTTAGATCACGATGAATACAGATATCAAAGCAGCACTGAAAGTGAAAATAAATCGAAGAAATTACAGAACGTCTAGACGGAGAAAAATTATTATTTCGCAAGATAACAGTATCGTAATATAATTAAGAAAAAGAATTTAGTGTTCGAAGTAACTAGAATTCTAAAAATATTGAAAATGGTTACTTGATTTTCATTAAACTAAAAGAATTATGATAATATGTATAGAACATAAATTTTTATAAACAATACAAATTTTATTAAAGAACGTACAGATCCAATTTCTACGACGATGTTCCACTTTATTAATTTAATTATTTTGATTCATTTCATTCCAATTACATAATTTCAATCAATTTAAATTCCATCAAATATTAACTCGTATAATTATTCTATTATTCGTATTAATTTCTCAATCTCTATATGTATCAGTTATTTATTTAATTATTTATTAGTTACTATCAATCTCACCTTTAAAAAGAAAGATTCTTGTTTCACAGTGTCATTTTTTTAATATACTCATACTACTCGTAGAATAATCTGATAAACTACGTAAAGTATAAACTATGAAGCTGATTATTGATTCAGGCTTTTTCAATGTTTTCGAAGGTCAATTCTTTACACGTGGTAGTTGGATCATTGCTGTTGGGCGCAGTGGTATTGGTGGTCGGTCTGGTGCAACTTGCACCTGGTGCAGAAGCTGCACAAAACTCTACCGCCCTTATCGTCGTTGGATGCAGTTTGCTGGTGATTGGCGTGTTCCTCGCGCCCCTCAGAGCTTTGTGCATCAAGAAACAAAAGGCTGGTCAGAAGGATGGAACACATCAAAGAAGTGTTACCAGCATAGACATGCTTTTGGCTCAACACAGGTGAGTCCGGACGCAGTGCGGATTATGTTTTGCGACTGAAATAATACAAACGACGACACGAGCATCATAGACGACTTGTTTAATCGCTCGTGAAATTTTTATTGTTTCGTTGATTGAGAGAAAACATCGATACAATTTTCCTCTGTTACTTAATTTATGAATAAATGTGGGAAAATTTGAATATTTCATTCAATAAAATTTGATGTATATGTAAAATTAAAATTTATAAAATTTAATGTAAATATTTGATTCATTTGATATATTTTAACATTGTTGTCGCGTCAAACGTAATGTAATCGGTTTGAAATCGTAAAGAGATAGTTCTTTTTTTTTTTTAAATTAGGGAAATCTTGCAATAAATCAAAGAAAATTATTAATATTAGATCTGTCGAAAAATTCTATTGTTTCTTATGTTCCTATTTGCTTACTCGTTTTAAAACTTATTCGCTAACTTGTGATACGATGACTATCATTGTATGAGATCGTATTCCATTTTTCAAGTGATTCAGTAACTTCATTAGCATAAGAATCTTTTATTTTTTTATTGAAATTATGTCATCTTCATTCTTTAAATATTTTTTATCCAGAAGATAACGATCGAAGTAATTGAGAATCAAAAAGGATCAGATCAAGTCATTCTTTTCAAAACCGATTTAGAAATTTTCTATCGCGACGCACACGCGATAACATTACCTTCTGGTATTCGTACAAAGTAGTATCATTATCTAATAGCGTATTTATCGTTAAACTTTTAGTAACAAATTGATAATTGCCATCTGCATTCATCGTCTCTGTGCCCGAGATGAAAATAATAGAAATCAGATGTAAACGACGAAACTTTCCCGCAGAGTTACTAACTTTCGAAGCCAATTCCAGTTTTGAAATTAACCCTTGATATTCGAATAAGGATTAAATGAGAAAGTTTGAAGTTTATGAGAAACGAATAGAAAAGACTTTATAATAAGTGAATAAAACGCAGTAGTAACATTGCTGAATATTTTTTCACAAACAGAGACTTCACAGTGCTGACGCCTGATGAATTGGAAGATCTCGTCGGCCGACCAACCTCCGCCCTGGAGAATAAAATCCGCAAACAGGGACACAATACCTAGGTATTGTCGGCCTCGAAGAAGGCCCATTCATCGTCACCATCGCGCTCGAACACGCCATCGTCATCGACGTCGCCAGGAACTAGCTCATCCATTCTCTACACGCATCGTTACGACTCTCGAGAACATAGTCTGGTTTAAGCAAGAATAAAAAAGAAAAAGCAGAAAAATCGAAAAAGGCGAGAAAAAAGGAAACTGGCGTACGGTCAGCTTGACTTTTTAGATAAAATCAATTTTCGACTAGTGTGCACGTACCAAGAGCTGTTTCTTTCTACGAAGGTTGCACGTCTTGCCTTTAGCTTGGTGCAAGCGGTATCCCTAAGGCGATCGAGCGAAACATCATGAATATCATGAACGATTACGTTGCTTTCGTTTGATAAGCACACGCGATAGAATCGCCTACAAACACATAGTACATTCTTTACGATTGATTGACCGTTGTTGTTGCTTCGTGGACTCGGGTCCAATTGTTCCGAACACGAATAAAAGATCATGCAGCAGAAACTCGACATGTGAATCGAAGAAAAGTCGACGACACCGGCAAGGAAGATATTAACCGAAGACGCTGAAATGTTGACTACTACTTGAAAGGGGCATAACGTGATGACGATGAAGGTGATCAATTGGGCTAACGATCCCTTCTAACCGTGAACATTTTCTTCGTAAATCGATTGGACGAATCGGAGAGTTTGAATGGAGAAGTTACAGAACGAGTGGCATTCAATTCGCATAAAATATGCAAAAGATAAAGCAAAAAGGGACCTAATTACCGGCTGCCTTCCTTTCATCGTCGTCCAAAACTCTCTCGGTTCACTGTAGGATCTTATTTCCTTAAGCACGTGCGGACTTTACTATCGTTTCATAGCAGCAGCACACTTGTTTCGAACGATCCTGTGTACGAATGTTTTGACTAGAGTAATCGTGTAATGTATTTCAAGTATAGTTAATCCCGTGATCGTTCGTTGGCTCGCAAAAGCGTCGAGAATTGCGAAAACAGACCCGATGCACGCGAATTACGTTTCAGCTGAGTCTTTGCACCACTTGTCGTTTGATAAGGGTAAGAGTAGAGTTTCAACATGACGAAATCGACTCGTACGCGCGAATCTCAAGAGGATCTGCCTTTTGGTTATACTCGTTGAAGACTATACCAATGACGAAACTAGTCTTCCCTCGAACGAACACAGCAGAATACATTCGTCGTCGAGGAGTCTAGCTTATTTGTTCGTGTAGAAATCTTCGAAGAATCTTCGACAAAGGAATGATCGGAGAAGATTTGTGTAGATGGCTGATCGAATTGTCACCAGGAACATCCAAAGGCTGCTTCACGGCTAACGATCACTGAAAGTTTTCGATTGTTCGGAACATCGTTTACCACAAGAGACCAAAAAAGCAATTTCGTTCGAGACTTCATTGTGTTCAAATCGCCAAGATACAAGTCTGACTCTCAAGTACGTTAACCGTTTAAACGTTATTAGAGAAAAAAACATTTAAATAAAAATATAGATCGATCGGTCGACGTGCCGCGGACAAAAAAATAAAGAAATCATGTATCGTAAAGTTTTTTGTATAAAAATTTAGATTAATTATAGCACTTGATTACTTCATTGCAACTGATCACTTCACGAAATGAAAGGATGGGACGAAGAGAAAGGGACAACAAGAGGGTAAAAGAAGATCGAGACGCGAAGGAAAAGAGCAGTAAATAAGTTTCATGCATTTGATGACGCGTGATGTTTAGAATTTAGCGATTTGGAAACGATCAAGCGAGCCAAGTAAGTAGCTTGGAGCGGCCTTGTTACAGTCAACAGACACCCTGCAGATACTCGGAAAATATTTTTAGTCGGGACCTGGTGCCCGTCCACTTGCCAGTAATACGTTTAAGTGAATAAACTTTCACACTATAAGTATCTATCACCGCATGATGTATTTGCACATATCTTCGACTATTAAGTAGTAGCTGTAAAAAGATTTGGAAGAATTTGGGTAAACGGAGAGGAATATGTATTTGTATGCACGAAACAGCGTGACGAGAGTCGATATCTCGAAAAAAGAACTTCTTAACTGATGAAAACGTCATATCTAATTAAGCGATTAATTCTCGAAACAAGGATTAACTTGCGAACGAACTAGAAATTATTTCATTCAACCATTATGTAGATAATAACGATATCATACCTAGAATTAATTTGCATAGTTTCTTTAAACATCCATCTGCTCCTCTAAGGCCACACAAAACTATATAGCCGTACATATGTATACCGCGTAAACGGAGAACGACAGTTACTTTCGGATATCGAGTTCCTGCTAAATTATCGCTACAATATCTTGTCAATACTGTTTGCGTTCGATGAGATACGTTTCGAACAAGAAAAACGATAATTAAGGCGAGAAAACGAGTAACGAGAACGAAAATGAAAAGATCTACGGTCTCGTAAATATTTGAATAGTTTAAAATAACGAAAAAAGAAAATGATTACCGAGCCGACCTCGCTCGAGATACTTTGCGAACGTTCTAATAATCTAGTGAATTTTACGAGCGGCGATATATTTCATAAAATATTTTTATGGTCGACAAATACCATGAGAGAGTTTAAGGAACAAAACGAGAGCAAAGGTTCGCGATATACATACATATACATACGTATTACGTATACACGTGTCTTTTAAATTAGTAATTCATTTCGCGGACATTTGTGTACAGATAATTATGTACTGTACTTAAATCATATCAGGATTGTTAGGTGTTTCATTCGGACACCGTTTCGTTGATTCTCGCGGCGCACGTTTCTATGATTTCGAGCATCGTTCTCCAGCGAAATTCTCCTCGCGGTTCACCAAGAACAGTTTCACGAGTGTTTTCAAGAGTTTTCATCGTGCAACAATATGAATGTCGTATCATAATAATCGTGGCATGATAGAAACGAATGTAACGCGGTTCATCTACTTGACACCCGTTATACGAGATCGTGGAACACGGTAATATATTATTCCGTTCCATGAAATAACTATAGAGAAATTCGTGGTTTTCATCGATCGTCGAAAGACGATTCGAAGGAAATTCGATCATAAATTGAACGTGTCGTAGCCGAACAATGAGGCCGCGAATGCTGAAACATACCGGAAAACGAATATTAATAAATTATGTGCTTCATATTACGAAACATAAATCGATGTTTAGGCTTAGTCCATAGGCGTTAAGGCTGCTCGTTCGTTTGTTAAAGAAATGATGGAGTGAACGAGACTCTCGAAGAGCGATTAAAAATATTGTCGAATTTAGGGATAATTGCTCGAGAAAAAAACGATCGTATCGATCCCAGAAAGGCTGTTAGAATCATATTACATTTTCTATTTCATGCGTATAATTATAAATGATAATTCACATTCGAGGATTCGATTCTCTATACACGCCCAGACTATCGTAGACGATCGTTTCCTAATAAATAACTAAGAAATATTAGATTCATAAAATTTTTACAAATTTTAGTGCGATTTAATATTAGAATACGCATTACGAATAATAATCTTCCGATGTCGATCAATTCAATGGAATAATACTATTACGATACAAAATTAAGAAGTTATACATAATAATTTCAGATAGATAATACCAAAAAGTACTTTATATATACATATATGTAAAAAAGATCATATATTAGCGTTAAATTTTAGAAACCTTTACTGGACAAACAGATTTCTGTTTAAATCCTGTTTTTTTACACACCCTCTATATAGGTATGCATTTGTATAAATATCCGCAGTCTAATTATAACAGTTCTAAACAGCTTAAAATCCAATGTATTCAATAAATTTCAATTATAAAAGTAATCTATATGTGGCGGTCATGAGATTCATAATGGCGTAAGTCAAGATTTCGGAAATCTATATTTAATATGCAAGCATCTCTTAAAAGTATCGTTTCTTTAGTTTCCGAATTAACGAAGTTATAACTTTCATCTCTCTTGCAATACAATTTCACCACTTGAAGAATTACAAATTTGTTATTATATAATAGTAAAACAGTGGATTGACTTACACCATTATGATTCGCGTTCAGCTCTCCGTACGATTCAAACGAATAAATATCATATCCATAGTATATGGTCTCCTTTAACAATAATTGTTTAATATTTTATTCGTGTAATGCCGATCGATAACTACCATTTTCTGGGCGTACAGAATGAATCCAGGCACACGAACATTGCGAAAAATCTATCGTTCGAAATTTTTACCGATTTTCTCATTGATGGCTAACGATAACGATGCGTACGGTGTTGTGAATTCCTGCAACAAGGAAGAAAGACAAACTCACGCTTAACAGCGTTAATGAACGTTTAAATAGCGTTACGTCATCTTTCATTGAGAATGGAAGTGAATGGAACAGCTTAATTAATCAGCATTTGTTTACGTGAAAATGTCATTAAATTATTACAGTCGATCTCGTTCTCAATCGTGTCGCTAATAATCGTGAACATAATGACGTAAGATTAAACGATAACACTACGTAACTAACGTAAGTTACTATAAGTAAAAAAACATAGAACGTGGATAGACGAGGTAGCATTCATTTCGAGTAATTCTCGAGCAACAAATTCGCGCCTGCAAATCTTTTCCTTTCGTTCACGGACAATGGTCGTGGTTTCGGAACCATATCTTTTTTGGTCCTCGATTAAGGAAACGAACGCTGAACAAGTTACGTCAATGCTCTGTCACAACACCTTAACAAAAAATTCAACAGCAACGTCCTCATTAATGTAAAATTTCGCAATTTAATAGAGAGTTAAGGGAAATTAATGCGTGTGTGATAACGAACCATTTAATTATGTAAGATATCGATTTTGTCTTATGATTTATACGATCGGCGTTCTGTCTTATTAATTAAGGATCAACAAAGGGTAGAGCGTACGTTTCTTCTTTTTTGCAACGAGCAATGAATTTCGAAGGAAACATATCTATCAAACAAGCGATACGTAGATAACTATTTTTTCATTGCCATTAGTATATACAGCAGAATGAAGTAAAAAAAGAGTAAGAGAAAAAAGAAAAAAGAAAAAAAAAGGGGAAAGAGCGATTGAAACGACGCTAGATACGCCGCTACTGAACATTCGTTTATTATCGAACGACATCCCATTTTCGCTGAGATTTCCTTCTACAGTGAGAGACGTTTGCCTTAATTTGTAAAATGTCCGCTTCCTTTACATATATAAACATAAATCTTAGGAGGAGTTAGCAAAAACGAATAGTTTCGATGATGGATAAATATGAATACGTTTCTAGGCGAGCAAGCAGTTATTTTCGAACGTGAAGTAATTTGTAATAGATGAAAGGGGAAAAGGGCGATGGAAATATTTTTGGGAGAAACAAAGATTTGGATTCTCCTCTGTTCTTGGCGAATTCATTTCGTTTCGCGTATAAAACACGACAGAACAGTAAGGATATTGTCATTGCTAAAGTTATAGTTTCTTATCATTTCGAAATGCAAAGTTAGTTTCCTCCTTATCTGACGCTTCATTAATCAGTATGATCAATGTCTCAAGACATTGTATTTCTCCCTAAAATATTGCTCCCATGGTAGTACTTAATGTGAAACGAATCTGGGTAAGGTGCAACAAGGAAAATATCATTCATATATTAATTAGAAATATTATTAAAATTGAAAATAAAACCAAAGATAGATATCCTGATTTTGCAATAATTTAAACGTAAATGCATCGTACATTTAAAATTGATTTTTTTTTTCATTTCATAATTGACTAAACCACGTTTCTCAATAATTTTTAACTGCTTCAATTTATCATAAATTCATCGAAATTACAAATCTCACTCAAGATAATAAGAATTATAAAATTATGTATATGATTTATACGGTGGGAGTCTATCATACTTTATTTGCACAGAACAATTATAATTAATAAAGGAGAACAGATTTCTTGTTGCATATTGGTATCCAGTTTAATATTAAGTCATTCAACGCACACACTTAGCTGTAAGAATTTTTATAATGGTGCTCTATGAGATCGTCTCTGCCGTCGAATGCTGATATCATCACACGATTTGTCTCTTTTAAATATCAAAACTTTTCTTTTTGTCGCTTATTAAAGCTAGATGAACGAATCGAAAATATATTGCGTGTATTTACATCTTTGGCTTATTCCACAGAACACCACGGTACACGCTGAGTACTTTTTATTGTAAATATTAGGATACGTAAAGGAAGGATACAAAAAGGTGATAAAAAAACAGGGGTAGGATGAGTTCAACGCGCAATGATAATTTTTTTGTTAGTCGTAGAGGACGTTCGACGACCGTAAAAAGATGATTATTATTGTTACTATCCTTATTATATATAAGTAGCCGTGTTTAATGACCAATTGGGATGTCATGACAAAATTGTTAGGACGAATTTTAATTGAAGTTACTAAAGGTGGACAGTTTTTAATCCGTGTCTGATAAAAAAAAAGAGAAGTTGCTACCGAGAATGATTTAAAAAAATTTCATACAAATTTCATGTTTAATTACGATTGTCTTCTGTATTTCTAATTCCCACTCGATATTTCACACATATTTTAGTTGAAGTTAAAATTGATTCGACAATATTGTATTTTGATTTTATGGATTACGAGACTCTGTTAAAGTTATTTAATCGCGCATTCATATAATCCGTGGCCGATTTTTTAGCCACGGAATTCACTATCAGATACGAATTAACGAGGCGCTATATGTTACACAGGAATTTAAGAAAAACGGCTTAATGCAAAGAAAATTTTGTAACGACACGAAATACACTATCGTATTGCCGATTAGTACACGTAATCGAGAAAGTTTTATCGATAAGCTTAAAACTAGAAATATCACAATAACGTTTACGGAATAATGATAAAACGTTCACGATGGCGTAACTTTTCATCGTTATGTCCGTGATAAGTCCATTCAGCGTTGTCTCCATAATTAAACATTGCTATATATCATTTTGCAATCACAAATTTCAAAGCACATGGTAAAAAGAATTCCAAAGTTACGTCAATTTTTCGTTACTATTAATGAGTTGCTCCTCCATTTAAATAATATAGTTGAACACTAATGATTAATAAAAATGGCTCTCAAGAACCAACTGGGATAAAGCAAACTTTTCGTATGAAAAGTTTAGTCTGTTTTATCACTGCCAGAGAGTATTTGAAAAATAACGTAGACTTCCTAAAGAAAAGGTATGATTAAGAATATAAACATAGATCGATCAGTTTCATCACTTTCGAATAAAGGAATCTTGATCGAGTTGATATACTAGTTTGTTTAATGTATGCATGATTGTAACGAGGTTCTGATTTCTTTTAAAGAAAATAAAAGAAAAAATGGATTTTTATTGCACAAATTATTCTGGCATAGTATATTAATAAAAAAAAGCAGGAATAAGAGGAAGAAAGTAAAATTAACCAGATATCGATGTTCCCTTTCGCCATCGTAAACGTATTAAAACTTCTACTAATGGCTATTACACATTACAAATATTTTATCTGGAATATTATTACCTTGTCGCTTGAAAGTTGTGTTAATCTGTATATTTTGTAAGCAAAGATTATCGATAGCAATTAATAAAGATACTATTACGACAGAAAATATGGTTCTAATTGTCATAAAATGAAGAAACATTTAAAAATACATAATATGTTTAAAATTTAAACGAATAGTGGTCATTACTTAATTGTACGAAACATTGTCTATTGGAAACAGAAGAATTTATTATATATATATAAAACATTTCTTAATTAACTGTAGAAATATAATTAATAATAAATTTTACTGAAGATCAATCCCAATTAACGAACCCGTAAATAGTAAAAATATTAATAAATAACAAATTTTTGTTATTTACTATATCGTTTTTGGTAGTATAAATAGCATATAATTTACAGATTACATACAAAACGTAAAACAAAAGATATACTTTTCTAAATAGGCTTTATTTTCATGATTCTTAAATAAGTTTTTAATATAAAATATTCCTCATATACGTAAAAATTTATATGTAGTATATTATATATACTCGAATAAATATACTATTAAGAAAAATAGTAAGTTAATTACTAATTTATATTTTGACTTTAAAATACCCAAGTATTATCGATAATTCCCAATTGTAATTTGTACTGTAATTATAAGCACTACAGAAATTTGAGATCGGAAATATGTAAATGAAAACTTACTTTATTTTTGCTCAATTAGTTTAGATTTCTAAATGCACTTATATACACACATATTTCAACGATGAATAATAAAAACATTTATGAACTTCACTCTTGTCATGTACGATTAAAATTATAAAATTGGGGAAAATACTGCCAAAATTTTTGAAGAATTACAAAATGAAAGCTGTACATGTGAATTTCGTGCAAATGTAATTCATGGAAACCAAGCTTTAAACTTGTGGCGCCTTCACGGTCGAATACACAGCATCTCCGATAGCATCGCAGAACCCAAGGGAAACGATTTAATGGCTACCGTTGTAATTGCAAATGGCTGACATAATGAAAGAGGATGGGTCTTGATTTCGCATGCCCAAAACTAACAGTTCTAAAAATGCCGTGTAATATTCACACGTGCTAATTTGAATAGTGTTTCTTGTTGAAATTATTGTCATAATTATACATGAATTAAACGTAAGTGGGATAAGTGTAACAAAGTACGCGGGAAAAAAATGACTCGTGGCCGGAGACACGCGCCCTCAGTTAAACTCATCCGGTAACCGTTTCGAGGCACGTAAGCGCGTGGAATTTCGAATTAATCGATAGCATTGTGATTCTACGTGGTCGTGGTCAGCAAATATCGTTTATAATGTAAAATGTGTTACAACACCGTTGATAAAAAATATTTGTATAAGATATAACGTATATAATCATCAGGAGAAGGTAAACAATGAATCTGTTGGCGCGGTATCTATTGCACACCGCGTGCTTTTAGTGTACTTTGTTAAAGGTTCGGTGTGATGTCGTGTAATTACATGAAACATTTCACGTAATTTCGCCTGTTCTTTCATCGTATCGAGAAATTCATATATATCGTTGCTTCAATCCATCGTAAATAGTGCTTTCATAAATGAATTAATAGTGAAATTAACCCTTTTGACTCGGTATCTATGAAGCAGTGTATTTGTGGTAGATACATATCTTAAGTGAGAAAGAAGGAAATGTTTGATTGTTGTGTCGTAGAAAATTTTATTTGCTTTTAAAACGTTTCTCCAAGTGATCTATCTAATAATTATATTATTTTATTATGTGTTATAAAAAAATCTTGATTCTTTCTGCGTTTGATTACAAAATTTTGTAAATTATTTATTTTTTCCATAATATTCATTATCTGAATACCATATTGACTAGAAAAAATGTAAAAAATCTGAGTTTTTTTAATGTATTTATTAATGTTAAAGTTAATATGTAAATATGCATTCACTGGTATAATTTGCGTACTCATTTATATGCTATAAGATATTGCTTCTCGTTCATGTAAGAAGTATATGTTCTCAAACATTGCATGCATATTACAAAAAATAATATTAAATATTAATATTATTTTTATCTTTTGATATCTTTAATTTTAATAATAGAATAGGTATATTATTTAATATAGTTATTTTATTCTTACATATTCTTTTGTATATAGGGAATCAAATAACAAAAACTTTTAATATAAAGTAAAATAAAGTGAAAATGCCTGCTGTAAGCATTTGTGACCCAGTTGCGGCCACTCTTCGTCGTACATTGGAAACTAATCAGTCCAAAACATCAGATGACTTAACAGCAAATTTAGTTACCAATGCATCAAGAATTCTTCAGTCAGAAATTCAATATAAAGAAGTTGATGATTATCAAACAACAATTCTAGATCAACTTAAAGCAAAATACATTGTATTAAGTTTACCAAATTCTGAAAACTCAGATGATAAAATGAAGGATGGTGCAAATTATATAAAGAAAAATGAAAAAGTATCGAAAGGACTCAGTTTGCCAGAGCCAACAGTTACTTTATATTCTCCAAAGAAAGTTAGCCTAGGGTGGAAGGGTACATTTCCTGTTGGGGCTGGCATGTATAATGTTGGAAATACATGCTATTTAAATAGTACTCTTCAAGCTCTGTTTCATGTACCAGCACTTGTAAATTGGTTATTATCAGACTCTCATCATACATCAAAGTGTGAACAAAATGGTAGGTTATTAAAATTTATAATTTACTTTACCATATTCTACACATTTTTAAGATATGAGATTATAATCCCACAGTTTTGTATCGTATTGTGATAATAGGTTAATTTTAGATGGAGGTGGAGAATGCCTTACATGTGCAGTGGCTAAGACTTTACAATCTAGTCACCAAAAATCAGGATGTGCTATCAAGCCATTCTACATATATAACAAACTAAAACGTAAGTATTAAATAATTATAAAATGTTAATTAATTATTATTAAATCTTATATGTTTGTTATATACATATATATATCTTATTTTTTCTATTAGTTATTTGTCGAACCATGGTGCCAGGGCAACAAGAAGATGCTCATGAGTTTTTACGTTATTTATTAGAAGGCATGGAAAAAGCCTACTTAGCAAGACACAAAGCTAGTAAACTAGACAGCTATTCTAAAGAAACAACACCTATTAACCAAATTTTTGGTGGTTACATTCGTACTGAAGTAAAGTGTCTACAATGTCGACATGTTTCCACTACTTTCCAACACTTTCAAGTATATATAATATACAGCTTTTCTAATAATCATGCTATTGATTAAGTATACAATAAACTAAATATATTTTCAATTTTCTGCAGGACTTATTAGTTGATATACGTAAAGCAAGCACTTTGGATGAAGCATTAAGTAGCTATTTTAGCCGTGAACAACTAGATAACAATGATTACAAATGTGAAGCTTGCAAAAGAAGAGTTCCTGCTACGAAACAATTTAGCTTAGAACGACCCCCTAAAGTGCTTTGTGTGCAATTAAAAAGATTCAGCGTTCTAGGAGGAAAAATATCTAAACATATAGGTTTCAAGCAAACTATAGATATGGGCCCTTATCTTTGGAAAGAACCAGGGGAGCCTACGCAGTCACTTACATATAAGCTTATGTCGATAGTTACACATATGGGTCCATCAGTTAATTGCGGGCATTATACTGCAGTTGCAAAGGTCTCAACAGGCCAATATTATTCCTTTGATGATTCTTGTGTATGTATTAACGATATGTCTTTATTTGTAAAATATCGAACTATCTTGTTAATACCAAAAATTCGTTTGTATATAGGTTCGTCCACTTAGTTTGAGTAATGTATTCAGTACAAATGCTTACATAATGATCTTTGAGATGGAACAACAAACGCAATCTCAGGTTCAAGCTCAACAAACTGTCAAATTAAATGGTACAATAACTGTGAACAACACATTATCTTCATCAGGAAGCCCTATGAATAAAACTATAACTCCCAAGGCATCAACATCTGGATTACACTCATTAAATGGATTAATCAATGGCACATCGATTAGTAAAGATAACACAGATAGTTCAGAAACAAATTTACAAATATCAACAAATAAAAATGCGGGACTTCAATTTAATACCCAAAAAAGCGCAAATTTTATCGGGCCACAGTTACCACAAAAATTACAAGATAAGTCTCAACCAAGATTAATTATGCATATTAAAAATGGGAAAATTTTGAATGGAAATAGCTTAGTTCCTTATGATGGATCTAGTGAAGAAGAAGATGTTAGTTCTAATGGAACATTAAAAAACCGCACAAATTTAAACACACCTACAAAAACAAACACTTCTGCTAATACTACTAATGGTACACAGAAATGTTCCCTGGCAAAAAATGGTTCTCCTAAAATAAATCTTAATGTATCAAAGACAAATGGTAGTAGTGTATCTCAGAATCAAAGTAATGTAATTCATTGTACAAAAACACAAAATGGTTCTAGCTGTAGTACCATTACAAGTACAATAAAGTATCAAAATGGTAAATCAGAAACAAATGGTAAGACAGAAAATAGTAATAATAATAGCAAAAGTAAGTGGCATCAATCTGTTAGAAAAACAGGACAGGATGATAAAGTAATTACAAAAGCTTCAAGCAGTAGTATGAAAGGTTGGCAAGTTTCAAAGGATACATCTTTTTCTGCTACATCAACTGCAACACCAAACGGATGGTCCGTGACTGATAAGTAAGTTATATTTTATTTTTAATATAATGTTATTTAAAAAGCAATATAAATTAAGCATTATAATTCTAGCAAATTTAATTCAACGATGTTTAATATACGTATTTAAACATTTTTTCATAGAGAAGATATCCATAAAATTAGTCAAAATAATGGCACGCCGAGTGCTGCGGCTTTAAGAGATTTCAATGGAACAAATCGTTCCGATACGGTTTCCCATTTATTAAAGATGTCTCATCGTGGTTATGGCAGTTCTTCGGGTCAGTACAACAAAAGAATTCTATTGAAGAACCAATTGAATCCAGCTGCTTTCCCTTCAAAATCCTCATCAACCTATTGTGCGCCCATGTGTCCTAAGTCCAAAAATTCTACATAAAGCAATATAATAAACATACAAGGAGCGAAAATTCTTATTCGCTCAAATGTTTTGAAACCAAAAATCCCGCCAACAACTTTAATAAAAATAATAATAAAATAATAATAATAATAATAAAAAGAATACTAGAAAAAAAAAAGAATCTTTTCAGTGATAAATTGTGGATATTATAAAACATTATGAGCTATTGTTAATCCCTAAATTAAAAATATTTGTTTTGTTACACCTCTGCTAAGTCGGTAATAATAAAAAGTATATTTTGTGATTTATTAAAAAAATTATGTTAAGTGTTAAAGTAACACTATTAAATGACAAAAATATTAAAAACTGTGTACAAATATTTTTATTCTGAAAATTTACTGATAAAATAATGTCATTTTCTTATCAAACGAAATAGTGAGTACTAAAGTATATGCTTGTTTGTTTACAGTTGCAAATTGGAATGGTAACAGAACACATTTAGATAGAGAAGTTGATAATGATAGAAGGGAAATACGTAAGCGACATTTTAATGCAGATGATGAAGAAATAGATCGTGGTCGAGTCAAGAAAGTAAAAGATCATCGAACGTATGAAGAAAGAAGTAACTCGGGTTATAATCCTTTCCAGGAATATCAAAATGGCAAAACGTGGAACCGATCTCTTAGTGGTTATTATCGGAGACATTACTATAATACTTCCAATAATGCACGACCACGGCATGGCAGAAATTATAGACCTCCGCATTACAGATATCATAATCATTCTCGTGCACATTGGCAACGAGAATAAAATAAAAAAGATAAGTTGTTGAGAAAGAATTTCGAAAGCAATCCAACGTCGAAAAACTTCGTTAGGTTTCAATTACGAAAGCAAATTATAATTTTTCAATACGTTAAAATTAAAATAAAGATGTGACAGTGTTGATTTAGATAATTAATGTTGGACATAATAAATATTCAACATTCATTATAATGAATCGCTAAACTGCATCGTAACAACCATGCATGTTCCTGACAGAGTCTTCATGTACTCTATTGTTGTTTGTAGCTCACGTACGTATGTGGACATTGTACTACATAGTACACGGGGGATGAGTATCAATAGCTCTGCCAATCTTGTGTTCAGTATGAACGGAGTAAAATTTGTTATAAAATTGTACTATACTATATGTGCGTTATTAATTTAGAGTGCGTATTAAAGAAATATATGTATGGATGCAATGGTTAAGAGTTTAAACAGTATATCGCTAAGTGTTTAAAATTTTCTTGTTAACTTTTTTATACTTTAGTTATGGTCATAAAATAATGTTCTTATTTAATTTGAAGCAACTTTCATATTACATAACAATGTAAAAATCTTTAATAAGTATTTTATACTAATCTTATGTTACTTATATTGATACCATTGTTGAATTAAAATTATAAACACAATATTCGACATATATATATATATACTCGGTGTTTAATTGTTTATAGAACTTGATAAGTGTCCATACATTTTCAGACAAAAAAAGAATACATGTTAATTAACAGAAAATAAAGTTATGTGTAAAAATAAGTTAGTTTTAACGAGACGAAGATAAAATTAAGTTAAAAAAAATATTTTGAAAATTTTATGTCAATAACATCTTTCATTTATGATATAATAATCCGTCCTTTGTTTTAATTAACAAAGATACTCCTCCCTCATCGAGCTGTAACAAAAGCATTCAATTAAGCAGTCAATCTTGCTCGATCAAGAAACGTGGTCTTTGTCGTCGCTTACTGAAGAAAAATATATTCATAATAATTACAATGATTAATCAGTAAGTGAATGATTTCTCTTAACATGGTGAATGTGCATACTTGTGAATACATGTGACTTCAATTCTCTTTTTTTTAACATAATATATATATATATATATATATATTATATACAGGTAATTCCAGAGTGTTTGTGGAACTTGTGAATAATCGAGTGAAGAGTGTTTAATGGTAATGGATTAATAGTATCAGGTTATTGAAATATTAGTTTAAAAAGGAAAGAAATTGTAAATTACATATATAAGTGTAGAATTTTAATATTATGGATTTTTCATAGAGCATTAAAAATTGCAAAGCCATAGATAATTTGTTAAGCCAAGGATAAAAAAAAAAGCTGGCTTTTTCGCCTGCTCGTTATATATAATACCTCGTTATATTATTCTACAAATTAAATATTAGCCAAAAAAAAGAGATAAGCAACCATACGTTAAGATCTGATGATTGTTACAGATTTTATGGTACTCGATATTTTTCAGAAGATATATGACTTGGACGTACATGCTGGACCTGTATCTTTATCCAAGATATTAGTCGCAATTGAATAATCACATTAGCTTGATATTGCGGTGAATACAATATAATTACCGTAATATAGCCTTAAATTAAGCATCATGTTATTACATGCTCTAAAATATAATAACAATGGTTTCTGCATTGCATAAATTCATGTATCGTTTGAAGAATGAGATTTGAAGTTCTATAAAATCGGTACATCTGATACTGTAAACGTATGTGATATTGCTCTGTACAGAGGTGAACAACAACAAACACCAGATTTAATTTATGTATTAAGTATCACAAATAAAACGGAAATTGTCGTTTGTACAACATTCAAACTATCGATACAAACAGAGTGAGATGGACGTTAAATCCATAGAAACCAATTCATTTATACTATAAAGGAAAGAAAAAGACTATCGCGTTTTCGAGCGAAGATAATATAATCTGTAGACGCATGTAATGTATTTTTATTTTCATCTTGTATTCTTATAATTTGCTAAAAAGTAATTCTTCATATATATTTCTTCATTTACTCCGTCATCTTGAAATGGAGTGTTTGATGAAAAAGGAAGAGCCTTCGTCTAACGAATTCATAAAAACACTCGAAAAAAATGTGAGTAAGCAATTTAACCCTTTCATGCTTGAAATATATTCATATTAATTATTGCCATTAGATTTATTTAAATTAGTTTTTAAATTACCAATATAAAGGATTTTAAAAATTTCACGCGTATTATATACTGATTTCGAAGATGCATTTTTTATTGTTTAGCATGAAAGAGTTAAATAATAAAAAAAATTAACAATGATTAGTGAATATTGGAAAAAAAAGTTGAGAAAGTGCATTACTGTTTACTTGAAAAACTGATTTTAAAAAATGTAAATAAAGATGAGCAACACAACATAGCACTGTCAACATTTATTTAGGTAGCGATCTTAAAAATAGAAAATCACTATAATTCAAAGATCAGTTACGAATTGGATGTTAAACTCATGTACTTCCATAACGTATCACGTAGTCTCGCGGATAAACTTGAATCTTTATGGAAATTAGCTGAAGCACACCAACCAACGGAAAATGAAATAAAACAATTTGCTGATCAAATTGCAGGTATATGGACTTCTATAAATCGTCAGGTAATATTTATTTTACTATTAAAAAAACTTTTTTTCATACTCAAAACTATGTTTTTTCACTTTTTATATTTGTTTAATTTTAATCTCACTCTGTTATTGCGAAATAAAGTATTTTGTTGGAGAAATATAGGAATTCTAAAATAATTTAACTATATGTATAGATTTATGAAAAATATTCTAAAATACGAATGGGTAGTGGAACATTGCATGGAGTACCATTATCAATAATTCTTAATAAAATAAAAAAAGAAATTATTCTATTCAAAGTATCATTACAACGTCATGAGTCTATTTATGATCAAGAATATATATTAAAAGGATACAAGCTAATTACCAAAAGTGAAAAATTTATAAGCAGCTTACAAAAATGTGATAGCAAGGTAAAACTTGCTTAATATTTTACTAGTATAAATATTAATATTTAATATAAATTATTTTTTCAAATTACAGTTGCAACAACTCTTATGCATATCAAATATTATGCCACGTCTTATAAAATTACAATCTGCGATTGATAAATATGTTACCACTATTGAATTACTACCTACAAGGAGTTTTCCTTCATATGACTTAAGTGCCTTTTCATTAGTTGCAAAATTATTGACTGGTGAACTACTTGGTTATGAATCAATTAATCCTAGTTATGTTCTAATGGAAAATATGCCTAAAAAGCCTGTTTTTATTATCAAAAACGTTAAACGCAAATCAATTCATCCATATTATCCAACATAAAATATATTTATAATCTGTACAGTCTTAGATATGAAATATCTAAAATGTTTTCAAACTGAACTATTGTATCTAGGATAATGTACATAAATATTAATAGTAAATAATGACTTTATATAATTAATTAATTATTATCTTTATTTACTTAATGACTGATATTTGGCAACGTGCTGCACATTGGGCAAATGGAATTTACATCGATAAAAGTATACAAGTCCTTATCAATACTATACACAATATAGCTATATTAATTTACAATATACAAAGATACAATATTCGAATCCTGCTAAGCAGAAAAATATCTTAAATACCACAGTTCCAGAAATAGTGAAAAATATGGATGGCGTATTTTTATATATGTAAAAGGAAGCCTTGATAAAAACAATTATAATTTAATTTTGCATATAAAATATGATAACAGAACAATCTAATTGTTCATGGAATGAAAAATAAGAGATCCAATGTAATATATAATACATGTATAACACGCAGCAGTCATTTCTACTAACAGACTGTTACACACCAGGGGTAAGTGTGATATTAAATTGTGATATTCAAAGACTAGATTAAAAAATACCCTCAAGATCCGGTAAGGAAGTAGGTGGTGCAAGTCTTAGAGAAAGATCTTTATTACGCATAAATTCTGGTGGTAGAATTTGTTTATGTTCCTACAAAACAACAAATTTAAATTTTACTATAAAAATATCAACAATATGATATATTTATTTAGAAACGAAATCAATATATTACTTACATGGAATGATTTAGTAGTATGTGTGATATTAGTAACAATAGGTGCCCATCCCTTAGACTTTAAACATTTATAACAAGATTTAGGTTCTCCTAAACATTCTGAATGAAAACCATGCCCACAACTGAAAACTATTATATATTCCGTACATTGTGATAACAAATGTCTACATATTGAGCAGATTACTGATACGCTTGCACAAGCTCTTCCTGCATCCCTAAAAAACATAAAAATGTTAGTATTAAATAACTGTTACGTTAGTATTAAAAAATTACTTATATGGACCTATACATACCTAAGCGACTTTTTCAGTGCCTTGTGAAGCTCCAAACTGACCAAACGTGCAGTAGTTTCAACTAAAGTTTGTTCATATCGGGAATGTGTAAGTACTCCAGATAATAATTTTCTTATGTCACCTATTGTTCCACTTGTCGCCAATGGATGTTTCAATATTTGCTCTAATACAGTTGATAATGCTGTTGTTCCACTAAGAAATTCTAGTGCAATTCTTAATAATTTTCCGCTTAATTTTTCAACTGTAATTTCGTTAGATAATTAGAAAGTATTATTTACGATTTGCCATTATGTCAAAATATACCATACCTTCTTTGTTAGTACTATTTGAATGTGTTTGAAGTATAGTTTCCACAAGTGGCATCCAATCTAAATTTCCTGCAGATCGTCTGCATATTCCTGCTAGTTGTATTGCACTGTGAATTGATGCATTTTCTGATACTTTGTTCTGACAATACTAAAAGTAAATATTGTTAAAATAGAAAGTAATAATTAATATTATTACATTATTTTCATACAATGTACCAATTCTAAATTATTTTGAAATTCTTTCAAAAGAATATCAAACGCATCCTGATAATTTCCCAATTTTTCTAACATTACTGCTTCAGCATCTTTGTGATTCGCTTTCTGAACTATTTGCAATGCTTCATTTAGTCTACAACCATGAAATCCTTGAATATGCTCAACAACCTAAATTTTAAAAAATAACTAAAGTTAATAATATATTTCAATATCTATCTATAGTACAAAATTTTACTAACATGGTCTGGTTGTAATTTACACATTAATTCCAAATATTTTTCTAACATTTCAGTCGTAAGCTCTAATGTGATATCTTCTTCTTTGTATTGTACTATTTGATATAAAGCTTCTAGTAAAGTATATTGTAAGGTTGGAGTATTTTCTAGTATTTGTAAAATTTCAGAAACGTTGTTTTGCAAATGTGTTGCTATCAACATAGCAAATTGATTTGCATTAATTCCCACCAGAGCTACGGCATTTGCCATTATGACTAATTGCAACGAATTTGGAGAAAGATGTTTTAACCAGAGCCAAATATCATGATGTCTAGATGGATGCAGTATCATACATTTACAAACTGCAATCCAATTTTCTCTGGCGCTATACAGCAACTCCGCAACACGCATACTGTAACATTATATACTGCGATACAAGTTACTATGTATGATGCTATTAATATTAATAATGCTATATAATTTCTTGAAATGTAATATTGACAGGTACACTATAATATTTTTTTTATGAATATATTCTATCTAGCTAATAAAAATGTGGTACACAATCAAAATTAAATAATAGTATACATGTGTAAAGTTTTATATTTATATACATATACTTACAAATTGGCTCTTTCTGCTAAATTAAGTAAAGTATTATCCGATATATTACGCAATTTTTTTGAACGCAATAATCCCAGTATTGCACTTTCTTTATCAGTCTTAAGCTCGTTTGATGATCCCATACTTGAGTCAGTACATAATATTTCTATCATTTTATTTAACATACTAGGTTCTAAATTAACAGTATTTTCTGCAACTTCATTAGCTATAAATATAAGAACTAAATTTCTCTGTTCGTCAGTAATATAATCAGGATTCCTTGGACTTAAAGGTGTGCTAGGCATAACGATATTTAATAATATATCTATGAGTCTTTGCCGTTGTCTGAGACCCATCTCAGACGTAAATTCCGGCTCTTGGAAGGCAATTGCTATCACGTCGAGGAATCCTTTTGCGTCAAACTGTAGCAAAGTTCTTAGATACGGATATTGTCTTTCTGTATCATTAGCCAAACTCGAATGCTGTGAAAGCAATGCTCTTAATACATCTGTTTTTGCTCTTTGGGACATACCCTCGGGAAGTTCATCTCTGGGAAAACCACGACCGGCAAGACAGCAACTAGCATAGACCAAAAGTGCATTGCCAAGTTGTATACTATCTCGAGTTAACGAATCCTTTGAATTCGTTAACATATTTTGTAATATTGGTACTAATTGATGAATTGAAGCAGTAAAGTCACCTAATGCCGTCGTTTGAAGGTGTATTAAAGCTTCCCAGAGACCTCGTTGCCGACAAAGTGTTGTTACCTATAATATTTTTAGATACAAGTAAGTACTTTTAGATTAAATTTTCATAGATTACTTGTTTTTAATCAAATAAAAACATTAAAAAGATATAAATATGTTTACTTACTTGATGGATATCTAAACAATCAACATCTAATAACACTATAATTGCTTGAAGCGAATCTACTTTTTCTTCTTGATCGTAAAGGGTAACTAGCTGTTGAGCTATTAACGGTGGTAGTCGCGGTCGTAAGCTCCCATCCAATAAAGGATTTTCGAGGGCATGTAAATAACTCGCTTTTAATCCTTCGGACTCCGAAACTAAGTCCCATAATTTTCCAAATAATAAATCTGTATTTTCTAGTTGTATACAATAATCTACACAAGTTGTGACTATTTCAAATTCTGCATTTTCGTCTGCAAGACAGTGATTCAATTCTTCCATATATTGAATCAAAACTTGACATACTTTATCGCGAGCTATTTGTTTACGACGTTGTTTCGAACCACGTAGACCAACAACTGCTTTCCCTTTATCTTGATAAAAAGAAAGTCCTAAAGCTAATGCTTCTGGATATCTTCTCTGAAATGACAAAATATGTAATAAAGTAAAAAATTATATAATTCCAATATATGTACGAACCTGCATCGTTAAATGTCGCAATCGTTCAGTCCATGTCCGTATACAGACTACATGTAAACTTTTGGTACCCAATAGTAAAAGTTGAGTACCAAATGTTACAACAGTATTATAACATGCTCTTTCACCAGCCAATGCCATTGCCTGTAGTTTTATAAAACAAAACAATGTGATTATCAACCTAAATTTGATAGATTATTGATCTAAAATTGATAATTAAATAGTACAATGATTTGATTAATACCTTTGAAACATTTCCACCAGTGGACAGACCTTTGAAATGGCTAGATGCATATGAAATACCAACGCGACTCATATCTAAAGTTTCCAAGTTATCCTGTGCTCTTACATCTAATAAATGTAATCTTTCTTGTGTATCCAATACTGCTAATGATCTCGGATTTAACCATCGTAAGTTACTTATAGTATATGGAAGAGTCATTCTTCTTAAGGGAGATAATTTTACTCTTGAACCAGCTTCAGTACATACCTAATAAAAAAATTTTATCAATATATATTTATTAGCAATATAGTTGTTTAATAAATAGAATTATGTTATATAAACTGTATACTTGATAAAAATGAACCACATCATCTCTTGCAAGAGCCAGAACAGGATCAATTACACGAGAAGCATCTGCTGCTTGTATGACAACAAGCTGCCAAGATAGTTGTGGTGGTGCTATAGGTGCACCAGATAAAGGATGAGTTAACACAACACGCATTCGTGGTCTTATGCAAACTACTATTACCTACAAAATTCAAGTAATATAAGATTACATGTATACTACAAATATCAAAATCTTTTTTAGCAATAGATAAAAACCTTTGATAATGTTGCCATTGCCACTAAGGTATAATTTTTCAGGGCATGTGATGGCAGATGATTCAATAACAATGGTTCTAATGTACACACTTCACCTCTAGATCCACTAAATAAACACCTGCTATCACAGCCTCTTACACCCATAACCCTTGTAAAATTTAATTCAAAAACGGATCCACCACTATCACTACATAATGCTACCTTTGGTGAATCTGTGAACTATACAGAAATACATTGTTTTTTATTAATGAAAATTTCACACAATTATATGTCAAGTTATATGTCACAGTTATATGTGAAATGATATGAGATAATCTCACTTTAACATGTAACACAGCTGTATCAAGAGGATGTACATCAGTAAGTGTCCTTAATACTTTTCCATTAGAACTATCTATCATTAATATATGTCCTCTAGCAAATCCAGCTAATATCCTGCTTCCATCATGATTGAAACATAATGCAGATACAGATCCTTGGTGCCTTGCTTCCTGATCACACCATCTTAATGTCTGTGAAGAATCAAAACCTAATACCAGACCATGACTAGTTCCAACTACTAACATATTCCCTCCAGCAGCAACTGCACTTGCTAACCCAGCATTAACCTTCTCCTATACAGAAAAAGAAGAACAATTAAAGACAATATATTATAAACTCAACGTAATTACAGGCTTTTGGTAAAGAAAATATTTTCTCTCACACTAGCTGATATAATTTGTGACGATATCCCTTTTAATATAACATGTCTCAAAATAGCACCAGAGGACGTTGGTTGTGAAGCTTTGTTTGATTTATTTAAAGAGTTTAAGGATAAATGGCTCCCAACACTTGTTGTTTCACTACTCCCTAGCTTTTCACCTGATGTTAAACCAAAATCATCATCTGTTCCAGATAATGATGTACAATCAGGTTCTGTCAATATACTTTCTAAGGAGGGTAATTCTTCCACAGCTGGTATAGCATACTCTGTGTTATCCAACTAAAATTATAAAATATATATAACTCCAATAGATTTGGCAATAAAATATGATAATTTAGGTAATAATATAATTAAATTTAATAGAGTAAAGTGAGAACGTAAGTAAAGGTAAAACAATAAGAAGGAAGTATATAATAGATTTCAATATCAACAAAGTAAAATGAAATAAAATAATTGCAATTTCTACATGTTATACTAAGTTTATAAACATACTAAAACAGTAATAGAATAAGAGAGTTATGAGAACATAACCTGAAAATTAAAAATTTTATACTGTACTTAAACATTTCTACAGCGAATATAATTAATTACCTCTTCGATATCTAAATTAATAACCTCTGTTGCGAGGTATTCTTGAGACCCAGCATCCGACCCCAACCCATTTTCAGCCATTTTTTATCCCACCTGTCATTCCACAGCTGATACACGTAAATATAGCGGCCACTCATTAAGCTATAGGACATATACAATGATAGAATCTGCAGTATATATGTACATATGCATGTGCAATTTACGGTATTTTTTATATTCATATATTGATATTTTTTTTTTACATATATATACGTACATATACATTAATCGCTGACTTAATTAATTATCTTTATAGAAAATTTTATAATTTAGTTTTAAATTTATACACGAAGAAACATTAAAAGTCTTTTGATTTACAGAGTATTTAAATTTAAACATTTTAATTTTTAATCTTTAATCTTTTGAGAAAATATAAAAGAAGTAAACACATATTTAATTCGTAGGGCTTAATTTGATCAGTTTATAAAGCAGAATAACACTTCATATGTATTTTCGTTTATTTATTTACAAGAAAGTACGTAAATTTTTACGAATCTACGGATCATAAAATAGTGGAACCGGTTTCTTTTTTAAGAAAACATAAAATAGGAAACGAATCAAATATAACGTTTATTCATAAATCGTTTATTTTTATGTGTTCTGGAGTATAGTTTTTGGGTGTAACAACTTATCTTATTTGTATGATATAATAGTGAAGTAATAAAACCGCTATCACTATCACAGGTGTCATATTAAACTAAAGATAAGAATGTAGATTCACATGTTACATCTGGACTTAGTTATAAAACCGTATAATTATTAACTTACATTTTCTTAAACATGTAGCGCTTAATATTTTTTTATTTAACTACAATAACAATTATGGACATTTCGTTAATTATCTTTTATATTTTACTATATTATGTTCTAATAAAAATCTCGTTTAATAAAAATCTATTACGCAGCTTGGAAATTATTTCGTTTTTACGAGAATTTTATCTCATTAATTCATCAGTAGAACAATCTTGAAGTTCGTATAATGTCTTTTACAGAGTTAGTAATTATTTTATTATTATTCTCAAAATTAATCTGTAACTATCAAATATGTAATCGTATGAAATCCGATTATGGTGTCACCATGCGGCTATAGTATAATCTCTAACATTGATATCACTGGTATAACTCTAATCCGTGATATCTATGACATACGTAGTAGGTTTTTGATACATGACGTCTGGGCATCTGTATGTCATACCTGATCATAGTTGCACATTGTATCTGCATTGCGAATATATATATATATATATACATATGCGTGTGTATATACCAAGAAAAGGGTGAAAAATTACCATTATAGTGCACGAAATAAAAGTTCAGAAGTAATTAGAAGCATTGATCGAAAGTTGACACGTTAACAACGGAATAATATCACTTTGTGCGTTGTATTGGGTAATACCATTTTTTTTACCCATCTCCTATCAATAGAATTAACTAAAAGTTTTACGCGTGATTATAAAGTGCCCATCCGTGGGCCGAGAAAATTGTAAAAATTGCGTATATTTCGCGAGAAGATATGCCAGATAGTGGTGCTGTTTATCAACCTACAACAGTAGGTTACACATATGATAGCGGAGGTGACGGTGCTGTAGGTGGTAGCAGTTTAAGAAGTGGTTTCTGGAGAGTTATATCAAGACATAAACTCAGCTCTAGGAAATGGTTCGAATGGGTATTACTCTCGGTTGCTTTATCTTTTTTCATTGCTGGTTTAACGATGATGCTGGTCAGTTTTGTATCCGATGACACATCACAAGAAAATAAAATAGAGATCATAAGAAAGGTACTTATAACCTTCTTACACTATGATGTTTCGTATTTATGAGTATTTTAATCTCTGATAGATGATAGCAGCATGACATATATTTAAATGAAATCATGATCTGTCTTTGTATTCAAAATATGTAAATGCATGATGTATACATAGTACATAGCCTTACTTTAATTAACAAGTGTCTTGTTACTTTGGTATTTAAAAGCTGACAGTAATTTTTATTTTATTCCAAAAAATTTCTATTGGTTTACATTCTAGGAAAATAATTTTTTTGCATTGGTTTCCATTATTAAAGAATATTTTATAATAATAGTAATAATACATAAATATTCATTATAAAATTGACTTTTAATACTTCATATCTGCTCATTATTTTTATTATCTTCTTTATTATACATATATATTATAGATATATATTATACATACATATGTATATATTTGATATAGTAATATACAGGGTAAACCACAATTTCAAGCACCGACCAAGCTCAGATTTCACTGAAGATAGAGAAAAATTATAGAGAGAACTCACTTTTGTTTTAGAATGCAATGCAGTGGGAAAGTGCAATTGCACTTCTTTCTCAAATAGAAGTCTATAATTTTTTATTAACCAGTTAATATTCTTTTCATTAATATTTATTTTTTAATACTCTACAAGAAAATGTCAAGGTACTTTGGTCAAAATATGCTTAGTTTAATAGATATCTCAAATTTAATCTTGTGAAACTTTGATTATGAGAAACAAGGAAACATACAGGGCAGAATGCTTGCGTTTATGTTTTCCTTATCTTTCTTAAACTAAATTTTATGAAATTAAAATTAAAGTATCTTCTAAACTAAGGATATTTTCAAATATCTTAATACCTTTATAGAGAATTGAATGATTATAAAAAATTATAGAATTCCATTTAGAAAAAGAATGTAATTGCAGTTTTCTAGTGCAACGTTGCATATTGAAAGGAAACAAATACCTGTGAACATAGATTTTACACATTCAATATTTCTCTCCACGATTTTTCTCTATCTTCAACAAAATCAGAGCTACAGCCAGCCCCAGTTGAATGGTCAACTCTGTATAAGACTAAATAAGAAGGACACAAAATACTATCATTATTGCTTATGCATTTTCATGCAAAATATATTTATAAAAATGTATAAAATCGACTTTTTCATGCTTCTAGAGTAAATTATTTTATCAATTATTTATGTGTTTTTGTTGCCTAATGTATGAAACTAAATTCAAAAATAATTATACATAAAGGTAAACGAGAATCCAACTACATCTGCAACAAGCGTTGAAGAACATATTGAAGATGCTGCAAAAAGTTCCATAGCATTAGGTGCTAGCATGATGTTAGTAGGGCTTCTATTGGGTTTCGGTTGGGCCTGGCTGCATTTCTTCCGTCGTGGTAAATCTCCAAGAGGTGGAATGGTTGGAAGTAGTGGTCAGGTAGGCACAATTTGTTTGGTAGATTTATATTTTATGTTTGGTTTTATTTACCGGAAGCCATCCATGTGTGTTTTGGCTCGTACGTTTCTTTATCTTATATACGCGTTGCTATGAGGAAAGATGTTGGGCGGTTTGAATCCATCAACTGACTTGCTGGTGGGTTCCACTTCGCAGTACGGGCCGGTACTAACGGAGTTGCCGAGTCAACTGAAGCTGAAGCAGACAAGTTCGCATGATACTCCAGCAATACCACTTTCTGATCAGGAAGAAGAAACGCGTACCTTAATGCAGGATTCTACAATTCCTTCGGTTGTCTCCACTGGTCCTAATACCATTGCTAATCAGATTCCCGGTTGAGTACAAAGGTTAAATGCGTCGATGTGTAGTAAGAACACACGATGCGAACATTCTTTTAATTTTATGTGAACCAACCTTAATCACAATTTTTGTCATTTTTGTGAATTATGTGGTTTATTTACACAGGCGAATTATTCTTTCTTTATCTTTTCTAGTAGTAATTTTAATTGATGACGATACATATAAATTTATTTGAACAGTTTTGCCTGACTTTAAAATGTAAGAAATTTTATTTCTGTAAATTATCAGCACAAGTCATAGCGTAACATATCATTTACCATATTTTTCTTAAATTTTACCTTTTAGTTTGTATCTATGCATTCCTCCACTCCGTCCATTATCATTGGTAATATGTTAGATAAGCATTGAATCCAGATATTACATATAGTAAATTTTAGAAGAATTTATTTACAATGCAATATAAGCTATTTAAAAAAATATATTATTTTGATTATTATTTAAATACATAGCATGTTTAATAGTAATACTAATATCGGTTGTCTTGATATAATAGTAATTTATATTAGCACATTATTGGTCTGAATTGGCCAGTTATGAATGCATGTATAAACAAACGATATTTTGTATTATTCTGCCCAATTTAATATGATGGCAGCATTAAGTGTGACTGACAATATTTGTAACAAACTATTTGCTCACCTTATATGTATGTATATGGGAAAAAATGAGCTCTAACACAAGGTGGTATTAGGAAAATAAAGGTATGTGTATATATTAGGATAAAGTACATAAAGTATAATACAAAGTAATCCCATCTTTTCAAAATAAATTGGTATGGTTGTGATATGGAGCAGTGAAGGGAAATACACTGCACAATTTTTGTTATATTACTTTATCGTTTTTATACTTATGTTATTTATAGTTAATACTTCTAATTACATACAATTTAATTAGTATATATATATATATAATATAATATATATATTATATATATACTAATATACATATAAATACTTTTTACAATATAAGTATTTTAACACTTTGATGAAATTTTGGACTCTGTTTTACTGACTTTTCGTATACCTATTGAGACTGGGTAATATTATGTATATATAAGATAATCTGTGGTTAAGCCATTCTGACTATCAGCTACAAATTTTAAATGATTATTGAAATTTCTAAATAATAATCTTTATTTATATATATAATTTTACTTAAATTTGAAATTGCATTTACAAAACAAAAGAACAATTTCCATTGTATAAAATAATATCATTAAATTTTTGTCTATCACTCATTTTTTTATATATAAGTTTCATTTTTTCCTTTTTTTTTTTTAATTGATCTATTTTATTCGTTATAATGTAATATAATTCGTTAAAATAACACTTCACAAATATGAATATTTAAAACAAAAAAATTAAATAAGTATCTGTCTGGATTCAATGCTACCATAGAATGAATATGCATTAACAATAATATTATTTCAATTATTTATGTGAAATCCATACTATATTAGTTAATGATTTATTCATTCATTTATGTAAGTATTTTTATTAAATAAGAAAAATAAATAATTAAAAAATGACATATAGTCTTATTAAATCTTTATTATTCCACTTTTTCTTCGCGTGTACGGATTTTTGAAAATATAACAATAGACTTCAATTTACAATATATTATATTTATTTTATTATATAAATACAACATATTTGATTTAATATAATCATTTAATATATATATTTAATTAGTAGCTATTAGTAGTATCTGGTAGTATGTATTTATATACGCATTTGATGAGTATAAATAGATCATCAATTTTTATATTGCTACGCATGCGCAGAAATTTAAATTATTAGTTCAAATCACGGAAGAAGCGCGGAAGGTTATGTTATCTTTGAATTATATTGCTGTTTACCGACATGACATTCTTTTGTTTATCTCAAGTAGAGCTCTAACATATACTTCATCGCGTCGTAACCTTTATAAAATGAGTAAAAAGTTAAAGCTTGATGTCCTTACAAAGCCAAGGTCCTTACGATCTGAAAATAAAGGTGACAGTAAAAGTATATCTACAACATCGGGCTATTTTGATGATAAAGATGCTTCACCAAAAAAAATTGTGAAGAAGAAGCATACACCAGTTAAGATAAAACATGAAGAAATGAAAGATGCAGCTAACTCGAAAAATAGTGAAATTAAAATTGAAGATTTACAACAAAATGAAACCGTGAAAAAAGACCGTGCACCAGTGAAAATAAAGTATGAAGAAATGAAAGATGTAACCGACTCGAAAAATACCGAAATTAAAGTTCAAGATTTACAAAATAAAACCGTGAAAAAAAAGCGTACACCAGTAAAGATAGAATATGAAGAAATGAAAAATGCAACTGAGTCAAAACCCAATGAAGTTAAAGTTGAAGATTTACAAGATGAAACTGTGAAAAATGAGACCGTAGAAGATAAATGGATGCCATTAAATTGGGAAACTATTTTAGAAAATGTTAAGGAAATGCGAAAACATAAAACAGCACCTGTAGATGAGATGGGTTGTCACAAATGTATAGATCCAAATGCTACTGCCAAAGTTGCTAGGTATCAATCATTAATAGCATTGATGCTCAGTAGTCAAACTAAGGATCAAGTTACTCATGCTGCCATGCAAAGATTGATTACTTATGGTTGTACTCCAGAATTAATATCAGGTACTCCTGATGATACTCTTGGAAAACTTATATATCCAGTTGGATTTTGGAAGGTATAATTTATATCTTAGTAATTACTTGAACTTAATATTGTGGTTTGTTAATACTTAATTATTATGTAAGTAAGATATATTAAAATAGTATAAAATCATAAAAAAGATTTTATTAGATGTTAAAGAAGTAAAGAATTACTTAAATAGTATGTCAGACCAAAAGAAATTTTACTTTTCAGAGAAAAGTACAGTATATTAAGAAAACTTCAAAAATTTTAATTGAGAAATACAATGGTGATATTCCTAGGACTCTGAAAGAGTTATGTCAATTACCAGGTGTAGGACCAAAAATGGCACATATATGTATGCAAATAGCATGGGGTGAAGTTTCCGGTATTGGAGTGGACACACATGTACATCGTATTTGTAATAGATTAGGATGGGTAAAGAAATCAACTAAAATACCAGAAGATACTCGAATTGCAGTGGAAGAATGGCTTCCCAAAGATCTCTGGAGCGAGGTAAACTATTTACTTGTTGGATTTGGACAAGAAATTTGTTTACCACGATTTCCTAAATGTGATGAATGCCTAAATAAAGATATATGTCCATCTAGCACAAAAAGCAGTATGAAAAAAAAGACATAGTATTGTAAAAATGTTTATTATAAATTATATTTATTTACAATATCTAAAAAAGAACTTTGTGAGATGATTTAATGATTTAACTTTTTTTTTAATTTCCCACTACGTTTCTTAGCTTTTTCAACTCTTTTACGTTTCCTCATACTCTCTTTCTTATTCTTTTGACGTTCCATTTTCTGCTTTTGTTGGAATGCTTTACTCTTCTTCACTTGTTTCAATGCAGCTCTTTTTACTGCTTTCTTTAAATCTTTTCTATTGTCAATTTGCTTCTCTTTTACATTTTCTTTCAAACTTTTAGTTTGTTTCTTTTCATTTAAAGGCATCCCTACAATTTCTTCATCATTTTCAGAATCTTTATCACTCTCTTCTGTCTCATTACTTTCCACTTCATCAGTGCCTTTATTTTCACCAATTAATGCATTCTTCTCTGCTAGATCTGCAACATTTAATTCCAAAATACTGACAGTATGTCCTTCTGTTTCATATTCTTCTTGAGATAGTAGTTGTTGAATTTCAGGAACATCACGGCTTGATAATAGCTTTTTATAACGTTCTCGTGCCTGTAAAAGCAATACTTTATTATTGCATCACAATAAAATTCATATGAATACTTTCCTCATGTTTAATTCTTTTTCGTTCTTCTTTTAATTGTTGTTGCAATTCGTCTTTAGCTTTCTGTTGCCTTTGTAATTTCCTTTTACGAAACCCCTTCAGAAATTCTCTGCATTTGAAAGTATAAAATGTACATATAACTTATAATCTATATAATCCACAATTGATATTAATATAAGTACCGTCTCTTGTTCTCATCAAATACAAGAGTAATCTTGCGTTTCTTTGGCTGATTCCGCGTTCTATTCACATTGAGCAATTTCGGTTGCATTTTTATGTGTGGCGCCATGTGCACGTGTGAATATATATTAGTTCTAGGTTATATCGGTAAGAATTATATTTTACAGTTCTTTAGATTGTCTACATAACAAAAAGTAATGTAAAATAATAATTGAACTAATATAAAAACAAGACTATTTAAAATTTTGTTATTCAACATTTTATTAATTTAAGAAAATAATCAGATGAGCATTCGCAGATGACAGAATTTTGCAAAATACATTTCATAATTTACATAGGAGATACTACAAAATTAAAGACTAAATATGTATAAAATAGAAGTTTTTAAAGCTTACTGTATACGTCAATACTGTTCACTTAATACATAGAAATTTTGTTAGAGATATTGTTAAAATTTTGAAGACACATATATTACAAGTATAAGGTGTACTACAATATACTACTTAAGAAATTACTTCTAAAATAGTTATAATTCATGGACGATTATGTATACTTTATTTCAGGAATATTTTCTTAATAAAGATTAAAAAGGATCGTTTATTTTTAAGTAAAGAAAAATGTATTGCACAAAATGAAAGTTAGTATCTTTTATTTGAAGTTTTTTTACACTTATTAATAATTTTTAACATAATTATTCTATAAGATTACCGTTTCTTTTTATTTATTTAACACATTACTAAAATACAGTCTAGTAGTCTCGGTAGTCTGTTACAATACATATCAGTGTCTCTTTATAAAGCCACTTATGGTGGCAGCGATGGTTAGCTAACACAGTAAACTCCCTGGTCAGTAAACGCGGCGTTACTGGTATTTAGGTTATAATTTAATTATATTAACACATTTTGTATTATTGAAATAACGTTTATAGATAGTACATCCTAAAGCATCTAATTATCTTAAAATACTCAAAATATTATCATTTAACGTGTTTTGGTTGTATCTTCCACAATTGTGTTAATTACATACGAATAATACTCGAGCAAACATAGCATGGAAGTGACTTTATGAAACCATCCTATAAAATATCTAATTGCGCATGCGTAAGAAGTCCTTTACATGAAAAGAATCCCCCAATCTAGTAGAACGTAACAGCATCGGAGAGAACAGAGGTGGAAGAAAGCATTGGTTATTTACGGCGAGAATGTATCTGGTGTAAATGATTGGTTCCTTTCACGAGGAGATCCGTCGGTAGGCGGGTAGTCATAGGGCGGGGGCTCTATTGATTTAAATTTGGTTTGCCGGTGCGCGTGTCAATAGTCAACACAGTGCCGCGAAGAGCGCGCGCTCAAGCATCTACTCTTTACTGATCGTGTTCTGCGGACTAAAAGGTTAGGCCCTTCGCGGTGCGGTCAATAAAAGATATGTCGTCTAATACGAAAAACGATACGAACGAGGATGCGGAGAGTTTAAATGGACCCATCCGTTTCCAGAGTGTTGTGCCAAAAGAAAGGTCAGTTTTGTACCGGCAATTTCTGGTTCATATCAATTCGTAAAAACTTCGGTGCGGACACCAGGGACAATATCGCGATGAAGTATTGTACGAGAGCGTGGATACTGCTAAATTACTTGCAGCCACGCCTCGAACCCAGCACTAGCTGACTCATCGGCAGATGTTGCGAATCTAAAGCACCCCTAGTACTATTCGAGCGTGAAAGAGAAAAGAAATCGATCGATTTTTTTTTCCATCCTGTGACAATTGTGACCTCTTTTGTGAATATCACGACCTGTTTGTGTGACAAACAACGAAAACATCGGAATGATTAATTTCTATCATTTTTGTTATTATTTAGTATTTTTGATGATGAAAATTTCGATTCATTTACCGGGTAGGAACTTACTATATGAGAGGCTAATACTGTTTCTGTTCCTACCGATTGGTTGCTTGACCAGTCACGTGGTGTGAGAAACGCGCGCGCCAAAGATGTACGAATCTCTATTCGATTTCTCTTTTATCTTTTTCCAAGACAAAATTCCAAATGGTGACAGTATCTGTCAAATAACCGTATCTTCTTGAATTTTTAAAGGCAAAAAGTTCTCAAGTGGAATGGTTGGGGATACAAAGACTCGGAATTTCGTATGAACCAAAAATATATAATCGAATTCACTGGTGATAGGTAAGTTTTATCAATATTTCAATCTTCATCTTTTATTAATATTTTAGAAAATAATAATGGTTACTATAAATATTTATATATCTAAAAGATGATTAAACTTTATACATAAATTGTTTTACTTGTTTTGTGAATAGATAAATAAAAAAAATTATTTACATATATTTTAATGTTTCAATATGTTTATTTGTTACATATTATATATAATATTTTTAATAATATTTTTTATCAGTATAACAAATAAAATGTTAGTTGCCTGCATGTATGAAAGTAGATTATTTCGACTCTTTAAATTCGAAAAAAGTAATCACTTAATTTTTGTTTTAATTTTGTTTGTTTTTGTTTCCTACAATCTTTTATCAAAAGCTTTAACGATAATCTATAGACTAATAAGAATTCTATAATGTTCATATTATACGTAAAAAAATATCAATGATATATTAAAGGGAAATGGTGTTATCATTTTTTGAAGATACAGATAATGTTATAGAAACGAAACGTCTATTAATTTTCATATTAATTTACATCATTGTATAGATACTTATTATTATCTTTTTTAAACATAATTTAATTTTAATTTGTTTACAAGAAACACACGTATAATTATGCTGTTAGATAATTATATTATTCCATAATTGAATAAGTGAAAAGTTGATTATGTTTTGAGAGTAGAATGACAAATAATTTAAGTTTATCATATAAGCGGATTAAGATATATGAAATTCAGTAAAACTTGTTATTACGATACTAAATTTCTATATAGATCTAAATGAACCACTTTAATTTACTTAAGCACACATTTGGTTTTTTGTATTTAGTTTTTGCTTAATTAATATTCTAACAAATATCCGTTGCAAACAATTTCAAAAACGGGTCGAATTTATCACATAAAATCAATATACATCAACATTAATTTTATCGTACAATTGAGTTTTTTTATTTCCTATTGTATTCAACGGTTTTAACAGATTCGTATCATCAATTTAACATTTGATTGTTCGATTCGCTTAAATGCAAAACTATTATTTATTCGATATTCATTATGTTATTTATGTTAAAAGGAAGAAGCAAATAGTTAATCTGTGTAGTATTTATCTTTCTACGTTTAATCTATAATCTGTAATGTTTAATCTATAGTAAGAAATCGAGTATTTTGAGAAGATCAAACACTTTACTTTAACTTATAGAAAAGATCCACAACCTGAATATTTAAAAAATTATGAAATTTTTTATTAATTTTTTTACCATCCAAATTGACTCTAAGAGTGTAAAATAACCGCTGAAAATTCAGCTATTTTTCGATTTTGTGTTATAACTCGCAAATTATAAAAGATAGAAAAATAGTTTTCAAACAGAAGTTGTTTCTTTTGATGAGGACTATCGTCTAGTAAAAGATTTATCAGTTATTTATATAATTAGAATTTATAAACAAAAAATTAATAATTTTTCTAAAAATTTCTGTTTTAGCGTAAAATCTTAATCGATAGTTTAAATAATTACGAAACAGCATAAAAGACAAATACTTTTTTTTAAATACAAATACAAGCTTTGTTGTATTGCACAATTACAAAAGTAAGGTAACTTATATTATATACTTCAGTCTCTTGTTACACAATAAGTAAATATACCAGATGAAAATAAAATAAAAGAATAGAACTGTAGGTATAACATATCTTCGTAAGAACTTGCCATTAGTAACACGATTATCAAACTTCTTTTTTATTCTTTCTCGTAGCAAATAATATAGATGTTTAATAAGCAATTAAAGAAGTAAGTATATAAGTAAGTAAGTTATTTATTGCACTATTTGTACATTTTCATATTTTCGGATGTAATATATAATGACTAATAATACTCCAAGAGCCTGCAAAATATGTAGGAAGAAAACCATGATATTATTCACATAATCAAGCTGTCCTCGTTGTTTAGTTTCTCTTCCCTCCTCCTTTCCTGTCTCCTTACTCCCTCTTCTTATACATTTTCCTTTCGTATATTCTGCTGTATGCTCATGCTTTGACATTTAGTTTTCCCTTCAGCTTCTTCTCTACCTCCTCTGGTTTCCTCTCCACTTGCCTGTCCAGTTATTCTAACAATTCCTCATCCACTTTTACGTGTGTAAATAGACACTTAAAGAATAAATAAATAATTTCGAAAATGTAAATGTCATGTGAATTGTATTATGAATTATTCTTCATGATAATGAAATTCTGCAAAAGAATGTTTAAGACAATCTTGTTGTGGGAAAGCGAAATCTACTGGATTTTCAGCATTATTTGATTTCCTTTCTATCAATATAATATATTCACTTTTATACCACGAGTAAGCAAGTATGTACATACATCGTAATACTTTGATGATGAAAATAGAGATAAAATAAGAAACTGTAATTTAATGATATCAATCATCACAATTAAATAATACTACAAGATCGGAAAATATTCATATAAAGTTCTTCATTATGCGGAACTATATATATCAGTTACATTATTGCTGTATTCGATATTGTGAATATTTCAGTATGCTGATTGCAACATGATACTATTTTGTAATGTAGATTAACATTGTCCAGATCACGATGTCAACTTCCGAGATTCTGCATTTGGTAGATATACGTCCGTTAACTGTTCATTGAACAGTTTTTTTTCAAGACTGTTGTACACGTGAAACAAACTTACCATTTTGTTCTTTTAGGACAATATAAAGCGGTTAAATAAATTTCCCAGAAGTTGATATTATGGGGAGTATAGTATAACTGTGTGTTGTAGCTGATATAGACTTTATAACCGTTTTTGATCCTTGCCTAGATAGAGTACAGCCATAATGTAATTTTATCTAATCCGCTTTCATCAGCATTGATTACTGTACAGCACGTATTTTCCGATATTTCTAGTATGAGATTTTATATTATTAATAAAAGACGAAGCAATTTTATTTAACTGCGTGGTATCAGTGCCATATAATCAGGTAATAAATTTGTTTACTTTTTTTGACACTATTTTATATTATTAATTTTAAGTTTTCTTAAAATTGAAAATCCAGTTTGAAAAATTTTAGTTTTTAAATTTCTCGAACCTATTTCTTCAATAGCTTCTAGTGCCCATCTTCAAAAGCTCAAATCACGAATAACTTGTTATAAACATATTCGGAAATTTGTAACAATTTTTCCCGCCGTGTTCTCCGTCTGTTTACCGTCTCTTTCCATCTAATAATCTAAACAAGGTAATTATGCACAGATACAAAACGAATAGATACAATTATACAATTATATACTTACAAATACTATACAATTATATACTTATACAATTGTTAAAGAGATGAAACTTTTCAAAATTTATGCCTGGGAGTGTCTAGGGAAAGTCGCGTCCTCTTTCCACTTTTCCAAAATGCAACAACAATAATTTTGTATTCTAAAGTCACAATATCTTCTTGTTCTGGTATACACTCATCTTAGACCTCTATCGCTTCTGAAAGTTCTTTGCGTGCACCTCGTTATATATTATCCAGAAATTCTACAGAATGTGGTTTAAGCGGTTCCACAAATTAATACAATAAGCGTATCTTTTATTATATCTTGTAAGTCGATTTCTCTTCTCATTATAATATCTCATTATATTGTTATTATTCACAATTTTGAACGTAATCATAAGTAAACGAATTGTATTTGCAGGATTTATGTGAACCATTTTCATACGATCGTTACAGAGATATAGTTTATATATATTTACTTATTGTTGACATCTATAGTACTGTAATATGGCACACTACAAAGAAAGCAGCATTTTTTTTATTGCTAATCTGTCTTCACTAGACAAATGCTAACCTTGAACGCTGTACTGGAATGAAAGTAACAAAGAGTGGAATCATTTATTACTTATTACTTTACTTACTGTTTATTACTATTTTACTTGTAGTGCTCATTTAAGCATACGTTGTTAACGCCAGTAATTCTTGGAAATGGGACTTTGACATGAGCTTTGAGCATGCCGAATGAGATAAAGTGTTAAGCGAAACTTGACACCGATCCTTATCGATTATTTCGAGCAAATATCGATTGACGCTCGAGTTCTCGTTTGCACGTGCCCAATATCAGCATCTCTCTCATATCCATCCCTTCTCCTTCCTTTAGTTGAATTTGCAAATGTCAGTTCCTCAGATAAGCGTCCATATCTAGTCTTGACTGCGAACACTAAAATGGACATTGCACGTTAACTTATTATTTATTACTTTGTCATTAGATACGTTAGTCCGTATATTTTTCTTTGTTTCGCATAACTGAATTCATACCTGCGTTATATGATGCATCAGGTGCATAAATGTGCACCGAAAATTTTTTATTGCACGTCAGCATATCATAGTATGTGTACAATGAAATTGAGAAGTTCTTCGATTATCGAAGAACACAATTCAACAATGCAACAAAGATTGTATTTATACTAAAAAAAGTAACTAAATGTTTTTTATGTTTTTTCATAATTATTTAAATCATTGATTAAGATTTTACGCCAAAGAATGAGTTTTTTGAAAAATTATCAATTACTTTCTTTATAACTTTTTTGTAATTATATAAACAAATGATAAATCTTTGGTAATTATGTGTTTAGGAAGCTACCGGCATTTTGCATTTCGACATATTTTTTATATATTGTCGAGGCATGATTCTGAACAACTTTTTCTACACACTTAATCGCCTTTCGACCATAGTTTCCGAGATAATGTCAAAAAAGTTGTCGGTAGCTCATAATGAATTCTGCTTATAATTGTGCGGCCATGATAGCGTATGCATTAGCATTGGTTGTCGGTTGTCTCACTGTGACTACGGTATTAAATAACACCTAACTCACTTATATAAACTGTAAACATTGGCGAATACGTTGCCACGGGTATACAATTATATCCGACAAGTTTTTTGCAGATATTTCGAAAATAGCCTGAGCAGCAGTGGCGCATGCAAAAAAAAATGATTCAAAACTTTGATTTTTATAATATATTAAAAAATCACCGAAATCCAAGGTAATTGCAGCTTTCTAAATAATTACCAAATCTTTTACCAAACGATAGCCTTCGTTGGAAAAAATAAACAATTTTTATCTAAAAGCTGTTATAGTTTAACTCGTATAGTTTGCGAATTATAACATAAAATCGGAAAATAGTTGAATTTTCAGGAGTCGATTTTACCTCCTTAGAGCGAATTTGGGCAAGAGAAGAAAATTGCTCAATACATGGCTACATATGCTCTACATATCTCCGAATTTTCATAATTTTTCGAATTTCTGGGTTAGAAATGTTCCCTTGTTAATTGTAGTTAATTGCTAAACTACTACTACTAACTACTGCTATTACTATATGCTATATTGTCTAATTACTAATAATCAACGATGAACGATACAATAAGCTTCTGAACTTAAAAAATGCAACAAGCTTGTTTAAAATCGTAAAAGCAGGATGGTAAATAGTACAAAATAAGTTTATTGAAAAATTATTTGATACAATTCCACGAAGAGTTCTTATAACGAAGGTGCTATATTATGCGCTTTTTATTATTTATTTTTAACAGCTGCTTACTGTTTACCAATACGAATTACGATATATTCTGTTGTATATCGATTCTTATATCGCTTTTAAATTATTTCTTGACTTTATATCGGTTTCGAAATAATTCTAGAACTGATTGTCTCGTACCACTTTTATAATAATTTAAATCTAATATCACATTAAAATATTAAAAACATTCAGTTACGCTTTTCAGTCTTTTATTATTCACTTTTATTCTATAGCTGCTTACTAATAACAAATTATGATATACCTAAATTTTACACTTGAAAATTACAGTTTACAAAAAATCGTGTTTTACAAGTTTTGTGCAATATTTTAAGAGAAAATGTGGTTTCATCACCCAGAGTCTTAATCTTTTTAATATAATAATTTTTTTATTTATAGGCACTAATATTCTATTTTTAATCACTTGTTTCATTCGTGTCGTAAATATATTATGTAATATTTATATTTGCACGAATTAAAGCCGATCCATCTGAAATTGATTTATCCTTATTAATGAGGACAATTTCGTGGTCATAAAATTTCTGAATAAAGAATGATGCGGTTAACAATTTAAATATATCGCATTGTAAATATATGTATTATTGGACAATAAATGTTATTTTCGAAACTTGTATATTCCATGTAATCGTCGCAAGTTCGCGCAACTAAGAAACTGTTTCTTAGTTGGTCTTATTTACTTTGTTGGTCTTGAAGAACGCAGTTATACTTACCGTTTCCTATCCAGCAAATTGCTTCTAATAAGCGTAAACAAACGTATGTGGTACAAGCGAGCAAAAATATAAATATAAAAATACATATTCTCTTTGTATGTTTACTGATTTTTGTTTAAAATGTTTCACTAATTTTCATTTATTATTGAAAGTTAAGTGAATTTTAGTAGAAATTGATTATCATTGAACAACATATATATAAACATTTCATAATGAAATATTATAAAATATAACTGAAACCCTATTCTTTGTGATATTTCATTAAAAGAAAAAAGGAAACATTGTTTAAATGGGTTATGACCATCAGTAACGACGTTTAACTTCTGGGAAATATATGTAGTATCGTCGTACGTCTTATCCTCACACTCGGCTCACAACGTCTTATGTGCTTGAGGTGTAAATATTGCCCGTGATAGTTGTAACGTTTTTCTGCTGTTTTTCTTCCACGTTTGATGCGTAGAAAAAAAATCCGGTCGCCGGAATTCGAACCCGGGTCCCGAACGTTCGAAACCTAAGGCGCTAACACGCCGTCGCGTCCGACACGAGTGGTGGTATTTGCTATCGAGTGCCGCCTCATGCCTTCTTGTCCACGATACTACACATATGATTCAATTCGTATGCAATCGTCATGATAAGATACGCTGATTAAACAAATCTAAATGTAATTACTTATAGTATAATACAATACGAGACATTTCACTTTAATCTACTAACTTGCAAGTCATAACATTATATCATTATAATTATAACAGTTAAATAAAATTAATCATGATAAAACACATCCTTATAATAGTTAAGTGAAACCAAAATAAAATAGATATGTAGAAATATCTTATAATGTAATTTCTTAAAATTGAATGAATTATATAGGGTTTAATTTCATCCATCATCATACATCCTACATCATTTCGTGTTTTACATATACACAATTTAAATTCAAAACTTGAAAATGGAATTAATTTCTTTTAGGATTTCAATATGACTATTAAATCAAATTTTTAATTAATTTTGATTAATATAAATTTTATTGCTAATATTTAGTATTTAACAAATAACTATTTTATTATTAAATTTTATCAAATAATCTTATAAGTAATCCAAAATATATTTTTCTCCCAAAAATTAACTTGTCTATACTTCTTGTTGGCACATTTTTTAAGTATTGTTATTACTCTACAAATAAATATTGAATTAATTTAATATCAATATATTTTATTCTTTTTTGTAATGTTTTATTACTCATGCTAATAAATGAAATATTTTTGCAGATATCCGATTGGAAACCAGCAACTTCCGTATTTCACTCAATGGGTAAAAGACACGTTTGGTATAGATCCAACCCAAAGGAATGTATCTCAATCGATACCGACAAATCTACCAGAACCGATCATTTCTTCGAAAGTGTTGGAAGCGATTCAAGAATTAAATATCGAATATTCCTTGAAGGGTATCGATCGCTTGGTTAGAGCACATGGGCATACACTTCGGGAAATTTATCTCCTCAAACATGGATCGTTCGATCGAATACCGGACATAGTTCTCTGGCCAAGTGAGTAATTTCAAATTGTTATATTATATTTTTAGTGATCTAAAATATCCTATTAACGTGTTTAATTATCGTATCAGTGACACAATTCATTTACTTTCACCTGATAGTAATATGTATTAGTATACACTGTATGATGTAGTTCTTGATCTAAAAAACATGATCTATATAATAACTGCCTATTAGAAACTATCTATGTACTTACCATGTACATTTTGTGTATTACATTGCAGTTCATATCATATTCCTTGTGGCAATATATACAAACATCAACTCATTTTTATCTTTTCAGGTTCATTTGTTTTTCTCTTTTTATTTGTCAATTTCTTTTAGCTATTATTACGAAATGTAAAACCATTACTACTACGGTAATTCAATAAATTAATGTAGTTACTTTCAAAATCAATGAGCAGTAAGATCAAAACACTTGTAAACAAAATAAATTTCATAATTTGCACAGCATGTCAATACAATGAAAAATAATTATCAACTGCTTGTTAGAAGTAAATATAGATATACATACGTGCACATTTATCTTAGTTCATATTCTTTTTAAATTCAAATGTTTCATTAAGTAGTTCATTTAAATGGAAATTTAATACATATTTACATTCGTTTGCTATTTGAGGTGAGATTTATTGTTTAAAGTTTCTTTCATTTATTTAAAGCATTTATTTAATAAACTAAAAGTTAGCTTCAACTAAACGTAATTACCTATGTATAGTGTATGAAGTGAGTTGAATATCGAGTAGATAGACTACAAACTTCTCAACCTTGACTTAGTTATATGTAGATGTGTAGTCTATAATTTCCTGAATACGTTTCTATGTTATACCATGAATTGCGCGAATAAGTGATATTAAACGAATACCTTATATACGTATAAATGTGAAACGACACAATGAATATTTGCTTCATCTTTTCATTTCGAATATCTTTTCAATTGTTATATACGTCAAAATTACTCTTTTACAAGATAGTGTAAGGAATTAGGAATTAGTATAGGAGACATAGTCAACGAAGAAGGAAAAGATAGGGTTGTAGACTGGGCGACGAAATCGGAAAAGAAGAAAAAGGGGAGTGCGAAGCGAAAAAGAGTATTTAGTTAAGTAGGTAAATTAGGCAATTAGATAAAGATTTATGCAATATATAAAAGATAATAGATAGAGATAGATAGATGATAGACAGTAGATATATGATATATAAATTGTAATAGAAAATTAAGGATTGAATGAATGAATGGATGTGTGTGTAAATTGTAGCTGAATCAATGAAAATGCAAGGCAAAATAGGGAAAATAATTGTGTACCGAGTTCCTTTCTCGGCCGGAAGGCTAAAAATAAACTATACTACTATAAAAATCGTAAAATTTTTGTGCTATCATTTTTATTTACTCTTCATTTCCATTTCCTTTGCTACTTAAAAAATAACCTATCGTTTAATGTCACTTTAATGTTTTCTACATATATCAGTGTTCGTATTATATTATGTCCTATGTATTATGTCCTGAAATGGATTGATATTTAACCTTTTGAATGCTTTGAGTGAGAACAGTACTTGCCTACAAGTGAATATATTCCCAGAGTATGACTAATTTAGCTCCTCTATACGGCACAGCGGATAGACATACCTACATATACATATTTATTCATGACCCATTACGTAATAATCATATCATCATGCACTTATTAGTGTTATTGAACAGATTCGGAGAACAAAACATAAATGTTTTATTATTGCTTATTTTTTTAAATTCATAAATGTTTTATTATTGCTTATTTCTTAAATTCATAAATGTTTTATTCTCGTCTATTCCTTTAAATTCATAAACCTGTTTTATTATTGTTTATTTGCCTAATTTTGTTTTATTGCCTATTATTGAGTAGAGCCGAACAAGGTTAAAAATCAAAATTTAAGTTTTCTCAAATTTTTCTTAGATTGCAAAATATGTCAAAAAGTTGACATAATTATTGGGCAAATCCTAACAAATCAGAAGCTAAAATGCTTTGTCTTATAACAATGACATCTATGTCTATGCATTTCCAGAGTGCCACAAGGACGTCGTAAAAATAATTAAATTGTGTGCTCGATATGGATCAGTCTGTATTCCATTCGGCGGTGGAACGAGCGTAAGCGGTGCTGCCTCGTGTCCGACGAACGAACGGCGAACGATAATATTGTTGGACACTTCGCAAATGAATAGAATACTGTGGATAGACAGGGAGAACCTACTTGCTTGTTGCGAGGCTGGTATTATCGGCCAAGACCTCGAAAAGCAACTCCGACTGCAAGGTCTGACTTCTGGTCACGAACCCGATTCTTACGAATTTTCTAGGTACACCATATTATATTGAAACAGAAAGTCCGTTTTATTCGTTCGCAACAAATATTTGTTTAGGATATTAACTGTTTGAATACAAACACGTGTAATTTTACGACGTTTTACGCAATATTAGTATATCTATAATAAGAATCGTCATAGCTAGCAAGTTATAAAGTTCTTTTTTTTAAATCGTCTATCGCCTATTTGTGAAAGAAGGTATATGGAAGAAAATGGACATAGAAACGTTTCAATTAGCGTACTTTTCATAGAATGCCTTATTGCGAACTGCTACGCTGAATTTGACTTTCTTTTTCTTCTTCTTCCTGTTTTGTTTAATTGTAAATGTAATTTTTTTTATTTAAGATATAGATTAAAGTTTATAATACAGTAAACTATAAAATGCAAATCTTCCTAAGTAATATTAAATGGCAATTATCTTTTATATTCAATTGGACTATTCTCAACTTCTTTGAATTAAAATTAATTCTCACTGGAGTGATTTATTGAATACTAATTACGTTACGTTTAATCGTGCATATCAGAGAATTGTTGGAGAAGATCATGATCATACTAAATGTCGTGAAAATTGCAGGTGCTTGTATTTTAGTATAATTAAAAGTGTACTTATATTCTTTGCATGAGTAAAGCTACACAATATTTTAGTTTCATTTAAAGAATTAAAAGTTACTTCATAAAATAAAAAGCACAAAGAGCCTATCACTTACGTTTCATCTCACATTTCTATGAACAATCTTTCGTGCAAACATCGTATGCACAGGTATACGATAAGAAAAGTATGTCAAATAGTTATTTACATCAAGTACAAGACTACTAGCCGCATGATCGATTTTATTTCTTGAAAGAACAGTTTAGGTGGATGGGTTGCAACGAGGGCGAGTGGCATGAAAAAAAATCGATATGGGAACATCGAAGACCTAGTTGTACGAGTGAGAATGGTTACCGGTAGAACGGATGATCCAGAAATAACACTCGAAAGAGGTATATTGGTACCAAGAGCTTCTTGTGGTCCTGACTTTGACCATATGATCCTTGGTAGCGAAGGAACATTGGGCGTCGTTACAGAAGTGGTGATCAAAGTTAGACCATTGCCAAAAGTAGTCAAATACGGTAGCATAGTTTTCCCAAATTTTCAAGCCGGTGTATTAGCGTTGCGTGAGGTAAAATTTTATTAATTTAATAGCGATATATATAAATTTAAATACTATTACTTACTAGAGAATATCTGTTATATATTGCAGTTTTATTATTATTCCTTTTTGGATAGTTCAAATTAAAAAAGGAATGATACAACTGCAGCTTTATTTAAATTTTCTTGTTCTTGAATTCCTTTTTAATGCTTGACAAACTTTCTTGGTTATTAAGATATTTGATTAAAATTAACATTGAATATATTGCAGTTGTTTCTTATAAAAAAAACTGTACCATTTTTATGAGCAGGTAGCTAAGGAACGATGTCAGCCGACTAGTATACGATTGATGGACAATGAACAGTTCCAGTTCGGTCAGATGTTGCGACCAGAATCTAGTTGGAGTGGTTTAATTTTGCAAGGATTAAAACAAGCTTACATTACTAGGATAAAACGTTTCAAATGGGATCAAATATGTGTCGCTACCTTATTGTTCGAAGGTAGCTCAACTGCCGAGGTGGCAGCACAGGAACAAAAGATTTACAACATCGCGAAGCAACACAATGGTATTCCAGCAGGAGAAACGAATGGTGAACGAGGTTACCTTTTAACATTCGTTATAGCTTATATCCGAGATCTGGGTCTCGAGTACTACGTTTTAGCTGAATCATTTGAGACGTCCGTCTCCTGGAATCGTGCGTTACCGTTGTGTAGGAATGTGAAATCTCGTGTGATCAGAGAGTGTTACTCACGTGGTGTCGAACAATACTTTATCTCTTGTCGTGTTACACAGACTTACGACGCCGGTTGTTGTGTGTACTTTTACATGGCATTTAATTACAAGAATCTTCCGAACCCGATAGAAACATATGAGACTATCGAGCACATTGCACGCGAAGAAATTCTTGCAAACGGTGGTTCTCTGTCTCATCATCACGGTATAGGAAAATTACGTTCTTGTTTTTACGCGGATGCAGTAGGAAAAGTGGGAGTGTCCCTTTATAGAGCAGCCAAAGCACACTTGGATCCCCATAATATATTTGCGGCCGGGAACTTGGATCCGAAATGTGTATCGAAACTATGAGGTGAACATGAAATTGTGATAATTGTAACTTATCACATTGGAAATCATTTTAAACAGAAAGAAGAAGAGAAAAAGACAATTAGCATTGCCATTTTTATCAATTGATATGTTGTGGTGGTATACAGAAACGATGATAAAGGAAGAACTAGTATAATATAAATAAACACATCACAATGTTGTTTGGTACAAATACGGAATTGTAATTGTATCAACATTTTTATAAGTTATTATAAATAAACAAGACTCACTTATTCATAGTACTTAATCAATATAATCCGTAACTTATTTATCTAAGTTTTTTCTTCTTTATCTTTTCTTTTTTATAAGTAATTCGTATATTCCATTATAGATCCATTGATTATTTGTCATTCTCAGTCCATAAAATTAAGATTACTGTTTTTCTATCAGGTCCGATTCATGTATGTTTCACAAAGTGATCATCTTAAACACATGTAACTGTTAAATAAATGTACTCGGTGATACTGATGTGTAAAACCATAAGCTCACTTTAAAGTAGATAGAAATGACTGCATGTCATATTCATCGTCATACTGTTGTTGTTCCCATAGTTCAGGGAGAATTTCTAAAACGGAACGACTAATGCCTGGAACCTCGCTAATTTTAGACGTGGCATCATCCTGTATTTCTGATTTTTTCTCTTTGCCACTATCCAATGAAAACAAGTCAAGTAGCTATAAAAAATTGTTACAAATAAAATCTATTATAAATTGAAATTTCTTTCATAATTAATTATAGCATATTTCAAGAATTGTTTTGTATTATATGCGTGTGTATTTACATCTATTTAAAGCTTTATTGTAGAATTAAAATGAGGAATATGAAGTAACATAAAAAAAGTTAAAACACGAAAAAGATAAAAGTATCAGGGTTATATGTAATATATTTTTATAAAAAAATAAATTTATTTATTAGTTTATTACAAAACTTTTATTGTTGAAATAGCTATAACTATGCAAGTTAATAAATTTAGATTTATATATTTTACCTGATCAGTTGCCATTGTTTCCAGAGATGCATTTTCCGTTGAAATTACGGTATTTGCTGTGAGAAGTTTGAATTTCTGCAATCCCATGATCTTTTCCTCTACCGTCGATCTTGTGATTAACCTGTATACGTTCACTACTTTCTTTTGACCAATACGATGTGCTCGATCCATCGCTTGAAGATCTTTCATAGGATTCCAGTCATGTTCCACGAATATAACAGTGTCAGCACCAGTTAGATTCAATCCAAGGCCACCGACTTGAGTCGTTAACAGAAGCACGTCTATCGACGGGTCTGCGTTAAAACGTGTTACTATGGAATGCCTTTGCGTGGTTTGTACACTTCCGTCGAGACGAAGATATGTAACAGTAGGTAAATGGGCACAAAGAAGATCTTTTTCCACGATATCTAGCATTGCTTTCAATTGACAAAAAATTAAAGCTCGATGTTGGCTCACTAACTGTTGCTCCTGCGGTGGTTGATTATCTGATGTATCAGTAGTTACAGAATTGCGGTTTTGTTGTCGTTGTGGCTGTCCTATGCCACAATCTAATAATAATTGTTTTAATGCAGGTAACTTGGCTGCATATTCTATCTCAGATAATGTGCTCTTTCGTTGCTTCAATGTATTACACACCTAGAAATAAAATAATTGTCAATTTAAAGTTACAAGTAAAATATCTTAATGGATGTCATGTTGATACTAACAGTTGCGTATAACGGATGTCGTTGATTTAATACTAATTTGGGATGATTACAAACATTACGAAGATATCGTAATGCTTCAAAGACACTACAACCATTATTTCCAGTTGAAGTGCACGACGCAGCGGATAATAAAGTGGCAGAACGTCGAGTATGGAAATCTTCGTATAGCGTACGTTGTAATGATGATAAGTCGCAATAATAGTCTTGTGTAATTTTTGGTGGTAAATCTTTGAGGACATCTTCTTTATTTCGTCTAAGTAAGAATGGCAAAACCTGCACAATGCAAAATTACAAAAAGTTGTAGATAATTTAACAAATATATTCAATTATTAGTAAGATTAAAAAATAAGATACAATGCACATGAAAAAGAAAATTACTTGTCTATGAAGTGCTTCCATTGCTAAAGCTCCCGCCTCTTGTTCTTTTGGGCCAGCTTTTGGTTCCCTACAGGCTAGTATAGGACGTGAGTACTTTGCCGCAAATTGTTTCTCAGTACCCAGGAAACCTGGCATTAAAAAGTCAAACAAGGACCATAATTCAAGTACATCGTTTTGTATTGGTGTTCCCGAAAGTATAAGTCTGTGATTCGCATGCAATCGTTTAGTTGCCTTAGCACTTTTCGTCTTTCCATTTTTAATAATGTGACCTTCGTCGAGCACACAGTAGTTCCATTGACAAGTTTCGAAATAATCGATATCCTTACGGATTATTTCATAACTTGCAACGATGAGTTTGTGATAAGTAACCATTGGACGTAATTTTTCACGCTCAGGTGGGGTGCCAACATATTGTAACACTGAGAGATCTTTGGTTTTGAAGAACTTTTCTGCCTCATACACCCAATGACCAGTTAGAGTTGGTGGACACACCACCAAGCTTGGTGGAGCACAAGGATTACGATGATGATCTAAAGCTAGTATACAAAGAGTTTGTAAAGTTTTTCCAAGGCCCATGTCATCGCATAAAACACCATGAAGTCGATAACGATTCAAGAAATTTAACCAATTTAAGCCTTGTTGTTGATAAGAACGTAACTCTGCAGATACTGGAATCGGTAATACGGTATCTGGGATACTGCGTGGATTCAAAAGTTGTTCTAAGAACCGCCACTCTTGTGTTTTCTTTTCTCTAAAATATTTCAAAGATTTATGATGTATATGTTAAATTAACATTTGTTAGTAAAATTTAGACTTACATTAAATCTGGTGGATCCGTAATCGCACCAGGATCAAGGGGCAAAAGTTGCACGAGTGTTGCGAACGTAGCACTACAAGCTAATCTTACAGCCTGATTTTGATCACTCATACGACCAAGCAATGGAACCATAAAGAGCACAGCATATGGAACGATATTAACACCTAAACTTTCGACAAGACACGCTAACGCTTCGGCTGCGCCTTGTTTTACTGAATCTACTTCGCTTGGTGCTGTTACAGTTCCTGAGTATATTTTCTCTCCACCAGTTGATTCTAGAAGTGGTATTACGTGATTTGTAATCTGCATTATTATCTGGAATACAATTTTTTGAGATTAAGATTTAATCGTCCAACTGAAATCGAATATTATATTAATTTAAAGCATTACCTTCTCTGTATCTAATGTAGCTAATACAGCTATACATCTGGATGCCATGTGTCTGACAGCTTTGTAAGGATGAGCCAATAATTCACATAAGAATGAAAGGCATTCTAGGACAGGAGGCAGCAAGGCTTTATGAAGACTGGGAGCCATAACTTCTAAAACTTGTAAACCAAAAATTAACTGATTTACTTCTTCTTGAATATTTTCACGATTAGTGATTTTGTCTTTTTCTCGTAATACGTTTGGTAATATTAGTTCCCAAAGATGCGGCAAACGTGTAGGTAATTGTGCACCAAATCGAGTAGCTACAAAAAACAATGAATATTCTAAATTTATATAACGCGTTTATATCGTATTAGAATGTTGTATTGCAAACCTATAGCGGTAAGTGCTAAAGTAGCTCCGCGACGACGTGTTCTATCAGCTTTAGCTTCAGGTTCTTCATAAGCAAGTAGTTCTTCTAAAGGAATTTCAGTTGTTGGTGGCCGGCCAGGCCCTCTGCCTCCACTAAGTCCGCTGTTGGTTCCCCGATTATAAGCTATTCTTTCAGCATGTTTCTGTCTATTGCTTAAAGTAAGAATTCCGTCAAATAGATCTGCATTTGTACTACAATTTACACGAGGTGTAAATTCAGTATCCGAGCATAGGAATGTACATAAATTGGTCGATATCTATGATATAAAGTTAAATTAAATTATTCAAAGAGAATACAATATCCGTTTATGTTAACGATATTATTTTCCATGCAAACCTTTGCATTAGGAGTAGGTTTTCTATCTACACAGAGATCAACTAAATACGACAAATGCTTTGCAGCCAGTTTTTGTAGTTCTTCATTTTCTTCACGTTTAATAGCTTCCATTAATGGTTTTATCAATGGGTTAAGAGGTTGTGGGGATGGAGGAAGACAATGTAACATTGTTGCAGCACCAGCGAGTGCTGCCGTTGACATAACATTATATGAAAGTTGCTGTGCTGCTATATCGGCAGCACCTAGTTTCACTGCACTCCGCCTTTCTTCTAAACTTTCAATCAACTTTGGCTTTAATTTAATCGGATTAGAGCTGTTGCTAAAACTTCCACTAGGTCCTCCATAGTTTGTCGTATTACCCATGGCACAAAGTTTTGAAATTGGTTTCCCAGCAAGGATTGCAATTTGGTCGAGCGTCATCACTCCCGATGGTTCTACCTTGATAAGAACAGGCAGGTTATAATGTTTGAGAGTGGCAACGTAACCGCGACTGTCGTGTAACAGACGAGTAAAAGATGTGGCGATCTCATCGTAGTATACGTACTCGTTCAAACACTCCAATAGTCTCTTCCTTTTGAGAACAAATATATTATTATTGTATTGTATTAAATATAAGTAAGATAGGAAGATTTCATTTGATACCTTAAAATATCTGGTATTGTAGGTGGTTTCATGTTATTTACAGTCGCCCAATGAGACATTGTCAAACCTACAATGGTGCGTTGTAATGCTGAACGCGAATTCAGATGTGCTAGTAATACTTTAGCATAACAAAGTGAAGGACTAAGTATATCTGGTGTGTAAGTAACACCTGGTGCTGGTTGTACTACGTAATGCGATAACAACCCCAACATTCGTGCAGCTCTACAACGAGCATGAATTAAGTTTGATTTCCTTATGTTTGGAGCTACAGTTTCGATTCCACCAATATAAACTTTTAATTCGGATATGGATTTTACATTTCCACTAACAGTATTATTTCCTCCGTTATTACTAGCATCTGATTGTCCGTCGCAAGTACCAGAAACTTGATTATTCTTAGCTCCTTTATTAGGAGTGGTTATCATGAGTAAGTTCGGATTAAATGGCACGTGTTCCGGTTGCATTGCAAGGCAAAGCCATGTGCTGACAAGAGGACACGCTGCATGCAATAAAAGTTCGAGATCGCTTTGTACGACTAGATTTTCCCAAACACGTTCAGCTACATCTTGTATGGCAATTACGTGCTCTATTAACGCTCGTTGAAAAACATGACGGAGGGCCTCTTGCAATACAAGACCACCTCCTTCGCCCCATCGTTCCTTTTTATTCTCATTATGAGCACCATCATCTTCAGTTAATGTTTGTAATGTTTGTAAGGTGGCTTTACGTACACTGGAACTAGAATGACTAAGAAATGGCCATAATCGTGGTAAGACCTAAAACAACGTCATATTAATATTAAGGTTAAATAACAAAAAGTAACGCTTCTATTAATATAGATCTTACCTGCGATAATGGCTGAGGAGTAATATAAGAGCGCGCCCAAGGTAATGAAAGTATAGCAGCAAGTAATTTCATAAAACTATTACATGCTGCTGCTAGATCATCTTGTTCACGTAAAAGTTCCCAAAGACGAATTACAATTGCTTCTAGTTCTGATGATTTTAACAAACGTGGTAGAGCAGATGCTACTGGTATAAGCGCACTTGCTGCTGCAGCACCTACATCATCGACTGGATCGGAAAGACCTTGCATAGTAGCTGGAAATACTCTCGGTAGCATGTCGTCTAACAGATCATCTCGTATAGCAAGCAAATATTTGAGTGCAAGTAGCGCACCATGTCTTGCTTCCCATTCATCATTCTCCAACAGTTTTAGCATGACTGAAAGTATTCCTGTAATTCCCCTATTTTTATTTTCATCATCTTTTTGATTTGGCACTAGTAATAAAAGAGAACCTAGTGCTTGAGCACATGTTTCTCGTACGGGCGCAACGACTTGATCAGAAACAAAATCTCCAAATCTATCTAATCCTAAAACACATAGTAGTCGTAGGGCGGCATCAATAAGCCACTGATAATGACTTTCTGCCATTTTCTCTGCAGTTTGATTCTTCGATTTACCTGCACCTATAATAAATTTCAATTAATATTGTATTTTATTACTTTTTAAATGCAACTTACAATCATTTTTCATACCTTTCCCATGAAGTTTTACGAGTTCACGTAAAGCAGTCGCTGCTCCGTGCCTTACTTCCCATTTTTGACTAAATAGATCTTGACAGAGACTTTCTGCAAATGATTCTAGAGGCCAATTTATTACAGAATCTGGCCAACAGCCAGTGCTGTCTGGTACTCCATTGACTGATTCAGTCTGTGAATTATTATTAACGCCAGTCTCTAACGAAATCAGTTCCTCTAATTTTATTCTTTTATTTAGTGGTTCCCCTTCATTATTGATGGGAGATTGAGCATTTGAATTGTGATAATCTTCGTTGTTACGATGGTCATCAGGTTCTCGTGAACGTTGTTTTGAAACCGACTGTCGTGCCTATCAAATAAATAATACTATATAAGAATATCTTATTACATTAAGCATATTAGTAATCAATTATGTATTACCTTACGTCTAGCTCTATTCATTTCGCGTCTACTAAGACCACTAGGTTGTTTTAGCGTTTCACTCGCAGATACATTAGTTTGTATATTTGACGTAGGTGGTAATACTTCTGGTGTAAGATCTTCGTTGGTAAACAATTCTGATGTATCAACTCCCATTAATTGTGGATGAAGGCCCAATTTAGCAGCAATTTTTTCCTTTTGATTAGGAAGTAGCATTTGCTCCCCATCAGTAGCTGTTAAATCATATTCATTGCCTTCTGATCCAGTAAGATATGAACTACGTGCTAAAATCTTTTCCATATCAAAGTTTTCCAAATTTAATTTATTGTTTGGTTTTTTTGCTTCTTCATCTTCTATGAATAAAAAATTTAATGTTAATAACAAAATTTAGTATATAAAAAATTAAAATTAGCTACCTGTACATGTTTCTTTCTTAATGGGTTGTGGATCCCAAGTAGGAACTTGAGCAAGTATAGCTTGTACAGCTTGTGCAGCACAAACTCTGGTATCCCATTGTGAAGACTTTAAAAGGATAGAAACTCTTGCCAATAAATGATGTAAATCATGAGGATGTAATCTCTGTGCTTCTCCTAATTGTTGTGCTGCAGCTCTTTTAGTTACTGCATTTGTCCCTGTTTCCAATAGTATGAATAGCCTGTCTAGCCTAATAGAACCCATACATTATGATGTATGCAATCATGTTATTAAATCAACTATAGATAGATACAATCATCTATTAATATATGTATTCACGTGCATTTATTATTTTCAATTTTCCTTTATTATTATATAAAGTAGCAATATGATAAATATACACGTTATAAAATTTTGTTGAGATAATAGATATAAAATTTGAAAATATTAATTACATGAAGATTTACTATTTATTAAATATAGTTATTATAAATTATATTTTTATGTATAAAATATATGTAAAGTTTAATAATAATATATTACTAATGGTACATTAATGTTTGTTATTATATCATAGTATCATAAACTAGTCCATTTTTGCATAATTGTAAGTAGATTAGTATAAATATTAATATTATTCCATACATCTCATTTTAACAACACAATTATAATTGACAGTGCTTTACCTTGATGTCATGTTTACAAACTATGTTGATCAATAAACAGCTGTGAATGCCTAAAATCAAAATAAGAGTGTACACATGTATATACAGTATCACAAACACTTGAAGAATGAACTATCATTAAAAAATGATTATATATTTGGAATAATATTTACAGTAAATAAATGAAAACATTTAATAAACATACATATCAGAAACATAGACAAAATGATCATGAAATGTATATTTATTATTGGATATTACAACAGTTCAACAGGAAATATACTGAATGCTCCAACTATACAAAATAAAATGGAGTACAGGGAATAATAAAACAAACATTTGATCATTTATTTGATAAAGTAAAAGAAAATGATTCAAATAGGGAAAATCGATTGTCAACTTGAAGAACGAAAGTTTGTGCAGTTAGATTGATGAAGTGAAGATGGATAGATGACATCTGCGAGTATGCGTTTTTTAATCGGTATAGAAGTTCAGGGATTTAAATAATGCAAAATTTGAGGAAAATTGTACAAGTTTTAATTAAGGAAATGAAACGGAACATAATATTTTTCAAGATATCGTAAAGAAACACAATATGGACATATAAATAAATAGCGATGAACGAACGCTTAAACATACCTGATTTCAAAATATAATTTATTTTACTGCTACGCTTCAGCTAATCCGCATAGCCGTTTTCCACTGTATTGATTCCCCGAAAATCACATTACGCTCTATATTTCGAAAAAGATGATAGATAGACAGACTACTTGTCAAATTATTCGGAGAGAAACGCATGTTCAAGCATCAAATTTATACTGACAGCCATATTGCAAGGGAACCTGAGTTTTGTCCCCCAATTTTGCTCTCATTGGTTGATTATACGGATCTTATAAATCGATGGACCAATCAACGTTTCCCTCGTGCAATGATCATGTTAAATTGCACACGTTTTATGCGTAGGATGAAATTATGCCGCGTACACATAATTTACTAGATGCATTAATTCTTCCTAATTCTTTCAAAATTATTTCATAATTCACACTTTAAGAATTAATTGTTTGTTGCTACTCATTTAATTATGTTTTTAATTAGTATGCAATCAAATCATTTGCATAATTCAATTTTTTGAAAATTTACTTTATATTCTTTTACGCATCGCAAAATTCTATATTTAGAACACATATATATTTTATTTATGAATATGATATTTTATTAACACATTATGATTCATTCAATGTTATATTCTTAAATATACAGGGTGTTTAAAATTTTCATGACGAAAGTTTGTTAGTATACATAATCTATAGATCTAAATAAGGAGAAAATATTATATAAACATTGGCGCTTAAGATCTTACAAAAAAATTGTAACAAAAAAATGAAATATGAAGGAAACAGCAAACAGTTTGTGGTTATTGCGATATAATGTAGGAAGAAATCAGCAATATTTATTTTGCATATTTCATTTTTTTTCTTTTGTATATCGTTTTCTTGTCATAACTTTTTTTATAAGATCTCAAAAGATTTATGTTTATATAACATTTTTTTCTTATTTAGTTTTATAGAATATGTATACTGACAAAGTTTTGCCATTAAAATCTGGATCACCCTGTATAATATGCAATTTTTCAAGCAAAGTATGTATGTTAGCACGAAATGCATTTGAGTATGAATCTGTTTATTTTGAAATACAACTAAAAAATCCTTTAATTAAACGCATGTAAAAAGCTTCTATTATGTACCAACTATATATACACCAAATATTATATACTAAATTATTGAAATTCATACCATGATTAAATTTTTTAGTGTTGTATACAACCGCAAAATATTGTTTCATATTTCGCGCCATTAAGATGACCTCGTGACTTTATTTGAATCTTTCCGAATTTTGACACGCTGTAATTTTAAATGTGACGTTTTATTAGTATCGAGTATAATTTGGACTGAAATAAGAAGACATCGCATAACAATTTCAGGTACATATTTATTATTTTTCATATTTTGGTAATGGTTCTCATATATAAGCTACGATTCGACTTAATATATTTTTCTCAAAATGTTGAAAATTTGTTCATAAAAAATCATCTTGTAAAATTTTAAAATTTATTTTATAAACGTAATGACAGATTATATTAAAAATAATAAATTTTTTATTTTGATTTTTTATTAATCAACTTGTAAATCTTATTTCAAAATTTATACAATATATTAAGATAACCTTTAATCATAAAAAACTATAACACTCAGCATATCTTTTCTAGTAGAATAATTTGTATTGTAATTAATACATAAAAGTTTTTAAAAATATTTGGCATTAAAACATGTTAATTTTTAAATAATGAAATGTGAATGATATTGGCAGTAATCTTAACCAGTAAACAAAGATACTGTTATAAACAAATATTTATTTATAAGAAAAATTCTGTTCTAGGATATTATATACATTACACATATCAAATGTTTAAGCCACATTTATTTCATATTATAGATTTTACAGATTATTGATATTACTTTTGTTAACTAATACAATTTAATTGTACTCTATTTTAACTCAAGATGATTTTAATAATATTTTAATGATATTTATAATTTCTATGTGCCCCTGAAAATGAAGACATACATTATGACATTGTTTCTTCATTATTTTATAACTGTAAATTATGCAAATTTATTATATATAAACTTACTGATACGCAAGTAATTTGTAACATAGCCAAATATTGCTCCAGCAACAGCAAGCTGGAAAATTGGAGCCATAGTTCCTTTCCTAGCATGCATATACTTTAACTGCCATCGCCAGTGAGCTGTAAGTTATGACAATTAAATTATAATACTTCAAAGAAACTAAATGCAAATTATTATAGAGCAAAAAAATAATTGCAAAGGAATCAATTTTTGCTTTATATCAAGATATATTGAACTTTAAATATAAAAAATATTATTTCCATTTATTTAAAACTAATTTATCAAGTAATATTAACGTATATATCAATAATAAGCTAATTGTAACAAAAGTATTATATAATTTTGGAGCCATGGTAAGGCCACTTTTTTTGATAAAATATCTACCTCGTGAAATTAACGATGCAAATGGTTTGAATCCTTTCTCGCGTCGGCTAAACCATTCTGGCAAATCACGAAGTTTTACTTCGCCAAATGGCGTATCAGCTGTAAAGGCGGATAATATTTTATTAAATCATTTGTAAATTAAATGTTAGATATGGCGAAAGATGGTAGACTTACGTTTTCCGTAATATCGAGAAGGATCATATGGACCGTGTTTGGCTGGATCATATCCTGCAGGATAACTACCCCATGTATCAAATTTAATCAATTTGGCAAGTTGATTCGTCGATTGTTCCAGTGTACCCATTATGAAACAACTAACTTATTGAAGACGAATTTTTAGTTACTACGTTTCGATGAATACCTATAAGGTACTATATAAAGGTTATATCTAATGCGAGATGTACAATCATGTAGAGACAAAATCCCTAGATATATGAATTAAATATGGGTATAGAAATATAGGCACCGAGCACAAACCTCTATTTTTAGGGTGAAGTTACCTCCGGGATGCGGGGACACAGTCACGTGGTACTTTGGGGTCGCATTGGCTATTGGTTTGAATATAAACGCGCGAGATTTTAAGAAATTCAAAATTTACATCTCAAGTTAGTTTACTTACAGTCATGAGTTATAATTCAAAATCTCTAAGTATGAAAATTTTTATTGCTACTGTTTGGTATTTAGTGTTGCAATTATGTAATGAATTTAGTAAGTTCTACAATATTATTTTGGAAACTATTATTGTTAACTGCAATATTTATAATAATTTGCTATCTTTGTCATCTATCAAATACTCATTGGTATGATGGATAATAACGATAACATAATGAATACAAAACTAGTTATTAATCTCATTCAATTTGGAGAGAGAAGATCCATATAGTTCGGTGGTTCAGACTTGAAATTAAAGGTGTGCATTTATTTTATTCAATACATAGAATTTAATGTAAACTGATTTTAAAAATTCGATTTACTTTACAAAATCTTTTATTTTGTAATGTACATTTATATTTACATTATCAATGCTTGATCATTAAAGATTTTAATTTAATGAGTAGGTATTAAATACACATATTTTAAGGTAATAATTATTTACTTCCAAAACTAAGGTGAGCAATAATTCTTCCACTAAAACAAATAATATGCAAATAACAGTATTATATGTAAAAATAACAGTATTCTTATACCTATCTTCAAGTTCTATCTAAGCGTATCGAATGTTTAATTTAAAGTACATAAGTAAGGCTACAATTACGTGTAAGGTAGTTGGTATTTGTGCTCGTTGTTGATAATATTATTTCTTTTCCTATTCTTATTACTATCACTAGCCTCTAGTGGTCGCTTATTTTATTATATTCTCCGAGTACAAAGATTATTTGTTAATTTTCGTTTCTCTGGATTCGTAGAAAGTTAGATATTTCCCGATTGTTCATTTCGATTCTCGCATATTTTATATTTTACATGGAGCTACGCTCATTTTTTTTAGCTCTTCGAATGAATGTAAATCAATTTCCAGGCTGAGGTGACAATGAAGCTTAACGAACGACTACAAACGTCAGCCGTTTAGGGGTTTCTGTTTAATCAGTAAATGCGTGTCGAACATTCTATTAACTTGTCGCAAAAGTTTCTTTCATTTTGTAAGGAAGTAGTAGATGTACAACATTTTTTGTTTCTATTGGAACAAAATGGACCATACGTAATTCAATAAAATAATATAAAATAAAAAATGTCGTGCATATATCGTTTCCTTATAAAATGAAAGAAACTTTTTGGAAAACTTAATACTTATACCGTTATTCGAACGACAACGAGATTTAACTTCGTTCCATTAACTTCATAGTCATTCTAAAATCGTTAGTACCTTCATGCTTCAAAAGTTAATGTATTTGTTTAAAATCGCTTGTGTAAAATTTGGTTTATTTGAAATATTATCACGCATAAGAAGAATAAATAAACTCTACAATAAATATATGTTCATTGGTTGGTACCTTTAAGTACGTGTAGACATTCGAATAAAATTCATTAATCCTTCAAGAAGTATATTAAATCGAAAAGTTAAATTATGAAAATGTAGGGGTTGATGAATTCTAAAAATAGATTGAATCTATTCATTTCCAGATATCATACTCCCCGTAGTTCAACATGTTCAGCGAATTTCTTAAAAAATTGCAATAGTGTTAATTAAACCATTTTATCAAAACTTAGAAGTTTCAACGTTTCAAAATTTCTCTCGTTTTATTTACAAATTTTTCAAGAAATTCATCGAAAGTATCGTTCTCATGTTTATACCTTCGATCGCTAATATCTTCTTGTGTAATAAAATTCTTATAAATTTCAACAATTCGCTCTTCTAACAACAGCCTTTGATAATTCGATCGAATACGTTTGAAAATATACCTATATGTTCATGAACGAGGATCCTTTGGATTCACGTGATTTTTCCGAACTAAAACGTTTCTATACGGAAGCAGCAACTTCTTGTTCCATTTCGTGCAGCATATTGTACAGTCGTGTCTTCAAATTATCCGAAACTGCAGCACGTGGTAAATGTTCAATGTCATTGGCAGGATTCGCGCATTGTCGTAAAAGAACTGCCAGTGTACTGGTGGTGTGCTCCGACATGAGTAATCCAGGAATTATGATAGTCCCCGAGAGAGTCCAACCGAGAAATATTTTCTCGCAGATGATCTGAAAAATGTCATGGTCGTTAGTTTTAATTTGCTTCCATAAAGTGCATTTTGATACATACTTTCATCGATACTCATTTTGATACTCTTTCATCGAACAATTCTTAAAATTAAGCTTCATAAGTTCTACAATTCATGTACATTCGTGTTCGATCTCAACTAAAACTTTAACCAGTGTGTTATGTATTGGCTTGGCAACTAAGTGATTGCGGATTTTGTGAATACCACCTAATGACAAAATCCGCAATCACTTAGTTGCCAAGCCAATACATAGTAGTACGACTCGATTCAAAGGTCAATGCATATATTTATTATATTTTCAACATTATGATAGTAGAATATTTGTCTAATGTGTATTCTCTACTTTGTGAGTAATCTGTGAGAATTTTTGAATAATCAAGAATCAACTTTTTTTTGTCGAGTCAGCTTTGTTTCGTCGAGGTTGATTTAAGAAAAATTAAGATTCAAATTTTGATATTATCGACAATGATTGTCATGTTATGTTTCTATACATATGTACATAAAGAGTATTTTTAGTATATACTTTATGTTATACGAAAGTGTTATACATATATGTTTCATGGCACTAGTAGATATTGTGTAAAATTTTATTGAGGAACTAACTGTATCTAGAGATAAAGTTACTCAAAAATAGAGAATCTTCCAATTAGTGTGAATAGCACGTAGGAAACCTTATACATCATACATACTATCCAGCATATAATCTTCTCGATATACATATATAATCTTGTCTTTCTACCCTATTTTTAGTCAATGTCTAATCATATTTCATAAAATACGTTATTATCAAATAACAAAAGTACAGCGACGTTCAAAAGTCTGCAACTGGACAGACGTTTAATATTTTTCCTAAAATCTAAAGGTATTTCAACCGAAATTTATTTATTACTTACCTTTATTTAAGTGACGTATTAATTATTATTGTTTTAATTTTCGCTTATGGAAGGGAAACTAGAAAATTTATTCGGCTTAAAATTTGTCAAAATCGTGTACTTTAAGTTGCAATTGCGTACCGCTTCGTATGCAAATTTCGAAAAAAGTATTAAACATTTGATTTAATCAATGGTTGACATACTTTCCTAGACTTTTGGAAAGCCTCAAACTATAGAAAAATTATGTTTTAACAGAAACGATCCGGTTCATCTATGGAACATCAAAAAATATGTTTGCTTACGGAGGGTTAATCTCTGGCAATGTTTTGCTGAAAAATTTGGAACAAACAATTTAGAAAACAATTGCTCCTTTACGGCTGAAATATCTTAGGCTGCCGTTAGGCTATCAATATTATCTATATTGTCGATATTTCAAGGTTCAAAACTAAAAAGATCAATATATATTGTCGATACACTGTCAATATCTATCGATAAACCGTATTTTCTTTGTGAACTTTGAAATATTGACGGTATTTTTGATCGTCTGACGACAGCCTTGCATCTGTAGCCTCTTTTAGGATGAAAAATACTTTCAATTTCTTATAGGAAATAAATATTAATATTAGTTTTATGAGTTGATCCTGCTACGATCTCTAAACATTTTATCAAAGATCAATGTTGCATTTAATCTGGATTTGCAATCAATTTTAACTGGGTAAAGATTTCCAATGTTTCAATATCTTAAATAGAAAAATACGAGGCAACTAACGTATGAAATGTATAACATCATATTTGACATGGTTTGCTGTAGTCTCTTTCGAACTATACCGTAAAAGGATTAGCCTAACTCGATCTCGTCATTTATCGAATTAATCTTATTATCTCTGGTAATTACTTGTAAATTGTTGTTGGCGACCGGTGACTCGCATCGTTTGTTCTTCGAGCAGAAGGACCTGCAGTCGAAGTAGTCGCAGTCGTCGTGTTTCTCGCAGTTCTTCCCGTCCGCGGTGATACGGCTGATAATCGTTTTAGGAAACACCGCGTCCAGGTCGAGGAACTTGAGCTTCTGTCCACCGAGAGGCAAACCGAAATGGTTTATCTTCACATCGCACAGATGGATCGGCTCAGGAAAGTTGGTGTCGAGTTCTTCGAGCAGGTCCAGGATCATCACGGCCAGCTTCAATCTTTTCGCCCATTCCGGTTTCGAATCGGACAGAGCAAGGATTGTCGTGGGTGTTTCTATGGGTCGTACGTATTCGACCGCGTAGAAGGTTCCGCATGTGCCAATCAGCTGTGGAAAAATGTCCCTGTCCTCGTACAGTATGCTCATCAGGTACTCGTTCTCCTGTAACAGCGGCCAGAGATTTTCCATCTCGAGCTGTCGCCTTCTGGGCTCGGTCTCGACACGATGCGTACGAAGTCGTGCAAGCCTCTCTAATTGATGCTGCGACAGCGTCACGTTCAGCTTGCTAACGACCAGATCTTTGATCATGGTGTTGAAGTCCGTCTCAGACGGGAAATGCTTTATGCCAGTCGCGTCCGTCCAGAATAACGTCTCGTACTGCTCCATCGGTGTCTTCGTTCTGAAATCAGAGCCCTTGTGTCAAATGACTTGGTTTTTGAACGAATATTTACGGTTGCATCGATCGCTACAACATTACAGTTTCTTCAAATTGCCTAGACTCTAAACAGTAATTTTTCAACTCCAAAGTAGACTTCTTTTTTTATTGGTTTTTAGAGAATAGAATACGTCTCTATTGGTTTTAACAAAATTTATAATTTACTTTCTACTTGATATTTCACGAATTCTCTAAGTTTCTACAGTCTTACGAAATTGTAAATGATTTTTCGATCGTTCCGTCGAATACCGTATTTCGAGAATACCGTAAAATCAGAGAATTCCTTGATCCTAGATGTAAGCATCGAATTTTTCTCTGTGACATATATATTTGCAAAGAAAGGGAATAAACCTTGAGGCTTTGAACACAAGTCGGGTCGTCTCCCAGTGGGCCGAGAAAACCGCTTCTTTGCCAGCGTGAAGAGTTTCGCATGCGAGCGAGTGAATCCCTCTTTCCGAGCATAGCGGGTCGCAGAGAATTCCTATTGCAGCTCCTTTTTTGTGCGTGCTGCACTGAAATGAAAATTATGATCAGGTACCGTAAGAATAACGTTCACATCGTAAAAATTCCCTTCAAGGGATACGATTAAATTATCCTCAATTTTTTTTTACTCTTCTGAAATTCTGAAACATTTTTACAGTATGATCTTGTTACCAATTTGGTGTTCTCCTTCTCATATTTTTCTTTATTTTTCATTGATTTACAGTATTTTTACGAGCATCCTTTCGGCTGAAGGGTTACGTAAAACGTCAAACCGGGACAGGGAACTCTTAAAGCAGTTTTATGACACGGGGCGAAATTTCTCGTTAACCAGACTCGGCCACTTTCCAACATCCTTTAAGATACTAATTTATTTCTTTTAACAATGTATGGTTTATTTCAAGGGTGGCCTCAATAATATGTAAAATGTCTCCTTTAAGATATTTCAATATTTAGAAATTTCTGTTTAAATATATTTTAACATATTGCCTCGCTACCTGCCATATGCAACATAGTTGTATTTTCATGCAACTGAATAATCCGATGAAAAATAATCTACTTCAAAAAGACACGTTCGTGTAATTGAGCTTAACAAATTAAATTTCCACTGATTATTTTAAGAAGACGATGCCAGGTTAAAATTGACCAGGTGAATATTCCAATATTTTTGCTGTACTCTGTTCTTATTATTCTTACATTTTGATAATAGAAATTTCTAATTAGCCGGAAGTCGAAATTTACAGATTATTTCTTACAATTGTCCACCGAAAGTTACGTATAAATTCAAAATTATCGTTTCCTTCAAAGAATTGATCTGTCATACGATCGAGACCGGTAACTTTCACGAAATAAACATCAAACGCATTTTTCTCCCGTTGCTTCCGATTTTACTTCGAAATAAAATTTCCGTACAAATACCAAGGAACTAAAGAAGAGAATCTATTGCCTTGGAATTCCCGTTTATCTGAAGGAACACGTGAAATCGTAGTCACGTATCGTCTCGTCTGTCCCTCAATGAAATCGAACGACTTTCATTCAAGATATTTCCACGTTCGTCGCAACGTGACACCGATATTTGAATCGATCAAGTCGATCGGCGTGTAAAAGTCACGGTTTAAGGGATATCCCGTTGGCGAAAAGCGCCTCGGTTAGCTTTAAGTATCGTATAAGTTTCTTTTCTTACATTCAACGCGGACTCATGTAAAACGGATTCCTTCGTATCTGTATAATCTACACGTACAGGACGTGTTACGTTCTTCGTTATGTATTTTGCTTTAGAACCCATTTTAGAATGAAGTAAGGTTATTGTAAAAGCACGTTGCACACAGGGGGTTTCTTGAAACAGAATGAAGGAATATCGCGAGACTTTGGCCGAGTAATGGGTTAGTTTTCTCTTTGAGTCACGTATACGTGATATGTATACAGGGTGAGACATTGCAATTGTGCATTTAAAAGGATTTCTTTGTCTCTGGTAGTGTAAGAGGACGTAGTCAGGAGGATTCGTCTCATTTAACTGAGCGAAGAATATTAAGATGTAATTCCTGTATTACAAATATCTCGACACGAGGCTCAACATTTTGAGGCACGTAACAGTAATGTTACATTAAACGGACTATTTTCTATTAAAATTGTGCAAATTCTTACATCAAAGGATAGAATGATAAATCTTTCATTCTATGTTTCAAAAGCGATATCTACGTGTCTTTTTAACTAATATCGAGAACAAGGACATTGGAAGTAAAAGAAGACAACTGTATTGCGTATTATACACAAAGGTTTTTAAAATATCTCTTTTGGAATATAAAGGGAAACATCTACTTTGTCGGGAAGCTTTGTATAGCGCTGAATATTAAATATTTCGAAATGGCAAGGCGTTATATTTTAGTACACTTAGTACTACATATAGTAGTTTTATCAAACATATTAAAATTGTTCGAATTGTTATATCTCTAAAATGATCTTGTATTCGTTTATACGTAATGCATTTATTCTTCTATGTTCCTATAATATTCCATTTCTGTAAAGAAATGTGACATGATTTAAATATCAGTTGTCTCATAAGAAGAATTAAAATCAGTAATATCCTTGAGCTTTATAAAGTTAAGTTTATCTTGCAAAAAAAAAAATTATCGACGAAACTTTCTTTATGAATAACAAAGATTTTCATCTTGTGTAATTATCCAATAAAGTCTTGTTTACAGAAAATTTACCTTTTTAGTTACGTTTGAGTATACGATTTAGATAAATTACAATTAGATTGTAGGGGTAATAATTTTGAGCCATGTTAAGATCCTTACGGTTTTGATAGGAAGCATGTTTTGATTTATCATCCTGATAACCGAGCCTTTCTACGTTTAAACACCCTGTAGATGTATGTGCAACACAAAAAGGCACGATAAATTGTCCATTCACAAACAAAGTTTCAAGGTATTTGCAATATAGCTCTACACAAACGAAGGTTACTACAGGAACTCGTTTATGCGCGACAGCATGACCAATCTTTATATTACCGAATATTTGTTTTATCATACGATGATCAATTACACGTGTACTCGCGAATATTGACATCGCGTATTCATTAAAGATTTCATTACACTGATTTAATTGAACGTCCTGTACCTCTATCTTGTAATCCATTAAACATATTTGACAGCATCATCATTTAACCAGTTGTAGATTGATTCACCTGCGGTATTTTATGTTGTTTTTAAGAATAATACATATATACAAGATGCATATAAAAATTTCATTTTTGATGACCATTAATAACTAATATATTATACTATAATAAAATAATAATATTATTATTATTATCGATGTATCGGAATCTATTGGAATTTATCAAAGGAAAAGAAAAAAATTATATAAAAATCACAATTACGATGATAGTAAATATTTTTTAATCGATCGTAGGAGATAGTGTGTTTAATGTAAAATTACTATTACACCGATCAAAATGTTAAACCTTGTCACTTTGGAATATTTCATATAGAAATGAAATTTGATAAACTCGATTATTTTCCTAGTGCTATTATCACTGGTGTTTTATAAACGCTATAAAAAGACCGAAATTTGTCAAGACCTTCTTCTTCACAGTACATCTGTCCCCTTTCACGATGTCCCTGTATTTATGTATGTATTTTTTGCCTGCTACTCCAAGTTCACATGGAAAGAAACGCTAATCTTTATTGTCGGCCCAGAACCACAAGTACGAGAAACGCGCAACCAGAAGGAGGTTCTCGTTCACCGCGAGAGCTAAAACAAATTACGGTGCCACCACGAAGTGCTGATAAAACAAATAAAATAAGTAGAAATGAATCTTCAACGTGCAATAGCGCTGTCAACAATGAGAAATGTGTTAACAATACATTTCCCGCTGATCACGTACAAATGTATATTTAACTGCTGATCACATAAAAAGATACCGAATACTTTTTCGGTCGTAGAAAGTTTCTTCGATGAATAATTTCAAATTACGTATTATAACATAATCGTTAAATTTTTTACGTTAATACTTTTTTCGAGGCTCTGTATATTGCCATGATATCAGCCATAATTTATTATTACAGTACATCTATTGGCTACTGAAAAACTGCAACAAGTTTTACTTTGTTTAATATCGTATAGTATAAGGTGAATGAAATAATAACTTACAACGAAACGATTAAAAAATAAAAACAGTGTAAAATATTTAATTTGTACGGTACACGAGAGGAACACGGGTCCTATTTTTGTTACTTTCTTGATTTCGAGCAACTTGTTGGATTTTCAACTATAGGTAACAAATCCAGAAAATTTCACAAACAATCAAGTAAAGAATCATTTTCGAGATGTTTATCAGACACCAATTATTGTATCCTAAAATTGCTTATCACATCTTTTGCATTTATTCATTTGCATTAAATATCAGCAGGTGATCCAATATCGTGTAACATCATTTAACGTAATTGGCGAGCAAGTGAAAATATGCATAAACATGTACTTCCACGTGAAGTCCGTCAAACAGGATGAGGAAGAATATTTTAAATGTTTTAATCGCAAAAATAAGAATTTCGTGGGTGGACGGACGATTCATGTGGTCGAATTTTTACGTTCGATCCGTAGATGTTGGGGCATCGTTCGGAATGAGAGCAATAAAAGTGAATTATTCTCTTGCTGCGTGGGCGATACTTGCGTTACATACAGGCACGCTTGTATTCGCACACGTATAGCTAGTTTCACGTGCGTATAACCGGTACAACACACGTTTGGGTCTGTGCATACTGTAGACTATGCACAACGATATTTTTAGTCGTCGTGACCGCCATGATGAGAGAATTTCTCGAGTAGAGGCGGATCCCATAACATGCGTGTCACGCGCCTTTATGCACCGTAACGTCCATGTAACGTTTCGGATGAACTTTTTCGAAAGCCATCATCCTATCTGGGCCAAGTTTATACCAGCCGAGGTCCCATGTTTTTTCGCGCATATTCCTATGCATCCTGAGATAGAAAAACGGAGGAATGTTAGGATTATCTGGTTCCGGGGGTAATACAATTTCTGCGAATCACGAGCAATTTCACTGGCGTTTCATGGAATTCTGTTGACTTGCAAAGGTTTTGAATACAGGTGGCAAGTATCAGGAAGCGATTCTTTCGGGATTTGGTAAAATTCCTTTCACCTGTAGACGGGAAACACCCTTCATAAATACGTAGAAATTACGTCCTCGAATTCCAATTTCTCGAATTTTTATTTTCGTTAGAAAAGGTTGTTAATATTTCACTTGACAAACGATTACATAATCTGGTAGAAAAACTATGAGATAAGTATTTTGGATCCTTTTCAGCCTCGTTGAAAGACTAGAACAGTAACAAAATTAGTTTCTGATAAACGATTCGATTTATCTATGGTAATTTGGCCAAATACAATTAATGGGAGAAAGGATATACTAAACAATATAAATATTAGTAAAATAGTTTCAGGAACAACAGGTCTTTGCATACTTCATGTTATGATATATTATGAGCAATGCAGCAATATTTTACAATTATCAAGGTTAAGGAATGAGCTTTATCTACATATGAAATAAATGGTTTAAAATTCATAAGCATGATATATCGTTCATATAGCGTCGGAATATCAAGATTATGGAATAAATTCGGTATAAGTAGTTCGTGCTGAATGTTTTGAAAGATGTTGAACGATCTATGAGTCACTATCAAGTTTAGGTATACATATAACGTTGTAGTATATCAGTGTTGTAAAATAAATATCGCCGATCGAACATAATATCTCGGCGCTTAAATTATTCAATAACGTACGATCAGCATTTATGATTTTATTTCTTATATTTGTACAATACTACGAGCGGAAAACCATTAAACGAGAGATAATTTAACACGAGGATCATCCGGAGACATTTTTTCGCGACCTCGCGTGCGTTGGATAATGCATTACGTAAACGTTTTCGTTCTTAATATTCCAGCATGATGATAGTGTGGCTTGAATGTAATGAGTAGTGACACTAAGCTGGCATTCGATGCTTTACCACATCGATGCAACCACTCTCTCGGCAAATTTAATTTATAGCCACGTTCAATTAATGTTTTTTCTACCGCCGGAGAATATTAATCCACTTATAATCAGCGTTTTATATGGTCATAGAAAGCTGTGAACGATCGCAACAAGTGCACGAGTCATCCTGAATTATAAATTTACATATACAGCGACTCACGAAAGTATTTGAACGCTTATAGAAAGCTTTGACGTATATGTACATATATACGAAACTTTTCTCATTTTCATTAGCAGTGTGTTGAATAGACCGTGAATTTTTTTGCAATCTTTAAAAATATAACTGAATAAATGAAATCGAAACAGCGATTTGTTTATTAAATGTTATAATAAATATACTACTCTGGATATTTTATATACAGGGTGGTTGGTAACTGGTGGTACAAGCGGAAAGGGGGTGATTCTACGTGAAAAAAGAAGTCGAAAATGTAGAATAAAAATTTTTCGTTTGAGGCTTTGTTTTCGAGAAAATCGACTTTGAATTTTCGCTCGGTACGCGTGCACTTTATCACGTCTCGTTATAACGGATCTCACTGTAGATCGTTGTCTCGATGGAAAAATTAAAAAAAAATTTTTTTTCTACATTTTCGACTTCTTTTTTCACGTAGAATCACCCCTTTTCCGCTTGTACCACCAGTTACCAACCACCCTGTATATAGTTTCGCATATTATGTTCAAAATTTCACACAAACGCATAAAAATTGTAATGCAGTAGCTCAGTGGCTTGACTCTCGCGATTACATTGACAAAATTTGGAAAAGAAAAAAGAAACCGAAGGTGTGCATAGAAAAATATTTAAGCAGTAGTTCATTGTTCGTTATATTAATATCGGTATATAATAATATGATTATTCATACCTTATATTACTTTTTCAACAAAATAGTAAGCAGTTTGTATCTTCGATACACATTTTTAAATTGGTTCCAAATTTGACCAACGTCAGTATCATAGTCGTATCTCGTTACAGTGCTTAGAAAATTTGAAAATGTTTTACACAATACACACATAGTATATATGTATACATGTAAATGTTTCATATGGCAAGTATTCAAACAATTTTCGTGAGGAACTATCGGATTGGCAATTAATTTTGTCAGTAGGTGGTATTGACAAAATTCGTAATCACTTAATTGCCAACCCAATATTAGACTGTTTCGATAGGTATTAGGTAATGTTCATTGGATGAGAAGAGTAAACACAAGCGATTAAAATCGTTGTTCATTTCATACGTCCTAGACTTATATCAACACACAATACTTTTGCCATATATATATGTGTGTATAATAGATGTGATACTGACTCGTTGATACATGACTCCTTGTCATGTGTAATGGAAATTGTGCTGTTTAGAAACTTCATCGATCAACTTCATAAATCGAGGAGCACAAAAAGATGATGACGTTAAAAGCACTGTTTTCTAATTATCAATTATTATTTACGTGATTTTCTTGCGACGAATGAACTTATAGAAGTAATCATAAATCATTTGTTTCTAAAGAATCGAGTATCGATCGTGTATACTCATATAATGAAATTCATTCTAGGAGGTTCGATTAAAGATCACGAAATTTTGAACAAGTTTCACAAATACAGAATGAATTTTGTACGAAAATTTGTTTTTATTAGTTTACATACGGCTCAGGTAATGGAAGTTTGACGAACAGCGAACGTGATATAAAATCGAATTCCATTGCAGCCACGTGCGTTGAACGTTAATCCACTTATAATGAGAACATAACACGGTGAAAATCTCTTAAACTGTGCTTAAATGAATATTTCTGACGACTATAACAGCTGCACGAAGGACGCGTTAAAGCGATTATAAATCGTAAAATAAATCACAGACGAGAGAAATCGAGCACCTTTTCTTAACATTTTTTAAATCTCCTACAAAGACGTGAATATTATTATGAAGACGCGCAAATATATCATCAACAACGATTCTCAACTTCTATGAAACGTGGCGAAATTCCGCTGTATAACGAATATTATCTTCCTCAATCATATATACATATATACAATATACATATATACAATATAAATCATATATACGTATATGTGCATATATACAATCCTGCGATCATTTTTCACAAAAATCCTAAACAGCTGAGAAAGGAACATTTCATGCATTGTCCCATTCATCGTCGTCAATTTGATAGTTTGAAAGACTTCCCTTCGAAAGGCCTATTCATAGATGATTTTATTTTTCTAGGAAACCAGTCAAATTCTAAGGGCACATTCGAAAGAATGTAAATAGACGGTCTGTAGAGACGGGGATATTACCCCCTCTACCTCTTAATCCTCGCAAGATCTCGCAAGTTTGCTTGTTTCTATTTAGTAAACACTACACAGAGGTCGACAACCAGAATGTTTGTAACGATGTAAACACACAGAGGTAAGGACGGGCAAATTTTCTTCCCTAGATTCGTAGGTACATATGTAAAATTGGTATCGTAACGTGCTATAGAATCAGTTCGTTCTGTGCACGTTGGGAGAGCGCGTGCGTGCCCGTTTGTTCGGTCCCTGTCCCTTTCTCTCTACCCTCTTACGGTTTTCACCCCTTCGCGAGCGTGACCCTAGCGCGACCTGCCTATACGATCTCTGCGTACGGTGCGTGTATGTCGTGTGTGATATAGTTGTGCACGGTAAAACGTGTCTGAAAGGACTCACCACGTTGGATACGTGCCGCCAAGCTTCAAGGTTCGTGCACATAATACCCCAGTGAAGGAGAAGGTAGACAACGAGAACCATGGTCGTGAAGAGGAGCATCGTGATCACCTTGTAGTGGTACATGAAACCAGGCAATCGTCGGACGTTCATGATCCTGAGGTTTTCTTCTGTTCAGGGTAAGTCGAAGAATATTTATCACGTTTCTTCTGTCCTCTTTTTTCTCTCTTTCGTTTACTCGCTCCGGAATATTCGTCAATATCTGCGATGTCGTCGTTCGCGTTCGATGTATCCCTTTCTTTACCAGCTGTCTCGTCGACGACGTCCTCGACGGCGCATCGTGAGGACGTCTCGCGTTTAACCTGTTCGCGATTCGCTCATTCGCTTGACTCTTTTTCCGAGCGTTATCCCGACGACACGATCGTCGTCCGACCGGTGCCGTACGCTTGTGGCAATGCGGCATAATCTGCGGCACATGCTTGCGTCGCGACGCCGCGCCTCTCGCGGCGAATCTTCCGATAGCGTCTGTTGCGCAGGCTCGTATTCATTTAGACTAGTTCACGGAAAAATTCGAATTTCGCTCGATCACCGTTAACACACTGTGCCGTTCTTCCGCCAACGATTCCTTCGTACAGTCGGTGATTTAATATTTTGGGGACGGGGAGGGCGATGGGGTAAAGGTTAGAACCGTTGAGAGGTTATTTTCGACGTGTTTTCATACGATGTTTGTGTAAATGACGCGAAATTGGCGATTTAATTTAGGATTTGCGTACACGGACAGATTCCACGATGATACTCGTACGTAGGTGAAGCTGGTTGGTTATTTTGATTGGAGAGCTTTCCTTTTTGTATCGATTATTTGTGTGGAAAAAGTCATACGAGTCTCGCTTTACGTTGTTTGATATAACCGGTCTCATATAACGTTTAACCTCCTTCAGGGTAAATTTATTTAAATTAGATAATATTTACTTGAATCATATTTACAGATATTTGATGAGTTGGATCGATATTGGAGGATATTTTTAATTATCTGAGAAAAATGTTGTACGTTATTGTACATATTTGGCTATTATATATCTTTGGAATCATGCTTGAATAAAACAACATGTACATATACATGTACGCGTATCGTATGTATGGCTCCCTTCAGGGATTAATTGTCCACGAATGTGCTGATCAATTATAATATTAAGTATAGAAAAGAAAATAATAAATTAACGAATAATTTGTTTGAAGCAAAGTAAAAAGAATATACTAAATCATATTATATTTTATCGATGTTTTTTAATTGAAAATTTTACGAAAGTTTATTCGATTTTACCAACTATTACAAAATTGGCACGTTTCTCGCATTAATTTAATTTTCTTATTTTTATGACGTGTCTCATCGTAAATTCTACAAGCAATTGTCATAGATAGAACCTATTTCTTCTATAATTTATCACTTTCATTACACTTTCGCGATAGACAGTTAGGTGTAGTGATGTATTTACATTGAATGGAATCGAATTACACTAAAGAAACAGTCGCATTGTATTCTTCAAATTGCGTTTGAAGATTAGCTCGGCGAAGATTTTACATGCACGTACGACGTTGTATCTCTAACTGTTCTACATTGCTCGCTACTGTAGAAATTTTTTGCTGGCTCATCATCGTCGTACATGTGCACACTCTAGTTTTACGATAGTGTGGATATGTTCGAAACGAACGAGGGGAGCTTTTAATTGGAGGTCCAGCTGGTGCTGCCTCCTTTATCGTGCTACGAGATAGACGTTACAAAAGTTAGAACGACCGTTGATGCAATCAGCGTGAACTTCCTGGAAAATTTGAATATAAAGAAAAGTTTTTTTTTTACGAATTTAATTTCTCGACTCCTTCTATATGTACTTATTACTTATTTATCACTTATTTTATGGATTATTCAAATTTTTTTATTCGATAAAACTATACTCAAATTTTTCTTGCATCGAATACATTTTTAAGGAAATTAGGTTAGGAATTAGGTTAGGATAAGGAGGTTAGGATAAGGTTAGGATAAAAAATTGATTAGTATTCCAGAATTTGAACGTACAATTAAATCTGAGCCATTTATTGCAGAAGCAAAAATCGATCTTTGTTGTGCAGTTGATGTAATTGCTTGTGCTAGTTACAAAGTCAATTTTACGGTATTCAATGCGTATGAGTATTTCTTAATTATGAAATTGTTATTACATACTTAACATTTATGGATGCTACTACACTTATATTATTCTTAAACTCATAAAAAATGGGTTCAGAAATTCTTGCTTTTTATTTCGTAAGATGTTACATTTTTCGTGTCATAATAATATTCGGTAAAAATAAGATCTGTAATAGAGATATTTGATAAGATCATTAATAGAATCCTTCTAATTAAATAGCTCAACATTCTCTGTATTTAACATTTACAAACCTTTTAAATTTATAAATGTAATAATAATAAAAAATCACATGTCTAAGTAACCCATTCAGATGTAACATTTTATCTTTATTTCAGTTAATCGATTATCTATTATCTTCTAATTATTCCATATATCCGAATACATTTTCTCAAATTAATTCGTACATCGTTCTTCTTCACCCCATCTACTCACCCCTATACACGAAATATTTTAACGTAATCGAATATAATAACGATATGATATTATGTTTCATCCCTGTAATTCAGTAAGATTCAGTATATCCACACCATTTAACATTTTTCCAAGCAAAGTTTTTACATCACTCTCATCCGCTCTTATACAATAATAATAAAAAGTCACATTTTTAACTAATTTAGGAAAATCTAACATACCTAAATCATCTAAGTAGCAAACTTGTCAAATTATTTCCAATACGCGAATACATCGTGTTGAACTTTTCCAATATATTAAATATCGAATATAACTATCCTCATCCGTACTCACAAAATACTTCAACGTTACTTTCTGCGCGTCAATTACATCAATTGACCGCTCGTGCACCACTAGCGTTGCGACAATACCGTTGATGATATGGTAATTGTTCCTTCTATCGTTTTCACTGATAAATAAACCTACATTCGTTGGATTTAGATTTCTCAAAAATTTGTTCAAAAGATACCAAATTCACCGTAGAGGTTCAAAATGAAATGATACTTCTTCCATATTTTCCCTTATTGCGCAACATCCTAGTTTCAACTTCGTCGTCCTATCTCAAACTTTATTAGAACTTTTACAATTTCGACAGAAACCCGGTACGGCCACTGGTGTGGCTTTGGTACGGCCACTGGTGTGGCTTTCGTGGGTCGTTCTTAAACCGCGTTCGCGAGTCATCTTCCGTTTCCCCTCCCTTGGCGAAGCGTGCGTTGGCCGAATCTCGCAGAAACGAGTCGTAGCAGTTTCCAAATCGCGCGCGGTCCCGCGTATCGCGAAAGAGGGACGCACCTGCATGCTGCTCGGCGCGCAGCTGCGACCTTCGACGCCCTTGTGCCGGCGGTCGTGCTACGCGACGCCCGTCCTCGTCATTTTTACGCCGGACGCACGCACGGCCACGCGCGCGGTTCGATCGTCCGCTCTGTTTGCTTCCCGTTAAGACGCAGATCCCGGCCGTTCTCCGCGTTTCTCCACCGTCACGTTCTCCCGTAACGCGAGACAAACAGTGTGCTTTCACCCCCGTGAACGCTGCTACTTCCGCCGAAGCATACCGGTGCTGTCAGCCGTGTCCTCGCGAGTGCATTTCGCTAAACGGCCCTCTGGAAGGGGCACCAGTGAAAGGATCGCCTGGCGGAAAGTCGGTGAGTGCCGCGCGAACCAGCACGCGTTCGCTTCCACGCTTCTTCCTGTTCACTCACCCTCCGCGACATCGTGTACCTGCGCAATAGGTTTAAAGGGCCTCATAGGGAACGCTTCAGGAAATTATCTGGATTTTTTTTGTATGATTTAATAAACGATTTATAGGAAGTGTTAGAGCATTAGTGAATTGACACAAGTGACGACGTTGCTGGTTATAGAGTTTTGTTATACAAGTTTTTTGCGATTATTGCAGCACAGTGCTGTTGAATAGAAATTGTAAGAAATCGTCAAACTCGTATGGAAATTTAGCGAATGATAATGTCAGCGAACTGACAAGTGATACGTTGCTACGTATGTTACACGATATTCTCTAAATCTGTAGAATACAAATTGTAGCTGATTCTCAACATTGTATAGTAACGTAAGAAATGAATAGCATTTTAACGAACTGATAAGTGACGCGTTGTTGGTTATGGAGCTTTATTACGCGGTATTTTATAAGTACAGCGATACGATTTTTACCATACAAATTGTAGAAAATCGACAACTTTGTACAGCAAGTTATTAAACGATAATGTTAATAAATTGACAAATATCGTGTTATTGTTTGTAGACTTTTGTCGCACGAGTAATTCGTATAATTTTTACTATTTCAAACGAGATAATTAACTGGATCGTAAGTTTGTAAAATTTACTTGTTGAGCTTGACTTGGTTTAGTAACAAGCTCGCAACTATTGTGCAAAAGTATTAGGCACATGCGATTTGTAAAGTTTTTTTGTATAATATTAGTTTAATTAGGTGAATCAATTTTTTTTATTGCGTTAGAGAGGAATTCGTCGAGATGAAGCGGCGATAGTGACAAAGCAGGTGTTAATGTTTATGACATTGGTAACAGTTATATTTGCAATGTTGTTCAACATTTTAACTTTCAGTTATATTTTTGAATAAATTAAAAGTTATACGTTGTTATAGTTGTTAATATGAAATAAGCGAAAAGTCCGACTGTTTTACATCTATGTCTTACAATTGAATATGTATGCTCTATATTTGTATCTCCGTGATAACATACAATCGACGATTTTGTTTTCTCTTAACCGATGGTGTTAACTGTTTCTGTTTTGATTACTGCTAGGGTACTTGATAGAAGTAGGTGTCAGATTGTTTTCAAAGGGAAGCCTAACTGTAACGAAGATATACATGTATATACTTGTTTTGATGATTGTGCTTAATTTTGTCAAGGGGAATGTCAAGTGTCTGTGTTGATTGACATTGAAGCAGATAAGCAATCCTTCGTTTGCATTATACGAAGCAACTGTTAGGGCGTATAAAATTGTCTAATTTATTCTTCGATTATTTAAAAATGAAGTATCGAACATCTTATTTATAATGTTGTCTCTATGACTCGTAATACAAATATACCAACAATACAAATTGATCATCCATGATTGTTACGCGATATTTTTACATATTTAATAAATAATATTTTTACAAATTCTACGTGAATTTATATCTTAGTACAAATCTCGTTCTTCTACCTAATAGACGATTCTAAAAATATTATCGATCTATTTAAATATTTGTCTTCGTCCCACATGTGTCTCAAATATATGTCACGTCGTGTTTTTACAGGAGAACAATTATAAATAGTACTGTGAGAAGCACGCTCGTGATCAAATCTATGTATAAATTCGCGTGTATTATTATTTCGATATTACGCAATAATCATCCTCGTGGCTCATCGTCGGTGATTACCTTCGAATTTTAATATCATCGATGCCATATGTGCGGAAACATCGAACAAAATTTAATTACTGGATAAATATATACTTTTAAAGGGGATGAATCACGGATTGTTCATGTTTATCGCGAATATCGTAAATTACCCACATCTTTCCCCCTATCTGATCACCTTTGTATTCCAGTTCAAATTATTCTCCACATAATTATATTATTAACAATATATTTCTTGTAAAGAGTTGCATAAGAATGGACGAGTTTCAGTCGGTAGTCGGACAGACAACTTTCGATAACTTGTCTAATCGCTCGCCATTTGCGCTCAGATTTGCTGTCCTTTCCATCGTAAAAACTACTCGCTATTAAACTCCCTATTAAAATTCTCCTTAATATACGAGCGAAAAGTAAAAGTAATTGTCAGTTAATGTTAATTAGAAACAGAAATTTTCAAAAACTTTGAAACCAACAAATCTTTGAAACCTCAAAACAAATATTTGTCACTATTATAAACGTTTACGTTTGATGAGTAACAAAATGAATAACTTTGTAGTACCACGTGATCTGTGGATCATTTTCGTGTTTTGAATTATTTATCGAATATTAGGTCATGCCATAAGCAATGCTACCGTTCGTTTTTATGCAACGAGGAATTTCTATTTTCACGATGTAATTCTATCTCTTGTAATCCTTTATTTTTATAATACTTTAATGTAGTAGCAAATTCCATTATTCTAAACTCGAATTTCGAGAAAACCGCATTCCTTGCAAGATGACCCGATATTTTTCGATGAAACGTAAATATCATATTTTTCACAGATGGATATTTCGTTTCTTACATGCGAGTAATTGAGAATCGGTTTAAGGCACAGATACACGCATGCCTGTGCTTCTGATCCACTTTCCAATGCAATTGAAAGAAATCTAATAGATCGCTGCAGATTCGTATCGTGTTACGCACTCTTACAAGTGTGAACGCACGTATTGCGTTTCGATACAGGAGCTTTCTCAGATATCGAACAAATTAATGCAACTGATAGCAGGAAATGTTACGTAGCGTTCTTGTTCCGTCACGATTCGAGCCTCTTATCATCCACGATAAGATCTATGCAACATTGATCGTCTTGACGTCAATTCACAAATACAACGAATTAAAGTGAATTAGAATATTCGACATTTTCAGTCGTTTCAATTGATCGATGTATTTATATATATGTAATTGAATCAATTTGAAGCCTGTATTTCGCAGCATTCGCTGGATTTTCATTAAGAACAGTTTCCAGTTATTTATTTCGTTTCTTTACTCGTGACAGATTTGATTTATTTATTTGTACATTTTCCTTTCGTAAATTTAATTAAGATTATTACAATCGCTGTTTTATTTTTAATCGTATAATTTAATTAATTAATTTTCTTTGTCTCACGATGACTAATTCAATTTTCAATATTAATTCACGTATTTGTCTCAAATATTCGCTTCCGCCTATAAAATATTATATTGCTTTCAAATATTTCAATTTCCATTATTTTTCCAAATTTACACGTTCAATCGCACTTTCTCAATTTTCAGAATAAAATATTTCGTAATAATTCGATATTTCACGAACTCTCGATGTTATATCCCCCAGTGAAAGGTCAGTGAAAAAAAACCGAATGAAATTTCTACAGCGAAAGATAAAGAAATTTTCTACGAAATCTCAAGAAATTTAACAGCGACAAACATACGTGGGTTAACGTAATGAAAATCCAGAGAAGTACTTTTAGATAGCCGGCGATCGATTTGTTTGCGATCCAAGCGGAAACGCGGAGAATCAATCAATGCGTTCGCAGTCCAAGAATCCTCCCTCTACCAACTCGCCACTAACGCGTGTTCGTTCGTTATTCTTTGATGATGGTGCGGCACGTACTTGCTGCGTGTCAGTTTCTCGCATGTACATGCACTCCGATTGTTTAAATAACAGAAGATAGCATTGTTACCGCTATTCTCGGCTGTTCCGATTAACCATCGGGATTTTCCTAACTTACGAGATTGCCCCGCCTGTTGCAGATGTTCATGCGTGCTGTTGGTAGATCGATTATTGATAGAAATATGTATACTGTCTTTTTGGTTTTCTGTTTATTCCGCGATACGTTTATTTGATATGCATAGCAGCAGTATCATAGAACGTTGTTGTGGAATACTTATCGTATCCTACACGCGCTAGAAGTTATATTAGTTAATCTTAATACACGTTTTTGTGTCATTTTTTATGAGCGATCACATTCGCTTGAAATAGATGTGTGGAAATCACGGCAAGTTGCGTGATTTTTATTTGTTGATAGTTCTAGTTATCGAGTTTAGTGTTATGTATCGTATATTACATATGAAATATTTATGACACGTGCACATAATTTCAGTGTCGTGTGCAAATGCATATGCAGTTTCGCCAATGGTCCTCTGTCCTAGTGAAATTTCTTTTCGATAGGAATGTATTGAGCAGATTTATTAGTTTGGAAATTATCTTGTTTTCCCTTTCTAAAGGACGTGGATAGATTTTAAAATACAATTTTTTACGCAAGTTTGTAATATTTACAGTGATGAGTATTATAGGAAGCTAGAAGGTAGTTTCGATAAAGTCACGATAAAGGGCAATTTTTATGTTAAAAATTATTTACAGTTTCGAATTTTCTGAAACTTATTTTCTATTATAAATCAGTGAATTATGTGGTTTGTATAAATTTAAGAGATTGAAAGTAAACTAATTAAATAATCGTAACAAAGTGATTGTGTAATACGTAAAATAATTTTGAGTAATTATTGATATATACTAAACGTATTAGTCTTAGTCTAAGTAATTTTAAAATATCTGTTATACCATTAATGTCCTTTATTTGTTCTTTATTTCGCACAGTAAATACAAATATTTGATGCTCTCAGTGGAAAAGTCATTGTTCTCTATTAGAAATATTTACAGTTAGTCAGGTTTATCCTAAAGTCCCAAGGTTCCCTTACAAATACGTGAACCCCACGTGAACTTCGCGTGAACCTCGCGTGAACCTCTCTCGATAATCAGGAATTAACGAAGTTTTCTAGAGAATAACAGACTGGCTTCATGTTAAGACCCGTATAAGGTTCCTCGCGCGTGTTTTACAGAATGTTCGAAAAAGTGTAATTGATGTTCAGCCGCGAATGAGCGGCTAATTTACTTCAACGTCGGTGTGCATAATCTGACCATTCATTAAGTCTCTAACGAGAACCTCATAATAAAAGGGTTAACTTGATGAAGTTACGAACTTTCTCAAATACCGATTAAGCGTGAAAATGTTTCTTTTCACACTTATTTAAACGATCACTTGCTTTTCTCATTTAAGAATTTAAATTATGAAATAGAATTTTTCTAAACTTAAAATGAATTTAATAATAAGTTGCGCATCGTGTATAATCCTACAGTGAATATTAATAATAATTGCTCGGTGTAATTAATTAAATCCAAAAATGTAATGTAATAGGAAGAAAATTTACGAGCACGTTCGCATCTTCACATCGATTGAACATAAAATTACAAACATATATCAGTAATATTGGTTTCAACAGTAGTAATAGTATTAATAGCATCATTAGTGTCGTATAGCTTTAAGATTATTATGGTGGTCTTATCAATTATGGTATCGATCGAAGGAAAATTATGACGGTATATTATCTGGTATTGGGTTTAACAGCTTCGGTGTTATTCATCTACATATAATAAGGATATAAATATACTGCAATATATTTTATTTTACCTGGTATATTATCTGGTATTGGGTTTAACAGCTTCGGTGTTATTCACCTACATATAATAAAGATATAAATATACTGCAATATATTTTATTTTACATATATCGATACATATACTATACCGAATTAAAATGAATATCGCAATAATTGTATTCTGCTAATAATATGCTTCAAACGTGATAAGGGAAAATCTGTTATTCGTTTCGATTGACAATATTCTGTGGAACATTCTGGACATTATTGATTTTCGTTGATAGAAAGTGGAGTCTTTTGTCTTGCTATCTGTGTATATATTTTTATCGACTCACTGGCGAATCTAATTGCCTTCATACACGTGACTAACAAAACTTTCTTACGTAATCTCGATTTGAAACAACAAATTTTCTTGCAATGCTTATCAATTGTAAATGTGTTTACTTCATTATCATTGATCGACGTAATTATCAGACAGTTGAAAAATTTTGCGCGAAATGCAACAACAAATTTATTGAAAAATGAATACAGATAGGGGACACGATAGCGTTAGCAATAATAATAATGATAATTTCTATTTGAAAACATGTACCTACATCATGCTGTCGTCTTTAATCGTAATGGTTACCAATTTGCAAATGTTACATTAAATAACATGAAATCGTTCGTTTGAGCGATTCTTTGGTTGCAATATCTATGTACATATAACGAAACGATAGAAGAGTTGTGCGTGTACGTTGAATGAGAAAAAAAATAAAATGACCATTTAGGAACAGCTCATAGGCTCTGGAGTCCAAGAAACTAATTTTTGGAATTTTTGTCTGTTTGTACTCGCATCGCGTAAAAACTACTGAACGAATTTTGATGCCATTTTCTCTATTGTATAGTTTAGTGTCTGGGATATGTTTCATCTCGATTTGTTCCGTAAAAGCTGAGAAATAGCTTGGTATCTGAGTTGAACACGCTCCCATGTTTGGTCAAGCAATGGTCATTGTTTACGCCGTGTTTGTTCTAAAATCGAGTCTTTTCATAATTTAATATCTTTTGCCACGGAGAATAACCTAACTGTCAGTATAAAAAATATGTAAATAGTTTATTCATAAAAATTTATTTGTTTAAAAGTGGTTCTCTATATTAAATAGTCCAGGCGAACGAAATCATGGGCAAAAGATAGTTTTATATATAATATATAATCAAATTGCGGTATAATTTAGCATAAATTAAGGGTGAAACTATTAACAAACTAAATTATTTCGCGCGATTATCGCATAGTCGCATCAGAACTATATACACAATGTACAAAAATTGTAATTAATATGCGTATATTTATGCATTCATGGGAAACACGAATATATAAAAATACATAAAATATTCACAGTATAGTAGTCTATATAATATTTAACGAATGAATATCATCTCCTGTTAGACTCCATTCCTTTGATTGTATCGAAAAGAAGCATAAATTTGCATAAGTCTCCGCAGTGTAATTACGATCAATGTACTGAGAAGCACACTATATGATCGCTAAAAAAAATTTAATCGAAAATTACCCATAATTTAAAGTACAAAGTTATTAAATACGAGTAATTGGAAAAAAGATAATTAAATACTCATCTGTAGAAAGTTACGATAATTGGAATCTGAGGGAGCGTTTCTCAACCAGCCAATTATCTCCGCGTAACAATCTTATTAAATCACACTACCGTCCCTCCGATAAAATATACACCTATGACTCTTGCACTTTTGCAATTTTACGTCGTCAATTTGCAAAATAGAAAAATCCGCTGCCGTACCTACAAATGACACAGTAGGTGTGACACGTATACGGATGACCGGTTGCAATTTATTTTCGCCAACAGGTATCCAATTTCTTGGCAGGTCTCCGTCCGAAGGCCAAGAGTTTAGCCGACATATAGCAGCAACGCGGTGTATCGCAATCAAGAATAAAATTTGCCCGTATCTCGCTAGTCTGGTCGGCCACGACCTACGACCAGGTGTATAAGGGTCGCCGGTGGAATCCCTCATAGGCGTCTAGGTTGTCGACGCGGTAAAAAGGAGCGAGCATAGTCTTTGATGTTAGCGGCCGAGTCGCCGAGGTTGGGCTCCATTTCGACCTTTGATCCCCTCCTGCGTGAGTTCACGCTCGTGTTCGCGGGGCTAAGCTTGGCGGAGGTGGCGCGAACGACGACCTCGATTCGACGTCACGTAGTTTCGATTGATCGTGTCAGCCTTTCGTCGACCTTTAAATCGTGATTCGTCACGTGGACGCGTCAGGTAGACCCTTGTGGAAGCAGGACGCAATTTGTTAAGTTCCCAGTCGCGGTTTTACTTCACGCGAATCAGAAAACAGGCCGACCGAGTCCTGTCGATTGCTTTGACCTTCAAAGACGGAGAGAGAACTGCATGACGGGAAGCGTCGAATCGTCGCAATCGATTTCATACCACTGTTATTCGTAAGATCGTCGGAGACCTTCCTTCTTCCTTCTCGTTGGTAATGGGTGTCTTCCAAGTTGTCACGCGGAGATTCAGGTTAGCGAGAGGGGTATTTACGGATCATCAAGTTTGTAAAACGGCCGGCGATTTTCAAGTCGTAAGTGCTACGCGAGAAAGCGTAGCTGAAGTAAGTAAGAAATTACAGTCCTTGGTCACTGGATTAGAACTGAAAACTTTCAGTATTCTTTGCGGTTCTTTTCTTAGTAAGCTCGAGGAGCGTGAGCGAATTCTATTAAATCGTTACGGTATACGTTATACACGTACGTTAACGAAAGTATTTGGACACTTAGGAAAATTGATGTAGGTACACGTAATATTATGTGTATTATACGAAACATTTTGAAATTTCACTGGCATTTGAAAGCAGTCTAAAAATATATATAAATTTCAAGATATTTTGTGGAAGATAACACATATAACGCACACGTAACAATACACATGATATATTTGCAAAAGGTTTCTATAAGTGTTCGAATACTTTCACGAGCTACTGTACATGTGTACGGTATGTGTTTTTTCTCGTTTGCTTTTATTACATTACAGTGTTTAATTATATTCCCTCCATTATGCACCGCATAATATTTTTTTGAATTCTTTATATCCTTGTTTTTTTGATAAGAATCCCGAATTTTTGTCTTCCAATTGGCTAATGTAGCGATCGAGAATGCATACGAAGATGATTGGACCAGATTCCGAACATTCCCAATGGCATTCACATCGAGTGAATTGTCTGACATGATATAGTATTATATGTATTTATATGCATAGTAATAAATCAAACAAATGAAATAATATATCATATATGATCGTCTACGCATATAGCGATAGTTCAGACAATCAAGGACAATTTTCAGTTGATGTGTTGTAGTATGTATTTCTATAATGTATTGTAGTTAGAAAAGAGAATTTTCTGAGGAATCTCTTTGAATAAATTCTCGCTCCATTAATAGATAGTTTTGTCGTTTGGAAGTATTTTGACATTTCCGTCAGGAATTTATTCAGCTGAGAGTTATAAGAGAGCATCAGAATGGATTGTGCTGAATGCATAAGGCGTATATGTATAGTTAGTTGATTAATAGCAGTCATATGTTTGGAAGTTTTCATCATCTGTCGTCAGTCTGTTGACGAACTTTGGAGATACGTACGAGATTGATGGAAGCTCGTTAATTATTTTATATGTTAATCTTGATGCAAATGATGAAGCACCGATGAGAATGTTATATCATTTTGAATGGTCGATATGGATTTTCATTCCTGTCTTTCACGAGCAACTACGTATTACTCTCTTTCTTATTCGTACAATTACAGACTTGTGCAGTGAGTATCAATCAAAATTTAACGAATGATTTGTGTTCAATAAAAATTGTACTTACCACAAATGATAACCCCAATCGATTTTTCCTGTAATCATATAATATATTAAAGGAATAATTTATCAAAATTTGCAACAACCAAATCCTTTGGTTGAACTTTGATTCACATTTTTAGAAATGTTTCTAAATAAAGAATTTTCCATCGAATCGTTTACTAAAATTTATAACAGGCAACCTATTCAAACTCGTATCGATTGTGAAATCGTTAGAAATATTTTCAAATATTTTATCAAATATTTTTAAACGTTAGTATAGTCGATTCTGTAAATGCGAGAATTAAATGAATTCTCTTGTTTATCTCTCGTAATGCAGTTCGCCAAGTATACATCGCTTTTCCGTCGATTATTTCTGTTATTCTGTTTCATTCGATGGGTGTGATTACGTCAGCGAAAGTCACCTTGAACCAGAGGGTTGCGTTCGATCCAACTGCTCTGGGTGAATTTTAGTTCCTGAAAGTCACCACGAGGCGTAAGCTCCTCCCACGATTCTCCATGTGGTAGTTTCACTCGGTTTCCTGTGTACGATTTGGAAAGGTCATCGTGAAGAGGTCGTTCTCCTTCGTACGGATTAGTTCTTCACCAGAAAAGTAATAGGAAAAGAACGGCTCAGGATTTAACGGCACCCAGATTTCGTTTATCGTACCTAGCTCGTATAACGTTGTGTAGCTTCTCTGATCGTAAAATCTCGTGAAATAGCGTTCCGTTGTCGATGTCTTCGTTCTTTTTATTTATTTTAAGAGAAATCTAAGCGTTCCTAATTTTGTGGTTACAAGCATTTTTTTATGTTATCCGAGAGTAAACTGAATTTTGTGTTTATGCATCGGTTAAAATTTAGGTTGTGAAAACATTTAGATAATTACCGTGGAAATAATATTTAGATAAGATTGGTGAAAATATTTGAATAATTGTGGAAATTTCTGGAGATTTTTTGACATTGTTTGACAACGTTTGTGAATATTCGTATATGGTGTCAACTGTAAAATATTAAAACCTGAATGATAATCGAAATTTAAACGGTCAAAGAACGCAGTCTTTCGATATAACAACTACCTGAAATAAATTTAGGCCTGTAACTGACCTGCAATACTAGATTTCTAGCGGCTCGTTCACGCCAGAAAATTCTTAGGAAAGACTTCGTCATTGCCAAGATGCACTAGATTTACAGAATCTACAAAAACAGATGTTTCAAAGTTGAACCTTAAATTTTGAGATCCTCTAGATTTCCAAATTTTCAAACAGATTTCTACTAAATTCTAATATCAGAAAAACTTCATCGGTACCAGCCTTATAACAGCATAGAGAAAGACTGCGGCTATTTTTACAAGACACGTACCTATACACGTACTGAATCATAGCCTGTTAATATCTCTTCTTGCTGAAAATGTTTTTATCGTATTGCGGAGAATCGTTACGTGCTTTCTAACGCTCTCTAGCAAATTGATAAGCGTGTCTACTGACCTAGAGGAGTAATAGTAATTACGCAGAAAGCTTTTAATTACCGCTATACTCATTCAGAGGCAGTACTTAATTAGCCCTTGAGCAGCCGAGCAAGCGGAAAAACAAGTGCATAACGCAAAGCATAAGTAAATAGACGACACGATGCATTGACCGCGTGCCAATTTCATCCGCGCGCCGTTTTATTTTAGCCGCATTTGTCTCTACGCTAGCCTTTTTCTTTCTTCTCAATTTTTCAGTCAAGACCCTGTTATACGATAAATTATTAATTAATGATATTGGTAAATTGTCGAGTTGGAAGATTTAGCTTATAGATATTTTTATATTTTTACAACATTTTGTAATTTTCTGTTAAATAGGATAATGAAATAATATATAATTTACAAAATTTACTCGTGCAATTTCATTCGTTTCATTACTAAACCTGTCGTTGTCGTGAAAGGGTATTTATTAATATTGGTAACTTGTAACACGTGACATATAAAATTCCACTGATGATGTTAGTTGAACTGTGCAAGAAGCTAGCTTGCCTTTTTTCCCTCGGTCGAACTTTTGTTTTAGGACACGTCGATGCTCGTAGCAATGTGACGATCGACCTTTTGCCGTCTCCAGAAATAGATATCGGCGTGAAAGCCAGGCAGAGAAGTGGTCAAAGACACTATGCTCCCGATCCGGCTCGGTTTTTCAGCGAGTTTCGATGAAAATCGAAGGTCAATAAGACGATTACGTTGATTAGATCGTGCACATTATAAAGTAATATGCGAGACACTCGTCTTTTTCCTTTTATTTGAAATTACGCTCGTATAGGTTATTATATAAACGTTATTCTCACGTGTGAGGGAGAAAGAGAGAGAGAGAGAGAGAGAGACGTTAAATTTTAATTTCTTATTGGATAAGTATTACGGCTTGTTAATGGATCATTCATAATTGTCAATTAATTACTACTTTACAATTAAAAATAAATTCATAGTTATTAAATAATTAATTGCGAATATTTATGCAAATGCCATACTCTTACGAATACAATTAAAAGAGTAGAACGTAGACGGAAGTAGCTCATTTGTTATAATTATTACGAGTACTGTAATAATTATAATTATAATAGATGTCTCATATATTTTTGCAAATGTATTTAAGCATATTAATATTTGTTTAATGTATTTTACCATTATATATTGTGCATTGTTGATGCTATGATAGCGTTCAATGCATTTGTACAAAATTCTTAAAGTTCTCATATGTACATAAAAATGTATAGTTTATTTATTATTTAGATCATAATTCATTCATCATAGCTAGCATCATCAACAGTCATTAAATAGTTTACTGCTGACTATAGTAAAGTAAATATTGTCGTAATGCTCAACTTCTGTTTTATTACTCTTACTCATTTCGTGATATACGCCAATTAAAATGATCGCAAGTGTACAAACTTTACAATGAGCCGTAAGTTTAAAAAGAAATTGTACAAATTTTATTTTTATTTTTAGAATAACTTTCCTAATATAAAATTTGCGAGGACTCTTGCAAATTTATGAAAATCTGGTACCTTGAGGTACTTTTCGTACTTTCAGTTGATGAGTAATAGTTTCACAAACAAAGTTAAAATTTCTGATGTATTATGTACGCGTACATGTATGTTCTAAGAGTTGAAAATATACGGTACATGATTAATGCAGTGATCTATTTATAAACTTTCTAGTGTGCTCGCACTTTTAGTCTTTTTTTAGCGCGATGAATATTTAATTTTAAAACATTATAAAAATGTTACATTTTTCAGGAAAATTCAAACTTCCACTTTCAGAGATACTTATCTAATTATACTACATGATGTGAAACAAAATTAAAAAAGTATTGCAATTTTCGAAGTTGTTTAAAAATTTGCAATTTATTCCATTAGTCATAATATATAATCACAAATATAACGATATATATCGTGTATATATCATAATTTTCAGTGTAGCATTTTTTGCGTAAATGTAGATTTATGCGTGCAATAAATTTAACGGACAATGCGCATAGCTGCAATGTTATCTTAAAATTTATTTATAATTTATGATTCAGGTGCTTTACAGTAAATCGTTTATGACTGATGAGTGTATTATACTTCGTTTAACATATAATGCTTGGAAAACCATAAACTCAGCGTGTGAATGTTTTAACAATTATCGTTGTAATAGCGACCAGTTAAAAAAATATTCCTTATAGCGAAATTAAGCGATTCGTTCTTTGAACAATGACTAACATACATATACGTAAAAGCATACTGGTTATCGTCGTATTATTACTTCCTTCATTGACAAAATTGAATTTACATATTCTTTCGCTCATAACTAGCTAAATATACCTACAAAATATTTCCATAGAATTTTTAGAATTTATTTATCCTAATAATCTACTTAACGACGTATACGTACATAAATGAGATCAATTCATGGTAAAAATAGAATTCTAAATCAAGAAAACTATTTTCACAATGAAAGAGTGTTATTATACATTTTATTCACGAATAGAAGTAACTACAAAATACAATACAATATGTATTATAGAAATATGTGGTGCAAAAAAGCATGTAATACAATATGCAGTACAGTTCTCAATTTATTTATAAACTCGTATATATAGAATCGCATCGTATAATCATATAGAATCGTCCCATATTAAATTCTTTCTTAAATCTTAACATACGAAATTCTTTACAATTTATTTCATCCTAAAGTTTAATAAGAGTAACAGAAACCAGAACTCTTAAAATATACCATGCATTTCTCACGCCTGTTACAGAAAACTGAGGCAACAATTCACAAAATCAAAAAATCAAACAATCGATTATTCTTTTAACCATACTGTAAAAATCCAATTGTTAGCCAACGGTTGCTTTTTCACAGTAATTTATTTTCTTCGCGCCGAGCCGGCCTCGAACGAAGGTTCCCTACTGTACTTGATACTTGCAGCCATGAAAAATCGTGACAAGTAGACTCAACATACAGGTTCAGGTATTTTATATCTTTCGCCATGAATCTCACCCCCATGGTCAATTATCGACGGTCGATGGTACTCGCAAGATGCCAGTAATTAATCGTTCCATCCAGTTGCGCCAATTAAGCCAAACGGCTTGGTATCTTTCACTTAAGTTTTCCTCGCGGCTCAGCGGATCGTCGACGAGTTAATTTTTTGTTATTTATGGTAGCTGGTAATCCTCATAAGTAATGCCAATTACAAGGGCGCTTTCTGTGTTTTCCCCTTGACATTCGCCTGATCAAGGGTTGAGAGTAATATCGCGTGCAAGCACGATGTTTCACTCACGCGCTTGCACACATGTGTACACACAGCATACGCGTTATGCAGAGTGCAATGACTTCTGCTTACGCTCGGCCCTTTCGATGGTCACATGCGAAATCAACTTCACGTTCCACTTCACGTGTCTACTTCGTCGAAATTTTCCCATTTCGTTTCGAGTAATTTTTGGTGAAATTATCAGTTAGTTAGTCGTTTGATGTTTGGCATCGAGGATTTTGCACGCGAACGTGACGTTTCTTTGACATGGTAAGAACTAAAGTTCGGAAGTGCTTGATTTAATTGGTGTAACAGTATTGAGTTTGCGTTGATATGATCAGGTCACGTTGTGTTATAAGTAATTGTTTAGCGAGTTGTTATCAAAATATTATATAGATTTTGTAATGTGTGACTGTTGGGATGCAGATATAGATTATATTTTTCTCTGTGCATTTGTTTTTATTTTTAACAATCGAGGGCGTTTTACAAATTTTCATGAAGACTTCTACATGTAAAATAATTGGCGATTTATGTAAATTCAGACTCGTGTTACTTGTGATAAGCTTTTAAATTTATTTTAGAGCTGATTTTGTTTGCTTGCACGAGGTAATACCGGAAGCGATAAATTCCAAAGAGCAATATTAAAGCAAAACTTATTCTCAGATATTCCTAACATTATTATCTACAAAATTATACGTGCTTTCCACATTTCTCGTACAAATCACTTTTTTACGTTTTCACGTCGTTTGAAATATTTTTATATCGGATCGCAATCGTCCCGACGTTAGATTAACATTCCATGCCTTTGTTAGAATAACCGTAACAATTGGTTCTCATAGAATCATCCGATATACTTTGCTTTAACTTCGAATCGTGCGAGATGATCACGTTACGTGTGTATTCAGCTATTAATCGTTCAATCGATTGTTAACGGCTTCAGTCTGCCTGTGATACTATTAGGACTACAATTAAATCACTCACGCGTCAATCAGTGGCAATGACTATACGTGATCGATGCGCACGATATTCGTGATTTTACCGCAGATTAACCATCTACGTTCTACGATCCTTTGTTATCTTTCAAGTAAGAAACAGTTGAATCTCCAACACTTATCCTCTACAGCTTTTTAAGAGCATCTTACTATAATCCTATCGTTTCTTCTTTCAATCCTATCTATGGTTCACATGTTCATATCATCAATGAACATTTGCAACATCTACCAACGTCATTACGAATCACATTTCCAAAAGTTGAATTACCTTAAATTTATAAGTTTCTCTCAATGCTATTATTCAACACCTGTTGATACAACGAATAACCGACTCTTTAAATACTTTGGTAATCTCTGACCCTAGTTTCCTGGATCCTGATCTTAGCGATTTCGTACCTTCCATGTACATCTTTAGATTCGTTTCAAATACCAATATAATCACGATAGTCACACGGTACTAACGAAATTTCAAAATCTTTAGTATGACACGTAATAATGTATCGACAAATATTTTCACGCGCCACTGTATGTCACACAAGGTCAGAAAGTTTCGTCAGAAAAAGCTTCCTCTTGCTTCCGATTCGTTTGTTGCGACGTTTCGAACGTATTGTTAGAAGAAACGAAGGCGGTGAATACGGCCCTGATACACGCGTACGGAGCAAGTACATTACCGGACGTTTATTTTCACAGGAGATACAGAGGTCCCTCGAAGTCGGTGAGGTTGAAATACGATGCGTTACGCACGATAATGCGTCTTAAGAGAGCAACGAGATTTTTCTCCCTTTTCACCGCGGGACCACACCCTTAGCCAACTCGTATACCGGGTGTCCCCATGAGCGTAACAACATAATTGCAATACGATGGACGATTATCGGCGTGACATTAATAACGAGTAAAACGGGACCATTATTAATCATGCAAGTTGGACGCGACCACGGGGGAAAAATACGATTGGCCGATTGGCCATTGCACTCGATAATACGTCTCTGGACAGGATCGCTCTCGTTGCATTCTCTTTGCTTCCCTTTCTTTTTTCTTTCTTCTCTCTTTTTCTCCCTTGCGTCTCTATTTTCTCTTTTTTCGTTCTTCTTTCGCTCTCTGTAACCACTCCCTGCTCTCAATTATATCGAGCGTGTTCGTACAAGCCAAGAGGTTCTCTCTGTGTTTGTTAACGTTCTATCGCGAAGCAACGTCACGCACGGCATCGTACGACACACGCCAGACTTGTTGATTTTTCCCGCGAAAATCACCTCACATGGCTGCGTTCGACTGTTTCACGCGCGATCTTTCTCACTCTATGAAGTATCGGAAGGAAACGTGTCTGACAGTCGCGTGTATAGAATAGAATACATTGTGCCTCGTAACGCTGTTCCATAGTTTGGCTATTGTGCGCGAAATTCTGCATGTGATGTAAATAACTCTTCTTGCAGCAAGCTTGGTTTTTCTACTCGCAAGTTTTTTCTTCTGTAAAGAATTCTTCAAGTATGTATTAATATACCCTAACATGTTTAAGTGTCGTACGTGGAATCTTTCTTCTTCTGTAAATATCCTTCCTATAAAACGTGTCATTCTTGTACTCGGAATATTTTCTGTTTTTTAACATGTTCGACTGTTATACGTGCAATTCTTCTCGCTTTAGAATACTTTCCTGTCTTGCAGAGAATTATTCATGTATAATATTTGATCGTTGTACGTAGAATGTTTCGTATTCTGTAAAATATTTTTCTTATAACATGTCTCGTTGTTGTTGTTGTTAATATATCTCTCGGAATAGTTTCTATACTGCAACGTGTTCTTCCCTGTTTCGTGAGAATTTTACGAACAAATTTTCTTCCAATAACGCGAAATCCTGTCTATTCTGTAAAAAATTCTTCCTATAACATGTTTGCTTTCTATAAACAGAACTCTTTTTCTTCCACAAGAATTCTTTCCGCGTATCTTGTTTAACTGTTATATATAGAATCCTTCCTACCATATAAAGCAAAGATGCTGTACTGTAAAAAATCCTTCATGTAATGTGTTCAACCGTTGTACGTAGAATCTTTTCTGTTCTGCGAACAGCTCTGTCTACAACGTGGTCCACTATTATACACGAAACCTCCTCTACCTTATGCAAAATTTTTTCTCGCCTTCGAAGGCTGATCCTATAACAATGAGCGCCAGTGTACCCATAATTATTGCTTTATACAAAACTTTTTCTAATTTGTAAAAAATCATTCCTATCATGCACAGAATCTCTCCTACATAGCATAAAATTTGTCCTATACTGTACAAAACCATCTCTATACATTTGTACAATAACTATTGTTAACTATAATTGTACAATAACTATGCATTAAGCCGCTTATTTCTTCCTTGCTACTTTCCATAAAATTCCTCAAAATATCATACAACCCTATTTCGTGTAATCCTCGTACGAAAATTGTCGTGCAAAAAATGTTGTGTAAAAAATTATTTTCATAACACGTTCGGGTATTATACATAGAAGAGTCCTTTATATACATTTTTTCTAGCCCTTTAAAGAATCCATTCCTATAAAGCAATTTATGCTTTCTGTTCCTCACAAAATTTTTCCCGCCAACGATCTACGCATTCGACTGTCCTTTGCTCGAAATCCTTTCTGCCCAACAAGGAATCCTTTTTCTCGTTGCGCGATTGATTGTTGCGCACAGTGTCATTTCTACCCTGCAAAGTATCTTTCCTATTACGTCGTTGACTTTGACTATCGTGCGTGGAATCTTCTCTATCGTGTAACACTGTCGTGCGAGGAATCTGTGTTAGCTTGTAACGAGAGTGAGTGATACAGATGAAACGCGACGGACCGCGCACGGCCTCGCTCGCGTCTCACCTTGAGGAATGCTTTTTTAGTGCGCCGTTTAAAGGAAGCGATTATTTTTAGCATGGCGCCCGTTGTTGCTCGTCTTCAGATGCGGTCGTAACCGGTGGTATTTCTGTGGTTGCTTTTTGCTTTCTTGCGGGCAGCTTCTGGGTGATTGGGAATGTTGACCCCTCGATCATCGCAGACGTGCGATGAAAATTGGATTAAAGAGACGGCGAAAGTGTAAATAATTGGACGATTCGAGGCACATTAAAACGATATGGAGAATATTGATCTATGTCTTCTTATCGCGTTCACCGCTGATTACTTCTTCGTTACGGATAAATAATTTTCCTCGATGTGTTTCAGTTGATTTTACCAAGCAAAACGTAGTACGCGTGATACGCAAAGCAATTGCATTCTGATTAACGAGATCGTGGAAGTTTAAGAGATAGAAAATTTGACGAAGAAATGTGAGAAGTTTGCTTCGTGATATGAGATATGAAATTTTACCAATGTATTGTGTGTTTCTGTTTTATATAGACGGACTGAATTTTGTTAAATTATCAAAGAAGTACTGTGAAATATACGTATAATATAATATCGAAGTGCTCCGAATATTTAAATCTTGTACCTTTATATGTATAATCTTGAATAAATTCATATAACCAACTTTTAGTAACATTGTCGTTATAGTAATAATAAAATTAATATGGTATATTTAATGTTTCCTCTAAACAATATATATATATATATATATATATATATATATATACGGAATAATTAAATCATTACACCGCAGTACGTGATGCTTTAGTTACATCAATTACGTTCAAGAATATAGTCAATGTTTAAGGTCGTATTAAATTAAGGAATGACGCATTCCGTAAATCTCAAAGCGCGAATATTAATAACCCAGATCTAAAACTGTTCCAAGCACTACGTCGATAGCGATATACACATATACCGTTTCCTTTCTATCCACTACAACAATTATCTGCAAATTTTCTCGATAAATGTGGCACTGTTTCCATAATTTATTTAGAGTCAGATGATTCATCGATTCCACGAAAAAAAAAAAAAAAAAGAAAAAAAGGAAAAAGAAGAATGAAAGCAGATAAAATCCAATTTGCTCTATTTCTAGTAATTTATAAGTGTTTTGTTTGTTTATCTCAAGTAGGTGATAAGACGGCTTATCAACGCGGGGCCATTGACATTTTGGTCATTCATACTAAAAATACGTAACGTTGTTCTAATTCCCGAGAGTCCATTTTCGTCGTTAGATCAATGATCGATCAATATTTCGCCGGAAACCGCGAAACGTCGCTGCCAGCCGAGATTTATTGCAGGAACACTTGTGGCTGTGAATTAATATTTATAGCTCGTAGAGCATGGTAATAATTTACGCGACTATCGACAACGGGTCTTTGTCCTAGACTGTTCATGCGTATTGAACTTTAGATACGTATATACACTCCCGTTCATAAACATTAGAGCATTTGTTAGGCCCTCTTGCGTAATTGATTTAATATTGTGTTATTAGTAAAATTGTACAAGCCATAAGTTACAAGTTATCGATACTAATAAATAGATTACGAATATCTACGGTTTCGTGGGACTTTTAAAGATGCAAAAATACACAGAGTACGTAGAATATGTAAGATCATATGAAATATCCGATGCACGGTAACCAGTATGATATTTGATAGATGAGACAAATCTTTGCTTCTATTTCCTGGGAAATTGAATATTTCAAGGATTTGAAGGAATTCGAACGTACTTCGTGGAACTCATTGTTGAAAAGAATAAAAATGTCCGTGAGAAAGAACCGTTGAAAAAACAATGAATATGTTGGTTAATACATCGTGTTAAATTTTTTGTATAAATATTAAATATTACATTTTTCTTGAATTTTCCTACGAACTTTACAGCCACTCTACTTGATACATTGGTATGTTATTCGTGTGATAAAGATTGATTGTAAAGCGATTATTAGAAAAAGAGGAAAGATATACAAAATATACAAAATATAGGTAGAAGAAGTAGATGGAAAAATCAAAGTGACCCCAAAAGCAATTCCCCAATTGTTTCGGACAGTGAAATAATCTGCATTTGTGATACGAATAGTCGGCGTTTTTTTTTCTTGAAATCGCTGCGACTTCGTTTCGCAGATGTGCGTTTGTACATACACATATGGACATACTCTTGCCTCTGGCCAGGAGTTGATGAAAGCGGAAGAATAAGCGATTGTCGGTGCATTTTAAGGGCCGTTCTAATTAAACGAGCCGGTTTGACGTTCGGCCCTTCGCTTCTGTAGATCGATCAGGGCTATTGGTAGTTGTTAAAGATCTTTTGTAAGTTCTCGTCTTCAATTAATGAGACGGAGCTTGAAGCCAAAAACGTAGCGAAGGAACAATAAGAATAAGAATTACGATTATTTAGACTTTAAATCGTAGAAGTTTATTTATAGGTGTTAGCTATTATTATTATTTTTATTATTTTTATTATTCAGTTATATGTATTATTATTGTTACGCTCTGAATAGTAAGCTATCGGGAGGATAATAATAGTAATATTATATTATTATTTATAATTTTTATTTGTTATTCTTATTTATTATTATCATTGTTACAAGATAATTTTACAGATTTATTCGAGCAAAGCGTTGTACGTGAAAGTTTACGCGTACGAATTTTGGATGAATTGTAATTGAATAATGTGAAAAATTGACGATGAAACTATAATATTACTTTGCAATATTATATTTTAATAATAACAAAATTTGAGAAGCCTGTGATTTGACAACACGCTAGATATTTTATACGTCTGTTTTTCTGTAGATTAGTTTAACGGAGAAACAGTAAAATTCAGTTAGTTGTTTTGAAATATCATTTATATTTAAATACATGTTTCTGCAAAATCTCCTTAAAATCTTCTAGAAATTTTACACAATTTGGCATGAGTAGTACAACTACAGTCGATGTTTGGAATCTAAAGCTTTAACCGTACAATACATCAATCTGCCAAAAATTACATAACGTTGCACTTTTTGATCTGGGGATCGTAACAGTTATAACCCAAATTAAAAGAGTATACGAATTAATATCTTAGTTTAAGTAATTTTTGATCAGAAATAACAATGACAAAATGATAAAAATGTTAAAGGTAACCGGAACGTCTGAAAATTAATATCTTTCAACCATCTAGTCTTTTGACCAATTTCTTTTAAATTTAGCGATCGTTATCTTTCGCCTGAACAAAAATTAACTTTTTCTCAGTGATCTTTCCGTAAAACTTTTAAAAATAATTATTATTTTCGGCCCCCTGCTTAAGTGTGATTACTTTTGAACTCGTATCGATCTTATCGATGTTTTTCAACTATCATTTTAATTTTTATCTTGCATTATCTTTCTACAACCTCGTTTCGTTCGAAAAAGAAAAAGAAGGAAAGAGAACGCAAGGAAGAACATGGAGGCGTTAAAAATTGGAAGGGACAAGATGTTTAACACGTCTCGTGTCTATTGGTCGTAAACTTGGCAACTAGTAAAATTGACGACACCGCTGCTACTTTGGTAATGACATCGTTTGAAATCTCCTCTCGACTCTAAGGACCTAGATTCTTGTTCGTTTAGCATTTCCTGGTATAAGTTGCGTTTCTTTAAAAAAAAGCTTCTTCAGTGTCACTGCCACTCTTTACCTGTCTTTAACATCATCTATCCACTTTACCAGTGGAAAGTCCAGTAATTCCTGATTCTATGATTCTCTTGATTCTAATGGAATTGGTTACAATGCTAATCAGACACGAGAATCCTCTTTGGAGAAATCAGAAACAGTATTAGCAATCACGACGTTTATCTCCCTTGTTATGCTCGTCCATGGATTTTTCTTAGACGAGTTTCTCTTTAGAAACTTTGTTGCTTGAATATTTTTGTAGCGCAAGTTTCAGTTTTAACTGAGAAAATGTCTTTCATTAACTTTTCACAAGTTTACGGTAGAGTAGATTCTTGACCCATTAAAGCCCAAACAATACGCGTGTATGTGCGCGCGTGTGATGCATTCTAACGTTACAAGTACATAAATTTCTTTAAATTTCATAAAATTATGAAATAAAGAAAACGATGTTAAGCGAACGCTTTGTCTTTCATCGTCACGATGTTAAGGATACAAAATTCGATAATGCAAATTAATCGAAATAGATTTCAAATGAAACGTGTTGCATTAACGGAAACGTCGGTTGTCAATGGACGAACAAATTTTCCAACGATGGAAAAACACAATTCGGTCGAAAATGAGACAAAGGGTGCAGCAGGATTAAACTACGCCCATAAAGGATCGTGGCATCGATGACACGTATTATAAGCACCAAGAGATAAATAACAGGACACGTAGTGGCAGGATTTTGTTGTCTGGGGCCAGTCTGTGCACGATATTTGCTTGTACTGTCTCTCTACGTTTCGCTGGCATGAATTATCTTTATTGCTCTTCTCGTTCTCCTTGCTCACCGGGCACCCACGACACGCACTGTTCATGTGACGATCAGAGTACGACGATATGCCCAAGTCTTACGGCGCAACGTTGATATCGTTTCTCCCTCTACTCAGCGTTACTTCCTTTTTCCTTCGAGTTTTCGAACGGTGTTAAGGATTCCAGTTTCATAGCTTTCCAAGTTGTAGAGACACTTGTATAATTTATTGTTTATCGAGCAGCTAGACACAAATTTTCGTCCGATATTTCCTGTACTAAGTTTAGGACAACGTAGTTTGAGGGGAAAAATTTGTTGCTTGACCCTTGTAGCATGGAATTTCCTTTTCAGCTTGTGAACAAATTTGTTTCTTCATTAATCATCGATAATCGAAACGCATTTTTTGAAGAGGTTGTTTGAAGTAGATGTAATATATCGAAGTTTGAGACTGTTAAGAATTTTAGTAAACAACTTACTGAATTTGCATGCTGTGCAGATGCAACATCGAACATCAAAAGATTCGGATATATACAGATTATTTACGTTATTAGTTGCCAGTGTTTCTTTTCCGTATTTTATTAAGACAAGTTTAACTTTCGTGTAATTTAAGAAATATTATAGTTATAAACGAACGTGAAAACATTCGTGGTAGTGGCGTCATTACGTGAAAACTGCAGAAAATTAAGAATACTATTTGTGCGTAAAAAGCAGCGAAACTTTGTCTTATTTATCTCTTTTATAAATTTGTGATTTACGAAAGGAGGAAGTTTTTGAAGTAAATAATGCGAATACCCTGTATAATATCGGCCTAGGAAATTTTCTTCTTAAAGTAGTTGCAACGAATATAAATTCTTTTCCTTGTAAAAGTTTGCGAAACTCGTTGAGAAACTTGCAATTGTATATTCTGTATATGTATGGATGTGCCAAGAAAACGACGTGTACTGAATAAAATTGCATGCAAATAGAATTTTTCGTTGCTTCTAGAGTAAATCAATAATACCAAATACATCGTACAAGTATTTTATAATAATATTTAGAGAGTGGGAAAACGAAGCAGACCTTCTTTTAATTTTACTTCTCTTCAGTTTCATCTTAACATCGTATCGATCCTTCTCGCTAAACCAACAATCGTCCAAAAGTATTGATTATATCATAGAACAATCCATATGAATTCGTTTAAGTTCTGCTGTTTGCCAATCTCGAAGACATTTGGCATCCTCTCGTCTATTCAAGAATAGTTCTTCTTCAATTTTTATCTGGGTCATTGCGTCTATTCGTTTCCTAGGATCTTCTCCTTGCCGCTGCGAGACAACACTTCTGACAAATAGGTTTACAATCGATGAAGCCCCTGTTTCACTTCACAAAGAAAACGTCGTCGATCGATGATCGATACATGGAGTTACGATTCTAATCTTTGTTTAATCAACCAGCGACTTGTCTATCTCCTTGTTCCTTTCTTCTCATCGTTAGAGGCTTGTCATCGTCTCACTCGACGCGGTGAATGGATTCAATGAAAACAAAGTGAGGGGAATGGACCAGAAAATCAAGCTTAATGAATATTAATGAGTCTATGCGTTTAGTAATTTAAGTACCAAGGAAGAAAAGTTCGATTAACCTCTCGAATACTTCAGCTCGATATTTTGTTCTTTAACAGACGTTTAATTCTCTTTTATTTAGATCTCCTTCATAAAGTTGTGTATCTTGTACCGCACGTACAGCAATATTTTGGAAGAGATCTTGTAACGAAAAGAAAATGTACAGAGTTATGTTTTCCATATTCTCCCGTCTGCTAAATCGTTTTTGTGCAAGACGATTGTTAAAGTAAGTGGAAAAGGTGAAAATCAGTTGGAAATAAATTACAAGAATATAGCAGATAGAGAACATTAGAGATACTCTATTGATACAATTTTTGTAAGAGTGTTCTTGGTTGATCAATAATATTGTTGATATTTCAAAGTTCTCGAGGAAATTCCGGGTTTTCGATAAATATTAAGGGTACATATTGATCCTTTTAGCTGAGGATCTTGAAACATTGACAATACAATATCGATAGTCTGAAGTTTGCTATCCTTAAAGCTTGTTATCCTTATGGAACGAAAGTAAGATTTGTCTGGCCATTTTAGATATAAAGGGAATGAGTTGTTGCAAATAGAATGGTACACGATATATCCAACCATATTTTTCATAATATTATACTTGAAACATCTATGTGACGTTAAAGCGATACAATAAAAATTACAATAAAAATTGCAGAAACATTTAGGATGATCCAATAGAAAAAACATCGTTTCTTTTAGGAAAGAGAGAACTTTTGATATTTACTTATTTTGATGATTGGTACTATACTTTGAGATTGTTGTTTAAAATTTTCTTCATTTGGAATTTAGAACGCGATTCTCTGTATTTAGAGCAGTTTTAAAGGAGAACGTGTTTAACGTAATTTTAGCAATTACAAATATCACGCGTTAGTAGGTCAGATTTAGAAACTAGATCTTTGGTAAATTTGTACATTTGGTATATGGAAAATTCCGAGTCTGTATGATATTCTTGCAATCCAGAAAAAAACGTTTAGTGATATCCACGATCCTTTTCGTGTGATAATTGCGTGAAAAAAATCCGCGAATCGCTCTAATTAATACGCAACACGTATACGAATTGCCGACAAGTTAAAATTAGTCGTAGTCTGAATATCTTTAACGTTATCATCGTTGTGACTTGTATTTAGGTCATCTCTTATCGCGTACCTATTTCGATAAGGTGCAGAAATCAATGAATGATTTTTTGCTGAAGTTGTGATATCGCACTTGTTATAATCTAGGTTCCACGTTTATATTTGGTTTCGATATTTTTGTTTATAAACAATAAGTTTCTTTAAAATAATATCGTCTACAATTAACGAATCGTATGGATATTAAATTGTATCTTGTGACAACAGTGTGCGATTATTACCTTAAATTGTGACAATACGTCAAATTACTCTATGAAAGCTGTACTAGTTTATTTCATGGATCGAATATGAATTAGATAATTTCTAGATATATGTAGAATAGAAAGTTTTTTAATAAATATTAATACGATATTTTAACAGTATTATATGAATGTAATAAAATGCTTAGAAAGTCCTAAAAGATCCTAAAATATCTTCTATATCAAAGATACCATTTTTCCCGAAAGAAAGTGACACTTTTTCGCTTTAAAGTGCGCTCCAAAGAATGCAATATAGTTGTATACGTCGTATGATGTACAATCACGTATAAACAATATGTCAAAATAACAAATACCTATATTGCAGGATATAAAACGAAACAACATCGATTATGTGGACCTAGTGACATAGATACTCTTCAGATTCAATATTTACAGATACGAATAAGATGACAATACTTTCTTATCATCCGCCTATTGCTTCGAAGATAATAATATCGCTATAAAACAATACTTGCTGATGTTATTCACATTTCCAAACAATTCTCACGCATTTGGAAATATGAAAATGCGAATGTAAATCGCTTATCTGTCGCATGGTAAATAGAAAAATTCCACTCAAGTATTTATCGCTATCAAATACATCATTTTTTACTAAAACGATTAAATACCGTCTTTCATATAACGCTGTCTATAGAAACATTTCTCAAAAGTACCCTTAATCTTGATCATCGCAAGATCACCGACGTAGATGATTCGAGACTTTTGCACAGACGCGCATATATCTCTATCTTCGATCAAGTTGACATCTTCTTCCCTATTAGAAGATTCAATCTGATCCGACAGTCTCGTAACACTCACGCGTCGCGCTCATCGTGTCTCGGAGACATCGATGAATCTCTCTCACGGTCCTTTAGGTGGATGTACGCGACGAACCCGGGAGGCAGTCATTCTGGAGGCCGCATTTACGCCTCATTTCATTATTTGCAGCTCGAGTCGAGCCTGATGCTTTCTCTCTTTATCCCGACTGAAAAACGAGATTGCCTAGGTACCGGAGTGACCGTGTTGGCGTAGGTCGCGTACAGTTAAGTCGCGATTACAAACGCGTAGGCGTTTCGTACTGTCGCGATAAGATCGATGAAATCGGCCGATAAGATCGATAGGAGTTCCATTCTTTAATAGCAGGAATTGAGTGCGCGCATAATTTAATAATATTGCATCCTTGGTTGATTTACGACTGGCCGACGACGCATCAAATGGCCGGGCTGATTTCCTTTCTTTTTCTTTATCCTCTTTTTTTTTTGTTGCCAGCTGCACCATAACGTACCAGTTTACGAGGTGCACACACTTCGTTCGCCCTGATTTCGTTCGGGTTTATCCTCTCGGTGCCATTGAAAAATATTGCTCGGTTTCCTAACCGATAATAAATATACCCACGAAAGTATTTTGCACACTTCCTATAGAAAACTTTTGCGTCCACATTGCACGCGTTACATAAAACATTTCGAAATTTCATTAGCATTGTGACGAGACACCGTTGACATTACTATATATATTGGTCAAATTTAAAACCAATCTGAAAATGTTTGTGGAAATTATAAGATATCCATTGTAAATATATGTTCAATTAAAGTTTGGCGTACAGCGTGAATGATCATTTCAAGTGCATACAACAAGTGTTAAATGTATGATTACACTGAATACAGGTTGTTCGACAAACAAGCGTCCGATTACTTTCGCATATATTAAACGAAATTCCATTTCTTTTTGAACGTGTTTCTCTCACTCTGTAAATGTTTCAAAAACATCGATTGTCACGACATTAATTGCTTGTTTCTCATTTCAATAATAATCATATAATTATCATATCGTCTCGTGTGACTTCAATTACAGCGGTCGATGAAAGTATTTAAACAGTTACATAGGAAGCTTGTTATGTTATGTATTTTAAAATTTTGTAACTATTCTAACGAGACGTACGACTATCACGATTATATTGATAAAATTTGAAACCAATCTGAAAATGTATCCAAAAGTTGCGAGATACCAGGTACTCGTTATAAACATGTACTTAATGAACAATTAATATACAGCACGAATAGCCGTCTTAAACGTACGGATACAAATAAAAATGAAGAATATTTGAGCGATTTTACAACTATGAGAGGCAGCACGTCATTTCTTGAGTTTGATCTACTAAGAAAATCGGGAGCATGCTGAGCAGAGAGGTGTCTTTCTTTGAACATTACGTAGACGTACCTAACAATTAACTGACAGTCTCAGTGGAACAAATATGGAAGCGGTCACTAGAACAAGTGCATATTGAGGTTTAAGATCTGTTTAAGATCTGGATTAAGAATGTATAGATACAGATTATTCCATTAAAGTTTTTTTCTTACAAAGGAGTTTATTGAGTCCAGAAAATACAGATTTTAAGTACATTATTCACAATAAACATGAATTTTTGTAATGGTATGTTAGGCAAAGGTACCGATACGCGGCGGTACGACGTAGCCATGCTGTATTATGTGTCGGCGCTTTACATTTTTTGTTGTATGATGCGGTTTTTCGGTTTAAGCCTCTGGGGAGCGGAGCTTTTTTTTTTTATTTTTTTTCTGTCCTGAAAAACTTGGTCTGTCCTGAAAAACTTGGTATTCCATTAAAGTTCATCTCTGTTCATGATTCTCTCGAATTAAACATCCTGTCATTTAAATCACTTTTAGGAAAATATTCATATATTCGTATCTGTTAAATACTAATTTCTTTTTATATATGACAATACATAACAAAATAAACGGAAGTAAAAGTTCGTAGTTTCAAATTAATAACAGGAATTTCTCAAATTCACAATCAGCGCTTCGATTCGATAATCTTGGAAGTTTCAATTCTATTTTTTAGTAATAAAATATTTAATTTTGGTCGTTTAATATCTTCTTCCGTTTTACATGTATCTGATCGTGCCTGTATTTGGGCATTATCCAATATAATCTCACTTTCAAGAATTTTAAGTCTCGTAACTTTAATTGCAACGTGTTGTATGACGCATTCTATATAATTATTCGCAATCCGATGAACATAACTTTCGGGCATTGAGTATCTTCGATTCCAGATTAGCTATATTATCCTCTAGACGACAGAGCCAATACGACACGTTTCAATTTGCACATTAATTATTTTTATGTCTTGCAATGATTCACGCATTGACATTCTCATATTAAAGTTCCATCGTTTACTCTCACATTGTTATAAATATAAATACGATATAAAACGCATAAGTGGATAGCGGATTTTTATGTATTTATGGGAAGCGTATTTCGTAACATTCGATATTTGGCAAGTAAAACGAACTTCTGTCCACAGATTCCATTCTTTAAATTAATTCATAAAAGCACGAATTTGCGTAAATATTCGCACACCACACATAAGTAATTAGTAAAATTGTAGTACGATTTGCATATGGAAAATTTCTAGGTTGGGCATTTTAGTTGCTTCATTAGCGATTCAGACAATGCGACGAATAACAAACAATAGTCTGGTAACTGAGAACTACAACTCATGGTGAAAGTCACGTTTCAGCACGTATCGCCACTGTTGAGAATTTATCAGAAACTTATGGGAATGGTTAAATATAGAAACCTGCGCTCGAAGAGTATGAATGAACCTTACGGGTGTTCCCTCTTTGATGACGAACGTTTATTTTACTTCGCTTGGAATTGGTTTTCGCGAGCGCGGCAGCAAGTAGCACGAGAAACCAGGCGTTTTGTAACAAACTAGTATCGAGGGAGTTCATCATTTACATAATCATGTCGCATGAAAGATGATCGAAAAAATTGCTGACTCAATTTTAACGTCAGTAGAAAGTACGTAATTCGTGTAATCTGTGCTTTACATTGAATATTGACGTTATCAATAGCTTAAAACATTTTTCAATGCAATTATTTGTCAACATAACAGTTGTCAACAATTAAATCAATGCAATTTTCAATGCAAGTATTTATCAACATAACAACCGACATAAATTTTTTAACGAATTTGGTGGAAAGTGGAGTGCTACTATGTAAATTTTTTTTTACTTTCTGTTAATAATTGCTTGGTTGTGATATAGAGATAAGAGACTAATTCGCAATTAACGAACGAGTACTTCATTCAACGAACTGGTATTACGTTACTTACTCACGATAGTCATATCATATCTAAGGAAGCCATCGATCAAAGCAAAGACAATATTATTAATTTTTATTAATGTTTCAATGTTATTAATTTTGTCGAATGTTATGCAGATTAAATTTTATCCTATTTCTTTGCAGTAATTATTTAAAAAAAAAACAAAAATTCTTCTTAAAGTAGGATCATCTTTTACTGATTTCGGAACTCAAAATCAAAATCAAAATATAATATTCAATGTACAAAATAGTCCAGTGGAAAGTGTACAAAACTAAAAGAATAAAAGAGGACGCGGAAAATAATATAAAACATATCACAATACTGAAACAAATATTGGAAATATCATCATTCACGATGTAATTAAGATATCACTTATAATTATCGTATATCGCATTATCGTACATGCAAATATTTACATTCTCGTTCACAAGTCGTCAGATAGCTTCGTGAGTAGTGTCTCTCTAGCTATTATTTATTTATCATTGAAACATGATATAACTTATTTTTCCTTATACGTAATTGACAAGTGTCAACTTAATTTTATAATTACAAGATCTGTTTATCTTTATCCTAGATACACAAATAAGAAGTGTCTCGTACATTATATGTACGTGTGTTTGTAGTATTCCATGTGATATACATCAGTTAATCATCGTCAATTAACAAATTCTTTACTAACACGATATGATTTACACTGAAATTTAAGTTCACGATTATCCCATAATTTTTTAAACGTACAAATATATCTCAACTGAAATTTTCAATTAAAACGATACTTTTACGAATCCAAACAGAGAAACAAATAAGTATACTGCGAATATTTATGCAAATTATGAACACAATTGTAAGGAAAAATTTGTTTCAATCACTACGTATTATACCAAGTACTCTGCTCTGGATATTACATGTATTGTTGTATTATTACTATTATATATATTTTCCTACAAATATATAAAAATTCGCCGTCTATATGAAAACTATAGGAGAAGAACATTAATCATAGTTTCTATTTTTCACGGAAGAGATCGTGTTTTCCGTTTTCATAAATTTCAAACTATTGCCTACGATAATATTAGATATTAAAATTCAAGAATTATTTTCAATCTTACATCTTTGGATCTAACAGCTTCTCAGCTACATCGTATTAAAGTACCATTCTTCGCGCACAAAATTAGAAAATCAACAAAAATGTACCAATCGTGTCCTTCTTCTGTCATCATTCTATACAACGAATAAAGCAATTCGCCAAAGCAAGACCCATTGATCGTATCACATCGGAAAGTCGATGTTGGTTCGCACGAGTCCTTCTTTTTTCTTCGATCAACTTTCTACGGAAAGTCGTGGCGCCACGCGTCAAAAATCAGCTCGTTGACGTTTCACTTCTGACGTTGAGTTTTCCTCGAAAAACAAATCGCATACTTCGCTACTATCGAGGAAATCCTGCGGATTGGATCGCGGCAGCCGTCAGGACGATCTGTCGATTCTAGCAGAATGCAAGAACTTATCAGTCGTCTTACGAGCAGTTGCTATGCGTTATGGAAGGGGTCCCTGGAGTCACCTACTAGCTCGACCAGTCAGAAGTCAGTGTGTGTAAGCCGGCCGGTCGTGCCGGCTCCTTTTCTGTCTTTGCTCTGCTGCACCTTCGTTTTCCGAAAAATCGTAACTCGACTGCACGTTCATTCAGCCGCATGCCATAGATCGATCGGGCCAAGTGTCTCGTTAACAGTCGAACAAATTGCACCGTCAAAATCTGCGATTTCCTAAAAACTACAAAGCCTTTTATCCGTCACGAGAAACGAATCATGGTGGTCCCGTTAAGGAGGGATACTCTTCGTGAACTTTTCTTCCACGCTGTGCCTTGAATTTAGCAGAAAATTCGTGATTTACAGTCGAACAGCATTTTAAAAAAGGAAGAGACAGTAGAGATTTTCTCGTCGACAGTGGAGCATTGCATCGAAATATCGTATTTTCAAGGAGAAATATCGAGAGACGTTCGGTCGTCGAGAATGCGAAGAGGAAGAGACGAGGTCGAGTGAAATTTTTATCGAGTTTTTGTTGTTGTTGCTTTTATCGGGACGGAGGGCACAGTTTGTGTGAATTAACGGACGGGAAATTAATAGGCCGAAGATGTTTAAAATTGTACGACGATTTTGCGTTTGATGGGATTTTATGTTTGCTCTTTTGTTATCTGTGGTGGTGAAGAAACTTTAAAAAGAGTTTGAAAAGTCATTTCCTCTCTGACCTAGGGAGAAGAACGCCGTAACGTAAAATCTTGTCGCTCTCTATTAATACTTGTGTTTCAAGGAAATACGTACGATATAACGTATGCAGAAAACAGGTGGAAAATAAAATAAAATCGTGCATCGAAGAAAGATATCGATTTTTTAGAATTTTTCTGAAGAGAAAAAAATTTTATTGAAAAAAATTACAAAATTCGAAGCAGTCGAGGGGTTAAGGCTACACAAAAAAATTTCTCAACGTTAGAAAAGACAGTGTGCGACGTATAAGTCGTATGTTTTGATGGACTGTGAACGAAATGAATAGAATTGTGATTTTTACACGTTTCTGAAACTGAACTTTGTCGGCTGTATTGCCGAAGACGATAACCAATAGGCAACAAAAAGTACATTTTCTTGACGATACGAGAGTAATGTTATTTATTACGGATTGACTGTTTGCTGTTTTCTGATTAACTTGAGATATAGATCGATTCGACTCGAAAACAATTATTAATTGGCGCCGTACAAAGTAAATAATCCTACCTTTTTCGATAACATCGAATATATTTAAGAAACGAAACGTTGTTTTTTCGAAAATGTGAGGATAAAGATGCACGAAACCGACTGGAAAGTGCTGGAAGAATCTTCATTGAAGTATAACGAGGTGCCTTCGATCTGATTCAATACGATTTAAGCAAGGAGCATGATTATGACGCATACGGAAGAAGTATCGACGACTTTCGAGTCGAAAACACCGACAGAACAAATGAATGGCCACTCTATGGTGAATAGCTCTTTTGTTTTTTTCTTAATTAAATTAATCAATTTAATCTTTCGCCTTAAATACCAACGATTTATCCAAAGACACGTAAGTCGTGTTTTGATCCGGGATTTTAGTATCGCGATATTTTACGCTTAATAGACTGCAGGGTGTCTCTTTAAATGAAAATTGTAGAAGTGAAATACTCGTTATAATAATATTGGCGGATATTATCGTGAAGCGCCACGTTTCGCTCATTTACATTGGCATTCATCGACTTATCTCGGTATATCGAAAAAGATACGTAGTATAGTAGATAAATTTATTTGTTCTGAAATTAAACACCCATATCTAGTAACGAGCACATTTATATTTAGTTTGCTCCCCGTATCGTATCGCGTATGACTTTCAGCATTTTCTCTCCGCGTCGTGACGCGACGGTGATTTTAACATCGCGCACAGTTTAATTAGTATATTCGATCTTTGATATATGCAAAATACGAAGAACAAATGTCTGAAAATCAATTACGCATCGGCATTTAGAGATTAAATATGATTGCGTTATGATTAGTTAAAACAATCGATTAAATGCGCGAAGAGAAAAAAATTTAATGAGATTTTAAACTATCGTTTGTTCTATCGATAGCGCATTAATGCAATTTAATAAGTTAAACTAAACTAATTTACATACGGAGATCGCAGTAGAATGATAAATTACATTTCCCAGCATTTCATAGATATAATATATTAAAATTTGATATGATTTCGAAGAATTTTGTATTACTAAAACTGTTCTCTGTTTAGTTTTTGGATCAACTATGTATTTTGGACTGTCTGTTTCTCGAATATGTCGAGAATATATTCATAGTCGTCGATATTCGAACTACCAAAGCAATTAAAACTGCTAATATCAGTTTCTCTATCTTTGTACTTATTAAAAACATGTAAATGAATTCGGTAATTTAATGTGTACTTTTATTGAGCCATTAATTATATATTCTGATATAGATGATGTATTTTGGTCATATTGTTTCAATTCCAATTAACTATAACGTGCTTAGCTGCGTATTAAAGATCGTTAATTTGAAACGCTTTTGATTGTTTTTTTTACGCAGTTTCCTGAACTTAATGCTTGGTATTTTATAGTCTTTGCGTCCAACAGGTTGTTCTACTTCCCAACCTGCTGTCAATTAATAATAACGACATTAAAATCGGAAGATTAAAATAGGCTCATTACGCTGTTCTTACGAGCCTCGTATATATCTAATGTTTCCAGCTATAGCTTCGGAACGATGGAAATAAAACGATTGGAGAGGGATCTTATTAGATAAAATTAAATAGTCTTGTTTTATGTGTTCACTTCTAAAGTAGACACGTTCCAATGATTTTAAAGTCATTTCTCTTTCCTTAGATAGAACTATAAATTTCTTCCTATACTCTTCCTCTAATCTTCATTCTCTACAAAAGAAAAAGCTATAAAGATACCTACATTGGAAACTTATTAATTCAGAAAATATTATAATCCTAATTTTGTATGAAAGACAAAAAACATATAGCACAGTACCTACCCTTACGTATATGTTTCATACTCAGTTTTACTCGAAATACACTCCAAAATTTACAAATAAATCAAGAAAATTGCCTACTAATCCTATTTAAATTGCTCGTTTCTTTCCTGTTGATTTAATCAAACCGATCGAATCTGTTTGAACGACCCGCGTATTGTAACAAGCTATTTAAGCGTAACGATTGTGAGTAATCGATCGAGAACTGATTTTTCGATGGCAATTATGGTTGGCCAGGTTATTGCCCTTGCGGTGCGTGCTATGAATGAATTAACGTTTCACCGCAAAACGAAGGCCAGGTTGATGATAATAGCACGGCTTCTGGTACACCTTGACACCGAAAATATCCTGAACGAGAGTTGCTGTATTCGGTTGCAGTGCCGATCGGCGGTCGACTGCATCGGACTGAACCTCATCATTTCGACGACGACGACGACGACGACGACGACGCAATAACGTATCTATGTATAGAGGATGTCCGCGAACAGAGTCTTACCGCGCAGTATCTGCTTCTCTGAACCGCGCGATTCGCACGGTCCCGCGTCGATCAGTTGAAATTTCGCTTCTTACCACGCTTCACTCTGGTACGTAATCAAATTCAGATCATTTCTATCGACGAGCTGATTTATTCCAGTTAGATTCGCGTTAGGTTCGGTTATTAGAGTACACTGATTTATCGATTCTGATAGAGGAATAGAAGATATTGGATGGAATATCATCGAGAACTATTTTTCGTTCTCTGGAAGGACACGACTTTCCAACTATCAAAGATTGAGAAATTATCTATGAATCTCTTTTAGAAGGGCGCTATGACGCTTATGCAGTTTGCATCTTGTCTATTTTAGGCTAGGTCCGAGTTAGATCTATTTATTGCAATGGTTCGTCTTGGCACGCAACGAAATTTTAGTAATTTATACACTGATTTATTCGAGATTTAATTTTGGTTGGGAATTCTATTGAGAAATACATTGGAATTATCGAAAATCGAGAAATTTTCTATGAACCTTTCTGGGAAAACTTTGAATAATTTTTATTTTGACTATTTTAAACTATTTTACACTAGATTTGAATAAGAATGCTTGTTGCAATGCTTCGTCCTGGGACACATGGAAACTTGGATAATTTAGATTGACTTATTCTAGATTTAATTCGGAGAGGTAATACAGACGTTACGATTATGTCGAAATTTTAGAAATTCCAAATTTTGAATTTGGAAGGATAGTGAAAATTTTCTATGATTCTTTTTGGAAGCCATTAGATTCAGATTGCTTTCATTTATATGTAAAAATGTATAACAACAGGAAGTAGTTATAATAATATATTAAATGAATTTCGTGTAAATAACTATAATTGTTTATAATCTGTGGAATATATAGCAGAATCCATAAAAATACGATATCCACAGCAATGAAATATTCTATATTACAGAATACAATATTCTATTGCAAAGATAAGTTGTGTTGAGTATTGACACAAGTATACCATACAGTTATAGTCTGAACAATAAGATCAATCTGCTTTCAGAATATCATTCAACTTCATCAAAAAAATTATCAATAAAAATATCCAAATATTTTTGAACGATAGCATTCATATATGTGTTTGACCCTCAATCAATAATTATTTATTACAATAACATGCCAGTTTAGGACTCTAGAAGCAGTTCCTTATCAAAATATACAATATTTAATTGTCAGTTTGTAAACACATTAATGTACAATTATTTTAAAACAATAACTAGTTATATAATCAGTGAATAAAATGCATCTCAGGATGAATAACATTTTGAGTAATTCCGCATTTCTCTGACAACAATGCATTGACGTATTCATAGAATTTTCCATGTGGCAGTTAGTCATCGTGTTCCTCGACAGCTGACAATGAATGAACGAATTCTTCTTTTCTTCCAGCGTAGCACTTTGTTCGAGATAGGGTGTAGCTTTATTGCCATGCAAATGCAAGTAATACCGATAACTCTGATAATTGACCCTTCTTCACTCGAAATAGCATTATTGAACACTTCGTATATATATATGCATACGGTATACTAGCTTTTCTAATAATAGTTATGTTATTAGCATTCTTATACAAAATTTGGAATTTCTGAATTTTCTGTTAGAATGAAAAGGACAGAAATGATAAATTCGATTAATAAAATATGCAACGTAATTACGATGAAGCAAGTTTCCATCCTTATTTTCACAATTATATATGCTAATTAAGATTGTAGAATTATTATTATTAAAAATTATTGAAATAATACAGAAAATTGATAACTATTCAACAATTTTGAGATTGTTACGCATTTATTCAATATAAAATAGAAATTATTTTTACTCCTTTAAATAATTCTACAGAAATTTGCATATACTAACAAAAACTATTGTGTGTATAATAATACAAAATAATAATACAAAAAACAAATAAGAAAAATTCTGAAACTATTGTAAATATCTCAAATAGGAAGTAGAAATTATTGTTATTCTCACAAATAATTTTATAAATAATTTATACACCTGTTTTTGCCTGAAGATAAATCTTTCATACCGTCATATAATGCACGTATTTTATTACAAATATATACGATGTGTGCTGTTGTACATTTTTACTTGCATCCGTTGTATATTATAATTTACAATGCAAGGACAGATTATTGACCCTTAGCGAATTGACACACGTGACATTCTCCTTCTTAAGGCAATTTAATATTGAAAAGCCGCGGCGATAACCTTGTCGGGTCGTTTGATTGGATATTAATGGATATTAATAATTTCATATGATTCGCGTAAAAAACAATGGTCTGTCGAGAAGACGGCAATGTCACACAAATAAATCGGACATCCCCTTGTCGCGTTGGTGCCTCACGAAACTTCTGGCCACGCGATTGCTTCATCGTCCTTGCATACTTATGAATACAAATTTTTTGAATAACCGTGCATTCTGATGCACCAGTCGTATTTTTTTCCTTTCATTCCTACCGGTCATCAAACGGGACGACTCGTTTCTTTTACGTAATGAAACGACGAGGAACGAACGAGGACTGTAGTTCTTTTACTTCCATGTTCGAATGTGGTTCACGATTTTTTCCTTTTTTCTTTTTTTTTCTTATATTATACGATTTAATTATTTCGTTCAGAGGTGCAATCGTGCATTTTTGGGCGGACTAAAGTTACCGGTTTCTTCTTTGAGAATTTTCTACCGACGTATTTCGTGCTTTTTCTGTGTTCGTTACACGTGTTTTTTCTTCTTATGAATTATCAGTAGGTTGTTAAGATGTCGCTTCAGGACGTGAAAAAGTGTTCAATATTTGCGGTCTTCTTCATTTGCATACTAGAAGTAATGTTTCATTTTGCGTACAGCCGACATTCTGATGCTTATCTAAGACAAATATCTCGTCGGTGGTTAATTTGTCATCGGTTGCTGTGATACGTCAAGGAAGTTAATATAGTTTTTACTTTTGACAAATTAACAGGTTTCATTTGTCTTGGATAACGTTCTATTTGTATTCTCATCCTTACGAAGTTTAACTACAATTAATAAGTTTGTTATCTTAAAACATAAAATTATGGTATCGAATCAAGTTAAAATTAGAATATGAATTTTGTAAACGTGCTTGTTTTTCAAATCGTTTAATTGAATGGAAATTGAAATTTTTATTTACCGATTCTATTATGATGGAAGAAAAATAGCATACACGCCATGCTATAAGCACGAGATTCCCAATCTATGGGTCGTGACCCCAAGGGGATCGCAAAGTGTTTCCTGGGGGATCGCCGAGGTTATTTTTACTTGCATTATACAATTATTTCTATAGAAATTTTGTACTCAATTATTATTATAGGAAATGTTATTGCATAGAATTTCAGTCCTTGTTTGTTTCAATATAGGTTCCGGTATGTAAATTTTTATCTATGCAAAATATCAAACAAATATTAAAATATTACATGAAATTCAATTTAATATTCAAATTTTATTTGATGTCTTAATACTTTTTAATATTTCGCATAAAGAAACATTTATACGTTCAGATCTATAGTAAAATTAAATAAAATTTAAAGTATTATTAAATATTGTGAAGTCTTATTAGAAATGTCTTTTTACGCCAATATGTGTGACTAGAAGTTATAGATCATTTAGTAAATAATTACAATAGCATATGCGACTCGAAAAAGGTTCATAATTTTTTTACTTAAATTCATAAAATAATTAAATTAAATTAAATTAACAATTGAATACATAAAATTTTTATTAAATTCTTATTAAAGAAATAAGTCGAAAGTGGAGAAACTGAGCTTGGTTTGACGCTGTGTAAACCGGAAGTATTGCGAAACTTTGTAGGTTCTACAAATGCGTCTGTGCGTTTTATTACAATTGCGAATAGTACCGTAAACTCGTAAACGTACGTATACGTAATATGCGTGTCGCGGATGTTTCACGACCAGACGCATTAGAATACGCACGTTTATGGTTGTGCGTAAACGCAAACGCCTTTGTCAAAACGTGTTTACACGAACTTACGGCGAGCTTGATGATAGTCAATCGTGCGGAATATAGCGAATGTTTCAGCAATAAATATTTTTATTTCTACACCCGATAATAATAAAATACGATGTGATATTGGAGGTCAATAAATGTCTGCAAAGTGTTTATTTTAATGTTCGTTGCGTAAAGTAATATTGCTTATTCATCAGTTATGCATTATGTTCATGTTATCAGTAGTTCGTCGAAACAATCTGAGACAGCTTTATCTTGGTTTTGGTACAATGACCCACGAAAGTTGCAATATGAAGATTGTTTATTATTCGTTGTAGTTTTTGGATGAAATTTCATTAATTTCAGTTAATATTGTTTTTAACGTGTAAACTATTAAATTATCAACTCGCAGGCTAACAGATGATACGATATTATTCAATGACAAGTGAATCGATATTGTACGTATTGCACACGATATGATATGATACGACGATTATTTTATTATGACGTACATTTTAATCAATCGGCACATTTATTTTTCATTTATGTAAAATTGTACGCACCAGTATTTGTAATCTGTGTATTTCATGTACGTATGGGTATTTGGAAATGAAAAATTTCTAAAGTTATAAATCTAAATTACAATGTTGATTTATATATATATATATATAGATAAATAGTTAACGCAATTTTATTTATCAGAATAAGTCGTGATGAGAAACATTTTTCTCTGTCTATAGTAAAGTTATTTAAAAGTTTTATTAATTCCATATCTTTCAAGTTATTCTTTTATTTGATCTAGAGACAAAATATTTGTTTCTCTTATCTTCCTGTATATTTCAAAACTACCGGTTATCAAAGTATTAGTTATCTAATATTATACGTCATGTTCATCTATCAGGCACTAACGTGTTTTGTTTTACACGTTAAATAACGTGAAAATCAGAAAACCGATATAAATTAATTTATCTGCTTTTCATGCAATTTTCATGTATCGATTAGATCCTGTCGTAGAGAACTCAAGACACGAAAGGTATACTGGAAGTTGCTTAAAAATCACATTCTTCCCTGGTTCTTATGTAGTTCAATTTTTATCTTATCACGGGCTGGGATCTTTTTAAACTTGAAACTTATAATTATCATTAATGGTGCATTCATTACTTGCATGTACGTAGGTACTACATCGCATGATTACTATTATGCTATTTAACTTTCATAGCACTGATGACGACAACATTAAGCGTGTTACGAGATAAAGTGTCTAAGGATAGATAGCGGTGTAATTTATTAGTGTAAAATATTTAACATTAGGATGCTAAGAAGTGCAGGTATTTTATCATCTTTTTTTCTACATGATAGAAACCGCGCTGATACAGCACTTAGATATCTAAGGGAATATAAATTAAGTCCCGGGAAGCATTCAGGTCACAGTGGGATAAGATCGAAAAATTATAAGTTACGTTTATTAGAAGGGGACCCGGGGTAACTTTCTCACAGCTTTAGTCGCGCGGTGCATGAACTTTAACGTTAAGTTCAAGACACTCTTGTAACAAACTCAAAGCTGCACGCTCATTACGTGCATCTAGCAAGCACAAGCCTTTAAATTTCTAACTTTAGCATCGGCTTAGCTGTTTAAATGGCACGGGAAACAGCACGACCACTTTCGTCTGAACAGTCTGTGGAATTGTAGAACAGATAGCAACTAACACATTCCTGTCATCGAGTATATTTCACCTAACACCAAAGTGCTAGATTAAGAACTTTCCATAACCGATCATTTTATTCTCCTGCTGCATCTTACGATAGCTTTGTTTAAAAAATAAAAAGGAAATTTTTATATATTTCATTTATTTATTTTATATATGTATTTCATATAGTTGAAGAAAGAAATGAGAGTTCGAGAAAGCTGTGAAGCAAAGTCGAACCATCGTTATACATTTTCACAGGAAATTAGTTTTGTATACGATCGACATTAATTTTGCAATATAATCGACATTTGTTTTTATGATTTTACAATAAGCGTGATCTCTGTACCTGTTATCGAGTTTCTTACTTAAAATGTTAAATATTTAAGCTGTCCAATTTTTACCCACGCTAATTTCATAAGGTTCAAAGCTGTCAATGTTTCCCAAAACTTTTACGTTTTTTTTGTAATGTAAATTACCTAACATGAAACGAGCTGAGAATCTAATTAAAAATTCATGGTATTTCATAATAAGGTTCTATGATACAGTTATTCTTTATCTGATTTATTCCATAAATCAGCGATAGATTTGAAAGCTTTTTTGCTATGTGGCGAGCAGAGATGCCATGGCTTTAAAGAACGTACTCCATCCGTGGCAAATTTTCTTGCACGCTCAAACTCCACTCGCAACATGCACGCGGAGATCTACACGCGCGTCTATTCTGGACAAAGACACGATGTCGCCGTGTCTAGAGACGAAGTGACGCGTATCTTTGCCAACGCCACGAATACACACCCGAATCACGATAAAGGGATAGTTGTCATGAATATGGTTACGACTCTTGATCATAGTGATACACGAAGGACGTCAGTATTCGCTATTCACGACGTGCGACTAAGTCACGCCAAGATTCTCTTCTAATGTATCAAACAATAATCGTAGTACGTAGGATAAGTTTTAATCAATAAGTTACACAACTTTTAGTAAGAGATCGATACGTATTCAATCGATCGAAAAGCAACCGTTTAGAATCATCTCAGCTACATCTACATCCTTTTAAATATTTATTACTGAACGTAAAACCACATTCGATATATCGTATTTAATTACTTTAACTGTACATTTTGTAAAAACAGCTATAAATGATCATTTACCACTCGTTCGATCATTTTTCTCACAGCCGTGTTTAGACAATGGTATCTTGTAAATTACATTTAGCTTACAAACATACTGAAATTAAAAGAACACGCTCGACAGTATCCACTCAAAAACGTTGGATAATTTCAATTTTAGAGATTCAATAAGGCGCCATATAAAGCGATAGCTTGTAGCTAGGCGTCGGTAATTGGTGGAAAAACAGCGAAACACGTGGAGCGACGCTGGAATTAAGGCAAAAAGCCGATGACTCTGGTAGGCCGAACGGGAATGTGGCGATGAAAAGTGCGGTGAAAAGTGTCACAAGCAGAAAGACAAGACGCGGCGCTCGGATAGTAAAGAAGCGATGCACGCGCTCGACGCATCGGTCTAACGGTAACTGCTTCCTTTTACGAGATTAACGATCGCGATCCTGTCGTTTTATTATCGAAAATCCAGCGGTGTAGCGCATCGCATCGAGTCACGGCGGATATGGCGATCTAATCTGCACGAAGACGTACGGCAGCCGGATTTATTCGTGGTTCAGCGATCCTGTTGAGCGCGAACCTGCACGTTAAGGTCCCTTATAGTCGTCCGGGCTCGTTGCGCGAAACTCTCCCAAGCTTATCGCTATGGTCCAGCTACGAAACCGGGAAACAAAACGGGCCCCGTTGTGCCCGCCACTTTACTGAAGTTACTAACAAGCCTTCTCTTCTCCTAGTATATACACCACCCCCGTCACCCTCCGCGTACACTCCTTCCTTACGTCTTGCCGGCCGAGCCGGCTGAAAAAAGAGTACCGACACACCACGAGCGGAGAGAAAGAGATTTATCAGCGAACCACCGCGAGACTAGCAACCCGATAGACGTGCAGATAGGCCGTCGTTTAAATAAATTACCCTCCAAAGGCTTGGCTGCCCTGAACCTTCTTCTCTCTTCTCTTCTCTTCGTTTCGCGCTCGCGCGAGCTTCGTCTTAGACTCGTTTTAACCACTTGCCACATACCTGTTGCTACACACCCCCTCGTGTTTCTTCTCGTTTGATCTACTTTCAACCATTATTTCACGTTGCTGGATTATCTCGCTGCTCGTTCTCGGTAATTGATATTCTCTTCAAGCCTGTTTTGTGGGCGATGAACGCTGGTTTGTCGGATTAGCTGTTGATTCTTTGTCGCCTATCTCACGCACATATTTAATGGTTAGGTTCGTTGAGGAGATTTTAGGTAAAAGCAAGTATTTCTTGGGATGGTTTTTTTTTTAAAGATTTCATACGAATAAGAATTTGAGGTGTTCAGGGTTTCCAAGGTTTTTAGGATTTGGTAGAATAGTGATATATGGAACGTGTATTGTTGGACCTCTGACGAAAGGAAAGAACAGGTTTTCGTATGACATTCGGAAAGATATTTTCATACGAAGAGCTAAGGATCGTAACGGCGTAAGCCAATTGTTACTTTTCGTGAAACGGTGTTCTGCGTTTGTTATTACGAACAATTCACGTTGTTTCTTCAAATTATGAAAATATATCGCGACAGAAGATGAAATTATAATTCGACTAATCACGAAACTAAAAGAACTTAAGAAAAGCAAGAATTGACCTACATATTATTATATAATATTCAATTCCAATTCTTAAAAAATGTCAAGTCTTGACTTTCATCGTTGATTTTCGATCCGACGTATATTTCGCTGATTTCGAAATTTGGTTTTATGAAATAAAAAATCGAAGTAGCATATAGCTGTTAATCTCCTTGCGCGGATTTCTCGATTTCTTAAGGAATTATATTCGATGGAGTATTTCGCCACTTCGCGTTACATGAATTTAATTTTAAGGGACTCGGTCTTTCCTCTGGATCTGCAGACAAGTGGCGGAGAATATTTTTCGCTTTATCTGCTTATCAGCTTGCTCCCCTGTGTTTTTTTTACCAATGTGTCGGCAGTCCCCAGCGCTGAAATTTTTGCATATTTCAACAAGTATTTCATTTTCGTGCTCTTTCGCGGTGGCTGTCGGATAAAAATCGAGATACGGTTTATCTATTTAGTACCACTGTTAAACGAACGCTAGCGTAACATTTAATCTGCGTTATCATTACGCTCGTGTTATCATTGCGTGTATCTGGATGAAAAAACGTCGAGTATTATTATCAATTTTTCAACCTTAACGTGCATTGAACTGTATGACTAACTAATACGTAGACAAACACTGTTAAACTTACATACACGCGAACAATTATCTTTTCTATGTAAATCGTATATGTTTATTTGTACATTGTTAAAATTTAACGTTTAATGAATTTTGTCTATGATGTACAGAATTAACAATATTCGTGATGGATGAGATAGAAAAATTACTATTGACATGATGTTATACGTTTTTTTATATGACTTTATTTGTCGTATAATTGACAAAGAACAATACACATATTATAACGAAAATTATGTTATAATTGAAACGTGCTATGTTAGACGTACAAAGAGCAAAATTTCGATACTTCATTTAACGAATCGAAATCTTTTTTTCGAAGGATGAACTCAAATTACAGCAATCGCGATAATTAAATGTATTGGGTTGGCAACTAAATGATTGCGGATTTTGTCAATACCACCTAATGACAAAATCCGCAATCACTTAGTTGCCAACCCAATATATTCGAACTCACCTAATTCGATTCGAAGCTGAATGACAATTACCACACCAAAAAGCTACAGGTAATGGGTAAAATCTATTGAACTTTTATTATCCGATACAATGATCTCTGACTGTTTTTATTTATAACGTCTTTGCGTAAAATTGGAGACAGATTGGTAAGATTTGTAAATGATTACATTTCCCCTATGTTTAAGCTTTATGAAACCATAAAGTTTAAAGTTTGAAAGCTGTGCTATTAAATAAGCGAAAGATTTTCTAACAATTAACTTAAACATTTCTCAGAAAGGGACGCATATAAATTTATTACTTCATCAAATTTATTTTATTCCGCGAATTAAGAAGCATAATTTCTCGAAGGGGCTAAAAAGGAAGTTGGGACGTTTTGCTTACGTTTCGTAAGAGTATTACAATCTGGAACTCGTAAGTCGTGCCTTCTGTATCTTCCACACGATTATAACAAGCGATACTCGAAATTTGTCTCTCTCTTACTACCTATCACGCGAGATTTAACCGCTGGTGTCATTGTGCCGAACATACACAATTTTTTTCCTCTTTTCTCCGCTTCATTTAGCGATGAAGCGTTTAAAGAGAGAAACGAGATTGCTTGCGCGAGGTTATCGCAGTGGGATTACCAATAAGCGCCTTTTTCATTGGTTACGTTTGACCGATCGCATCTATTTTCCAGTAATTAACGCGTTAATTAAGATTCGTTCTTCGAGGCTTCGCCGATATGTGGGGCGTGATAAATGCCAAGTACGTTCGACATGCACCGAATTTCGGACGTTGAGAAGATTCTCAAAGCTCTTGAGTAATATTGGTTTGGCAACTAAGTGATTACGCATTTTGTCAATATCACCTAATGACAAAATCCGCAATCACTTAGTTACCAACCCAATAGATATTTAAATTATATGACCGTGAATGTTTATTTACATTCGTATTTTTACGTACACTGGTTCATCTAGTTTTAAGAATATTTCGCTTATTTCCGATAATATTAAAAAATGTTTCAGGTTCAAGTTGAATGGTTTTGGGAGGAACGTAATTTGACGTGATTAGCTTTTTCGTAGATGAACGCGTAGAAGACGTACGAACATCACCAATGTTCAATTAGTCGATTCAACTGGACGTTCTCCAGATAATGGACAATATCTGCTAGACTAATATAGTTCTGCGACATAAATAGGTTAATACTTTTTTCTGGAGAAAGTCCAGCTGAATCGACCAACGTATTAAAAAATATGCGATTTCGTTTAAGAATGCCCTCTACGCATTCGTCTATGAAGATGGTAATTCGTTCTTGAAATATTCTTCGATATTATCAAAAACAAGCGAGATGTTCCAGGTAATAAAGTTAGGTGAACCAGCCATTGGTATAGAAAAAAATTTGTTTCAACCAAAGAAAGAAATATTTTACGAAAGATTTGCACTGAAAATACTATTTGTACAATTCTAGCAATTTTTGATCGCGATAGATTATTGCTCGTTAATAACGAAATAGTGATAACGCTGTAATAATTTAACGACGCATTGAACCTTACTCAAAATGACTTTGGATTCCTTCAACTCTGACTCTGAACGGCTCTCTCATGATTCTTTCATGACTCTCGACAACTCCATAGCTTTTCCTCGAATCATATTGTACTTCTAAAACTTCGTAACCACAGTACACGTTCTTCTCCCAAACAATCAAACTTCCAAGCGGCACAGTGCATTTTAAAGCTCTACGTGACACCATCCAAAATCTTCACTTGCGTTCTTCAATTCACTCTTTACTCACAACCAATAATCTATTCCAGCACGAATATTCGTTTGGTTCTCAGTCACGATGGAAAACTTTTTTTAAAAAGTTCTTGACGATTGTTTCAAACATTAGGGTTTGGATTACCAGCGGTAAGTACAGCATTGAGAATTAATAAAAGATTATACGATTTGCATCTGAATAATACACTGTTCATATTTATTAGAAGATGTTTCACGCATTTGATACGAATCTATCGAACCTAGAAGATTTTGTCGTTTCTGTTTGCGGTCTTTAACAATGAATAAAGAAGATTACACCGATTTGAATCGAATTTGTACTTAGAAAAATAGGGTTCAGTGTCGTTGTACGAAAGAACGTGAGAGAACTGTCAGTGTGCGCTACATTCGGTCGAAAGTTGTCTCGCCAACAGGAACTTGACATTGTATTTGTTCGTATGATACACAGACGCGAGCCAATTTTTATCTGTTGCGTAAGGTGCGAAACGATGAGCATTGCAAACACAAAGTATAACTCTTCCCGAGTTCTCAGCCTTGTGTTATTTTTAATTAACCAGAATAGGTCAAGGTGCGAGTCTAATAATCGAAACAGAGTTGTCAGAGTTTCGGTCTCGTTCGATTGGACAAATACCTCGTGACGAATAGTTGTTTTGTAAATACGTACACGCGTCGAACAATTGGAGAATTTTTCCAGATTTTTCTTATATGAGTCATATCCAGCGCGAACATTTCTATCGCTCGAACGAGACGAATTCTATTTCAGATTCGCTTAGACGATCGGATTACCGTGCTATACGATATTTTAATAGTTACGTCGATAGTACAGCGCATCGATTATCTAACCCATATCCTTGTAAAAATTACCCGTGGCTTGGCAAACGCAATACAATCCCGGCGATCTCGGTCGCGACGGTGCGTTATTGCGTGATAACCTGCGCCAAAGAACGTATATGTTTTATTCACACCTGACACTTCCTCGTTATTTGTCTCCATAGAGATGGGTATTTTTCTTTCAACAGCGAATGTAACGATACGATAATAGTACAGATTCTAACATATTCGCATATGCAAGAATAGATTGAGATTAATTTTTGAAACGTGCGGTAAGATATAGGTTGTTCCATTTATAGATTCTATATTCCAATAGATCTCGTTGATGCTCGATATGAGAAAAATGATCGCAAACATATTGGAACGTATTGTCTCGTTGAACTTGAGAGGTGGGATCGTGGTGATACCGGATATGTTAAAATCGTGTGAATATTATTTGTGTAGTAATAATAATATCGTAATATACATGACGATATAATATGTAGGTGTATAATGTTATAATTGTAATAATAATAATAAATGTTGACGCAACTTTGACATATCCTGTATCGGAAATTATACGAGCAAGTTATTTATATTGTCGACTTAATTGAGCTATCGAGTTTTCAATTTCTTTATACGCGTATCTTTATGTATTATATTTTTATCTAGTTTCGATTCTTTGAAGAAATAAGGCGAATTTTAATACAAATTTTAAGGTCAGCTTTATATGTGATGTTTTGATATTAGTTAATGATTAAAATGACGAAAGTATCGCTATGGGAAACCGCATAGTCTTACGTGTGCCATCATTTATGTACCTTGAAATAACATTTCTTTTGTTTTCTTTTCGCATGCTTTCTACTTGCACGACGGATCGAAATCCGGTTTTGTGTAAACTTCAATGTTTTATGTCTCCTGTACTCATAAAATATCCTTATATTTCGTACGAAACATTTTGGTTTCACGTAATACTTGAAGGAAAATTTCAGGTATATTTAAATATAAATAATAAATATTGATTTATTTGTTAAACGTTATAATTTAACGAACAATATACAGTACAAATAATTTATTATAAATATTGTATTTAATCATTATTATATCGTGAACGTTTTATTGAAATAGTATGAAAAGTCAGCCGAAATTAAACTCAAGTAGAAAAGGATCGTCTGTCGCCAGACAAGGCGGTACACGTATGACTCACTCTATGCTCTATAAATCTTCGTACTTGCATTATTTACAAACCTTATACATCAAATATTATTTATATTGATAAGATCTTTATAATTACGTAATTAACGTTAATTAAAAATATTTATTAATCCATAAAAATGTAATAGCACGTGATTCAAGATTCATAATCCTTTAACATCTGCATCCATATAACGATACAGATAAAATATCTCACGTGTATATTTTCCAATATTTATGATCGTTATTTCGTGTAAAGTGTAAATTAAAGATATTTGGTTTTTACGTAAAAGAGCGACGCGATGTTACAATTTTGCGACGATGACGAATTCGGTAGTTTTATATTTTCAATTCAAACAGAATTATTATTATACGCTTACACGTATATGATGTAGGTGCATCAATAAAAATATAAAAAAGAAGATCGTCGAAACATCGCTGTGAAATTCTATATTTAACATGGTTAACGAGCAAACTGATTTTCACTCCGTTTTGAACGAGACGTTTTGACTTCTCATGAAAAGATAAACGAAATGTTTCATTAAAGCGACAAATCGCATGAAATACCGCGTGACGAAATATTTCGCCCATGTACGAGATTTTAATATACGTAAATTTGTACGACGATGACATGCATGCCATACACCACGTAGAATAAAGCTGCCGCTAGTTAAATATTTCGAATTAATTTTTCCTCTATAACGGATAATTTACAAAATTGTAATCAAACGTTATAGCTACCAAAATTTTTAGAACAAAAATTGCAAATCTCGACCTATAATTAAAAATTACCTAAAACCATAATAATTACAATAGCTGAAGCGATTGCGACTAACTTAAAAAAGAAAGTATCGCATCGTACATCTTCCTGCTATCTATCGAGTTCGACAATTTTTTCAACGTCATTGTTCTCCTTACACATTATTCAAACATATAGATACCCTTTTAAATACTAGGTTTTGGTATTCGATAAATTTTACTACTTTGCGGGTATTCCATTACTTTTATAAGTAAAGTACTTTCTCTCCTCCCCAAAAATCCGAAAAAAGAAGCGCCATAAAAAAAACGAGGAGAAGAGCAGGTTTAAATTATATCTAAATATTTTTTCTGCACGATACGACTCTTTTTATTCGTTGCAATTTTTAATCCGACCTTCGTTGTGTGTTAATCAACGATTATTAAATTAAGTACCACGAATGCAACCCGTATCGCAAATCATTAAGTTCTCAAAATGTGGGCTGTCCGAACGTCGTGCACGCTTCGTTATTCCAGCGTATCCGAACATAATAAATCGCGCACGAGTAATTGCAACGTTCGTAGAGGTGTTTTGTCCGAAAGCATTAATGACTCGTTGCAACCCTGATGCTGGCACGTCTCGCGTTCCTTTCGCTTCCATCAGTCTCCCCGTTCGTAATAAGACGCAGATGCTGGTTGACTCTTATTATTAACCCCTTCCGCGACCGGTTGCTCACCTCCGAGTGGACTTCATCTAGCCAGACTTGCAATTACGCGGCCGCGTATTGGCTTTAAGGCCACGATAATTGACTCGACTCACGATAAGGTTTGACAAAATTCTAAAGAAACGGCACCTATAATATAATCCTGGGTATTTTTTTAATTGGCTTTTCTTCAATGTTCTCTTCGGTCATTTCGAACGCTTGAGGCGCTGCTTTCCTCTTGTTGCACTTAATCAATACTCCGCTTGAAATTGCTACCAGTTATCGATGGTATCCAACGTTATTTGCGAAAAAGATGAAACGAGGAAAATCATGGGGATATACATATACGTAGAAGTGAATATAGATGGTGGAGATTTTCGACAATTTTTACAAAAGTTCTTTTTACGTTGGTTCTATATACTCGCTGTTTTTAAGTATTCGGTAATAAAGTCGCTCGAAATGTATTTTCATAGAATTAGAATGTTATTAATTAAACGATCTGTGCGTTATGTTTTCTTTGTTCATGGTAGATTTCATTTAAAGCTATCCATTTATTGGATAGCTTTGTCGAATAACGACGTCTTTTCTATTGCCCAGTTTCGCTAATCCGTCTTATTAATTTCTCGATTTAATATCCAGTTAGAAACATATTTGCCTGAATACAGCGTTCTATTTCTTCGCAAAAGTTTGTTATAGATGAATATCCTTCACGTTCGAAGACATTAACAAGCTTCCTTTTAAATTACGATTTAATATGATAATTACACGCGTTATTTTTAGCAACAATAAAATCTATAAACGCGAGAACGCAGTGAAAGATGAAGCTAGTTCATCGCGCGTTGAATTTCTCGCATTAAATACCTGTCACTAAGCGAGCGAACCGTTCGGAACAAGTGAGTAATTGAAATCCATGTAGCAAATTGAGTGCGCATATCTTAGCAAATAGTATCGTTTGCTCTTCGACAGACGGATATACCATTTTTCTACGTGGTTAATACGTTACGACGTCTTGCTATGCAAATTCGATCTGGACTTTAATTTAGAGCGTACGAGTAATTTTGTAGCACGATGAACTGGTTTTGATAATAAATTTTCGTTCGCGCGTAAATCGTTGCTGATCCTCGCGTTTCGCAGTAACTCGTGCACGTATCAAGTATGTATGTAAATTAGTTGTTTCGAATAAACGATAAGCGTTACAGCGCGCTTGCTTCTTTGCTGAATTGTAGTGCATACAGATCCATATCGCCCTTTCTTGCGTATGACTTTTACTATCTCGTTGTTCGTGTGCGGCTTGTCAGTGTATTTCGATACGTCGTCGAGTAATTTCTGTATGCAAATCGATTCCTGAAGAGAGGACTTTTACAGAGCTCTTACACATATGTTTTTTCTTTTCAGTGATAAAGTTGATCGATGATTAGACTTCTCAGAAGTCATTGCTTAACCAAACTTATAGAGAGATCTTTTCTGTTAAATTAATTATTGTTAACAGAATTCCTAGAAGCTCTCAGTACACTGATAAATCTTATTTTCTAGATATCATACGGTTATTATCGATTAAATGCAACGAATTACTGTAACAAATGTTCCTTTCCTCTTAAATGAATATCTACTAACGAAATTGCTCAAAGCTGTAACATCAAAGCATAATACGATAGCAATTCAGAGGATTGTATGACGAAGTTGAAGGAATTTTCTCCATAGTCATAGATCAATTTTCCAAACATCCACTGAAAGTCTCTTCAAAATATCAAATCTCAATCATTCGTAATTTTTCCTATCGCTCGAAATCTCTCTATCTTTCTAATAAAATTTCAATCAACGAAAGACCCACGAAACAGATGCACATATCAGTAAGCTATTCATCTAAATCGCAAGCAAAACGATTCGAGACTTCTGTATATTCCTACTCTATCGTTTTTTCTCGGCAGTCGACTCGCTGGATCCAGTGTCACAGGTCGCAGGATCATTTGCCATTAATCTAACGATATCTGCCGCGATTACTCCGTTAAGATTTGTTGGTGGCACGAAAGATTTATTTAATCGTCCGCACGAATAAATTTTCTCATCGCCGTTCTTTCTCCACCAGTCCAGGACGATTACATCTGCGACTCGTAAGTCTCCGGCTAAATAGAAAAGGATATTAATCCTCGTTATAGAGGATCTCGCGTGAGACGACTAGCAACTCGTGTAATCGTCTACGAACGCTCGGAAACCGATACCTGTTTATTATTGAAACGGTAATACGCGTAAGAATGCGTGCCACGGTAGAATTTTCTTCTCCTGCCTCCTTTTCAGTTCCTCTGGCAATTATTAGCGGACGGGTTCGGTGTTCGTTGGCGATATTTCCTCGGCATTTTTTCGTCAGTTTTACAATTTGCAGCGCGAAACAGGTTGCCTCGAATGAGATGCAAATGAAGGGGACGAGCTCGATTGCGTTTTATTAACTCAGCCGCAGGTTCTCATGAATGACAGACGCGGCACAGCGAAATTGTAGGATATGGCATATGTAAATGTTTCAATGATCTGGATATAGGCACATAGTTATAAAGTGGTAGTTAACGGAGAAGCGATGGGATGATTATTTATAATTCTGTGTACTCGTGTTTAGGTGACTTCTGTGTCGATTAATTGTAGAAACGAGCATCGTAATTACAGTTTATTCGACTGCTCGGAAAGCTTGTTCGGAGAAGCAAGTTTTTCACTCAAATTCTCGTGGACATAAAGGTTCTTGATATTTTTTATATTTCTCTTTGTTTTACGATACAGTGTATTACTTGACTGGACCTAAGCTTCTAGTATAGCGTGAATCATCGCGTTGGAATAAATCCTAAGTGTATATTTAAAATAGATTCGGCGGAATAAAATAACTATCTTTTACGATAAAGAACATACGATTATCATAACTATAGAGAAAACCAGCGCGATTTTTTCAAACGTTAAATGTTCGGTTTCATCTTGGTTAAATTTGGTTGTATCTTGGATCTCAGTTTGATCGAAAATTTAGCTTCTCTTCCCATCATCGAAATTTCGAACCTTAGAGAATATCGTTGATTGTCTGTAAAACGAATAATTGGCACTGTTACAGTTGCAGAAAGATCAAGATCAAGACTACTTAACGGATTTAACACCTCACTCTCGCTCCTCGGATTAAACAGTCCAATTTTATAAAGTACTTCCTTCTAACGTCTCAATAACTCGGCCACAAAGGCACGCTAATACTCGAACAATATTCTCCATTTATCGTGGGCATTGTTGTAGCTTGGCACATTCAAATCGTCTGAACTTTCTCTTCCCTTTTACGTCTAGCACTTATCGATCAGGTTCATACAGATAGACGTCTGCCAAGTCGTAAATTCGCCCAACAAGTTACCTGTTAACAAGTTTGAATCATAGTTCTACTTACTCGGTCGCAGATTCCATGGGGTGAACTTTGATATCGCGAATGGTTAACATCAGGCAGATAAGAAAGAAAACGTCAGTCGAACAACAAAGGATTAGCGCGAGGCGAACGTTGAACGTTTATTGAAAGGTAAAGGTAGAATTTCTTATACATGTCAGACGATACAGATTTATGTCGATACAACGGAGAAGCATAATCTATCGCTTATAAATATCCGGGCACTTTGGTATATCTGAGATAACAATAAACATTAAGATATTGCATTAAAATATAGGAATAACAAACGTTGTATCAAAGTATAAAAATTAATGACAAATTGATAATTAGAAAAAGCAGTCACTACTTGTTTATAGAATCAGCAGATTATAATGCTAAAGTACTTATTGCAGTAAACGTAGCAATAATATATTTACTATTTAAATTCTTTAGTTTAAAATTAAATTATTTTATAGTTAAATTGTTTTATAATTCAGAAGTAAAAGAATAGAAATACTTCTAGTTTGACAATTACAAACGGCTTTGTTATCGCATACCGGCTGGCAAAAATCAATTTAACCGCATTGCAATATTCTGTCATACAGGGTGGTTGGTAACTGGTGGTACAATCGGAAAGGAGGCGATTCTACGCGAAAAAAGAAGCCGAAAATATAGAATAAAAATTTTTCGTTTGAGGCTTTGCTTTCGAGAAAATCGACTTTGAATTTTCGCTCGGTACGCGTGCGGTACGTTATAACGGATCTCACTGTAGACCGTTGTCTCGATGGAAAAATTAAAAAAAAAAAAAAATTAAAAAAACAAAATTTTTCATCATTATTGAAAAATTAATCATCGAAAAACTTGACAACTAGGAGAATCTCTGAAGAATACTTAAAAGAAAATTCCTAAAGTACCATTCTTAACCGTTCGAATAATATTCTTTCTTTGAATACATTGGAACAAACGAAAATAGAAGAATTATGAAACAACAGAGGGAATATATTAACAATTTTGAATAATATTGCCATTTAAACGAATAGCGGAAGTATATCCGGACAAGATTAGACGTGAAATCAATTAGATGTCAAGGATTAGAAAAAAATTAGAATCAAAGATTAGACGTCAATTTCTGTAATATACGCTATGTTAGTATACGTATCGGTAATTTCATAATTAAAATATATTTTGCATCAAAATGTAGCAAGTGTCTGGATACTTTTGAACGACGATGTATCTACATTTAAACGTGCGAGTTTGATGTTTGCACGATATCATCTCACCTTAATGGAGGTTTGAACGAGTCAACGAAATGAACGACGAGCTTAGGTTAGGCTTGATTAATTCGTCGATCGGTACTCGGTGTTGCAACCATCTTATCCCGTGCGAAGGTTTAAAAATAACCAGTGGCAGAACTTGTCACCGACTTTCTCTGCTGTCTTAGAAACAGCACGCCCGGCATTCATTGGCGTGGCGGCGTGCAACGCCGATGGAACACGTTGCGCTTCCGCCTCTCGTCCCTGTTTGACATTCGTCGACTTGTACCACTCGGATCCGTAAAAATAATCATCGAGAGACTATTTGTCTTTACATTTGTTGAAATAATCGTGCAATATTTGTCTTCTCGGAAATGGCACGCTTACGCTTACATCGTGTATGGTCTGCGATTTTTTGATCGAACCTTTTGCTTAAGTTTGGAAAAAGTCGGTAAGTTGGAGAAATTTATAAAGCGACCAGTACTTTGGAATAATTTCTTTTCTTTTTACGTTTATATTTTAATAGCGAAATAATCGTTAAACGTTCGCCTTCTTGGAAATGGCATGTTCATATTTATACTATATATGGTCTACGACTTATCTATTGATCCTTTGGCTAAGTTTGAAAAACTTGGTAAGTTGGAGAAAATTTGTGTTTAACTAGTGTTAACGTGTATCGTTATATATAGCAAAGATAGTCGTTGGCTGTGATTGTCCGTCTTCGTTTTAATAAAAATAATCGCGAACTGTTTGCTGTCTTGGAAATGGCGCGCTTGGCATTTAGTACTATGGTAATAGAACATGGCGACAGAATGTGTCCGTTTTCTTCAACAGAATTATGTACACGTTGAATTTAAACAGTATTGTCCCTGTAATTCTGGAAATATTCTAAAATTAGTTGTTTTCTTATCTCTCTGATTTAACGATACGTTTGCCGTTTATTCGCGTATAATACGAGACGTTAATAGAGAACTCGCGGCATCCTCGAATTCATTGGCACTGAATAGTCACGTTTGTGAAAGAGATTATTGGCTGTTTGCATTCACATTTGTAAAAATAATCGCCGACTGTTTGCTGTCTTAGAAACGGTATTCTTGGTATTCGCTGGTGTGATGCAGCATCCGCGTCGCACTCCTGTCCGTTTTATCTGTTCAGAGTTCGTCGATTTACGGTTATATCTGCATTTGCAAAAATCTATCACCGTATCTGTGAAAGTAATCCAAGACTTGTTATCTTCTCTAGTATTCGAAAGGTATTCCATGCTTATTCGTGTCACTGTGCTAGACTGATAGCATTTGCACTTCCGTATTCTCTTATTTCAAGTTTCCTAACAACGTCTAAATCAACATCTAAATTTTGCAGAAACGTTGCTTTCGTATTTATCTTTCTATTTATAGAAATAGTTTGGATTCCTTATCTCCTTTGATATCGGTATACACGTGCGGAGTTGATCGAATGCGTTGTATCTATCGACGAAAGCATTTCAATCTGTAAAAGTTATTGCCAACTATTTGTTTTTCTATTCATCCAGATAATTACAGCTCTGAGCGATCATCCACTGAGATAATCTATGCATTCGTAACGGATTTCAATGAACCTTCGCGTTTCCTTTGCTTGCAATTTATTGTACTACAACGATCGAGCTTTTCGCGAAAATAATCGCAGATTCGTTATCTTCTCCGTTATCTCAGAGACGGTATTCTTGATATTCACGGAAATAATCGTCGATTCGTCGTATTGATTTCTTAAATTCTCGATGTATTTAATATTGTTTATATATGACAATATAGAAATTTAAAATGCCATTATAATTGTTATATAGAATAAATATGGAATAATTGGAATTAGAATCGATAGAACTGTAATATTAATTCTCTATATAATTGTAATATAATTGTAAATGTTATAAAATATTTATATAGTATCGAATATTACAAAATTAACTTATAATTTCTACGGTAAATAAATTTCGCTACCTTTTGCTATGCAATATTTAAAATTTTATACAAAGGTAGAATAATAATTACGTGACAGAGAATTTTTCTCAACAGAAAAAGATCGGAAAATTACAAATTGCTTTAAGTATATCTAGAAATAGTACATAGGCTATTAAACCTCCCATTTTTATATTCATGTGCATGAAAAGATTTAAATATTTTTAACGAGAACTTAAAATAGGGAAATTACCATATCACATTCTGCTTCAGGAAGCAAGATCGATTGCTATGTGTTTTAAACAAGCATTTGTTACCACGTAGACGTAACCTACAAATAAGGCTGGTCTGTACTATTAAAAAAATTCAGGGTTTCTCAATGGTTGCATACAAATACCTTGCACGCTCGCTCTATGTTGAATCAAGTTTGTACCGGCGCGGTAGTGGAGCGCATTTTAGAATGCACGTGCCGGTGTATATACGTATCCGTTTCGCATTCATTGCCAAAGGAGATCCAGAGATATATTATGGCCGATAAAATGTCATCTCGCTTTTATCCTATGAAATTTTATCCGATGAAAGAGTTCTGCAAATTAAACGTCAGCTCAATTACGCTTCCTATTTTTTGTGTTTCGGCTATCCTTAACGCGATATCCTTAACGCGTTGAATAGAATTTCATGAAATTCTTCTGTTATCTCGACCTCTGTAGAAATGAAAGTTCACAGAAAGATGTATTCTTTTTTTTTTGTAAATTGCTAAAAAAATAACGTAAATTATTCTTGTAATTTTATAAATTATCTTTCTAAGAAATATGCGATATCGAGCGTCAAGATTAACTTTATTTTGTACATTTAAGAATAATTGTTCACTGTAGGATAAGACCTGAAATAATTTTCGAGTAGAGATATCCGTCAGCACAGACATGTAGTCCGTCAGATTATTTAATAATTTTATATACTAAATTGCTGTGTTGTAAAAATTAATCGAATGTAATCGCCTTTTTCGTAACATGTATTTGTTAAGATTTCTTATCATTGAAAGTATTTAAATGTTGAACCTCCTGCGATTCTTCATTAGATCGTGACGATGAAATAAAAATTTAGATTATTTAATGCGCACAAAAAGATTATTTAATACATAAAAGAATGTCATAAAAAAGTATCGAAGTTCAGATATTTAGATAAATAAAAGATAGTTTACAATACAACTTTTACATCTATGAATAAAGAAGAAGACCGAAGTTTATATTTAAAATTTAGATTATTTAATGCGCACAAAAAGATTATTTAGTACATAAAAGAATGCCATAGAAAAGCATCGAAGTTTAGATATTTAATAAATAAAAGATAGTTTACAATACAACTTTTACATCTATGAATAAAGAAGAAGACCGAAGTTTATATTTAACTTTTGAAACGAAAGAGAACTTCATCTCCTACAACTTAATAACATTGATGTAATTAAACAAAAGATCCGATTAAGTAGCGTTAAGATGGTGAAGCATAAACTTCATTAAAAAAAGAAACACGAAGGGTGAAGTTGCTATCGTATTTTATAATATCATGAAATATCGAACGTAACTCGATGCTACCACCCAACCAGGTCTTTATTGGTGTTCTGTCGCGTCTTACCTAATTGATTTTTACGATCTCCATCCGTTCCTTGAATATAAAACGATCTTTCGAAACGCAGACAGCGTCACAATTTCCATCTTGGCTAAATATAAATCGCAACTTTATTTATTCTTGGCAACGAATCGACTCTTGCCACCATCGAGCCCTCTCATTATATTTTCAAGATGTGTCGATGAATATTCAAATGCACCGGTAAATTGTTATCTTCTTTCCTTCGATCTTGTTTTCACGGTAAAAAAAAAAAAAAGAAAGAAAAGAAGAAAGAAAAAAGTATAAAAACGAGTTTAATAAGAGCAGAATGTGTCAGTTATTTATTGTCGATAAATTCCAAAGTAGGCTTCTTATACAGGAAAATGAAATATTCATAAGCATCACTTTTTCAACACGTAATAAATTGCCGAAGAAATCGTTTCTTGTTGGTGAATTGACTCATCATATTCCTTGCAGTATGGCATACGCAGTATAAGTCACGTAATTGAAACGAGCTGTATGTTTAGTTTGATCACAGAGAAAAACACAAAGTTTGTCTTCCTGTAATAAATAGCGATGTACCGACAGTTCAATAACACTTTATGTACGGAATTATTATACGCATGAAGCTCTATTGATGTAAGTAGATTCTACGAGAAACTGATTGATTTTTGCCAATGAAAGATACGAATTTTATAATTATCTTAAACTTTAATATCGTTAAATACCGTGAAGCGATACAGATATTCGACGATGTCGTTTAAGGGCGTAGAAATTGGTATAATTAGCGGTGGTTTAATCGTTTGCAGTTGTACGTTGCTTCAATGGAGATGCAGCTTTATATTCTAAGAAAAGTTATATTACACAGACTGTTACATGGTAACGACTGAATATTTTAAATCGTATGCAGAAGAATAAAGGATAGTATAGGTTCTATGGCATTTTAATTATTTCAAACTTATAAAAAAAAAAATCTCTTAATATCAGTGATTAATCTCGTCTTGATAAAAATGCAAAATAAAAAGACACAATTTGTAAAAATTTGTGTATCCCATAATCATTAAACGAGATAGACGTCTCATTAAACATTTAATCTTTGAGCATGTTGCTGTAACGTTCCTGTATAAGAAACGTTGGAAAAACGAACCACGTTGTAGATACATTATAGCAAAGTCATGGGAAGATGAATGTCGCTACATCATTCAACTTTTTTCTTCGCCATTTCCTTCTCACCTCAATCAAATAAGAAATGCAACCCCGTGACTCATCTCATTCCAGGTAAAACATTCGGTAAAAATATTACTCTATCAGATACCTTATCTTGTATTCAATTATCTTAAGTTGTATCTGATGAAAAAGCGAATAAATATATTTATTATATTAGTGTTGGTCATTCCTTTCCTTTTTTTTCTTAGTAGCATTTCTGTTTTACAATAATAATATGTTAGATACTATGTTCAATAGAATGTTATAAACCTTATTTTGTATTCAATTATTTTAAGTTGCATCTGATGAAAAACGAATAAATATATTTATTATATTAGTGTTGGTCATTCCTTTCCTTTTTTTTCTTAGTAGCATTTCTGTTTTACAATAATAATATGTTGGATACTATGTTCAATAGCATGTTATAAACCTTATTTTGTATTCAATTATATTAAGTTGCATCTGATGAAAAAGCGAATAAATATATTTATTATATTAGTGTTGGTCATTCCTTTCCTTTTTTTTTCTTAGTAGCATTTCTGTTTCACAATAATAATATGTTAGATACTATGTTCAATAGCATGTTATATTCGATATTAATCATTTTCTCAATGTAATATAGAAATTAATTATATTTTTATGTGAAAGGAGTACTTTTACAGAAGTTTATGGGTAGAATAGAATATTCGTATAAACTTACGAGTTCCAATAGTTTAATTTTTACAATTAACCGTAGGGATAATTTGAAAAGCATCAATCGATCTTTCGATAGTTATTTTCAAATAAGACGCAACTTTCTTTACTACTTTTTTTCAATACCTTTTATGATTCTCGAAATATCTTACAAGACAGAAAATTCTTCATTTTCTTTGAGGAACGACTTCATCCCTGTGACATAAAAAAAAATGCAAATTTACGTTACAGATGAATCGCTTGCACGCGAACATTCATAAATTCTTTTCTGTTTCTCTGAATTTTCGAGTTCCTTAACTTCTCGTGTAAGATGCCTCAATTTTATCAACTGCGCCTTTGACATTTAATATCGCGTTTAACAGCTTTCACAAACGCAGAAAGTTGGTGGAAAAGTGGAAACTTTGTGATCGTACATTATTTGGAGAAATTTAACGTTGCTGCGGTCCCATGCCGATTTTTGATAATCCAATTTCTTTCTCGTTTCAGAGAGCCAAAAGATTTGTAACATAATACTTCCCAAAAAATGTTAACGCAAAATTAAAATACAAAATCATGCACATTAGAAACAATTCTTCCTCCAATACTAACAAATCTTCTAACAACAAAAGACGCTATTGAACGTCTAAGTGAAAATTGCCCAAAATGACCGACAAAATGCGACAGTGTTAAATATTACGCATTTCGATAACATTTTTCTGTTTGTTTTGATCATCGAATGATAAAGTAATAGAACTTTTGTGAAAGTGTAGAAAATCCCGAATCATTCAATAATCTTAGAGATATGCTATAAGCTGTAATATCTTTAAAGTGATAGACGTTTTACGTCGTATGTAGGAACGTAGGACTTAACTCGTGACAACTCTTATCTGATATAACGCCAAGTAGAAATTATTGCCTTTTCAAGTAGGATATTCATCTACAATTTGCGCTTTTCTTCAATTCCATACGCATCGCTGCTTGAATATTGAATATACATCAAACGAAAGTCGTGTGCGATCGAAGGAGATTTCTTTATGCAATCGCGTTCTAAATTGATTATCAGATAATATGATCGTGAATAAGGATATCTTGACAAGCAATTAAAGATCGAAATTTTTCAAGAACAATAAATAAATATCCATTTGTACTCGTTGATTTATTCTTTTATGGATTTCAACGAAACGTTCAAAACGATTTCAAACGATTGATCAACATTTCTATATAATAACATCGAATGTTTAAAACGTGCAACTTCAGTTACCATTTAATGATCGTAATGAATGGTCACAAATTCTGAAAATATAATGCAAAAATCAATCGCTAGTTAAAATCCAGATCTTTTATTTTCTACGATATCGAAATAGAAAATTGCGTATGAAAGTGCTTTTTACAGCAAATCGATTTGATGAAATAATTTTTACAAGAGCTATAAGTTCGAAGAACGAGCAAACGCGAACTCGTAGATTTTCGATTTTAAAAATATCACGCGACCGACCGAAACTCGGATCTTTCGTTTCTCATGACGTCGAAATAAAAAATAATTTTCGTCCAAGTAATAATTTCGTTGTGATAGGCGCAAAACAATCTCGTGAAATGGCTTCTACAAGATCACGAAATACCCGTTTGAAGCGAACAGACGTGAATTAAGATTAGCAGAAGCGAAAAAAGAAAAATGAACGATTCTCTGTACTTGGTTTAGGCAGATAACTGGTGAACGACTAATGGCGAACAATCGGAACATAAGGAGATAAAAGAAAGGTTGTTGACTCGGTCGGATCGGTGATGCATCGTCGATGGAATGTTTCTCGAGGTGAAAAAATAATGGCGTGGTCGTGGTGCGATAACCTAAGTTGCAGTTTATCGGTGTGTCGTGCAATTAGTTTTCGATCAACGGCCGATTAAATAACTGCATGGACAGCACGATTCAACGAACAATACCAATATTTTCACCGTGAACTTTTTTTCTTTGCGCGTCTACTATTCACAAGGAAGGGGAAATTGATACTTCGATACGAGGTTGGGTTACTGAACGAATTAAATGTTAAATCGTATAACGTGATATGTGAAAGTTTACGATCTTTGTTAAGATTTGTTTATGGATAATCTATAACTGAATGTATCTTACGACTATAATATGAAATTTTCGAAATAAAATTCATAACCATGGTAGAAAAATAATAATGGATCATTGAAAGTTTATGCTTTTATTTAAGTGAGCCTTTTTTTTAGGGACAATCTATAGCTATAGCCTACAATTATACTTAAAATATGGCGTTTTGGGATTGTGAAACTGATAACTACAGCTGAAGAATAGAAATGGATCGGTGACAATTTATTGTAATTTTTCCTGATATCTTTTGTGGACAATTTATAGTTGGATATATCTTATAATTATTAAATATTTAATAAATCTTGGGAAGAAAATTAATAACTGTGGAGTAGAGCAGTGAATCATTGAATAATTCATACGAATCCTACTTTTATTAAGCACGTTCCATTCATGCCATTCTTTTTTTGGTATTTCTCGCTATCACTTCGCAATTTCTTATATGTTTTATCAGTTCCTTAATCCTTCAAGATTGTTAAGAGTGATAAGAGAGAGAGAGAGTATTAAGTGTTATATAAACATCGATAAGATCATAAGTATTACATTACTTTATGAACTTCATTTATCACGTTATAAAAATATAAATTCTTTGGGGTTAGTAATGATTCCAGTTATTATTGAGATAATAATCTGTCGAAAGTTGATATCTTGTATTGTGAGAGGCGAATATAAGGTTCATCAACTTATATAAAAATTGATCTTAATTAAAAGTTCCTAACGAAATCGTAGTAAAAGATCTAGATACGTTATCAAAAAATTCTGCGGAAATATTTAAGTTAGATTAACTAATCAGATTTATTTCTAAATTTTCTAACTTTTAAATTTTTACATCTCCAAATACAATTGGAAGTCTAGAGATCAGAAAATCATATTTTTTGTAATACGTGAAAACTAAAGTTTGTAATAGTTTTCTATTTACAATTTGATAATTTTCATCACACAAAATAAAGATATATCGCAAAAAGGAAAAAAATCCATCGGTTTCCTTTTAATATATTTATATACATTTACAGCCGTATCAGTTTAATGGAATCTATAAGGCACAATCTATTTGTAGCGAAGTATTCGAACCTTTCATTGAAGATGTAATTGATTTATGTCTCATGAATTCTCTGTTGCTTCATCTATTCCCATCGAGCCGTAAAAATAATGTTAGCATGCAACTTTCTAAAATATTTTCTAGACACGCTGTGCATTATATCTTTGCTAGTCGTGACTGTCAACAGTTGCAAAATTTAAACAATACCTTTACTTTAAAATCCTCGTAACAATCCCTTGAGGCGTCCCTCATAAATCTCCTCCACCTCCGCCGTTTTCAAGAATGCCCTATGCAAACTTGCGTTCAATAAAATCTCTACTCTCAAACCATATTTCACGATGTTCTTCCCCCTGCTAATTAATTTTATTTTTATTCTAACAAATTGCTGTGTTCGTGAAAAATTATATCCGAAAACCAATCATTAATTTCAACGTAAATCCAATCGATTTTACACGTACGAAATCAAATAATTGCGCTTTTGAAAGTTTCACCAAATATAAATCGGTGTCTGTTAAAAATTGTTACGATTTGCTTAAAATCGAATCGCCTTTCACTGATATTCCACATTTTTTTAGTCAAATATATCATTCAAATTTAATGTAACTTAAACTTAAGATCCGAATAAAAATTTCTTAAACGTGTGACATATTTCTAATAATATATAGTTGCATAAGAAATCAAAGAATTTAATTCTACAGAAAGATCGTAATTTAAAATATTAGTTTTTAAAATTACTAATTCAGCTAGGAATTTCTTTTATTTGAACCACAGAAAAACAGTAAAATCTCCTTTACACGCAACGATCCCGTTTATTTGTCCTACCACGTAAAGGAGTATTCTACTGGAAACATGTCATCGTGAAAGATGAAAGAGGAAACGCCAAAGAAGTTTGCAGGCTTGCAGGGAAGCGTAGAACGGTGAAGTAAGAGTAGTAAATATTTTCTCGGCCGAGTAGCCCACGCGTAAATATATATCGTCGCCCCACACGTAATTTGTTGCTAATCAATTAGAGCCAGGATCTCGGCGTTGATTGGCCGGCCTTCTTGTAGCAGTGAAGGCGATAAATCTGTCACGATGAATTGCGAGGCTGCCCTAACTCGTGGGTCAAGTAGTCACGATTTAGACTGTGTCGGTGTATAATCGGACAAAAATAATAGGCCGCTTTTACAATAGGGGCACAATAGAATTCGTTCTCTGGACGACGACCGTAGTTGCGTGACGTTGAATCGCGTCCCGTCAACGCACGTGTGTCTAAATAGATACGAATTGATTCGATACAGGTAATCCACGATCCATTACTTCCTAGTTTCTGATTGATTTCAAAGCAAGAGATTGGAATTCATATATTTATGTTAATGCTTGTATGGTTTCAGCAGTTTACGTATCGGAATATTTGAAGCGAGGGTAAAAAATATCAACTTGCAGAAGCAAATTATCTGTTGCTTTGTTATTTATTAGTACATTATCGATAATAATTATCTGTTATTATTTTACAAATAATAATATCAGCAAGTAAATAAGTATTTATTTCATCATTCGTATATTTCAATTTTTTTTGGAATGTAATATATATAGTATAAGTCTAATAATACAACAATAGTCCATGCAATATGCAAGAAAAAAAAACCGTAATACTATTTGGATAGTCGAATCATCCTCCTTAACATGCAAATAATAACATACTTTTTTTTTATCCCCTTTATTAAATGTTCTTAATTGTCGAGTACAATTAATTACATTTTTTTAACAGACTAAAAAGAATCATGCGGATTCCGATATAATTATCAGCAGTCGCTGGAATTTTCTATTGCTGTTGTATACGCGTATATTTGTAATTTGTTAGTGTGTGAGCATGAGTACACCGGAGGAGTGTAACAATAATACACAGGAAAAACAATTTTGTTTCGTGTTAAAGCTAAATTAATTGTTTTCAGAGAGTCTTCTATTTCAGATAACTATCTCAAATAAGATAACCAATTATTTGATTTCCTAATGTCGTATTTAATATATATTTCAGTCGTAAATAATACAGTTGCGTTCTATAACGTAATAGTATTTGCTCTGAGAATGGTTTTAAATTACCTCCGCATTACGTGTTTGACCTGAAAATATGTATTCCTGATGCAAGCAATGTTGATATACTACAATAGAATGAGAAACTATTCGAGAGACTATTTTAGGAAACATTTAATCGAATACCAAGTAAAACAAACAATTGTTTCACTTGATATTGGAGCAATGAAATAATTATCTGCTTATGAAGGAGAATTATTTGCTTATTCAAATAATCCTAAAAGAATATTGATTAATTGAAGATAATAAATAATTTACAAGAATTTCCTTTTACTATCTCGACGGTAACATTTATTTGCAGAGGGCAGAAACCATTAACGACCAATACCGTGAAGCAAATATCTTAAATTAGCAAATATCGCTTCTCTTATAACAGCAATTCTTAAGGAGTATATATTTAGTCAGCGTTATAAGCTCAGTAATACAGATGGTTTAAGATTTTACACAAGACTCTACATATGTTGAGAGTTTTATGATTGGTTTAATTGACTGTGAATTAACAAGAACGAACATAATGAATCCTTCTTCTTGTCTATCTTCTCGTTATCTATGTTGTAAAGGAAATTGATATCTGGAATCGTATCTTCTTGAATGAGTACGCTAACAAGAGATTTTATTTCCAAAATTCACCGTAATTTTCTCTCTTTCTTCTTGTAAGTAAATTTTTAGAAAAATGGAACAAGTGGCAAAGTATTTATTTCTAATAGAGAAATTTCTATAATTATGAATGCTTGAATACTAATACTAAAATATAAGGAATATATCTTAAAATACAATATAAATATTGTAACAACAGTGTTAAAATATCGAATTTGGAAAATCCGTAACAGAATCTTATCTTATAAATTAGAATTATATCTTGTCTTATAAAAAAGAATTATATCTTATAAATATTATGTATCGTTTTGTTATATTTTATAAATTTTTTTTTAGGCGTACTTGTATTATTTTTTTATTCAGCGCCGCAAATAGAGGAAAGATTTATGAAAATTTTTCTATTGGATTAACGCACAACTTCAGATTTAAGATCTTTTAATCTATGGAATAGGAAGCAAAATGCAGGTAAACATAACGATCTCGTGTAAATATATCTCTTTCCGTAATTATCAAGACATTGCAGTTGAAACATTCCGTGTAAACTTTATTTATCGTTATACTAGGTTCCATCATAGTTTTTCTTAAGATATCTCAAAGGTTGACAATGTAATGTATTAATGTCAGGGATTAACAACAGGAAGTTTCCACATTAATACCACACGAAACATGCGAAGTGATATCTATCTTGTTGAAAGGAATTCTATATTTTTGCCAGATAACAGATTAATTTTAGCATTAGGTATATTAAATAAATCAAATGTGAATCAAGTGATGATTAAAGACATGTTTATTTGAATAGAACGATTTTTGGATAACAGAATATTCATTTTATCTTGCACTATTTTATATTTTGTAAAGAATAATGTTATCAACAATAACGAAAAGTAGGATATAATATAAATATAATATCGCTTCAATTAGTTAGAAGTCTCATACTTTCTTTCATTGTAGATCGTATTAATTTTTCAATGAATTAAGTTACAGCGGATCGCACTTCTGTTTTTTAGATTTTCATGTAGAATATATACAGGGTAGTTGGTAACTGGTGGTACAAGCGGAAAGGGGATGATTCTATGCGAAAAAAGAAGTCGAAAATATAGTATAAAAATTTTTCGTTTGAGGCTTTGTTTTCGAGAAAATCGACTTTGAATTTTCGCTCGGTACGCGTGCACTTTATCACGTCTCGTTATAACGGATCTCACTGTAGATCGTTGTCTCGATGGAAAAATTAAAAAAAAAAACTAAAAAAAGAAATTTTTATTCTATATTTTCGACTTCTTTTTTCGCGTAGAATCACCCCCTTTCCGTTTGTACCACCAGTTACCAACCACCCTGTATATTGCTTCATTCGTATCGTACCATCTTCTCTATGCTGTTTTTCGATATAAGGTGTTAACAGACGTGTCTATATGTCAATAGACACGATAATGTCAACTTCATATTCACGTAATGAAGGAAATGTGCTTAACACTAGAATATTTGAATAGTACAGTACACTCGACTAATACACTGTTCAAATAACAGAAGCTTTACTTTACTTGCTTCGTCCAATATTGTCTATATATGTCTTACTATCTTTACTTACAACACCAATCGATTTTTTTTTTTGAAAAATGAAAAATCGACATTTACCTTAAAAAACACACGAATTATATTCTTTCCATTACATTAATTTTACTAAGAATCTGCACCATGAATCTTAATAGTATTCTCTTAAAGTACCCATAATCCTCTAAAATACGATCATTCGTATTTCAAGATTAGAATTTTCTATAACAATTTTTTATGATTTCTATTAACACGGTACGTTAATTGTATCATATTAACACAGTAGTTTACAAATTCTTATTAACGTAGCAAAGTTTCGTGACTTTATTACACTTCTCACATTTTATATACTATTTCTTATTATTTAGTAAATGATTTCTATGGATTTCGTCAGTAGAAAAAAAATGGATGGAGAAAAGTACCGGAATGACTGTGCTGCAACCTCGATCGACATCAAAGTAACAGTTCAAGTATGTTAGTTATTGATAATCATTCTTTACGATCTTGTCCTGCGCTCCTAGTAAAAATTGAAACTATTATTATTTAGTAGAATGATTGCGTTCCTATCAGTTTATGGTCTATTCGTTTGTAATGATGTAAAACTGATTAATAGCGTAACACACGTGTCAGACGATAAACCGGGATCAATAGAATGTTTTGTTTTAATAAGTTTAATGAGAATCATTCTGCGTTACTACCATGTTATGCAGTTTTCTTGAGGAACATGTAAGAAGCTACTCATTTCGTTCTTAATCTATTTGCCGTTCTTAAACCGTTTCTTGTTGCAATTGATATACTAGCAGATTATGGGTGCACGTTTTACAAAATGAATTTAACGTGAAAAAAGTAGAATATTTCTTATTATATGTATCTGTAATGTATTTTCTAAATGGTAACATATTTTAGAAAATATATTTTATAAACTAAACATTGAAAAAACAATTTAGATTGTATCCATTATCTGTTGATATTATTGTGATAAACAAATATATTTTTGGTTTTCCATTTGATAAATACAGAGATAATACGATCTTTGATTATAAAATTTAATTTTAATTGAAAAGTTACAGTTATGAAATAATAGAATTTTGTATATTCCATTAAAGATTGTAGAATTTACAATAGAAGTAAAAAATGTTCTAATGAATTTAGATATTAATGTAAATAAAAAGGAAGTTCAACTTTTTTTTGGAAGTTGAAACAGTTGGAATTAATTAATAAAATTTTCAACATTCCATTAAGAAACTTCAAACCTGAATTGGAAATAGGAACATAACGTATAAATTTAGAAATTTCTATTTCCAAAGACCGATAGCAATATAGAATTCACAATAGAATGTTAAATATTCATTTAATAGAGTTCGATTCTCCTAAGCATTAATCTAATAAAGCCGAAACATAAATTTAGACATTTCCGTCAAAGCGACAAAGACAAAACCCGCAATATTATTCAACAATCCAGAGTCGAAAATAGAATTGTAAATACTTTAACTCTAAAAATAAACGTAGACCCACGCAATCTGCAAATGGAACGTTGCTTTCTAACCACCTTGCGTGCACAGCCACGAGCGTATCTACTGCACAAGCGTCTCAGGAGATCAACGAAATTTTATACGAATCCGTTCGATCGAATCGAAGTTTTCCCTTCGACGCTCTGGGAATAGAAAACGACGAATAGATATCGAATTACAACATCGTTCGTCGTCTACCAATCTTAATTATTTGCTAATCACGCGGAGCTGTCGATAAATTCTACTACGAAGAATGTGTCCAACGTCTCGTTTTTACATCTCATCGTCTCCTTCCTCCCAGGTGCAATGTTCTCGGATCGCGTGGGCACGTACACGCGTGCAACGAATCCTACGCATGTTTAAATGAACGGTTGGCTGGGCTGTTCACAGGAAACCGACGATTACCAACGCGTGTTCCTGTAACGGATCGTTGAAAATCGCTTCCGAATCGATCACCGAAGATGCCGCCTTTGACCGTCGAATATTCATCAATCGTGACAGCGCACGGCTCCGACCAGTGTCGGTTCGTGATAGTGATTTAAGAACACGTTGTTGAGGAATATCTATCGTAGCAAAGGGCTGCTTCCTAGGAAAATAAGGTTCTATAACAGCGATGCTTCGTGATGATGATTTAAAAGCACTGCGGTGAAAAATGTCGTTCAGAAAAGAGTTTGGTTTTAGAAAAATGATATTCGATATTAGGATTGATTAGTGGAAAGAAATTAAGAGCGAGTGATTGTTTTATATCAATGTAGATTTGTGGTAATGATTTTGAGAAGGAATATTGTTTAGGAGAGAAATTTGGTTTTAGAAACGTGATTTTTAATATGAATGTGGACTGCTCGTAATGATCCAGTGAAAAATATGGTTTAAAGAAAGAGATTTGTGTTTATAAAAATTGAATTTATTGATTTCTTTTGTCGGTATGCGATAATGATTTCAGAAGAAATATCGTTTGCATAAAAAGTTTGGTCTTTGGAAGGATAATTGTTGACGTTGTGACGATAATTCAACGAAAAATATTTTGGAAAGAAGTTGTTAGGTTTTAGAAAAATGATATCTGATATTAACGTCAGTTTCTAATAATAGTTCAAGCAGAAAGAAGCTGTCTTTGAAGAAATAACTCTTTATAACAGCGACAGTTAGTGATAATTCTCGTTGAAGAATAGATCCACTTTCATCAAGTAGGTTGATTCTCTGGAGAAGTAACTCACGTAAGTGTCGTTTAGTCATAAGAAATAAGAACACCTAGTGTTAGAGAATAACATTTTTTAAAGGAAGTTGTTGTTCGGAAAAATATTTTATTATGTTAGTGGCGCCGTTTCAAGAACACCGTTATTGCAGAACATCTCATCTATAACAGAAGATCATTGATCAGAGATATCATTAATTCGAAATTGAAGCTGCAAATATCGCCAGAAAACCTGCTTCCCATGAAAATGAAATATGTAGTGAGTATAAATTTCTCTTTTAGTGCAAACGTAAATTTCGGAAGTAGCTTCAACGAGATAAAACAAATTTAAAGTCTTTTCACTTTTCACATGTACTTTAACCGAACGTGTAATTTAATTTTGGCATTAATGCTTTGCTATAAAATCATACTGGAAGCCTTTTGATTTCATGATTGACGCAAACGTAAAGCGTTTCAAACGGCACAGATGTGTTTTAAAGCTGAAAGTGACTATCATCGGCAACTAAAATAGATTTGCATCTTCCGTGCTTGTACGACTCAGTTCGGTATTGTAGTTGTTATATCACACAATGAGAAGAGGCGTCTTGGAACATCGCAGTGTTTCGAACGGTGCGAGTGTACTTTAAAGTTCAAAGGTACTAGAGCATACCGTTGTAGCTATTTCTTCTTTTTTTTCTGTACAAAGAAGCGACATTGTCATACCAATTGCGATTTTATTAGATACTATGTGGGACGTGAACGTAACTTGTTTCAATTTGCATTGCTATATTGTACGGAGGATTCAAGGATTTAATATACAAAGCTTTGAGTAAGAATGAATTGCAGAATATATCAATGTTATTTGATCAGCTACATATTTTTAAGACAAATATTAAAATTTTATTTTAAATCGGGAAAGATATTATTTTCATACGATCCTATGCTTTTTATACATCGCAAGTATTTTTTTTTTTTATCGTAATATCCTTTTACTATAATCTATATAGAAATTCTTTCTTCTCTTTCTCTTTCTTCTAAATACTTTCTATCGATTATTTTCTCTAGCTTTTAAATTCGTTTCCTAGGTTCCATAGAGAATTAAATATAGAAGCTTGAACTTCTTTACAAGCTATGCTCTATTCTCTCGATCTTTATAGCAGATCTAAAATCGCACAAGAAACGAGCGAATTTCTCTTGTTCTCGATTTCAAGTTCAAACAAATCTCAGAACACTTCATTGGGTACTGGTACGCTAATGCACCAAGTAGCAGTCGTTACTGGATTCTTCGGTTGAATTGGAGTCATTATCGTACTCGTACACAGAAACACAATTATTGCCGGCTATATTTGGTATAGAATAGCAAGCAACGCCGGTGGAATATTAAATTTTAAAAACAGAATCCCTAGTATCATGTATGGGGAAGTTATTGCGGGTAATTGATCGTACCGTTATTGAACATCACACGAGCAAAAATACGGGGAAAAAATTTGGCATTCGAATATTCAAATCGCCGTGCGAAGGCATTGCTTCTTCATCACTATAATTTACACCGTACCTTAACGCAAATTCAGGATCCCGCCGGTTCCGTTCATCTTTCGAATTGCTCAATTATTGCCAAGAACGCTCGACCTCGGTTACTTTATGATACTATGAACTAATTTTAAAACCATAAATTTATGAATATAAATAATCAAGATCTTATAACGAAATTCAGTTCCAATAACGACACTTTATTTTTATAGAACCGTGCATAATTGTTCTCGTAGGTTAATTAATTATTTTTTAAGAATTATAAATTCGTCTAGAAATCAAAATTAGAATGTTGTAAGAATTTCTAGAATTTATTCATTCTTAAGGATCGGTCGTAGTATTGATGCTACTAATTGTTAACTTGTTTTCAGTTTACTCATAAAATACGTATTATAATTTACTTTCGTCATAGCAAGACTTCCTACAAATCCTATTTTCTCATATTATTATATCATATATCATTATATCATAACGTAAATGCAAATAAAATAACTAAAATACACATAACGTTTCACGGTCGCCACGAAAAGAATCATCATCGATTCTCTTTGTTCTATACAAATATACAATCGAATATTTTAATATCTTACCAAATTATCTTATTATACAAACAAAATTCAAATCACAGTCTCTACGCATCTCTCTCAATTCTCATTTTCCCCAAAACGTTCCTAACATCTTACTATATCGTTGCATTATCCTGTTATACATCTCGTACCACACGAACAAACTTCATCCTTCCGCTCCGAATCGTACATTCAACTCACGATACCTCTTCCAACTCTCATTCCCTCGAAACGCTCTCAATACCAACAAAATTGAACTCCCACCATACTATCAAGAAACTATCGGTACACCTATCACGCGCAGTGTTCCTAGCTTTCCTCAGACCTATAACGTAACATAAAACAATCGAAAAGGACGGAACATCGTGCGATAAGAATCGTCGTAAGTGGCTCGGAAACAACCGTGGCAGATGCAAAAGGAGCTACAAACGACCTAAAACTCGGCAAGAGGCAGGCGCCCTTCGCATTCCACGCACTCGTGTCGTGCATTCGCGACTGAATCGCGCGTAATCATCTCTCGATCGCGGCGAGTCACCATCGCGGGTGAAGGAAAAATCGTCGTATCGGGAATACGTATGTTTTTTCTCTGCATGCACGACGCTCGCAGCCGGCTATGCAGCGCGCGTGTGTTCCACACAGCGGTGGGTCGTCGTCTATCGGAAGTCTAGGCGTGCGTGATAGATAATCGTTATGTAAGAAGAGGCTCGGAGGCTGTTGGCCTCCAGACTCTTTGACGTTGAACCACGTCGCTCGGGCACGGGGAACGCCCTGGCGTTGGACGCGGCCGCGGGCCACTCGGCGAACTTCTTTCTGTATTTATGGTCCAGATAAAGAAAGTTTACGATTCAGATAGGATCGAAGTTGTCGGCGGGGCGAGGTGGTAACCTGAACTACGAGAGAGATAGAAGACTTTGCATGCCGCAGGCGTAACGTGCCTTCTTGTTCCCTTTTCTACGCATAATAATAGAGCGAGTGCCTTCTTCCTAGTCGTGTAGCACATCCGACACGACCGTCCGGCTGCGTAATTATTTCGGAACGACACGCGATTTGCAAGGATTTTAGCGCGACTGCTTCCCTAGGTGGTCCTGACCGATCGACGCTTCATTTATTGGCCGTGCCTTTTCATTCTTATGCCTTTTAATCCTATTGGATAGAAAGTGTTCGCTTTTGGGCACCTTCAGATTGTGATTCTTCAGGCATCGATATATTTTTTCGATATATTTTCTGATCGTCAAATAGAAGGAAAGGAAGGGAGGCGAATAATCGTAACCTTTTCTTCTCTAAGAATAATAATAGGAGAGTTTTCTTTGGTTGTAATTACTAGCTAGCTAGCCTCGTGCCACGTCATAAACTCATTAAGTCAATTTAGCTTTTAAAGCGTGACGTACTTTATGGCTGTTGCCAAAATATATGTAATTTATGGTTGTTAGTTATAATTCCCGCATCTTTGTATATTTAGCGTTTGTATCTCTTGACTGGATTCCAAGAGTATTATTTTTAGTGCAAGAAAATTGTTTATTTTTAGCCGTTCATTGTAGGTTCACTCGCTGAAAAAGAAAAAGCAGAAACCGAGAACTATGAAATTAAGTCTACGGTGATAGACACGTAATGCAAGATAATTCATAGTGTTGATCGAAAATTATTCTGACGATCGTGCTGATAATAATCGTGTGTAGTACGGCACTCGCCAGATCTGGCCAAAACCAGATTTAATAATTATATAAATATGATCAAATGAACCACGTTACGTAAATATCAAACTACTTTGTCACAAAGTAACACTAAATACACGTGCGCCCACATAGGAGAAGGTTTAGCATCATTTTTTTTTTTAAACCCAGGCACTATATGTATAAATTATGTAAATTCAAATGGCGTTGTTACATAATCTTATGCCTGACCAAGACTGTAAATGGTGATTGTTGTATTCCTTGTTTAAAGTTTAAAACAAAATGACTGAATAATACAACATTCCTACTTTTCCGTATTAATCTGTATCTTCGAAAAATACTAGAAATTGTTATTTCTTTAAACTTGTTCTTGTAAATAGTTTCCACAGACACATTTCAAATATACGTGCAATATCGTTACAGTCAGAAATATAATTATTAATTATATAAATTGCTATGACACGAATCGACCGAACGAAAGACTATAAGCGTCAGATCGTATTATTTATTGCTCGCATATATATTAACTTTTACAGGACATGTTTCATTGCTATTTTCTTGCCGTTATTACGTAGTATAATCTAGTTAATAACATCGTTAATTTCTAGTACACGATCTCTTCGAAACAACTCGCAAACGCAACGAAAGTTGCAACGCAATCCATGGAATCGTATTACGAGTTATCTAATTCGTTTATCGTTGCCATAATTGGTTTTCTTCTTTTCCTCGTCTTGTTATTATTATTTCTTTTTCTTTGTAATGCGTAGCATCGCGTGTTTCTCATTCGACCATACACGTCAATCATTCTCCTCGGATTAGTGTTGTCGCCTTGTCGCTGTTGATTGGCGCCAGAACGTCAGAGGTCAATCGTCAAACTCGACAGCTTGTTCCGACTTCTATCAGTCGTTTTATTTTCATAACGAAGCAACATTTTTCTAGATAAGATTGTAGACATTAACCAAGATATACTTAACTCTTCGCATTATTTTTCCATATTTCTTGCAATACTCTTGTCTTGTAATATTTTTCCGACTATTTATTTTCTCTCTACTTGACGTCTGTCGATCGAGTAATTTTCAAAGAAGTGGTTACTCGTTTTCGAAGATCATTTGGTAACGTTATAAAAATCCTGGAATATGAAATTAATTCGCGATCGTCCTTTCGGATCGTTGATAATGCAAACGTATCCGAGTTAAATCGTGTCGCAGCGTTGAAAATGTAATAAATAAACGTACATCTATCTCTAAAAATATTGGAATTGTGGGGTACGTGATGTAATGGGCATGTACGTGACTTCTCGTATAAAAATAAATTGGAATCCTGCGAGAACTTTTTCAACGAAGTTTCTCCTTGTATTTTTTTTTTTTTTTGTTTCTGGCTTTTTGCGTGAAAGATTTATGGGTTGAGGATCATTCGAGTGCGTACATACGCACTCGACTGAGAATTCATGCTCCGCAGTCTATAGGTTGCAAATTTTTGTAACCGTTACTTCTACTTGATCTCAATTTATAGCAAAGATCCTGGATAAATAATATAATTATGGTTAGAATTGAATTGCACTTATAAAAGTACAAAAGATGTCAAAAATATAAAGAGAAGTATTCGATGGAAGCACATATCAAGGCCAAATGAAAGTTATTTTAATTCTTCTAAGTGACAAATAGTATGTATCCTTTACAGAATAATGGAGGAAAATTGGATAAATTATGAGAACCATTTTACTAGATTATTAGTTACAGATTTTACTAAAGAATTTATGAAATCCAACAACTTTAACCATTTTTTCACCGTTAATAAAATTTAACAATAGATTTACTTATAATCAATAAATAAATAATAATAACGTCCTTATATAAAGAATTAAATGACAAAATAACACATTATTTTCAACGTCTATGTCGTTTAATCTATTCATTCAAAAATAAAGTTGTTAAAATTTTTTCATTCCTCTCCGAGGACTTAACTTTTTAAGAAAACTTTTTAAGAAAACTTTTTAAGAAAAAAATAGAGAAAATGAACGATCATTTGTTTCGCGAATTAGAAGAATCGATATTTTCAACGTCTCAAGCGTACTTGTACTTTCACATGCTGCAACAATATTCTGATATTTTAATAAAAAAAATCATCTCTATCGCGATTATATCGGCATCAGTAACTCGAAAGGTGTACTTATGAATTTCGCACGGTTTAAACACCGGATCACCGACCAGGCCAGATAGGCAGAACTGATCCCTTGCCAGCGATATATTTATCGCGTTCTAATTTTCACACGGCAAAGCTCGATATCTCAAATATTTTCTTTCCAACGATGCTAAAAACAAATTCTTATTTTCCTCGTTCGATATTCTTATGTATCTCCATAGCAGCTCGATTCGTTCTTTCCTAATGCTATCGAAACACATAAATCACTCTCGTTCTCTGGTCGTTCATTCGCCTGTTACAAAAAGGCAACGTTAGAGGAAGTTCAACCTTTACTTCGGTCAAATATCGATGAACCGGAGTATTGATGTATCGACGAGATTCGACCGGTGGACTCATGGTGGTCATCACGCTCCATTTCTTGACCAATTGCTTTCGATGATCGACTATGGCGAGCTCGGCGCCAAAAATAATTGCCAGACCTCTGCGATTGCAAGGCAGAAGGCGAAACGAGGGCGTTTCTTCCTCTTCATCTTCGTGTGTACGTTTCGCAGCTGCGTTGCTTTCCCGTGCACCATCTTCTTGTTTTTATTGTCTGGTTGTCGCGTACGAGTGCGTATGGAGCGGCGCAACAATAAGCTCGAGGGAAAGGTGAGACCGTAAAGATTATTTTCTTCACTTCGATATGGGTAAACCGTTTTCGAATATTCGTGTGTATATGTTCTTTCCCTTTTTCTTTTATCTCTTTTCTTTCTGTTCTTTTGCTAAATGCAAACGACTAGGTTTCTTCACGCTATGTATGGTTAAATGGATAACTCACGTTTAGTCATCGAAATTTACATGTTTCTGATCTGATATTATCGACTGACCTGATTGGCGTTGCAAATGAGATGCAAATATCCATATAAATTTATATGTTTTCATTTATATCTTTTCTAGCATTTTCCTCAGAGAGAATATTACGATTATTAATATTGCAAACGTGCAATTGTACGTTTGGATTAAGTAGAGTGAATCTTCTGTTCAATTTTTCTACTAACAATTACATCATTTCGTTATTCATTATATATGATCATCGGCTATATCGTTACTATCGGTTAATAAATTCTTAAATGATATTTACTTATTTCGTTCTGAACGTTTCTACTTTATCGCATTTATTGCTGAAATATCTTACATTGAAAGATTCATTGTTGAATTCTAATGTAATTGCAAGAGGATTTCTGTGTCGTAAGAGCGTTTTGCGCGTCAAAATTTCAACGAGTAAATCGGGATGACGATCGTTCGCATTTACTCTGTTCGCTCTTTCTATTCACATTTTGGCTAAGAGCCAACCTTGTGATCTGTGCTCAAATTTCTCCACGATGTCATTAACGCGGGTTCATTTTTGTCATCTTGTTTACAAACAATGATGGTTTACTGCGAATAATTAGTTTCACGAATATTTCTATAATATTTATATGATATTTCTTGAGAGGAAAAAATTTATTTGTTTATCTCATCTTTGTTATTACATTTTAAGGGCGTAGGATGAAACATATGGGACGTGTTTTATAAAACGCAGAGTAATTTTCTCCACTCGCTAATGACTCTTTGTTTTCATAACGTAAGCGATAAATATAGGCGGACAGCTGACTCGCATCGTCAATTCAAAAAAGTGTAACTTAATCACAGGGTTAACATCCACCGCGCCATTAACTGATTTCTTTTTAATAGTTAACGCTCATCAAAGAATATTTCAAGTCTATAAATCACTTTATTCACACTGTCTTTTAATGCCGATCTTTTATTATTACCCTCTTTGCCGTATTATCAACCAATCGTTACTGTACGATAATAAAACATTATGAGGCATTATAAGTTTAGACTCGTTCAAAAGCCTCAATATTTTCCAATCGTCGTTTAAATCATTTAAATATCGACCGATCGGAATATAATACTTTGAGAGAACCGGATCCTAAATGTTCCATCGTAGAGAAACCGAATCGGCGAGTTACAATAGTTTTAGAAGAATTGAATTTTTATATCGCGTTTCAAGCATAGATTCAATCGAAATTCTTAATGTTTTTCATTATACGAACGATCGAAGGATAGAACAATTTCTAGAGGAGTAAGATCTTATACAGCATTCTATATAAAAAAATTGGCAAATCCTTTAATAATTAATCATTCGAATGTCAAACGATTGAGGTCTTATAGCTGTAGTTATAACAGCGAGTATAGCTATGTAAGCATAGACCTAAAACCCTACAATCCTTTTACGATTAATTAGAAGCTCGAACTTGCCGATTAAATTGCCTCTAAACGAATAAGAATATATACATGTATGTATGTACATACATTCTTTCAATTAAAGATCTCTTAAACATTCTCCGGATTTTCCATCGTTCCAAGTTCAGACGTTCGAACTGACATATACTTCTTGCAGAACAAAAGCTTATTTAGTATTCTAAACGCAGATCTATCTTCAAGGATTAAAATATCAAAGTTTCTCAAAGATGCTCCATAGACAGTTCATAGTAAGGAAACTTCATAGTAGAATTTTCATTGTTTATAAATCTAGGAATTTAGAATATGCAAAACTCTAAAACGGTAATTCGAACATCCAAAGGTCGAACCACTTTTGAAAGAACGAAAACACGTCCGTTAAAATTCTTCGAATTTTCCATCGTTCAATGATCGATCGATGGAACCGATGGTATCTTCAAAATGATCTAAAGGAAGATCCATAAATCTGACTGATAGAATCTAACTGCGTATAAATAGAACAACGCGCTTTATTTTCATTCAAAGATGCTGCGACGCAGTATTACACGATGCACGATGCTCGATGGACGCAATTCGAAGCTATTACAATACAACAACGTTGTAATGGTAGTTGTAACTTTAACTGTAGCAGATCATACTATGATTGTGCTCATAATACGCAACCTCAAGAACTGTCACAAGCGTCGAAGGAGCCCTACGACCCAACGTTGCTTCTCCCTTTGCGTCGCTGTACGCGACGAAGAATCAACTAACCGATGAATTTTTTCTCGTCGTCGTCAATGTTGGTGTGAACGTTAATATGGACGTTAATATCCACGATAAACGAGACAGCCGTTCCCGCGTTTATTTTCGTGGGTGGATTGAATTGACCTTGACTGATTTTTTTTATCGCTCATATCGTTGTATTTGGAAAGTTTCCTATGTTTTAAATGCTCTGTTGCCTTTTTAGCGACGTAAAAAGGACGCCGAGCACCCTATGAAATATATTAAGAATGAAATTTAAGTAACATTCTTCGTGACATTTTACGATAAATGCAGTGATGGAACAGTTACGTACTTTGTCATTTTAGTTACGTCCGTTTCAGTTGAGAAAACTAATTTCTCTCAGTTTTTAGTAATTACTCGTTATATCATCGCTTATATGTTAATGAGAAAGAAAATTCCCAACGATGATAAAATAATTATTAGCTCGTTCGAAAAGTTTCTTTCGTTCTATAAGGAAACCATGGATGCACAACATTTTCTGTTTTATATCATTTTATCGAATTACGAATGATCCATTTTGTTCTATCAAAATAAAGATCACAAAAGAAGACGTGTCTGTAAAAGAAAGACACTTTTCGGACAACCTAATATATTCTCACAAGCTAAGTTACATTTTCATAACTAAGCTCTTAACAGATTTATCGTGTGGATGTTAATAGAACTGCGTCGACGCGATATTATACTATCTGTAACTTCTATAACTTTGAATTTCATAATTTTTATAAATTTGAAAATAGCGCACTAATTTTTACAATAATCCATGAGAAATGCGTGTTCATTATTCTTATAGCAAAATAAGATTCTATCATGAAGTTTCATAGAATCTATACTTACGTATGTTTCATAAAAAAGGAAAGAATTTTAGCACGTTAATTATTTATTAGCATATAACATTGACAATGAAAAGACAATGGAAATTCGATCAACAGTGTTTCAAATCTTTGCACATCGGCGTATATCGTTCATCTGCAGCGTGACAGCTCGTATTTCTCTGTTCTAACTTTTTTATTCGTTATTTGTATTCGTTAAGTATTTGTTATTTTTAATAAATTCTTGTTTCAAGCATAAGACTTGGAATAATTTTTCTGAAATTTTTGTCACGAACGTAAGGCGCAAGGGATCATTAACACCATCGCGTAATTTTGTTTCTCAGGTTAGTCCGAAAGGGTTTTGTCGTGTATTATGCGGAAGACAAGATTTACGAGCCGATACGTGCAAATGCGAGATGAGAAAATTTATACACGGTGCTTAAGATTCGATCCGCCGACCGCGAATTGTATTCAAATGACGATCGTGAACCCACCGTGACCTCTCGCGTGATTACGAAACTACCTTTAAATTCACCTTTTCATAAGAACGCTGCTCCTCTAGTGCATAATTAATTTCTCTCTCGATCATGCCTCGCTTCATCACACAGGGAACTCTAGATAAACGCATGGGATAGTTCGTTTCGCCTGATAACTAACATGTATCGTGTCAATTAAGAAAAGCATTAAAGAGGTAAATCTATTTACACGATGGGGAATTTTCTTTTCATGAAAAATCTGCATATTTATTTAACTTCCTACAACGCGACGTATGTGACTTGAGAGTTTCATAATATACTAACTACCGGCTATAAATATCAGGATACTTAGTGGGAAATTTTTAGAAATACATTCTATCTTGTTCAATGTTATACTGTTTATACTATGTCGCAGCATTTAGCATTTATGATACAGTAGGTTTATATTATATGGCGTATGCGATGCAAACGAAATAATAAAACTTATACCAAGTTAGTAATTATTATACTCGCGGCGAATTTCCTGACAATTTTGTTATTACATAATTCGAAATCACTTGGATCGATATCAACGGCAACTTTCTTTAGTTGAATAGGCGAACGTATTTTAGGATTTTCCTAACGTAACGCAGAAAATTCTAAACTGATAGCCTTTTTAAATTCTTGAATTTTATGAAACATCTGAGACCAAACTTTTGGTCGTAGTAATTCGTGCATTCTTACAATGAAAATGTATATTTTCTTCGGTTAAGTCTCCTCTTCTATTTCGGATCTCCTCGTTAGATGACGATAGATGATGAAAAGAATCGACTGATATGTAAATGTCAGAACGAAAGACAATTGTCTTTAAAATATACGCGCTTGCTTGTACAGTAAAACTCCATTTACGAAATTTTAGTTAATGCTCAATTAACTTAACTTTGGCTGGTTGAATTCATTTATTTGAGCTTCTATTATGCGAACGAAACATAATAGGCTGTGGGTAAAATTGCCGAGCTCCCATTATATAATTAGGTAAACTATTTGTCTCTTCGACAAGTTTAGGTAAATGGAGCTCTACCGTATGATACAATTTTTGCGATAAAATTTTCTTTCTCTAAAATATTATCTTTTTCTGAATTTCCAGGCGAGCACCGAGAGTCGAGAGGCGGAAGAGCAGGGTAGCAGCACGACCTCGCCCTCGGAGGGCAGGCACGCCGACGAGACGTCCGGCTCGCCCGTCCTCGAGATGGGCAGCATGGATTCGGCGGGCAGCGCCCACAGTGGCGGCCCTTCCTGCGGCCTGGTCAGTTCCCTTTTCCCGAGCAATTGTCGTGGTCGAGCCGAGGCATTCGCCAGACGTCTTCATCGACGATTAACGTCTCTCGGTGGCGAAGACAATTCTCAACGGAACGATGATTCCTCGTTGCCGAAGGAAACATCCTGGCTACGTTCGCCGACAACAGGGAGAAAAATAATAACTAACAGCTCCAACAATCGCGTTCTTCAGCATCAACCTCGTCACAATCCTAACACGGATTTGTGCTACGATTACGATCTCGAGTATGAGGATGGTCTTAGTTCGCCGGCAGAAGAAGCCACAGCAGCGGAAGTCGCGGATTTAGTAGTGAATCCGGAAGTATTAAAATCGAATGACCATGGAATTCACAACAGTTCACCGATTGAATCGAAAACCAGTATAGATTCAGAATCTGGACACGTCTTCGCGTCTCCTCTGTTAGGAACGTCTCCAGATAGCGATTCCTCCGACATGTTTTTCGATCCAGAATCATCCGACGTTGAAAAACCGAAGAACGAAATGTTCTTCGATCCCGTGACAACCTCGGATAGCGAAGTGACTACGTCGAATCTCTCGAACGGTTGCGACATAATAAGGCCCAAAAGCTTGCCGTGTCGTAGAAGGCCAGAGATCAGCGTTGAACATTCCGAGGACACATCTGAATCGAGCGCTTCGTTCAAAAGGAATAATTTTTGCGATAAAGACCCGAGGAAGAAGGATTTGGCGTGCAGCTCGGAGGATTCGAACGATAGAAGCTCCCAAGATACATCCACGTCGCCCAGTCATGAATCTCTTTGGAGCACGTTCGACGAGAGCACTATGTCCTTTCAGGACGAATGTCCCGCAAAAATAAATCCTACTGTAGTCATACACCAGATCCGGCTTCCCAAGTCGCATTCTGATTCAGAGATACCCGTCCACGGACCTAGTATAATGATTACTTCCGCGACTAAAGATGAAAAAGTCGATACCGATGAAGTGGATTTTATTAACTTTCTGTCGGAGAACAGCAAATTGGAGAATATCAAGAACGCGAGGAATCTCGTCAAGGAAGATACTTCGGATTCGTCGGAAAATACGTACGAGGAGGATCTTCCATATGACGAGGAGAAGCCCAAGGATACACTGGAGCAACAATCAAAGGTTCTATCTTTGAAACTCGAAGAGCTTCCTGGCAATGAGACTGACGACCATTCGACGTACAGCAGTATGATCAACATCCCTGGTGCTCTATCCCTCGAGTGTCCTATAGTAGAGGGAGTGATAGAAACCACGATAAAGAACGAGATAAAAATACAAATAGAAAATGGAGCTATAATAGCTAGCAGCGACGAGGATAAGATGTGCCTTCTGTTGCAGAAGCTTGCCACAAGTCCAAGTATCAAAGAGGATGTTCATATAACTGAGGAGCCACAGGACGATAGTATCGAGGAAGAGGAAGGAGAAAGACCTCAGAAGATCAGACGGTGTTCTTCTTTGAAGACAGGAAAAACGCCACCAGGGACACCTGGAAGGAAGAAAATCGTTCGATTCGCAGACGTTTTAGGCCTAGATCTCGCCGACGTGCGAACGTTCTTAGACGAAATCCCCAAAGTGCCGAACTCAGCGTACAGCGACTTGATCTACGATGACATTTTCCAGAAAGACACCAGTCCTGTAAATAGCTCGCCAATCCCAGCTCAATGGGGAGCCAGATACGTAGGTAGTCGACGCGTATCAGGCTGCGGGATGTCTTCGCATAAACTGGACAGAACTTTGGTGCCTCTGTTTCAACAACCTGGCGGTCTACCTAATTTCCTGGATCTGGTCCGCGAACGTCGAGTATGCTTAGAGAACGTGCTGGTCCAGGATCCCGTGTCTTTCTGTATCCAGGGTACGGTCCGCGTAATCAATCTGGACTTTCACAAGTCGGTGCACATCAGATACACGTTGAACTCGTGGCGAAACTTCAGCGATTTGCAAGCCATCTACGTACCTAACTCGTGCGACGGTTTCAGCGACAAATTTTCGTTCGTCCTGTACTGTCACACGCTGTCAATCGGTCAGAGGCTGGAGTTCGCGGTTCGATTTCAATGCAAGGGCGAGCAGTACTGGGACAACAACGCCGGACTCAATTACTGCTTCCAGTGTTTGCCTGTTTCTCCAGCCGTTGGTTACATGCCCATCACGGCTCAGGAGGGTCAGCATCACGAGTGGTCGCCTGTGTTCTACTGATGGACATCGTAGATCGAGCATTGGATGCCGTGATGGAGACACAGTGATGTTTCGCGTAGACAAGGAGTCTGAAGTGGATCCGAGTAAGGCTAACTAGCGACAGATAGAGAAACAGAGGGAGAGGGAAAGAGAGAAAGCCTACGGTTGTATAAACGTTCCTAGAGTATATACCTTACTGTACATAACTGTCCTATTCTCGAGTCGATCGAAGGAACGAGAAGGCAAGCCGGGGAGCAGGGACCGCACTAGCGTCAATTATTCTTTCCTGCCGTTTTCCGGACAGCCTTTCAATGGACTGGAGAAACTCGACGCACCTGTTAGACTGACATTTTTTACACGTTCGTTGTTCCTTGTTTACGAGCGAGAATATGTATTCGGTATAGACGTGATACCACTTCTATAAACGAACTGGGACTGTAGTTGAGAGAAGAAATATTAAGTACACATACCTCTTTGAAGATGACAGAGAAGAGGATTTAGTCTTTGCCAGAAGTTGGAAGTTGAAGAGGACGTTTAAAAGGCGGACGAACAATGAAACGTTCAAAGTATCTGGCAGAGCATGGAGGATTATTTTCACGTTCCTAGAAAGTACCTAAGTCTACAGAATTTGCGCCATAATCGAGCCTAACGTGTTTGAAAGACTCTCAAACTGATTATAATGCGGAATGACAGAGGTTAAAGGTTATGAGAGAAACTATTACTCGAAATGAGATGTTTGTTGAAGGATGGTATTGCTTCGAAGACGAAATCAAGGGCTCTTTTTTCTCGTTTCATTTTTTTTTTTTTTTTTTTTTTTTTTTAGATATTAACGATATTTTACGTAGTTGCATGAATATTCTCAGATGAATTAAGGTTGAAACGACCTGTTGATGAACTTTTATCCACAAACATATCTGCTCAGCAACTTCTGAGCGACGACCAATCCGGTCTTGCTTACGAAAGTTTTATTTAGCACGTTCGCTGCTATTAACGCATATTGGGCGTTCATCCAATTATTATACATAAATCCCCAATAAGATTGCAACGAGGAGATAACTGTTGTATTTTTGAGTTCGTGCGTCTCGATAGAAAGTTCTTAACAGGAGATACAAAACAGTGAGGAATGTAATAAAGTAAATTTGAAACGAAGATTTCCCTGATGAGAAGATAGACGGAAGGCGTTGATTTTAATAGCAGCGAATGCGTTAATGAATTATCTATATAGCGTATACTCTTAGCCCCATAGATGAAACGAAATTACGACGAACCAACTTTATAAACTTCGAAACGAAGCTTTTCTATTCGTTTAATCAAAACGTTCGACCAGTGCCAATTCTGACCTAGTGCCATTGGATCAATTATAACATCGGTAAATAACACGAATCGAATATACGTTATACCATATTCATAAATATTTTTTAAACGAAATGTGATAGTTTAATAGCAACGAATATCATAGTGGGTTGCTTTGTTCTCCTAATTCTAGATTTTATTCGCCAAATGATCGTCGAAAATCAGGGAAATCGGGACTTGATCGATCAATCATTAAATACCTGTATAAATCTCCAAGACGATGATAGTAACTGATCATTCATGATTTTATTTTTATTATGCATGTATATTTGTACAGTTGCTGGAGTGCTAGACATGCAACGAAATTACGAAAGAGGAGATCTCAACAGCTTTGGCAGTAGATTTATCGTTTAGTTCATTGTTAACTAATTTCAATGGTGAACTGCTTTCATTCTGTGATTCGAGAACTTGAATCGATCATCGTGTGGTACGCAAATGTATATGCAGTGACGAATGAGAGAAAGCGGAAGTTTACTGTTTAATTAATTTCTTCAATCGTTTTCGAATAGTTTCAATAAAAAGGAAAAAAGTAATTCTTTTCAATTCGATTTTCATACTGTGCTGTACTTCGCAGCGTGAAAATGAAACATTAAATGATACGAAAAATGTTAATAATCATTCAAAATGGAATTATATTTACGAGTATATCTAAATAGATATGAATAGATCAAATATATTTTTTCAGAAATAACTCAACTAATATTAATAATGAAATCTTATATAACAATTTGTACTAAAACAAATGAAATTTTGTAAACTACAAATCATTCGACTATCCAATTTCAAATTTTAAAATCATATAATCTATAATTTGTAACTTCCCAATTAGACAAGTATAGATGATTATTATCAATACGATCAAAAATATTTAATACAAATAACACTAGTAATTACGTACATAAGTATCAACGTTAAATTTTCTTTCGTTCATCACTGTACATCGTGCATATTATACTTTGCAGAATACCCATAAAAACGATATCGCTTATATTTAATTTGCACTACAACGAAAATATTAAGATGAAACGATCAATTTCTTAATGAATTTCCTCGACAAGTTCTTTCGTTCATTTCTACGCTCCTGGCATTATGCGTGAACGATAAACGAACCATTTACGTTAGTCCTCACGTGGGATAACGATAATAGTCGTCAGTGCAATCCAAGTTATCGGTTAAAGAAAGCAGAGACATTTTCAGCGTTTTGGCAACGATTAGAATTTCGTGAGTCACAATAGCAGTGACAGCTGCCAAAAATAAGCAACATTGTCCTGTGTCGCGTGCACGAGATCGCATTGGGTAATGAGATCGACTTTGTTTATCGAATTCCAAACGATAAATGACATTTACCGACGATTCGTGACTAAACTTGGTACAGTATTGCCTGAACGACACAGACCACATTAACAATGAACCAATTGTAATTAACGACGTAAATATCCTCGTGAATTATTACGACTGAGAGAAAAGAATAATCATAGGTCGCACGATAGCGATCGAGATCACAACACGATATAGTATTTCACGATACCACGATATTTTTGCTAATGTTAAACGTTTCTTTTGTAATTCTGATCACCGTTGCCATTAACATGTTTTGCACGTGTTACATAAAGATACGTCTTTCGCGTTTTGCAATTAAAAGACTTCTTCTTCGCTGTACAGTATCATTTTTCGAAACGGTAATCTTAGAACGAAGTACAAGAATTTTATATAAAAAGAAAAGACACGGTACTTATATACATATGTGTATAAAGCGATAAGTTAAATGATAATCAGACTGTGGATTTTCACGTATTTCCTATAAATCTGTTACATGCAATTTAAAGTGAGAAAATCCGCAGAATGCACTCGATGCGCAAAAGTATATAAAACATTTAAAGTACAACACTTGTTATAATATTCAGTAGTTATTGAAATAAATATCTCCTTAGATTCCATTTTTTATATATATTCGCAAAAATGCAAAGCACAAACATCCACAATCTAGTGATAACACAGAAAATACGTATTTTCACGTAACGCACGCAAAATGTGTCAACTATTGCAAATGTCAATAGTCTTCGAGGTAGCATCAGCAATATAACATTAACAGAGAAACGAACAAATGATGTTAAGATTACACTATATATTGTTAAGATATTTTTTGTAACAATTTTCACTGTGAACAAGTGCTTTCTATATGCTATATATATAGAGAACATAAACACAATACAAATTGTACATATGCGGCGTCAGTATTGGTGGCAAGTGTGTCTGAGAATGAGGGTGTCGTTTTTTTTTTTTTTTTTTGTATAAATCGGTCGATTTTTAATCGTATACTACCATATACAGTCTGTTTGGGCAATGTTTGTTATACACATTTTATTGTACATATTCATCGATACATTTTACGTAATGATATATTTACATCACAGTTATAATCGAGTCTCTAGTTTTCGGTATTTTATTTCTTTCTGCTGTTTTCTCTTTTTTTATATATATATATATATATATATATACATATATATTATGGTGAATATCGATCTTTTCTAATTTTATATTGAACGCATGACAGATATCGTTACATTGCTATTTTACTCGCTTTGTTTTATCATATTGTTAACTTGGGGACAGAATGCTGCTTATTAATCGATCCATTCTGTAAACACTTCGTCTTATCGTTATCCTTCTACGCATTGGTAAGAGGAAAATAACAGAAAAATGTTTATTAAGTTTTGCAAGAGCGAAGAAACGCTTCTTCTTACCAGAGAAGTGAAATTACGTTTCTTTCTTAACGCGTTCGTTTCTTTTATCCGTATAGTATATATTTTAACGAGATGGTATTTTTGTTTTCTCTTTTTTAATCGTTTTAAATTTAAGCGCAACGTAACCACCATTATTGAGGCCCTCGATATTTACGCGCGTATCTCTGCCCGTAAACACACGAACAACATAAATCGAACGAAGCCTTTTCCTATACTTTGTCCTCTGTACATATGCCTCTTAAGAAACAAAGTTCGAATTCTATTCTGGTTAACGACAGAAACGATATTCTTCCACGTGTTAAGAATGACGGTTATTGAGATTTATGGAAACAGTTATATAAGTACCAGTCACGAGTTAGGATATTTTAATCATGTTATGAAAACTTCAACCTGATGTACAAGGTATTTTAGAAACCACTCTATTGTATCTCAAGGGAGGAAAATTTTCAATTTTTTTCGTTGCTATAACATTTTTATATTTTTTAGTAGTATAAAGAAATTAGACAATTCTGTATGAACATCGAAATAGATTCGTAACGTTTCTCAGTACTTTTTTCATAAATATTTTATGAAGAAATTCGATATTTTCATTTACGAAAGAAACGCACAGATTATATAGGGTGACGATAAAGGTACAGTAGAGGGATTGAAATAGGAAATGCACAATGGTAGGACTTGAACGAAGATAAACGGCGGAGAGGAACGAAATAAGAAGGGACCCGTCTACTGCCAGACACGTTTTGTGTTCAACCCGCTAGAAGTGACGACCTTTTAATTTTTATTTTACAAATGCATCATCACAAAAGTGATCTCTATCCAAATTATCTCAAAAGTTCATCGACATTTCATTAAACATTTACACGAATTATTAGCCACACTACGATGGTATTAAAAAAAAATAGTTGGACTTAAAGAAGTCATCAATCATCGGGAATTTTTTGGAAACAGTTGCATTATTGTTCGCATTATCAACAATTTTAAACTAATCTCTGAAGAATACGAAAGACCATTTTAATCTTTTGTTTTCGATCTATCACAGAATTTCTCAAGTATCTTATACATCAGGTTGGAAAAATAAAGGATTTCGGGAATGAAAGCAATTTATACTAATAATAATTGTTATATCTTATGAGACATACGTGTTTTAAATTTTACAAGGTGTAGGGTGTCACCCGGTAATTTCAATCTCTATTGACACGCAAATCCTAAGTTGCACAAGGGAATTCTCATCATTGATGAGAGATTTCAAGAAATTTGAGGAAAATCAATTTCGCAGCCTCGAACAACATCGCGAGAAGTGTCGAAAAACGACCGTGTGACACCCTGAATAAACCGGAGACGAACTATTTTTGTTAAATCTTTGTTCGCGTTTGCTAAGCTATTGCCTCACTCGTAAGATTCTTCCAACAGCGACGAGACAAAATTTGACATTTGTTTCGCGCTACGAAATCGATTTCCAATGACAGCTACGATTCTTACGAGAACCTTACGATACCGGGGGGCTGAAACTAACGCAGGAAACAACACTGTAACGTAAGTCTCGAACGTAGAAATATATTTTGATACGGTGTCATTTTTCGTTGGCTGATTTGTCACCGTCAAACATTGTAGTTATAAAGATTTTAAAAGTATCATTTTCTGCCTATTACAGAAATTTTAATCTCTAAGTTATCGTTTTAATCGTTATTTTAGATTTGCACGATTTTAAATAATTTGAATATGTGTTGTTAAATATAAAAGATACGATTCCAAAGAAATCGAAAATTATGGGAAGCCTGAAAAATTTGTATGAATGTTAAAGTTTTTAATTAGATAAGAATTATCAGGTTCAGTTAGAGATTCGAGCAAATCTTTGCGGATATATTACCAGTGATCAAGAAAACCTGAACGATTTTTACGAATTTGTAAGGTTGTTTTATTAAATAAGAATTAGTAGGACCAAGCAGAGATTTAAGCAAATTTCTGTATTAAAGTTATTGGTAAACGAGAAAATGCCAACAGTTTTCATGAATTTCTTAAATTCTTTAATTAAATAAGAATTGTCAGGATCAAACAAAGATTCGAGAAAAAAATATGTATATATTATATCGAAAGTCGATGTGTTTAGTTAGTCGAGAAGTTTGATGGAATGAAAATTCGTAGTGAAAAATTCTGGTTATCTGGTCGAGTTGAACCTCTGGTCTTCTTAATCAGAGTAGCCATTTGCAAGAAAGAAACGAAACAAGAATGGATTAATCGTAAGAGTGCTTCGAGGTTCCATTTGCAATTAGTACGAAATTCCTCGATGAATCGTTTAGAGATTTGTCTTTTGCTTTCTTTTCATCTTTTTTTTTTTTTTTCGTCGTTGAAATGGGGACGTTTCTACGTTCGAGACGAAACGAACGGGAGAAAAAAAAAACCATAGCTATAACGGTAGTATATTTTTATATTCTAATGTACACGTAAGCATACGTTGCACCTCTAGTCCGTAGAGCCGTGAGCTTTCGTCCAATTACCGAGCCTTTTGCAGTTTTTAACGAAAGAAAAAAGCAAGAAGAAGAAAGAAGGAATTAATTAACGAAGTTTAAATGGACAACTATTATGGTGTTAAGGTGCGAGAGAGAAACGGAGAAAAAGGAGGAAAGACTACGTGTATATGTGCGGCGTGTATGCGTATGTGTGTGCGTGTCGGCGCATTTCAGATCGTATGATTGAGAAAAAATGAGAGAGAACGAACGGAAGAGCATGGAAATACCGAATAATCTCTCTGTCCATTTGTAATAGTTATTTTTACTTTATAATTTTAACTCGCTACTTTTTAATCGTTTAATGTCTGTTCCTTTCCTCTCTTATTTTTACCCAATTTGGCACGGAAAGAGGATAAAACTCGTTCGTCCTTCCGATCGTCGAATTTCGATCGCGAAATCAATAGATAAGAATTAGCGACGAACAGACTGTAGATAAATTCGCGAAACGAAGATAATTCTTGTCACCGTTGAAAAATTAGTCTAATTATAAATATTTGCTGCCGTTTATTTATTTTCTGTGTCGTGGATCCTTCTTGTTTCACATTAAATCCACTTTTCGTCGATCTGTTAAATAAGTTTGTAGATACTGTTCGTTGCAATTCACGTCGATCTTTCACATCCGAAAGATTCTTCGAATCGAACCTGCTGTTTCATTCGTATTGGATCGTCGTTCTTTGCACTTTACTGCCGTTTCTATTCTAAATATCATTTCAAAGGAGAAATCTATACACTCGGAAAGAGAAATTTTCGCTAAAATTGCTATCGAAAAATTGAGTTCGTGGTAAGATTTGTCGCGTTCTTTGTCCTCGGCAATTATTATTTTAACGAATATCTACCATTATTTATGAAGAAAGCACGATTTATGGATCACGGATAGGTGCTCGAATCAGAGCGAAGACTGAACGAGACAATTTCGATAAAGACTTTTATTGTAATTTATTCCTACGCATAAGTAACACGACCGTAAATAATAATGCGAATTTGTTAGGTTCATAAATGATGGAAGAGTCTGAGAGAAACCAAAGGAAAGACCGCAAAGAGCGATGATACTCGCGATCAATTTCGTCATCGATTTCATGAACGCTGTCTTTGTATAATTATTCGATTGTTGTTTAAGATATAGCGCGATTCGTGGGAAATCAAAATTTTTCTCAGAAGGATTTAGCATACGAGTTTTGAGGCTTTCACGGCCCGGATCGTCGCACCTGACACTGTTGTATACAACTTTATATACAAATTATATTCCAAATTCATTATACAATTATGCTCGAGACGTTCGATTAGAAACTGCGTTCGGAAGAAATTTCTTTCCGATGATTCACCAGCATCGCAACTAGCTTTTCCGCTGTCTGAAATCCGATGTCCGTCATGGTGCGTTTTTAGACAGCGAAGAAGTTAGCTGCAACGTCGGCGAAACATTGGAAAGAAATTTCCTTTGGACGCAACTTCTACTCGGAAATATCGAACAGCGTTGTGTAGAATACCGCTCGGTGTGTCAGCTGAATTAGAGTTTTCTAGAAAAGTAATTAATTGTCATTGCCAATGAACAATCGTTTAGTTTTCTACGAAGATTGGAAAAGTTGGCCGATCACTCACATCGAACATTTTTCCCCATTGAATCGGCGTTGCTGATCGTAGTACATTCATTCAAGGGATTTAATATATTTCTATGTGTATATGAAAAGTTTGCTAGAACGATTAATCAATCTTGAAAAGTTATTATGACTGAAATCCTCTATCAAAAATTTTTGAGAAACGGAGGATAGAAAATATTTTAGATATCAATTTTCTCGAAAACAAGAAAGAGAAGATTAGTTACGTGTCGAAATAGTTCTATAACGCATTCTCCCTTCTCTTTTACTTGTCTTTGATAGAGGAACAACTCGTTGTTTAATATTTAGAATTACGCTCCACTGAGAATTTTCAAAGAATAAAAGAAAATGTTCCGTTGGAAAGATTAATTATTTATCCAAATAATTAATTCTACAAAGAAATCGTTTATTATATGTTGTTTTAAGAAGGAATTACTTGTTATTTAATATCTAGAATTACGCTATATCTTGCATGTTGTACCCTAATACAAAACGATAATACTCACTGAAAATGTTCGAATATTCCGCGAATCCTACAACTACGATATTCTCTGCTTTATAATGTAATATTTCGTCTGTGAACGAGAACGCGTAGCTTTAAATTTTGAAGATGAGTTTAATCGGTGCCGCAAAGACGAAGCGTCATTGATACGAAATAATCATTCGATATTTTCGGTCAGTCGAAGGCCACGGTGCAATAATTTTCTTTTTTTTATATATATTTCTACAGGGCCTCCATGTATCTGTATTAGTAAAAACTGTAGCGTTTCTTACTGTACTTCCTTTATCTACATTATATACTTTGCTGTTAATCACATTTTGATTATTTGCGAAAGGTCAGTGAAGTTGTATATCAAATATACGATTTAGAAAAGCAAGAAAAAAAGGGTCATTGATTTATTTACTGCGTGTTATATTTATGTTTATGTTAATATTAATGTGTATTAAAAAAAAAGAAAGAAAAAGAACAAAATACATTTAGAATTTTATCGATTCGTGTACCGTGGACTTCAACGACGAAACACGGCGATGCTAACCTTTTCGTTTCGTTCGATATTTTACGTTATTTACACGGAAATACGCAATGCAAACACGTTTCTACTTCTACAGTTCCTTCAGTTCCAGTTGACACACAACGCGTTACTTTATTGATCAATCCTTTTTGTCTTATGAATATCATTTAAGAAAATCATCGCGTCACTTCGACGAGACTTTAGTTTGTTAATTGGACTCTTCATTGGTCAACAACTACGATTAACTCTGGCTATTCTTAATATTAACAACGATAAATCTCTGTTAAGCCTCAGCTGACTATCTGATCAGGCTTAAGTTTAAAAAATATTTTTCTACAAACCTGAATTATCGTTATATTATCAATACTGTATTGAGAAATACCTACTTTTTCTTTGATATTGTATTAAAAGGTAATTTTATAGAAAGAGTTAAAATATTATAATATTCTATAAGCTAAAGATTCTGAGCAAAGAACAGTTAAATGTTCTATTTTTTTATAGGAAAGTAGTTTTCAAGTTCGGCGTGCTTTGTCGATAAACGTCACGTTACTTGGATCCGAACATGCGTTTCTTCGTCCTCTTCAAAATTTTCATAATATCGAAATATTAAATTACATAATATCGTTGTCACCACGTTAAAATATTGCTCGTCTATTTTCAATTACGTTACATAGAAATTCCGAAAGAAAACGAACGAAATTTTGTTGTTCTGCAATATTTAATCATACACAAGCGACATTAAAATCGGGAAATCTTTAAAATTATGTGATCTCATGTGATTCTTCTCAATGATAAAGTAACGTTAGGGTCAGAAAATCAACAAAAGTTATATAATCCACTTATCTCGTTTTTCTTCTCCGATCTTCGTATACGTATACCATATCGTAAAAATCGATCGTCTGACCTCTTTACTTCTTTTTTTCTTTTTTCAAATCATTCTTTTTTTTTAACGGAGTTAAGTAAAAGTTGGTCTCTGGACAAGTTTCACCGTACGGAAAACAGAGCAACGTTGCTTCGTACTGATAACAACGATCAGTCGATTTGCGTACCTTTACAAAGAAGAAAATGGAAATAAAATAAAAAGGTAAAGAACAAAAAAAAAAAAAAAAGAAATGTATCATGTATACGTACAGCAAGAAACAGATTGTAGCTGATACAAACAGTCAGTCCGATTTTAAAAATCCCTTTTCCTTTTTCTCCTTCCGCCATTGTACGTCGACGTAACTGTAATTTTTAATCTCATTTGTTTGTTTAGATGTTGTCTCTCGGTAGTTGGGTTTAAGGTTTCGCGTTTATTGTTATACAGTGCCGAGTATGGCGTGGGTGATAGCGTTTAAGGGTTCTAATGGAAGGAATAATTGCGGCGAAACGAGGAACGAATGTTGATGAAGGAATGAAGCAAGTATCTATACGTATAAATAGACGTATATTATATATCTGTAACACATGTTCTATATGTTATTAAGACAATAAATGGAAGACCGATTGACAGTCTCTTCTTCTATCCTTGTAAGATATTTTTGGAACGTTAACGTTGTTTTATATTAATTTAGATTTAGTTTAAGAGTTTCGATTTACTACAGTCTCGTTTACTATAATTCGGTCCGATTGGAAAATTTAATCGTTACAAATGTATTATAGTAGATCGATCGTACGGGTTACATTTTATTTATCGTTGTTTATAATTATTTTATGCACGATTAAAACTACAAATTTGCCTTCTTTTCCTTTCTTTTGAAGTTTCTCACAGTCAATTGTAAAAATACAGATTGGAAATAGAAATCAGTTTGATTTTATCATTAAGTTGCTGTTACACCTCTGTATCGTTGTTATTAAAAATTTTATTTCGTTGCCTATAGATTTTGGCTGATGGTAATAATTCGAGCAAAGAGATCGTTAACTCTAAAGAATTTTCAATCATGAACAAGACAGACAAATCTGTTTCTGATATTGTTTAAAGTAATAGTAAACTGATGTCTAATGGCAATATTCTCCTTCGATATTTGTAATAATAAAAGACAATGAATATATTTCAACTGAGTAAATTTCGAACGAACTAATCATAATATATAGAGATATCTCAAAGAAAATAGTTATATGTTTAGCTTGGAGGATATCGTTCGATCGATTGTAAAAACAATGTAAAGGCAAGTGTCAGATTCAGCTCACGCATGATCTTCTTTTATTAGAACCTTATATGCGAGATATTATATTTAAAACAATTGTCGAGTAAAAATGACGCAGAAGCACGAAACTTATTTTTATAAGTAAAGCTAATTGAAGATTTATTATCGGTAAGTGTGACCTGGCAATCTGGGGTTACTTTAAACCTTAAGTTTATCACTTGGGTTGCAGATAGAACGAGGTACGTTGCGATTCCACGAATTGCACGATGTCACTGTTTTCTTCGCGGCACAGTATTCTTTCATTTTTTACTTTATCTACGTCCAAAAAACGTTAAGCCCCTAAAGAAAGAAAAAATAGTCCATGGAAATGACATGTACAATCCAGCTTCGAAGAATCAATCGAACGCTCGATAAAAATAATTTTTTAGAAAAAATAATTTTCACAGAGAAAGAAATAACGATAAATGGCAATTGCTATCCAATGCTTTTAATTATAAAATTTATATTATTTAATAACGTCCATTATATTTTACTTTTAACAAATTATTAATTCATCAATTTTTGTTTTCCCATATTTTGAAGAAATTTGTAATCTTAATTTTGAGTTACTGGCGCATTCATTTGGTAAATGAAAAAGAAACATACAAAATAACAATAAAAATTGATCCAATAACTTTTTATTCGATTTAACTTTCCATCAAAATGTCCAAATTGTTATGTCTCTGTATTTCCATTACAACGTGTATCCCTTGTACACTGAGCTTCTCGATTATGTATAACAACGACAAAGATCATTTTATTCATTTTTTTTTGTTTTTATACAAAGCAGCAAATCATAGTATAATTTTTCGTCGCAAGCTACAGAATAATCGAGCGGTTGAAAATAATTGAACTCTACCTTCCGGTTAGGCCAACATTCCACGTGTATTTTTAGAGTACTTTCAGCGGTGCCAAGTTTAGCTCGTGTATCGAGTTTGCATTGTTTTGCATTGCACAAGCGTTGTAGCTTTTGGAAACTTAATCTATATTTGTAATACACGGCACGAACTTTGTTGGTGGCGAATTCGATATGTTTTCCAGTGAATTTTAGTTACAGTCGTAATCTGGCCTGACACAATTATCGTCGATTGCGTTACGCTTATTAAAGCAATCAATTATTTGCTATAGACCCGTTGGTTTATAAATAAAATCCACAAATGTTTTGTCACGAAGTTATAGCGGGACACACGATATTGTTCGACAAACGATTAAATTAATTATATATTATTCTCGACTTTTGCAGACGATACCAATATCTTCTCTAATTTTTAAAGAACGTGTGATACAAAGACTACGTTGCCAGAAGAAGATTTTGTGGAACTAGTAAAAATCGGTTTATTCTATTCTATGTTTGTTACTTGTTCGATCATTCACCTTTCACACAATCTTTTTTATCACCATTATGTTAATCTGAATTATATTAATCATAAGTACTGATATTAATTACCAACTTATCCAAACTAAGTGAGTAAACAAACTTCTACTACGATGTTCTATTTATTTCAAGCAATAACAGTCATACGATGAATGAATGATCTCCGTATTTTAAAAATAAAATATCCTTGGAACGACGATCAAGCAGCAGTGTTCCTGTTATGACAGATACTACGATAGCTATAAAAATGCTGTGATAAATAAAGGGAATACTAAGGTAACAAAGAAAAGGGTAAACAAATAATTAGAATAATTAAGAAATATTTCTTTTAACTTTGTAATCTCGCAACTGCTGAAAATCCAATTAGATTGTTAATCTTCTATTCTTTTGCGCTTATAATTATGTCGAAGTAAAAGTAACATTATAAGCAAGTACACGAGAATCAAGGGAGATTATACTTGGCTCGTCGTTAGAACTCGTTGATTTCTTCCTCCTTCATTCGTAGTGTTATTGTTTGCTTTATACGTATAGGAGCATACTGTTCAGTTCTATATACAGAAATACCGAAGTCTATAATTCCAAGAATTCAGACAATGCACGTAAACATGTTGTGTTCTCCGCGACAAAATTGTAAGATGATTGTTGTTTGCTAACGGGCTCAGAACGTAATACAAAGTGATTCGTGTGATTTTCACTGCGGTAATTGGTTTCATATTGTTGAACGTGCTATCTTATGGCGATTGTTATTTCTAGTATTAAGTACACTCTGATTGTAAAATGCCTCGTAGAAGCAAACTAATTGGTAACTCGTAAGAAAAAGAAAAAAAAAAAGGAAAAGAAAAGGATGGTTTCATCGGCAGAAGCAGCGCGCATATTAAAAAGGAGCCGCTGTGCTATACGTAACTATCTAAAAGAAATAAGAAACTGTATGTACTTGAAAAAACATTCTGCTGGGTGAGAAAACAAAATCTTATTGGACAGGAAAGACAAATTGATGGAGTAGGTATTATGGTGTGGATAGCTATAAGTTACACTGGTAAGAGCAATATCAAGTTTGTTTCTAATAAAATTAGCAGTAAAATATATTTCAAACAATCCAAGAACTGTTAATCGAATATGCCTGTCAAATGGCTGTAGAAAATTTTATTTTTCAAATCACGACGATTCACGTAAAGTACGCTAAATTCGGAAACAGAAGATATTGAAGTATCATCATGGCTCGCTAGATCGCTGGATCTGAAGATTGTGAAAAGTTACGAGAAACAAAAATGGTACTACACGCTATTAATAAGTAAATATAAATTTTCATTTATTTTGCAAAAAAGTATTCCGTGTCTTATAGTTTCGTCGCACTGTTTTTTCATTGAGAAATCTGCAATTGTAAATAATCTCTATTTAAATTGGAATTATTACAAATATTTTTATCGCAATATATCTATTTACTGAAGTAGTTCAATCGTTGTACTTTGGTGATTCTACAAAATTATGTATTTATATGATATTATCCATTAAAATCTCTTTTTCTAAATAAATAATAAATGCCTTGTAATTTTGTCACAGAGTGTATATGTTATAGTAAACGTTCATATAGAAGCAGACAGAAATTTCATTTGTATCACATTCTTTCGCTGTAGTAAGAATAGGTGGATATCGTTATAGATTGAGAAAAAAGAATTCTTATAGTAATTTTATGTTTCTCTTGTCGATAAGAATGATATAACAATATCTTTACACGAGAGGAAAACTTCTGATGTTCCACATTGTACTTCATACTAACGAAAGACACCTAAAATTAATTTTTAATCCTTTTTACACATTTAACACATTCGTCGCTACTGGAGCAATTACGTCAATTTAATTATCTAAATACTTAACTGTAATTTTCTTATTTAAAATTTAATTGTCAGACTTTAAGTAACGTTAATGACGTAACTGTTGCTCTTTCATTTTCACGCGTACTAACAAAATAATTTACAGCCAGAAAGGCATACAAAACAATGATATTAAACTTGCTTAAACTAGAGATTTCATTTCAAAATTCACATTTCAAAAAGCTATACATTTGTTGGAAAAGAGATCACTATATTTTAGCAGCAACCAATGTGTCGAGTAGAATTCAGGTGGAGAAAAAAGAAAAGAAATCACGTTGTTCGAAAATGGCAGCTGTTTATTACGAAAAAAAGGAAGGAAAACAGTGGACATTAAAAAACGGCTTAAGTCGACATTAAAAAACGGCTATGTCGTCTGGAAAGCAATACTCTAATGGTTACCCTGTGTGCTTCTGTCGTTGCAAATAATTAAGTATTCTTCGATAAAAAGCAATCTCTCTCTCTCTCTCTCTCTCTTCTTGTCTTTCTCATCAGTCTTTACAACATTCTTCCATGGATTATCAACGAAAGAAGCGATCTAAATAGCGCCATGATGTCGCGCGTTCAGAAACACTCGTTGCATCTTTTTCTTTACGCAATAACCGATAACATCCCATCAATTATTTAAATATTTAAATATTTAAATAAATATTTTTTAATGCCTCGTCTCGTAAGTACTTGCTCTCTCGTTCGTATAATTAAGTTCAGCGATTATATCACCGTTTATCTTAAGCTACGCGATTATACAGGGAAAACGATCACAAAATAAAAAACTAGGCACTCGATCGAAGCGTCCTGAATTGAAAGCACTCACTGCCGTGAATCACATAAGATATTGCTTACTGGAACAATCGTTCGTTACGATCCATCACGCTGATCGATTTATTAATATATTTAAAGATATTAAATCAAGAGAATCTGCCACGATCCTCTCCTAAAGGCAATGATTCTAATTTCTCTTTTTCCTTCGATTTCTCTTTTAACGTCGCTTCCATGCGCAAGTGGCTTCCCTGACAAACATCTACATCTGCGTCTAATCGTTATCGCCTATTACTCGACATACGTTTGTCGCCAACATCATCAAAATTTCGAGGCCAACTCGAACATCTTTGAGATTCTTCCTGCATCGATGTCTATCAAACGATAATTCGACCAAATTATTTCTCGTTTTCAGTGTTCTCAATCTTTCTCGACAAGTTATTTATCATTTTGAACTTCCTAAACCATCTCGACGGATCGTTTATCATTCATAACGCTCTCAATCTTTTTCACGAATTATTTGTCATTTTCAACATTCTCCAACGAACATTCTTTTCGACGAATTACATACTTTCGACATCCGTAAGAATTCTTCGATTCTATTCTCCATTATCAAAAGAAAATTCGACAAATTATCAAACGTTCCTGATGTTCTCGATACTTCGCTCTTTATCGACTTCCTCGAAGGAAAATTCTCACGTAGTTAAAAGAAAATTCGACGAGTTACTCGATACTTTCACGGATCGAATAAACACATTGCAAATAGTTACAAGCTATTGCTTTCGTACAGAGGCGTGGTTTTGGTCAACTTCAATGCCCTCAGCTGTTTGTATAGTCGTTGCTTGCAGAACTGATAGAATTCGATTTCCCTGGTGAAATTGCTTCGCACTATGTCCTTTACTTCTTCGCTGACTGGTGGCTTGAAGAAGTTTCGATTGATCCTCGTGAACGCGTTCACCTCATCTGAAAGAGAAAATTTTCTCAGTCATCGTGTTTCATTGTAATACGAACATAAAATATTTTTCATAATTATACACACGCAGTTTAACCAGTTTTTGTTGACAACAGCACACGAATATTAGCAAAATATGTAAATGAATGAGAAATGTCCAGAAGCAATACTCATCATCTTCTTATAAAATCATTAAATAATAAACTTTAATTGCTTCGCGTTACGTTCAAAATCAAGGAGGAATTCATCGATAAACCTACTGAGTTTCATCAAAATTTGTTAAATATCAGTACCTGAATTAACGTAGACGATTTTTTTTATCAGTTTGGAAGAAACTTCCTTATCTGATCTGTATCTTAGAGATGTTAAAGAACAGTATGCGAAATTTTTTTAGCTGAACGCATCTTTTTGGAGGTATTTTAGTTCGATAGAGCCGAAAACGAGGAGCATTTTGAAAATTCGCTGTTACGAATATCTGGTCCACAAAAAACTGTAAAAATCCGCGTAAGACCATAATCGTGCAAAGCGGTAAGTGGCAAAACAAATGATGTAAGCGACGACAGTCGGTATAGCCAATGCCAATGCTCTAAATGCTAATTTTAACGCTTACCGTCTCACGGCAGCCAAAATATAGAAAATAACCCGAACCTAATCCAATACTCGGGATTCAAATGCATACACAGTAAGCCATAGAGCAACTTAGAAGCAGCAAATTTTTTAAAAATGTCATCAAAATCGTACGAGGACGTCGCATATTAACAAATTTTTTCACAACCGAAATTTTTCCCGTCTTATTTTTGGTTTCAGCGACCTGAGAAACCTCTAAAAAGCGTCATTCCAGCCAAATATTTTGCAATCCAAATACGTAGCTAATGGATGAGCAGCTACTGTTGCTTCCCATGAATAATTCATTATTAATTTTTACATTTTACATTTTGGTGAAATTCATGTATTATTACTACGAATCGATCAGCATCTGATACTTGAGAATCTATCAACATACTAAATTTGCGCAAATGGAAAGAAGTTCTCTGAAAGGAGTGCGGGCTTGATTGGTTGTTTTTGACAAACTCGACACGACAGTAAAGTTAAGCTCATCTTTTGACCGAAAATGTCACGTACATTCAAGCAAAACAACGTTTTCATCTCCACGTTATACTTAATCCTATATAACTGTCGATCGTTAGCTAGAAAATAATCAGAACGAAATATTTTTTCAATACGAGATTGTTCTATCGCAACCATCGATTATTAATTAAAAGTTAATTACAACGAGGTATTCTTCCCTGTATGATTGCTTTGTAGCGGTGTAAAATATTTGTTTCATAGTTATCGTTGGTTGGCGAAGGATTTACAGTTACATGCAAATAAGAGAACAAAAGAATTACCGTAGTAGACGTCAGTGGCGCCTCGGAAAAATCGGGGTATATAATTTTCCAATACCGTGAGAGTGGTATTTACGTCCTCGAGCACTCCGACGACCGCATAGTGTTTCTCCACTGCCATCTTCGCTCGTTCCAGTGCGCCCACTGTGTTGAACGGGCTTCGAACAAACGACAATTGATGAGTATGACAGGTGCTTGAAGTATGGTGTGACAAAAGGTAAAAACATAGAATCAAACGAATGGCGCGAACAAGGTGTGAATAATGCACAATGTATTCTAGGTTGGAAGAATCTTTTGAAAAACTCGCCGAAAGAATCTCTTGAAAAACTCGTTGGAAGAATCTCTTGAAAAACTCGTCGAAGGAATTTTTAGCTTGATTTCTTTGTTACAGTCTTAGAAGCAAACGAATACGCAACAATATTGTCGTCTTTGAGAATCACAGAATTTTGATAGCTATCAATTTGTATTCTACTTGTCTTTTCAATCAATTTTTAATTTATGCGATATGTATATATGATAATGTACATTTGCATATATGTATTAGGTCGTCCGAAAAGTTTCTTTCGTTTTATAAGGAAATAATGGATGTACAACATTTTCCATTTTATATTATTTTATCGAATTACGTATGATCCATTTTGTTCTATCAAAATAAAGATCACAACATTCGACAGATTAGGTTTCATATTTGTATAAAGATACATTGTTGTAAAAGACGTGTCCGTAAAAGAAAGACACTTTTCGGACAACCTAATATGTACGAATTTTTGAATAAATTTCGTATCCTCAAGATGTATACGCACTCTTGACCACTATACACTACAGTATACACTATATACTATATACGTGACAAATTTTCAAATTCTACAAGCTCTGTAAACTCTACTATATATAACTTATAACTTAATTCACGATTGTTCGACCAGCGATTTTTAACGCATGATATGTAGCTCAAGAAATCTTACTCATCTGCATCAACCTAATAATCGAATCTCTCATACGCCACAATTTGCTTCAGTCAAACAAATCAACGAGTACCTTCAAAGTTACTCGTTTCAGAGGAAAATCCATCGAGCAAAGCGTTTAAACGTAATTTCTTCCTTCTATTTATTCGCATAGCGAAGGAAGATATGCACAAAGGTAATCCCAAGGTACAATTTAAAGGGACCTACGTGCATTTCTCGCTGTGACCGCAGAAGAAAAGCGTTTGCCTGCGATGATCGCCGATTCCCTCGTGAATTTCACCCTCGAGGTATCTACATTCACGGTCCGCCTTAAGTACACAGGACTCGAAGTCCTTCTTCAGCCAGTTCGGATCCGGCAGTGGTAGGTCTGGAAATATTTGCTTTCTCTCGACGTAATACCAAGGTGCTCGCACGTAATAGTACCAGGATATCACTCTCTCAACAGGATCCCGGACTATGTTGATGTAAATTGGCTGTGGCAGGTTGAATCTAAACGGAAAAACGTTCCACGTTAGACATCTCGTGGGAATTTAGCTTACGTTACCTCCGGCTATCTGACTTTTACTCTTCCAGGAAATCCGTTTTTCATCTTTATTTCACGTTTATTTATGTATCATCATCTATCACGGGTTGTCGGTAAGAATGGCGGATAAAGGGATTTGTAGCGGAATTCGATTATTCTGGTTTATTCCTCTTTGGCTCTTTCACGGTTTCATACATTTTTACAACGATGATAGAAGTATAGTAGAATCTTGATCGATAGAACGTCGATAAATAGGAAAAATCTATACTAGCGTCGTGTATTTTCTTTTAGAATTTAATTCTCTAAAATTCAGTAAAATTTACACAGTTTTTATCTCAGGATGTATAGAGTAGTATAGGGAAGAACTGATAGAATTTTAAAGTAATTGGAGATTATTTAATGTTGAAATACTTACTCTGTGAAGTTTGTGAAACACACGTGTTTTATATAGACAGATGGTTCTGAATAGCTGCTGACCATCCTGGCGAGTTGTAGCTAAAACAAACAGGCAATTAATCGTATAAAAGTATAATTTTTTATTTTATTTTCTTGCTTAACACGATCTTGGTAAAAACCCTGAACTTTTACATTTTACAAAAATTAAAGATTATATATACTTATATATACATGTATACTTATGTATAATCTTTAATTTTTGTAAATTGTAAAGGTTCAGGATTTTCATCGTTCACACGCCTCTATTTTTTAAAGAAAAATTAATAAATGTAGAAATAAATATTAAAAATGTAACAGTATTTCATAAATTTTGTTAGGTACCTGTTCGATAGGCGCAAGACGAATTGTTTCGACTCTTTGCACACGATCTCTGTTGAAGGAAAAGCCATTCCTCATGGACAGCCTTCTCAAGAGTTCCATGAAGGTTTGAGAGCCCACTTTCGGTACACGATTGAAGAACAGGACGCTCCGGTCCGCTCTTTTTGTGTTGTTGAGTGCGTCAATGTCCAACACTTCAGTTTCTTTGTACTGAAACCAGGTAAAGTATCTTAAGATTTTCGTTCCATTGTTCCCTTTCTAATTTCCTTATTTACGCTATTTATTTTGTCTTTCGCTTTTTCTCCGCTAGAAATAAAATTTTTCTTTCCATTTTTCCGACGTATTAATTTAAACTGTAGTTAATTATAATTAGAAAACTCCTAAGTATGTCATGCTTTTTATCAAATGTAATTAAGTCAAACGACGATAATAAAAAGCAATAATTATATTTGTTTGTTACGTTATGTTACCCAATACAACGAATTACAAGCCATGAATACAAATAAATTAATGTAGAAAACAAATTAATTATAAAATGATCAATGATAATAATATTCGAATATTTCAATCGTATCTAATTTTGTTACATTAAAAAGAAACGAAAGAAACGAACAAAAATCACAATTATATTTTCCACGATAAAAATTAATTTATTCTATACACAGAATAAAACGTAAAACATTTCGCTTCTTCTCAATTTATGTCAATTTTAGTTATGATCTTGTTGGTGCATGCAAGTATCAAGCAGAAGGTAGTTGTCACGACGTTAATCATAGGTTTCTCTCTTTCGTCTGGAATCTTCATTTTCTATCCAGTGGGAGAGTTATCCCATTCCCTTTCGTTGAACAACTATTTGTAATATCGGCAAGTCATTCTAGGATATACGTGCAACGAGTAATTACTGCCTTGTTTCACCTCGTCTTCTGGGTAGTTTCAGCGGTCAGTACAAACGATCAAAGAAAGATATTAGATAATTGAGCGCGCGAGGAACGTAGATGCTACTCAATTTTTTCCGAACCTTGAAAATACACGTTTAAAATCTGGTACTCGATGGGAAATGAAAGTACATAACAAGAGAAAAGGATTAAAGATAGTTTAAAAGTTTGCATGCCAAGAAGTGAATGAATCGCTATTAATTTTCATTGTCAACTTGCGTTATACGACTGATTCGAGTCTTTCCGATTCTTTTCTTCAAAATGCGTAATTTCGATTGCATTCGATCTCGACCTTTATGGAGCTTTCGTGGCTTTGAAATCTTTGCAAAACGAGCAGTTTTATGCACAGACGTATAATTATTACACAATATCGCGGAATTATTAGCGATAATCGTTAGTTAGAAATAAATATAATAAGTCGGAATTTTTTTTTTATAGGAAAAGTATAGAAAAAAATTAGACAAATAATCGGAAATTAAGGCAAAGCTCGATTCTTCAATTTTTAATTATTTCTCTTTTTACTATAAAACGTTGAATTATAAATACACTTCGAACAAGACGGAGGAACACTGATTTCCATTTCCAACGTTCTATATCTGTTTTTTCGTTTTTGGCAGGATGATCACAATTGCAGGTAATTTCATTTGACACTGACGATAATAATCCTTAACGGAGGATATCGAGTTTACATTTTGATTTTTCTCATTTCAGTTTCATTTTTTCGTTATCAGAATGGCTATTTTTCCAACCTTTGTCTCTCGTATCCTCTTCCTTTTCTTCTGTTACGTTCGGTTGAGCATTCACTCGACATGATCAGGTCGATCAGAAAAACATCGGACCAGCGCTTCCGCAAATTTATCGTTAATGTAGAATTCAGCCTTGTGGAAACTACTCGACGAGCCTTCGATTGCTTATTGCTTCGAAATTTGCTCGAGCCTTTTAAGAGGATGCTTTCTTCGAACGATAACTGCAATTTCTCGTTTGCTCGCTAGTTATTTTATTTTATCTCACGGATGCAGTAACTCTACGTTTATTCAGGTATCACATACAAACAGGATAAATCAAACGAATGCTAATAACTTCTACCGCTAATTGCACTTGTAATTGCTTGTATTAGGTTGTCCTGAAAGTGTCTTTCTTTTACAGGCACGTCTTTTACAACGATGCATCCTTATACAAACATGAAATCTAATCTATCAAACGTCGTGATATTTATCTTGATGGAACGAAATGGATCATACGTAATTCGATAAAATAATATACAACGAAAAATGTTGTGCATTCATTATTTCCTTATAAAATGAAAGAAACTTTTCGGACGACCTAACAGTATATGGTCACTTCTAGATGTTGTGATGTCACTCTAGACGTGTCCTGTAATTGTAATGCACTGTGTTATAGCAAACATATTAATATTTCGACGTGACCATTTTTTAAAAGATGGGAAATATTGAAATATTCCATGCCACAGAAGAAATATTGATACCTTGGATTTATTGTCTACTTTTAGTTTCGAAGGTTTATTATTTAGTTTAGTTTAGAAGGTTTTAGAAGGTTTAGGTCTTTTAGCCCAACAAGTTCGTCTTTTCATCTGTATCGTGTTAAAATATTTCGTCGATCCATCGAAAGGCGACGTTAAAATCAGAAACTTAACATGGTTTCTACTGTGGTGCCGTATGATTTTCTGTGACAATAGCAATCACAGATTAATTGATTCCAATTATCGTGGAATAAATTTTTCTATTGTACCATGTTTCATTGTCTTTTCATTTCGTTTTCACGCGTACAACGCGGCTATAGTTTTCAATAGAAATTTTTAACGAACAAAATATTTAACATATAGCTTCTACGATCGTAATATATTTCAGTTACATATTTTCTGCTATGTCTATTTTGTATTTATTTCATTCTGAATACTTTTTATCATTTATTATGAATAAAGCTCGTAAACGTATAAAGTAAACTTGTACATAAATTTCAGAAAACTGATGCAGTTCATAAAATTATTTACGACTTGAATTCTCTTTTCTCCATAAACTGCTCAAATATACAGGGTGGTTGGTAACTGGTGGTACAAGCGGAAAGAGGGTGATTCTACGCGAAAAAAGAAGTCGAAAATATAGAATAAAAATTTTTCGTTTGAGGCTTTGTTTTCGAGAAAATCGACTTTGAATTTTCGCTCGGTACGCGTGCGGTACGTTATGCTCACTATATATCGTTGTCTCAATGGAAAAATTAAAAAAAAAAGGAAAAAATTAAAAAGAAATTTTTATTCTATATTTTCGACTTATTTTTTCGCGTAGAATCACCCCCTTTCCACTTGTACCACCAGTTATCAACCATCCTGTATGTGCCAGGCTGCACACAGCAAGGCACTCGATCCTTCTTTTCATTCGAATCTCAAGAAAGTGGCAAACAAACTACCACTCAACGATTATGTACCTACACATAACTCCTGTCACACGTTGTATAGAAGACGTAATAGCATCGGGCTCGTCTTTCTTTTCCTGTCCTCGTGACTTGGCATTATGCCACGAATACATTACATCATTACATTATTAGTAGATACATGCGTTTGCATGCTTCTTCCTCGTTTACGGATTCCCTGATCCTTTTCTTCCTGACGTTTTTCCTCCTCCGAGTCTTTCTGAACTTTACATTTTAAACTTTCACGATGATTATTACACGACATATTTTTGGATTTTAAGTTGGAAAAATTTACCAAATGTCTAGCCGGACAAATTGTAAAGTACAAATTAAATAATAATAAAAAAGAATATTTTTGGATCCTCGGGATTCTCATTTTAATAGCACGTTGCGCTCTCTTCCGACGTTTCGTGAACATTGTCCGCTTTTTCAGAGCAGATCTAAAACAGAAACTGTTTGGATATCGATAAAGTTGAACGAATACTATTCTTAAAAATTTTTTCCCGCTAAATTTCATCCCAAATTATTATTCAATATCGAATAAGAAGTAGAAAAGTCACGGGAGAGTTAGGGTTTCGTTATTAAAATAAAATTCGCACGAGGTGAAGTTTCACCCACGATAGATCTTCAGGATTAATATAATATCGAAGCTGAAATTGTTTCGCCTCTACTACACGAAGATACGAACAATGTTCACGAAACGTTGGAACAAAGGACAATGCGCTATTAAAAACACAATCGAAACTCGAGGACCCACACATACATACGTCAATTCTTTACGAATTATGCTTCCCACTATCGAACATATTTGCATAATTTATGACGATTACATAATTTGTTTCGTGATTATCTTTCTAACGACCAACATTGAGAATCTCGTATTTACCTCCACTACTTTCTTTTAATAATTGCAACCTTGTATATAATAATATAACCATGTTTCTCTTGTCCTTTCTAGTCTTTTTTTTTCTTTCTTTTATTTTTATTTCAAGCGCAGAGCGGAAGAGCGAGTTACTATAATAATGTCGAGTCATGAGTATTTAGTCACTTGACACTGGGTGTTGGGGTCTTCGACTGGATTCTATTGGTTCTTTTTATCGGGGCTCGTGTGTTTGCTTTTCTTTAGCTTCCGCTTGGTAATTGTTTGATACGAACATGTGGGCCCTTTGTTTGGTTTAATGATGTAATGATGTTATTTATTTTTGTTTTATTAGAAAGAAACGATATACAATAGCAGTGGAAAATTAAACGTAAAGTGAAAAATAAAAAGAAAGGACAACTCGAACGCACATTGATTTTTGTTAAATCAATGTGTTTAAATATTCCGATAAACGACGATATTATTTTCACCTTTTTAGATTCAAGTCTAATATAGATACAATGCAAATTGCTATTTTTGTTTAAAGATCGAGCCAAATAAAATCTTTATCCAGGAAAGTTTCTACGTTACTGTAAGCGAATATGTAGAAAGTATAGATGGAACGTTATCTAAAATTTATTGAGAGATTAGAGTTGAAATTTGCTTTAAATTAGATTATCAGTATAGATTTTATTTACTAAAATAGAAATTTGAGTGCAGGAAAAGCATAGGATGAAAGCTTAAAAAATTCAAGGTGAAATTTTCATGAACGCGGATCCTCTTTCTTTTGTTCTTAAATTATTAATGCAAGGTTTCTTGTTAAAGATAATTAACTTTCCGATGAATCGATCTATATAATCGTACGATATATAATCATGGCGGAAACAGTCGGTGGAATGTAAAGTTTTTCACTGGGACATACATATTTTGCAATTCCTTTTATAAAATAATTATCGGAGTTTCACGTTTCTTTGATACGCTATTTATAAGAATAACAGAATTGAGAAACTGCCGTTTGAAAACATTCGATGCTTTTTCCTTCACACTCTATATCTTAAATGAATTTTGCTTTGATGAATATTTTCTTCATTTTACATGAATATTGCAACCTGATTGAAATTCCGATAGACCGAGTTTGCAGTTTTATCGATCCTTATCTTCTCTCTTAATATCCTCTTCATGTTATATCTTCCAATGTCAGATGAGAAAACAACGAACATGATCTTACAATAACACAGTGGCGAATGAAATACAAATTCCGATCAATTCCAAAAATATCTAATAAACAAACAACAATATCTGTCCAGTAAATAAGCAAATTAATATAGTCAGTGAAATCATTTTTGCAGATTTAATAAAACTATAGTCAGGAAGAAAGTTTCCAGATAAGATATTAAAACTAAGGATTAAAATATGAATCTGGAATAATTTTAATGCTGCTGTTCCTCTTGAATTTGCCTGACTCGAAACTAACATCACGTTTCCATAGATTTCGCTAAATATTTAGTTCTAGTATTCGATACATTAAAACTCTACTATTGAGTTGACAACTAAATTATTTTTTTTTATTTATTTATTTATTAACATTTACAATCAATTCTCGCATTGAGAAGGCAACTAAATGAATGTAGATTTTGTCAATACCACCTACTGACAAAATCCGTAATCACTTAGTTGCCAACCCAATAGATTCTCGTATATTCCATGCTTTTCATAAATGAAGTGTCGTAAGTATCGAAAAATGTGAAAAGAAGATAATCGAGCGAATACGAACGCGAAGACGAAACAAAGAAAAGACCGCAGTTAAGGAAAAATGTTCTGTTATAATTTAATTACGTGCCTCTTTTGTAATCGGAAATTCGTAATTTAACTACTTGAGATATCAGTAATTAGCATTCTACGTGTTGCTAATTTGCATTCTACATATCGGTAATTTGCATCATACGTATCTTATAATTAGTAACGTAAAACATTAAATTGCATGGAATGGTTAATTTTTCTATTAATACGTTTAGTTCACATTACAATTAAAAATTCATCGAAATCCAGCAACGTCGCATCATAAACTTGGATATCCAACGGTTATGCCATGAATTCAGAGTATCGTTCACGGTCGACGTATTTAAGCGATTAACGATTAGGCTGAAAAGCAGCAATGTATTTCGCGGTTTCACGCATCCTGACCACTGTAATGCCCGCGCGTGTTATTTTTCGCTTCTTGTAAGCCTACTTTGTACAGACTACTTCGTCTATTCTGTACAATGTTAAATCTCTGTGTATTTTTTTTTTTTTTAAATAACCGTACGATCGTGAATCGTGTGTCGAGCAACAGCCATTGAAATATTTCTAAACGGATCTTCCATTTACACATATACAGTCAGTCACGAAAGTCTACGTACACACGTTGTATATTTTGCATACAGACTTACCAAAGAGACTAAAAACGCACCTCGTCACAGAATTATTTGTACTTGAATATTATACAAATATAATTAACATTATAATATTTCTAATTATTGTGCTTCTTAATTATTATTCGATATCTAAAGAAATATTTTCATTTACGATATACAAATTCTGTCTCTGACAATTCTCATGATTTATCCTTTCGTCTTATAAAAACTACGTCTGTCTCCAGTTCCATTTCTCACTTTTCGTATTTCGTATTTATTATACGCTCTTTCATAACACGATTACAAAACCAAAAATGAAGACAACGACGAAGAAAGATATTTTCAATAATAATATTTGTAATAATTATACATTCTGAGAATTTTATCTCGGACAATTTTCATGATTAATTTCTGCACAATCTAAAACTATCTGCATGCTCAATTTTATTTTATCGTATTTCACGTTATTACGTTAGCATTTGGGAAAAACACACAGAGTATAAAATCAAATCTAGTTTACTGCCAGAAACACTCGACGTACTTCGCCTAAGTGTCCTTCCTTTGGTGTCCAATTGATCAGGAGCCAATTGGCCGGTTAAAATTCAATCAACTGGCCTAGGAGACATTGACACTCGATGGAATTCATTGGCTGAGTTTTCGCCATTGTTCCAGTTCCTTCGTTCGACGGACAATGCGGGTCTGTGTCGAGCCAGATCGAGCGTTTTACCGTTTCTCAGGTGTGCGTGTGTTACATATGTAACGGGTGGACCGGCAACAAGGTCAACTGCTAACGGACAACGACACGAATCACTTGGTTTTCACTGTTTTTCCATCGACCACCATCGTGACTCCGTTTCTTGCTCATTTTGTCGCCCGCATCCTGCAAAGCCACCGCATTCTGGTCCGATTCTCATCATTGGCGATGCTAGACGCCGATGGAACTGGTCGCCTTGATACCGTTCGATTATTTTTACGTTATTTATTTGTCCATCTCTCTCGTCTACTGTGATAATGTGCTTGTTACAATATTTGTTATTAAGACTATTCGCATAATTGTTCTTTTTCAACAGTAATTTAAGTTTTTATGGTACAAATAAAACATTTGAAGTTTTTCCTTCGAGTAAATAGAATATGAGAAGTTTTCGGCTCTGGATAGAAAAATTTGTAAAAAGAGAGATATATTGTATGTGTATTTTAAAATAACGTTGCTAAGTTTGGTTTGTAAAACGAGAAACGGAAATACAAAAATAGAGGTGAGATAATAAATAGCAAAATAATATGTTTTTAATAATTCTGAGAGAAAAGAAAATCGCGAAAGATGATTCTGTTGTAAAACAGTTTTAAAATTTTCTGTTCGTTTGACTATCTGTATATCTTGTAAGTATAACAGAAGATTAGTGTAATATATTAGGTCGACCGAAAAGTTTCTTTCGTTTTACAAGGAAATAATGGATGCATAACATCTTTCGTTTTATATTATTTTATCGTATGAACCATTTTGTTCTATCAAAATAAAGACTACAACGTTCGACAGATTCGGTTTCATGTTTGTATAAAGATGAAAGATGTAAAAAGATGAAAAGAAAGACACTTTTCGGACAACCTAATAGTAATATGACAGTACTGTACTATGTAAGAGATTCCATTAGAACAGAATTGTAGAGAAATTGAAGGATTTTCAACGTTAATTCCTTTTTGTAATCTATGAAAAAACTTTTTAAATAAACAAGAGTAAATATACGTATATATATAATATTTGCAAAGTGAACCGTATTTTTCATTATATAATAATAATCGCATTTAATAAAATCCATGCTTATCACAATAGAGAATAGTTCTATCTTCATGTTCGTATATTTCGAATTTATTTTCTTCGAAAAAGAAATTTCACCAGTGATATTGCTATCATTATTCTACCGAGTGAGAAGAATAAAAACAAGAATCTCAAATAACATTCTCAATTCCTGGAATTCGATTACGTTAGAAATATCCTGGTTATCCTTAAACGATTTTCAAAAGTTGTAGATAGCCGTGATCCGGAGAATTTGATTAAATATCGCGAGTCACGATTAGACGCGGATAATTGAATTCGCGCATGGGAATGCCGAGGATCAGATATTCTGTGGAATCCAAGATCGAAAGATTCCATCGATCGAAGTCAAGGCGGAACCGCATGATTTGTAAACCCATAAACGATTCTATTGTATTTCAAAGCTGTTCTGATATCGTACAATGAATTATCTCAACGATTACGTGTATTCCTGAATGGCAGCGAAAAGCTCTTAGGTAGTTTTAAGACTGAAAGATGAACATTGAATGTTTTCAAATGGAAACTTAGAAAAAGTTTATATAAATAATGAGAATTTATATTTTAATTTGAAACTTAGAACTAATTATAGTGAAAAATTAGTGGTTCAGTATTTGTTAGTGATGTTAATTTAGGATGGCACAAATAATAGCGCTAATGCAACATTTTATGAATGAGATGAAATGAGTAAATAAAAATGACGATAAAATAGTAGGTCGCAAAATTTTTGTCGCCAGAGCTATCGTCAAATTTATTCGATATTAAGTTAATAACGATAGTCATTTAATTAGATTTCTGATAGTTTATTGCAAACCATAATTTCAATCTACTAAAAAAGAATATTATTTCAGGCATTCTATAAATTATTCAATTGTTATTTTACATTTTTATAATTTTACTATAAAAAAATTACCACTAATTAAACAAGTACAAAATAATTACGAATCAATTAAATTCATTTAATATAATCTCCAATTAAAATTATTATATATATTTATATATTAAATAATATCAACTATTCTCTTAAAAAGGAAAAATCTTGACAAATATTAGGTAAAATCATCGACCTCGTCAATCTTCGAAACTCATCGAAGAAAGTATGTTCCAATTTTCTAGTATGTGCAATACTAGCAGTCAATGTTCTCACCTGAATGTAACAAGAGCTCGAGACTATTATAATCGTATTTATATGGACGTTTCTTACCTGGACGAATCATCTGCTCTACTTGTTTCGCTCGACCGTGAACGATCGTTGCGTTTTTACGATTGAGAAATGTTCGAAGAACCGTGACAGGTGGTTCGTAATTCCCACGCGTTTTGCGTTAATGCGATTAAACATTCTCCGAATGTTCTCGTTAACTTGAACTCTCGATCCGAGATCTTCCTGACGTCGTGCACACGATTATCGTGAGCTCAGATAGACAATAAATTCGAAGATAAAAATGAAGAAAAGGGAGAACGTCCGGTCACGGTTTAATCACGATCGAGGATCTTCCGGTATCAGTTCCTTTTCAATCGACTCTTGCTACGTATATAGGGTGTGGATAAAGTTATGGTAGAATTTATAAGGTGGTTCGTCACATGAGCCTCGCAGAAGGCAAACTGATCGACCGGTACTCCTTGTCCGTTTAATAAATTTCTTCCATAAGTAAGAATAATCATTAACAAATGTTGCATATAATAAATGTTGATGCTGTTTATTATATTTTCTTCAGAATTCGGTGTTTACATGATCTTCCGATAGACTGAGGTTGTTGATCTGGTTTAATGAACTAGATATGAGACGTATCGCTGCAAGTTGTAAGGTAAATTAAAAAAAAATATTCGTAACGTTTGTTTTTAATTCTAAAATTCCTTCTAATTTTTCTACGTAGACGTGGGGTAAAGTTTTATATTACTTATTAAGTGGAATATCACGTAGACGATTTCTCCATTGAGAAAGCCTCCATAGCGGTGATCTCTATCGGTCTAACAGATCTGGTGGATAAGTTGTTCAGAGTTTTCTCTGGATATGCTGGTTATACAAATTGTTAGCCAGTTGCTTGCCATGGACTTCTATTCTGCTTTTATAATTTGTGATCGTTTTAGTTATTTCTCCGTAAACTGTAGCAACGTCGAGCTTCGTTTTTGTAACATTATCGTGTACTTCTCAATTTCTGAAGTTGATCAGTTGTTGAACTTGTTGGAAATTTTTAATCGTTTCAAGTTTTATAGAAATTAAGTTTAATACGGGCTGTATATACAACGCGGATAGTACGATAATTAGAGTGAAGTGAACTAAAGTAAAACGTGTTTCGCGAAGAATAAAAATCAAGAAAATGATCGATATTTGTTTAGATTATTGTATTGAAAACTACTTGACATTAGAAGTTTAACTAATATTAGCATTCATAAAATATATCTGATTTTTCGTGATACTAATTAGGAAGATATATTATAGTATTTATTTATCTTATTAACAAAATTGATTCATACAGAAGTAGCAAAACATGTTATAAACATTATATGAAATTTTGTTATCCCCACGTATCTATCAGATTATAAATTTTGTTTAAGGGCACGCGAAATTAAATACATTTTCAATCCTAATTTTCTGAGGATTAAAGTTTCAAGGAAATAATAATTCCACGTTTCTTCTTCCACATTAGCTGTGCACAAAAATATTCCTTACGCAACTTCCACTATCTGATTCTTTAAAACCCCAAACTTCAAAGAAATAAGAAATCTGTTCTGTGTCTTTCGATTTTGCACTGCATCTGCATAAAAATATCCTTTGAACAAACTCCACCATCTGATCTTCTCAAAATTAGACTTCAAAGAAGCAAATTTTATTCCACGAGTCGTTTACTTATTTCTTGATGGACATATATCTTTTTATTTCTTTTACTCGGTTCTTTCTTTACGGCGAAAATAATTTTTATCTTAACAAGCTTAACAATTAGACTACGAATATTTATGCAATTTTTTATTTTCATAAACACAACCAAGCGAATGAAATCTAAACGGTTTACTTTATTCCCTAAATATTGAAAAAACATTTTCGCACATTATATGCGCTTTGTGCGTTTCTATACCTTCGAATTTTTACAAATACAAAATCGCCTGATCATTCTATTCTTTAAAAAAAATGGCAAAACTTACGTTTGCGATGCGACATTATAATTTATGTTTTACAAGTAAATTTAAGAAATTTCGAACCAGCCGATCATCCTGTTTTTCGAAAATTCTAAAATTCTAAGAATTATGTTTGCAATAGAAGACTACAACCTGTAGCTTGCTAATAATTGATTAATATTATTCATTGCTAAATTATCGTTGCAGAAGCAACGCGCGATCCTCGTGATACCAAACTTTCCAAGAAATAACATTTATTCCACGTCTTCCGCGTACCTCTACGTAAAAATATTCCTTGCTCGACTTCTACCACAATTTCTCCCCTTCCCCTTTCAGCTTATAGAACGATCTTGATACGAAACGCATACGGAAACCGTTCCCAAGAAAATCCAGCCCGTTCCTATTAGATGGAGCGCTGCTAACGCGGAATAAACTTGCTGAGAAGAGCTTCAGCCATCTGTCTGCTCGGTTGATCGGTCAACGTACTCTTCGACAATACTTGCTGCTTATTCGATAGACGCTGCGTACACAGTGCACACGTACCAGATAGAATCTGATCCTAACGACGCCGCCGATTCCCGTCTGTTCTGTTCTAAGAATTGTTTCACAGACACGTGAATAACGTTTCCAGCCGTCGAATCAGCCGCTGCTTCGGATAAAACGTTACTCGAGGAACGTTGCGCCGATTCTTTCGTTCAGGAGGAAATCGTTCGATGTTTCTCTACTTGGAGATCGATGGCGCGAAGGTGGACTTGCGGTTAGGTTTCAAGTTAAATCTTGGAATAGGTTGGGTTTGGAAGAGCAAGCGAGAGATTAAGTGGCAGATGTGTTTATATCCGTTTTATTACAGTTGTGGTATCTATTCTGGTTTTATTAGAATCCTGCCACTTATTTTAATTTTCTTATGGAGAATTGCGCAATCAGGATGTTTTTATTATTGTTTGCCTTTGTAGCTTCAATTTGCGGTTATCGTATCTTGTAAGCAACTTTTAGGACAGCGGAGGATCGTATCGCTGCTCGGTATCGATAGTGGCGCGACTCGAAAACTTTCAAATTTGCTTTTATTAAATACGAGGTCTACACAACTTGAAAGGTGTATAGATTTTACAAAAGCTTCTTAGATGTTATACGTATTTTAATTGTATCAAAATTGTGGTTTTATTCCGGTTTTATTAAACTTGTGATATTTATTTAAATTCGATTCAGATTCGAGGAGGGTTGGGGTAGTTTAATTTACTGATATTCAAAATTAACGATGAATTGTTGCATTCTGGTGTATGTATGCTTTCCTAACTGCGATTAGTGAATCACGATCATTATCGATAACGGAATAATCCACGTGATAATCTATTTCCTATTGTTCTTGCAATGTAGATTCTTACACACGTCATAACGCACGCTACACCTTATAACCCCGTCGTGTCGTGTACTTCTTTATTTGATTAATCGATTCTGCAACAGCTGTCGTGATAAACATCGGAGTATTTCAAATTATATACAATGTGCACGTGCATGATATATCTCACCTTGCTGTAGGCTGATAGTTTGCTTCGGAAACCACTTCATTTTAACTGCTTTTCCACTTAAATTCTTGATTTCCTATTACTATTTCGTATTCTACATACTCATTGTATCTATTACTTTTTCATATTGTAGTCTTCTCAGTCTTTATATGTTTTATATTCCAAATTTTATAATTTATAGTACAATTCACTCATTTTGGAATCTAATTATTTAACAAATTTTTTGTATCTTCATTTTACCTTATAGTTTCATATATTGATACATGAAAGTATTTTAAGCGTAGAAAAAGATTTTGTGTTCCTAGATTCTCGTTCTGTGTGTCTTTGTGAGCCAGATTCAATGTATCGACATTTTTCATTATATCAACAGAATCGTTAAAGATAGTTAACTCTTTCTTAAATTCTTAAGTTCTATGCAACACGCAGTGATTACAGACGTCTGACCATGTCAGTGTATGTCCATTTCTACTTATTTAGTCGACGCAGCACTGGCCGTACATGTACAGGCCATACTACTGCAAGCCTGGAGAATAACTTTCTAATATTTTCAGTGACAAATTTTTGTAAATTCTGAGAAAATTGTTCTCCTTATTAATTGTTAATAATAGAAACGCATTTTTTAAAATGGTTCCACGAAGGAAACACGATATATTAAAATTTAGCAACAATATTATGCACATGCGTTTACCAATACCATTATTATTATTATTATTAGTACAGCAGAGAACAAATACATTTATCATCTAACTAATTAATTACTTGTAGAAGTTGGGATTAAATGACACTAGCCTAGACGCGTTACAACATAATACAGCATACTCAATAACGTATTTGAAATAAAGCAATAGAGTATTGAATTTAAAGCAGAGAATATTTTTCTACATTTGATATTTTCATTCATTGCAGAACAATTCTTTTCCTACTTAACATCGTCAATTGTAACAACATTCCTCAATGACAAGAAAATAATGAATCCATTGAAATAAATTAGTCCGCGTGCAGCAGATAAAAACTTCTGTGTGAGCAGATAATTAGAAGCATAATTGTCAGCGGGGAAGAAACACGCGGTGCATTAAGTTGCAGTTAGTATGCTTCTCGACAACAGTGCCCTCGTTTTAGTATCACTTGCTTCATTATGCAGCAGTTCGTTAATTAAAATCCAACTCGACGTTGAAAATCTTTTTCGAGCACTTCTTCAATTTCCTTCCGTTTCTAAAGCGAGACTGCTATCCTCCTTTGCATCGTTTCTTTTTCTCTTCGCGTCCTTAGCCGTGAAAATGATTCTTTGCACGGTTGACGAGATACATACATGCATCGAGGTCTGTGCATCGGTATTGCACGGTAATTGATTACGTTGCGTTTCTAAATCCGGGTTAACGATAGCTTTATCGTCGAATAATGTTAAAACCGGAGGAAAATTGGCACAACTTCTGTTTAGAAACGGTGTCTTGATTTTACAAGATTTATAAACATGATTAACGGCTTCTTTTATTCTTGTATAAGTAATTTTTTAAGCAATAGAGTTTCTAATTTACAATTCCTATCGTTGGCTGAATAGAGTAGTTTGCATTAGATTTAAGTTGGATTACTTGAGTTTACTTCGTTTTAATTGCAACTATTTCTTGTTTTACGCGACAAAATTTGCCAGTAAGATTTATAGATATTCTACAATTAAAATGAAGTATTCTAAAAGTAAATAACTTCAAATTAGAAAATTTCACGTATAACTTTCAGTATATATATACAGTGTCTCGTAGCATCGGGGAACCACGTCTGCAGCAGATCCTGCGCATGAGACCAATAAAATAGTTCATACGAAACCCTATTTGATCTTGCTTTCGAGTTATAGTAAGTTTGTTTCTTTAACTTTAAAACTGTATCTCTATACGTTCACAAGATGTGTTCAAAATGACCTGCTCCTATACGAACACAAGACTGGAGACGTCTTGTCGTTGACCGAAAGCGTTTACAGAGCTAAAATGCAAGGTTCGACGTGAAATATTGAATTTTGTTTATTATAGGTGCGTGAAATTAGTTCAATTACTACCATCTTTCGATAGAATTATTCCAACATAAAACTCGTAAGAACTCGGGAACAAGCTTAAACAGGGAACATATTCGTACGAGCTTTTTTATTGTTCTCACGTCATGTACTGTATTTTTGTCTTTTCTTTTTATTAATATACACGCATTCTATGCAATTTGTCTTTTGGTACACTCAGGATATTCTGCATATTAAATTTTTTTATGGGAGCTCGCCGTTGATAACTCAACTAATTAACGTTGACTTTATTAAAGCGTAAATTATCATAAGGGTCAGGAGGTCAACACATTCAGATGACAAGCAAAAGTAAGTAAATTTTAATAAGTGACACAAATCTCTATCTAAATTCTATTTCTTTAATTATTTTCGTACAGAAACATGTACAGTCCCGTTTATAATGTCGTAGTCTAACACCTACGAGTTGATCAAACTTGGAAAAATCCAAACCCTAACTTTCTCTAATTCAAAGCTTTCATTCGTTATCACCAACACAAATATTGTTCATATGTATCACTTTCATCTTAAACTAACAACTAGGAACATTTTATAACTTTTTCATGTAAAATCCTCCTCGTATAGTCCATTTCGATCTCTGACCTCAAATGTTATACTTGCAGAAAGAGAAATCGGTATTTATAGTATATGTAGCGTTTTGGAATTGAGTTTGGAAAATTATACGTGTGGAAGAATTTTCGAGGTAATTTACTGGACGTTGACGAGTTCTGAGGAACTTTTACTCCTCGCGTTTTTTCTCATTTTCTTACTTGCAGATGATCTTCGAAATAATTTACCTACATAGTTACATTGTTTGTTCGCGATTAGTTGTAGAACAAGTAGAAAGTAAAGAGTCGTTTATAAGACAGGCAAGAGACCGGATGTATTCCTTGTACAATGGAATGAATTATCAATGTCCTTTAAAAGTTTTAAGTTCTCGTGAAAGTTTGCATGTACTTGTGTTACGTGTACAAATCAGCAGCATGATTTAGTAATAGCGTTAATGGAGGACACTGTTTCTGCTTTTAAAAGTTGATAATCTCGAAAAGAGAATATAGAAATATTGTTTATAAAAAATGTATAAGAAGATTAACTTCTCTACGTGCGTATGCATATGTATAATGTAGACTAATATTAGTAATATTTTAGAACATTATGTTATAAAAGGGATTTCGAAATCTGAAGAAAAATATTTACGAACTCAATGAAAGTTAATATAAAATATTGCAAAATATGCAGGTAAAAAGAATAGAAAAGAAAAGAATCTGTACCTTTATTGCGAAGATACGATGTCTGTTTGGGTAATGGACGATTCCACTTGGACTAGAATCAGTTTGCACTCCTTCTGAAACAAGAGATAGAAGTTACGTTAGTGTGATAAGATAATTGAATAAATATTTCTATATTACTGTATGCAATAAAAGAGAGAAAAATTATATAGTATAAATAATATTCTACGAAGTACTACGTAAGCAAAGTACGTATTATAATCGTTGTACTCTTAGGATGAGATTTTTAATCATCAATATTCTCCTCCTCGTTTAATATTTAATTTCTTCTTAATAAAATACAATGATTGCCAGCGAAATAATTAATAGCATATGATCATCGTGAGAAGCAATATTAAATATTTTTCGACGATAATTAAAATTTTCGTTATTTTTTACCCAAAGAAACGATAAAACTTCTAAAAATGCTTCATGAAGGAAATTTCTTTTGCAGCATTATAATTGAGAACTATTCGTGAGTCTTCGTTCTAGAATCAATTAATATTTTCATCATTTCTATGGATAATAAAATTTCATATGTTTGAAAAATATATCATGTCGATTTATAGCTCAGTGGATGGCTAGAAATTTTTGAAAACCATTCGTTATTATCATATCGTAAAGCGTAGAGAATCAATATTACCCCTTCTAACACAAATCCCGATTTCTATGCAGATAATTCATAATTCTTCCTATGGTTACCGTTTCCCTTCGCAAGAATAGAAGTTACGACTACTTTTATGACTCGTTCAGAGATCTCGCGGTTAGTTGACGATCGAGTCATACTTTATAGCTCAGGTTAAACGAGAACAAAGTGTGAGCCTCGTAAGAGATTATTTTTAACTTAAGCACGTAATCACGATGTTTTAAAAAAAATTCGCTATGATTTCATAATTTGCATATTCAATCAGACTATTGGTATAGGATCATTGGTACATAACATTTACGGTTTTCCGTTATTCGTGTCCATAATATGTCTATATTAGAACGTCGAAATTTCTTGGAACCTACGTTGCGACTTGAATTACGAATTTATTTATTAATATTATTATGGTAAAATTATTATAATTTTGTAATATAGTATTAATGACATTAAGATATATTTAAATGGAAATAATCACCGAATAGCATGTGGAGGAAAATTTTATTAAATGAAATTTGTAGGATATACTTGAAGATTTCTATCAAGAAAAATAAGAAATAAAAAATTTGTTAAGATAAGAAATTTTGAAATAATTTACACATATATGTAGCAAATTTGTTAAGTAGAATTTAGCTATATTTTAAGATTTTTATTAAGGAAAGAAGAAATAACAATTTTTGGAAGAAAATATTCCATATATAATACAGGATTATAAATATTCGAATTAAGTAGAATTTACCAGAATTGATCAATCATCGTAAACGTAAAAAAGCAATGCAAATTTTTTCACAATTACTAACAATAATAAATTTACAGTGCTGCATTTTTGGGGGTCTAAAAGTTACAAAATGAATAAAGTAGATATATGAAATAGTTGTTTACCTATTCGTATTACATCTCAGATATTGGTATAATCCTAATGTTGAGTTTTCCATGAAGAATAAGATGAAATGAAAATTCGTAAAGAAACGACACTTATAAACAATGATAAAGGAAAACAGAACGATACATTCTATCGCATAGAAGAGATATATGTAAATTGTGAATAAATCAAATTTTAAAGTAACTATTATTAAAGATTCATGTAAGGAAGTTATATAAGGCATCTATCAAATTTTAAATCAATCGACATTCACCAGGAAGCATCTCGATCTGGTTGATATTTGTAACGACTCCTTTCTCCGCCTCATAAGATTGCAGATGATCCAATGGCTCATTGGATTCCATGTTATTAAAAATCGTGAACCTCGTTTGATACTTTCATTGCCGGGAAAGGTGTTCCGAAAGTAGTATGTTCGAACTCATCTAGTCACGTGCGGAAGCTGTTTCAAATATCACATGTCAAAAGAGTGAAAAATATAGATATCAAAAGTACCTTCCACGATCATCTTTATATAACCGCAAATTTCAGACTGTCGATAGAGTTATATTTCTTACAGAGAATTTTTCATCTAATAAAGATGCGAATTCTTGAATCTTTACAGCAAGGAAGAAGAAAACATATAATATGTTTTAGAAATGTAATATGTATTAGCTTGTGTAAATTTCATTCGCACAAGTGTTGAAACAAGCGTCAAAAATCCTTTATATAATATCTACAATAGTTACAACAACTAAATATTTGTTCATATCATTAATTTTCAATGAACCGTGTTATTACCAGGTTCTACGAATTTGATTCTTTTTCGGATGGATCGAGTAAATTTTTATTCTGACACTTCCAAAATTTCTGTTTTGAGTTCCAAAATTTTTATTTCTATAACATTCGTTACGATGTAGCGTTAAGGGACAAGCGAACTTATTACACGATCCAATAAATGAAATAATGCTCTTATTTTTATGATGTAATAAAATGAATTATCTTAATAAGATTGTTAATGCTAAAAGACTTTTTGGCGCGAATCGATTAAAAATTAAGAAATCGTATAACGGGATGCAAATTTCTCCATATGTGGAAAAGACAAATGATTTACTATATTGGCTCGGAAGTTAGTCTTAACTCCTTTCATCATATATATGTATATATTCATAAATTCTTATCTCATTGGAATTTACATTGCTGTTACCGCATATAGACATTTGCAACATCCGCTTTCTCCAACATGAAACAGTAAACAATAATCTTGTCAACTTCATTACGTCGTTTGTATAATAAGTAAAACTGTGTATTTACACAAGAAAAACGTGTAAAATATATCACTTCATAATATTAGGTATGACACACATGAATTTTCGTTTTTCATCGTAACATCGTGCATTTAATTTAAGTAATTTCTACGTTATTCAATGGACTTTCTCACCGACTATTTACATTTATTCAAGATTTATAAAAATGATCGTTCTTTAAATTAAAATATTCTTAGAATACAATAGAATAGAAAAGTAGAAACTGAGGATAGAATCTTTTCCTATGTTCTTCATTTCCAATTCCTGTTCAAATAATTTACACGTTAAAATGTACATGTACATAGGCGGAATAGAATGAATTTTAATAAATTCATCTCGACAAGATTGAAATCTAAATTGCTTGAAACCTGACATATCTTCCATAGAACGATCCATTTCTCGTAGCTTCGATTTCTCAGGCTCGTTTAATAGTAATTCGAAATAAAACACGTCGAAAGCAAGTCCAATTAATATTGCATCGAATCGTCATTGTCGTGTCGAACAGGCTCGCAGAGACACGCTCTATGTTGCTCTGTTACGCTAGTATGCCTTATTATGTCTTTATCACGACTCGATCCTCCATGTTGCATTACTTCAGCCTGATTGCTTACTATCTGTAATCCGATTGCTTCGAGAGAACTTGCCCGTAAATCGAAACTCTTCGCATCGCTGCAACTGCTTCGTGGTAATCACATACGACGAACACGAGTCATAGATAAGCGTACGTAAGGTCTGAAGTAGATCAATGGAACACGAGCATGGTATTAACATAGTAGAAGCAGATTAAATCGATTGATCAAGACTAGAATCTCTAGATTGTTCAGAGTTTAGTAATACACGAGCCGATGGAGCGGAGCAATTGGACGAAATTAATATTTCCTTTCTAACCTTTTTTCTATTTTTATTAATCCTCCAATTTCCAAGAGCATTTATAAGCGTCATATTCTAGTTGCTCTACAACGTACATTAATGATTACAAATATCTGTAAAGTTTGGTAGATGCGCGGCAATAGTCGATGCATTTCAGAGTTTGGTAACTCGCGAGCTGATAGATTGCTACATTTGGACGAGATTGATATTTTCTTTTCAACTTCCTTATTAACTCTCTAATATCTATGGCTATTTATAAATGTCATCTTTTTCTTATTCCGTGATATGCACCGCCGCTTCTAAATGCCGGCAAACTTTCGTAGATTTGTGGCAATAGAAACGTATGAATTTCGCAGTTTCGGTATAGAATGCATGAATTTCACAGCTTGGTAACTTGTGAGCTAACAGATTGCTACATTTGCAAGAGATTAATATTTGCTTTTTAACTTGTTTATTAACTCTCTAATTTCCACAAGCATTTATAAATGTCATCTTTCACTTATTCTGTAACATGTTCTACCGCTTATACAATGTATCTGGACATTTTGATAGATTCGTGATAATAGTATGTGGTAATCGTATGAGAACTAATTGCGAATTAATGGCCGAAAGTAACGCATAGTTCGGAAAATTCAACAATTCGACGAACTATTTAAACAATAAAATAGTACCTACCACAAGCTTCGTCCATTATGAATATCAATTTCCTTACTGTATATTAAATTCCATATATATTCTATTATATCGTACATCAGTTACGATTGTTACGATAACGAATAACAAAATGATAGTAAAGTTGTGACTGAATTACGCTGTGTTGAAACGATTTTTTGCGCACTGGTATGAGCAAATTAATAGTTTATAATATTTCTGGTTATTAATATGCAGCTATATGTTTTATAAACACTGTTTAGTGAAATAAGAATATTCTGCGGGTATTTATACAAATTCGTATTTCAGAGCAGAGTCAGACATTTTTTCTACTACCACATATTATAACGAGCACGGTACTTTGAATTTTTCATATATTTTTACATATTATGTGCATTCTACGCATTTCTGCATTGACCCTGCTGTGACCTTTCGGTCACATCTTTTATTCAATCCTACTACTTTGACATTGAAATATATCTCCAGTTTGAGCAATATGTGAAAAAAACGTGCCCTTAAAAGATTAAAAATATTTTGCTTGCTAAAACGAGAACAAATTTAAATAACAGTCCAAGGATCGCGTCAAAGTGAAAATTTCCCATAAATGCGTAAACACCTGCAGTCTATTGATAACAATGATCAGAGCTCTATATGTCGAAGTACAAATCTAATATACTGTAGAAAAATATATTTGTTTTCCTGGTGAAATCAATTAAAATAGCAAATATCAAAATAATTTTTTTCTAGCGATATTATTATTCAGCGAGGCAAACAATGCTTAAAATCAAATTCTGAATAATTATTCGAATAACGTCCAGTCCTGGATCTTAATAAATTCAAGACACGATCGTATTAAAAGAGGCAAGCCAACGTTCATGACGAAGAAAGCGAAGAAACTGCTTCTTGCGATTCTCCTTCCGTTTCTTTCTTCTTGCGACAACGATGGGAGCGGCAACTTTCTAGATGACCGACGGTAACCTCGAAGGCCTTCGATTCCGCCAAGAAGATCGTTGATCTTGGCCGAGAAGCCTGTCGACCTCTTAATCAACGTGATCGTTAATTCGAACCTCGACGTCTCATTAGCAGAAGTGCTAGTCAAGTGTCGCCATGCTGACGTCCTTTGTTCCCTTCCTGGTTCACTTAATTCTCGAATCTTTTTATTCCAGATAATTCACGTGATCATTTTGTTATTATTAATTGCATATCGTTGTTCATAATATTGAGCGAGAACATAGATAGTCATAACATCATCAGGGTGAGGTCGAATACAATTTAAAAGCGAATATGATATGATAATTTATGAAGAAATACGAAGAAAATATAGAAGAAAATCTTTTCACACGACGATAATGTTTTCGAGAGAATCCACTTTGAAAATTTGTCAAGTAAACTAAACTCGTCTAGTTACCGATTGACCGCGAATAATCAGAGGGAGATTATTCTATACGTGAAAATAAGTGAAAAATGTGGAGTAAAATTTTCGTTCAAATTATTCTTACTAAAGAGTTGTATATAAATTTGAAAAATATAATTCTATCAGTACCAAGTCATCGAAACCATATTTACCGTTATAATAGTCGTAATATATTCTGCGCGATAATTAAATCATCTCATTTTATTACTTGCACGATGTTACATCGCCTTGTAATCTAATTATGTGTATGCTTCTTTCTCAAATTACGATAACGATACGTTTCCTGAAAGATGGCAGGCAGTGATTTCGATTTATCATTTCGACCTCGGATTTCAGCACGATCAAAATGTTCATATTCTATCATATATTCAACAAAAACTTTGCACCACGTGTATGAATGAGATTACACACTTTATTATTTCAATTTCGCATTAACTCGAATCCGAATCTAGAATAGTTCCTTCTTAAGGAATACGGTACACTTCCTGTAAAATATGAAGGAACAATTGCAATCAAATGTCTCAATCTTTTCTAAGATTTCATTAGTCTTTATTATATTTTTATAACAAGTATAATAGAATACATTATCTATAACCGTTAACACATGTATTTCCTCGTTTCAACTGCCCCTTATTATTCAACTAAATCTCAGTCCTTAATTCTCAATTATTCTTTCTTCTTAATCCTCGATTGGTAAGACGTTATTCTTCCTGCTAAAATAGGAAGCAATTATCGACATCGAACGTTTTAATCTTTCTCAAGATTTCATTGAGATCGATGTGTACGCTTCTTTTACTGTATTTCTTTTAAAGATATTAATATAATGAAGATATCGTACTATGTACTTACTATGTTTTATGTACTATTTTTATCTCATTATTTATTGCAATCGCCACCACCATATTTACCAGCTTTTTATCTTACCATCATCTTATTTTATTCTGTATAATTTTAATACATTCGAAAGTTGCAAAATATTTAGAACATCCTACACTATGTTCGACTAAAATATATCTTTGAGTAATAAAATTGCAAGGAAATTATTCACGCGAAAATTCACGCGAAAAAACGTAATAGATAAAATTTAATGAAATATTTAGACTGTTCCTAAATTGTAATTTATAGCGATTTTAATATCAACGTATTATTATCAATTTCAAGGGGCATTGAATTACGTATTTATGAAGTTTATATCAAAGCAATCATTTATCGGATATACCGATGAATATCGGTAGCAAAACATTGGGTGGTCATGTAAATCATTATAATCTCAGGCATCCGGTTCACACATTCTTTTTTCACACTTCTAACGTTCCACGCGAAGTAGTCTAAGCGTTCGTTACGTGCATTCCGTGTTATTTAGCCGAAAGACAATTTCCTCGACAAAATATAAGAACAATTTGCCAATTTGTCAAGATTAAAATTGAAATTTATTTAAAGTTAACTACAATTTACTATACCATTTAATCAAAGTCGTTACACATCATACGCGTAGAAAATTTACATTTAACATGAAATTTACATATTAAAGACGAGGTTGCCCTTTCCCAAAAAAACTGCTAATACTTGCTCCATGTATTTAATATATGCAATAACTTACGTATGTTACGAGGCATTAAAGACGAAGTTGCTCTTTACCGTAAAAGATTTGTAATCTCGTTCTGTACATTTTACATATGCAATAACTAATATATTCGTACATCGTCATAATTCCATAAATGTCAGTAATAATTTCCTTCATCGATAATACGTATTACGATTACATATAACAGTTTAATATTTATATTTAATTCTCATCGATTTCGAATTTTTCGCCAATTAATACATCCTATTAATATTAAAACTATGAAGAATTGAAATATAAAACGTGTTCCAGAGAGAACAGAATGAAGGATAGATGAAGAAATACATAATGTGAGAGAGAAGGAAACCTTCTTCTTCCATAATATTTTACCAAAAATTATTCAATTCCAGAAGCGTGTCTGTCAACCAAATTCTTCTAAAATATGCAAATCTATCAACCAAATTCCTTATTCGACTTCTTATTCGAATTCCTAAAAATCGATGTACGTAAATCTCTAAAATTATTTTCGAAAATTAAATTCAGAAATTATGAATTGAACGATCTCCTCCGTTCTAATGATAATTCTGGCATTAAATTCACAAATCTGAAGCAACTCTCTCTTGGGTTACAGGCAGACTGCACTTCCTGTAAAAATAGGAAGTAGCGCTTTCAAACGTTCCGACCTTCCTCGATGATCCATCAAGATGAACGCGATCATTTCACAAGCTCCGTTACAATCGTCCATTGTGAATTATCCTTAGTTCCACCTTAGATGCCATATAACACGGGCACCTATATGCACCTTTGTCATACTTATTGCGTTCTCGCCACAAGCATTTTCATCGAACGGTTAATTCGATTCCGTTAATTATTAGGATAGAGTTACAACGTTGCTCTAAGGTGACCAGTGTAAGATTCCACGAGGATTACACGTATCTTGCGCCACAAATTGCTACGAGATCGTGTCGACCGGTTATCCGATCGAATCGATCACGACGAAGACTCGTTACGTCCCCCTCGATCATTGTCAAAAGGTAATTAGACGGGTTTAATCGCACGAAACGCGAAATCTCGGCGATCGACGTGATTAGAGGAAGCTCGAGTAAGCTTTATGATTTAATTAAAGGTGGTAATGCCGTTTTGCCTACGGAGAATCCTTTCGATCTGCTTTCTCCTTCATTAAGTCAACATTCAACGATCATTGAAAATTAACACTTTCTCTTGGCCATCTGAAATTGTCGTCATCATAAGATTCAGAATTAATGACCCATTCACTATGTTTGAAGGCGTTATTATTTAATTCTTTCATCTCTCTTTGCTTCGACTGGGTTTGTTTGATTATGCTTATTTGATTTGATGTTTTGTTAGTTTTATTAACGGAAGTAGGATGTTTATGGAAACTCGTATTTTTTTTTTTTTTTTAAATATAATTAGAGAAATGGAATCGGAATAAAAAGTCTGGCCAGCTAGAATGCGTTATCACGTTCGCTTACTTAATTTGATGTTTTTCTAATTTGATGCTTGTAAGTAAATGGTGAACGTTTATACGATTGTCCTTATGGACATAATTAAGGAAATGGAACTTAAATAGACATTTCTATCGTCCGCTGTATATCGTAGCGCGCACTTTATTTTCAATATTCAATTACGTAGATTCTGCAAATTTTTCTATTTTTGGTATTTGTAAATGCATAAATATTTGCAGCGTACTGTTCATGTTTATGGATTTTATATTTTGGCAATTATTTTTTATGTCTTATTTATGATAAATTTTGATGACGATGTGAATAATATATTATTATAAACAGTCTTATCGATGTGAGATTGTTATTAAAGGATACTGAAATACTATTATTTGTGTATATTATATTCATTATTAGAATATACGTATATAGGTCATTTCGAAGATATTTATTAGAAAGTTTATTCAATTTCAGATAAACAATTGAAATAATCAAATTGTACTTAGTCAAGACCTATAATTACACAAATAAAATACGATCAATGATGATCGTTTGATGTTTGTTAGTTTACTCTCATATGAAGTTTTGTGAAACTATAGTAAAACTTAAGGAAGCTTAGGAGGTCCAATTATAAATATCAAACTTATTCCCAGAAAGTGTGATAAAATAGGATCAGAATTAAAAATATCTTTGGAGAAAGTTATTGTTATTTCTGTTTCTGGAAATAAATCAAAGATTCGTAATGGCATCTTCGAAGCCTCCGTGTATTTCGTAATTCCAAACTTCGTTTACGAGTTAAAATTTCTTACGTTCTATAATTTTTAGGCTTAAACGCGAGGATACACGCATCAACGATTATCTTCCTAAATTTAATGCTTTTCGAATAATACGATTTACGAGCGATTACCCAGAATAATTGCACCATACGACGCACTATTGAACTGCGATCGCAGGACGCGAAGAGCTCATTAACAACTTCCTGTTTAACCTTCCTGTAAATCTGGATACAATCTATTAACCTCTCTGCTGCATCTAATTTACGTAATACGATTGCAGAAAAAGAAGAGGATGAAAAGGCTGTTATGACATTTTTAATAGCTTTTTAGATGAAATATTACCCCTTCATTGGATATTAAAGCTAAATATCACTTGTTATGCCTTAACCTGTTATCGTTTTAATTAACATTTTACAATCTCTTACGGTTTAATTATAATTTTTAATCGCAACTCTTTTATCGCGTGGCCATAAGCGTTAAAGGTATGACATCATATTAATTTCGAAGAAATTTTAATCATTCGGGAAAATTATTCATGATACGAGGAAAATTGTAAATTGTATATTTAGAACACGTATTCATATATCAATCATTAAAAGAAAGAAATAACGAATGATTTGATAAATTGATAAATTTATTTCCTGCGATTCTAACTGTTTTCTGGTCTTATTGACTTTGTCATTTGTATTGTTTATTCGTTACGCCAATCATATTGATTGATTAAAAAAGGATCATCTAAAGTTTATTTGAAAGACAATTTTCATATTACAACATTTGGATATAACATTTATTTAAAACGGACACTGAATTGTCGAAGAATTTATTTCACAAATTTACTTCTTCTTCTTGTTTTCTTATTCTTGTTTCGATCTGTACTGTTTACTTGCTGTTACAATTTTATCAATTCGTATAGAGCAGATATAACATTAAAACATGTTTTGTCACGTTTTGTTTTGATCGACACAAATGAACTCTTGCTATGCCATTTCGTAAACGCAATAATGATTAATTACTTAATTATAATCATTTAATAACATCATAAGACCTGATACGATAATACGATACGAGAGAGCTTATAAGCAGACAACATATAAGTTCATAGATCCCTATATTATTATAAAAATATTTATGAAACAATATAAGAAACCGTTTCATTTTAATGGGATAAAAATATCAAAAATTATTGTCAACATATACATTTGTTTGGCTGTCATTATTGTACGTGCCATCAAATCAATCTTTTTGTCTTTCAGTTGTCGTATCATCGTAACTATAATCGACACGTCAATTTGCATTCGCTCATTTATCACCTCTACATACTGCTCATTTACCATTAATGATCAATAACGAAATATGCAAATAAATTACGTACATTATGCAAACAAAAAACAATAATGACCATTATGATTATACGATGATATATTACGACGATTATAACAGTAACAGAATTTCTCCTATGTTACAACAACGTGTAACGGTATTTCATGCAATTGAGTCAGCCAATCGGTTCAAAACCGTGTAACTTATTATATAAAATTAAGTAAGTACGAATAATGCATCATGTAATGCACGTATTTTCTTTAGAAATAGTGGTATTTTCGTAAGTATTTAATATGTTACGTGTAATAATAATTGCAAGTAGATTTGCAAATAAAAAGATTAAATTCAATTAAATATTTCATTCATGCTGATGATATTAATCTTATTTCTATATCACAACAAAATAAACGAAGAAATAAAATTAGAGTCAACTCATGTTCTTCTAGGTAGTTCCATGTAGATAAAATCTATTTACAATCAGTCAATGTTTGCAATATTATCGTCTTCGATATTACTTAGTCAAGACAATTTGGATTTTACATTTTTTGTACTTGTAATTACTAAAAGTATGCAAGCGCTGCTCTGATAAAAATAATGCTGACTTTTATCAAAATGGAAACATAATTATACTCTATATATCCACTTAATTGCATCACATCTCTTTAATAATATACCATCTCCCTGCGAATGAAACATTGAAGTATACATTACAGGACGACACTCGTATACACTCCTGTTCAAAAGTTAAAGAAAGGGAGAAGTAAGAATATCATAATTATAACTTCCATTTTTAAATATAATCAATTACACTTTCAACGTTGTTATAAGAGAATAATGCCACGACTAAAATGTTTATCTACTTCAGAAAATCATTGTCCCTCTCGAGACTCTAATTGTCAGAAGCAAGACAATCCCATCATATTCCGATCCGATCATATTCGATGAATGAAATAAAAACGATTTACTTCAGAAAATCATCGTTTCTTCTGGAATTCTCGCGTGCTCCAAACTTGTTAACGAAAACGTGGCTGATTTATGATTTATCAATTCCAGATTCGATTGATAACCGAAGGGAGCATTGGGTAAAATGGAAGACAAATTTCCTCTGTTATTCCGACAACAGAATCTTTCACGAAATGATAGATTCGACGATTTACGTCATTGCCGAGACTTGGAAATATTTTCTAAAATTGGCAGCACTGGCAGTACACGAATGGCCTGGTTTACGGTTTCACCCACGGTGAACTCGTAAATTAGGCAAAAAGTGCTAATATCGGTTTCGAGGAGAGACCGATATCAGAGAAGCTTCAACGATTACAGTAGATTAGATCGGTTCGTGACCAGACTAGCGTGCACGACCGTGAGATGTAGCATCGTCCTTCCGTGATGCAACGATGTTGAGATCAGAACAGATCGATTAACAACAGATCCTTGGAAATCCTTTGATCCAATTGGTCACGGGCCGTGCGTGTGAAAGCCATTGCATGAAATTCCACGGTCGTTCGTCACGTCTGGGAATCGTGTAAAACATAACGCATTTTGCACGCACCTTCTTGTTAGTTCTCACTCGATTTCATATACTCTGGTACTACCGTGTTTTACTAGTTTCCTCGCCGTTAATTGAAGAATCTCTTCGATCGTACTGCCGAAGGATAAGAGAAAGAACGAGGAAGAAAACGAATAACTTGAATCGCGATGCTTGTACAGATAGTATTTCGTGTAATTAAAAGCTGTAATGAAGATTTCTTAATACTTCTATTAAATATCTGGAAATATTTTCAGTCTACTTTATGAATCGGTTTCTTACAGTTTCTTTTTACGAACAGGTAATAGAATTTGATACAGTTTAACAGGATATTTTTGAAAATTTTTCACGTTCGTAATCGGGATTGAATGATAGTTCACTGGATTTTTGAAACAGATGATTACAATTTAAGATACGTGCAGTTATAATATTGGATAACACAGCTATTTCAAAATATCTCGTCTGAAATATAATTCTTCGATTTATTTCGCACATTCCTTGTGACATTTTTCACACATAACTACAAATATAATGTATTGACTGAAACTATATGTACATCGTAGCTTAACTATTTAGTGTTCATTTTCTGCCTGAATCAAAGCATTGAAATATCATGAAATTTATATTTAATAACATGCAGTGTTACCTGTTTAGTAATTTGCCCCACGATATCTGAAGAGGAGTTAAATTTGATACAAGTTAAAACTAGGTACTTGATACAAGTACAGTTTGCCTTTATTAATATTCGATCGCGAATCTTTCTAATCCCACGCGCTGATTTGGGCCAATTCATTAAACTGTATTAGTGTATTATTTCGTCCCTGAGAAGTATTCCATAGCTGGAGTGCTTGCGGGACATTGAGATACTTCTTCCAAAAGAACAGAATTTACATACACGAGTCTCAAGCCTCACTATGAAAACTGCAAATCTCTAGTCGTCTTTAGAATTCTATAGCTATATTCTATCTATAGCTCACGTGATATCTCTAACATCAAATACATCAAACTTCAAATTATTTTATGTTTGAAGCGAAGAGATTAACTCACACCGTGATGTACCGTAATTCTATATTATAAATAAACTACGATTAGTTTGTGCAAATTTAAATTAAAAAAAAGAAAAGAAAAGAAACAGGACTAAGACAAAGATTCGTATCATCCTCTATATAGTACAACGAGTACTTCGCTTCGAATATTACGAATATTTCCGAGTATTATATGCAATCTCTATAATTCTATACGTTTAATTTCCCCGTAAATGCACAAACTTCCGCGATCTACTTACAAAGCAACGAGTTAAACGGTCCGTTAGAAGCTTGTTCGTTTTGAAACATATTTTACATCCTGTAAACTCGATCGTTCGGAGGATGTAGGTCTAGTACACTTCATCGACGAGATTCTTCCTTTAGCGATGATTAGCATAATCGTGCAACACAATAACTATCCTTGATACGTATCGAGATCGATATTTTTCTCATAGATTTCTTCCCACAAGGAGTAGATCTTCTTGGAATACCTTGATAATCTCGATTAAGACGGTCCAGGGAACAGATTACGAGAACGTTATTCCGATCGTGATGACGAATAATCAGCGACTGGTACTTGTACTGCAGATTTTTACAGCCTCGAAACTTCTCTGCTCGCAGCTATGAATGACGCGACGAACAAACGCTCGACGCCCACGCTGTGTTCCAAGCATGCCACGAACGTATCTCGCGACTGAATCCGTATCTGTATCGGTCACGAAACTTCCTGTCACGATTAAGGTCGAACCACGGCACCGGTCGATGCCAGAGGTCAGCCACCGTGTGTAAACGAAGAGCAACGAACTTTAATTAAATACAGAATTTTTGCCGGAGACGATGCATTATACAATACATTATCGCTGTTGAGATCGTCTCTTGGTTTTATCGATTCTCGATTGGAAGGTAGATCTGATTGGTCTGAGTCGATCGCTCTTGGATTTCGAAGGAGACTAACACAGATTTCTGATTTAAAATTATTGGTAACTTGACCATTTCGTAACGAAAGAATTTCTTTTTTTTTTTTTGGATTCAAGTAACGGCCTTTTGGAAGAATATCGATGAAATTCTTCATTAAAATTTATGCGTGTCGCTGGCTATCAAAAAGAGCATTGGAACAATGTACGAATTATGACGTTCTTCTGGGCAAATAGAACTATTTTACTAATTAAAGTAATGACGTTAAAACATTTATTTTAAAAAATTTATTTTGTAATTTATAAACTTATTCTAGAAGATTCATTTTTCGAATTAATTTTTACAAACGTGTAAAAATTGGCAATTTTTTGAACATGTCACGATTCCAAGAAACCGACGATAGTGAGTGTCCGAAAATATATTGGGTATATTTATAGAGTCGATTCTAGACACGAGAAATGTTGTCCGAGACTTACTTTCGGGTAAGTTCTTACAAACAATTTTATTTCGTGCTATATTTATAATTTTATTTAAAAATACAGCGATGAACGTTACATTCGCACCGATCTAAAAAAATTACTATTAGGTTGTCCGATAAGTTTCTTTCGTTTCATAAGAAAATAGTAGACGCACAATGTTTTTTGTTTTATATTAGTTTATCGAATTATGCACGAACATAATAATAGAAATATAACAAAATGGATCATATTTAATTCGCTAAAATAATATAAAACAGAAATTGTTGTTTATCTATTATCACCTTATGAAAGAAACTTTTCGGACAACCTAATACAACAAATCCTTGTATCAGAAACAATGTCTACAATTACAAGAAACATAGACCAGAAGCCTTGTGATCGCAACGAAAGAAATTAAATAATTTAACGCAGGGAGAGACTCGTCAATTGAGAGGAACCAAGTACAAACAACGAAACGCCAAAGTGTCCTCTATCATTCGTATTGTTCTCGTTCAATGCTAATCAGGCGTGGCTGGAGACATGCAAAGTACACAGGAATTTCCATAAGGCCGACGGAAGTCCCTTTACGAGGGCGTACGCGAACGTCGGCGAATTGAAAGCGACAGAAATCGAAAAAGAGGAAACGCTCATTGTTCCAAACGGGTGAAAGAGGGAGAAAGGAAGAACAGTAATCGTTCGAGCGAATAGCGAAGAGAAAATCGTCAGGGCGTTAACAATACCCGGCCACGCAGCCGGCAATTACATTTTACGACGCGTTTCCTCTTCTTCGTGTCGGCAACGACTGACCGGAAGCCTCTTCGTGCGCGGGAAAATCAACTATTAATTCGTCAAATTTTGCTCGAGATTGTCTTATGATTAGGAACTTTTTTTGGAAGATTTTGTATTTGTTATTTCGCGTAACTCGATTATATATTTTGTATTTTTGGGATATTTTCAGAATTATAATGGAAGAACATCTCTGTTTGGTGGTAATTAATTATGGTACGTGTTGCTACAAGTGTTAGTAAACTAAAACTAAGACAAGGAATATATCTATTGCTGTATCTTCGTGTTCGTATGTAATGATGGCTGATGACTCCATAAAATCTATAAAGTCTGATTAAAAATACATATTTCCATCTTTCTAAGATCATAACGTTCAACGGATGCACTTACATGTCATAGGTATCTACTTATTTACATTTAATGAAAACCTCTGATAAATTTTACTTGTACGTACCATTTTAAAACAAATGAGATAACAGATGATAAAATAATTATAATTTTTGCTAAAGTGCCTTAGTGCTTAAAGTCGTTGTGTTTAGGTAGCTCTGCAAGTTCGATTTTATCTGATGTCAGTCGTTGCTTTCTTCTTTACGCTATTAGTGTTAACCACTTGTTTCGTCGGTATTGATTAAACGAAAGTTGTTAACAAAGAATATTATTTCAAGTATATTTTATATACCATATAGATTGGAAAGTATTTTAAAATTTTAATCAATTTGGAATTACAAAATTATGGATTAAATTTATATATTATTAATAGAATAAAAAATTATAAAGGATTAAAAGTGATTTTAGCAAAACTTCAAAAGTTTGATTATTACAAGGAAAACAAAACTTTTTCGAGCCTCGTTCTTTGCCTCTAATTAGATCAAGGAATTTCTTAAATCTAATCATCATTTGGAAATTTGTCTGATAATCTTATTTCGTATTGGATTTAAAATTAAACTATGGAAATCCCTTGTTCTCCTCTCTCGTTCTTTTAATAATTAACAGTAATTGTCAGCGAAATACTACTTTACAAAAACAAAGAGGATTAAAATTGTATTTTTAATTAAACTTTTAATTCGCTCGTTTCCATTTTCACATCAAATTTGTAAAGCAAAGAAATTCCCGCTAAAATTCATTGTAAACAGAGTTCAGGAAATAGTTTTGCTTAGTTTAGAGAAATTCCAAACAAAATGCGAGGGAGTCCATGGACGCAAACACATATTCGCAGCATGCTGTTTAAACTTTTATATCGACTACGTGTTACTTTTACCAGGAAATTGGATTTTTCCGGAGCATGTTTACAAATGCATTTATTTCCTTCATACCTTCCTCAATTTTGCCGCAGTCCTCTCTTTACGACAGTTTAGCTTTCTAAATTCCACGCGAAGACGCTCAGAATTTCCGGAAATTCGAATCAGATATTGAAAATATTCACATTATAAACATACGTATTCTTCTTAGAACGATATAGAAAATTAGAAATAATGATTTATGATTTGTCTCGTTTTTGATCGTTGTATCCTATCGCCATCGCATGATCTCGTATGAAAATTAATGAGAAAGTAATATCCCTTCAAGCAATATAACTTCAGGCATATTTCTTGCATTCATCGAGAAGTATAAATCATCTTACCAAATAAAGTCGGCTGGATTTATAGTTTGATGAGAGATGACTTCATGCGACCGTAATGAAAATCAAACCAGCAAGGGTTAATATTACTAAAAGTAATCAACATACCAATTATAAAATTTATTAATTGTAGAAAAATATCTATTTTTAAACTCCTTTATATCCATTTAAAACGCGAGTCTAATAATACGTGTGCTAAAAGAAAAATATTACGGAACAGTAGTATTTTATAAAATGAAATAGAAGTGAATAACGAAACGATATTCTTAATTTCTTCGACTTTACATGAATTGTTTCGTTCATATTTATTCGTCGCGATATATTTACTCCTTTTGACTGCGCACAGGCATGTATCTTTGATCTAATCAAGTCAAGTACAGGGTGTCCGGAAAATCGTAGTAAAACTGGGCCGAACGTTGACTCTGCAAAAATAAATCGAAAGAAAGAATAATATTTTTTTCACGTAGGGCTTCGTTTTGAGAAACGATGAGTTTGAAAATCGATTAGATGCTCGCGTATTAACTGCAAGTTTCTTGTATGAAAATTCCTTTTTCCGTCTGTATCTGCATTAACATGGGTAATATAAACATTCGAGGACACCGTGTATATCCGAACATTCTTCTCTCGCTGCGAATTTTCAACAATATCGGTAGTTTCTAAATATAGCAATCTGTAGTCGAACAACGCCAACTGAATGTTAATTAAATAATTACGAGTTGAAATACAAGACCAAATGCAAATTAATACCTTGAAGTATTAAAATACATAACGAAAGACTTTCAGTCTGCCATAAATCGCATTCTCTACGGTTAACTTTTCTTCGGAAACAGAAAATGCATTTGTACCACTCTGTTCTCTTTCCCCATATAATCCTTATCCGATCAAACACAACGTATTAAATCTTCCCGGCGAAAAGGTCAAGAGAACGATGTCAATCGGTGAAAAGGTGGCAGTCGCGAACTGGCGAAAAAAGAAGCATCTTTCAGTAGATGCAATCGATTCGATGGACACGGTTTCGAACTTATAAGACCGGCCAGACGGCCTCTTACCTGAGTCTTACTTCTGTTTTGGCCTGAGTCGACGAACAGGAGACCCGGTGACCCAGAACTTGGGAAAGCGAGCTGCCGCTCGAGGAACGCGGTTGCTGCAACCAGTGCTTCTCTCGAGACGATCTTGCGCTCTAATTGTTCGCGACGGCTGGCAGAACTGCAGAAACTTTCATCTCCGCCGGAGGTGGACGCCTCTCGAAGGTCTCGCTGCTGTCTTTGCGGATGACCACTATTTCCGGCTTTCCATCCAGAACGGCCGTACGCACGCGAAAACGTCCATTAGGATCGTATCGATGGATGGAGATTCATGGAAAGTAACAGTGACCGAAAGCATCGCCTGGTAAACGTAACCTTTTCACTCGTTTTTCCTTTTTTTCCCCTTCTCCCGTTTCTTTTATCGTCCGATGGGAAACCTTCCAAAGTTCGCATGCAATGAAATATGACTTACCGGTGAGAACGTGCGGCTGGGAAAGTAAAGGAGATCGTACGATGTGAGATCCATTTGCTTCGTATTTTTATTATCAAACTAGTGCTTAGTACTCGTATTTTATTATCAAAAATTGTAACATTTTCATGAACAGGATTTGTATATTAAGCGGTTAGTAGGAAACTCTTCTGATATAAAAATCAACTTTTCCTACCAACTAAAAGCTACTACTAAATATTATAACTTTGGATATCTCACAATTTATATTTTATACGTTTCTATGTATTACGCGCACCGTATTCGTTTTCCCGTCTTTGAATCTCTCACAAACGTGTAAATGCCCGCTGTCTAGTAACCGTGAAACAATTAGATTTCGCCAAAGTTCGCGCTGTAGCATTTTGAAATAAAATGTTGTCTGAATTTTATAGAACGATTTTATTCAAAGGAAGATTTTCCATGCGATTTGCCTGACGCAGCGAGAAACTGTTTGATTTATGTATCACACACGAGGAGGAAGTTCCAGCGTAAAAAAGAAATTCGGAAGAGTTGTTCAACAACTTTCGCGAGCTGAACATTATAAACACGGAATATGTAGGTCGTGATCGAGAGGCTTCGAGATCCTCTCGAGAGTCTCGGACGTATTCCGGTGAACGCTTCGAGACACGCGATCGATTCTTGGCAATGTGTGTCAGGAATGTAGAGAGGATTCGTGGTAATTTCATGGCAAAATTTTACACAGTCACGATGCGTATGATCGTTCCGTTTTGTTGCTCACCGAATGGAACCATTTTTGTTCCTTGAGCGCAGTTCACTGTACAGTTTACTGTACGTTCGAAACAATTACGAATCCCGTTTCTTTCACAGTTTAAAGAATACGTAAGCGTACGATTGAATCAAGGAAACAGTTTCAGTTTAAGCATATAATTTATCCACTTAGATCGACTGACTGACGGTTCTATTTTTCAGCGTTCAAGGACGATAATTTTTTATATTTAATATACAATAGCAACAATTTTATGAATTGGATATATGGTGCGTGGTAATGCTGACTTTCTACTTCATTTAAACGAACAGAAATATAATAATAGTATTTTAGAATTGAAGAAGAAATATCTTCATTGAAGAAGCGAGTATTAATCAATTTTTAATGTCGCTAGCTAAGTATTAATAAATATTATTAAAAGCATATAACAGATATAAGATATGCCGTATTGTTGTTATATATTTTTCTTAATATTTCTGTTTGCTGTGTTAAGTATATTATATTTTTTTCGTTAGTCGCACTATTACATCGTAAATAAATATCACTTAATTTCTCGTATTACCAAGTAACTGTTTCTGACGTCTTAATTTTTGTCTGCAGAGTTCCAAAACATCTGAGAAAGAAGTTCTTTCACTGTGCAAAAATTTCAAATATTTCCATTATATTTAATCGATTAAGCGAACTCAGCGAATTATTTCGTAAAATGTTTCGCAGTAAAAATATCTTATCTTTCTTTTTACAATATTTTGCGTTCAACCCTGCAAGAGAAGATTCTCTTCAATCGAAACATCGATTGTTCGTTTAGACGTTGCTACAGAACTCTGTTATGACAATTGCTTGATTTCCTTGCAGCCACATGTCCGTAATTAACGCTAAGCACTAATTTAGTAATTTCCTGTTCGCATTTCAACTTCGTATTGCGTAATAAATTTTCTCCTCGATTTCTCGTCGTCTGCTTCGAAATGTAACGCTATTTTCTTCGATGTTCGTATTGTAACAGCTTTCGTTATGTATTGTACTATACAATACTGTGCAATACACGATAACTTGTAGTGTATGCAAAAATATTTTGCATGAATTCATATTTTTATGAATTGAAAGAAAGGCCTAAAGAAATAGAACCCAACAAATATTACAACGAGTATTAACGATATACTTGGAATTTTCTTCAATTTGCTTGATGTTTGAAATCCCGTAAATGTTTGTTGGTTAGTCTGGCAATTATGAAGCAATTAAATTTTATCATTGTAGATTAATATGATCGATTAATCTTTGACTTAAAATTTTGTACAAATTTCCCGTAATCATGACCGCTTCATATTTGTTTCGTGACACGTGAGAAATTCCTTATAATTTTTTGAACTCTGTAATTACAAACCAGATATTCATTTTCTCCTTTTGATATTAAGAATCCTTTGTAAACTACTCTTTTAACATTTGCTGTTACTATTTACAACGAATCATTTTTAATACTAATAGTATTAATTTCACGATATTACATTTGTTAAAAATAATAAAGTAAATACGCTAACTTCTTTCCAGTCAATTGCATGTTTTACTCAACCATCGTATTTGCCATGATTTTCTCATTTGATAATTAATATTTAATCTCCTCTTGTTTTTTCATAAACATTTTTCTTTTAAGCAAGTGTAATATATATTTATTTATTTATTTATTTATCTATCTATTTTTTAAATGAGAATTGAAAGAAAGGACGAGGAAAATGAAGATGTGGGACAGAATGACAAAGCACTCTTTGTCGAGTACTTAAAAAGAGCACAAAAAGGAAGAGAAACCTTTCGAACTCTATATAGAAGGTTCTTTCAACCTTCTTCAACCGCAGTAGATTAATCCAGTGAATCACGGACATCCAGTTCCACAGTGTTTCTGTAGACGTCGCCTTTTTACTTGTGTAACACGCCGTTCGTTTTATCGCGATTCCATTTCAGGCCGTGACAATTTTTTCGAATAATTTTTCTTGCCACTTCTGACGTTTTATTCTCATACACGTCCTGGTTGTATTAATTATACGCACAAACTCGCGTTCATCCGCGGCAATCATGATACTACGATGTGATGTTTCATTTATTTCAAAAAGCATTATAAGTGCAAGAAAAATGAAACGTAACGTTGGTACGCATAATGAAGCGTTGTCGACTGTTCGCCACTTGAGTAATTGTTGGCGACCTCGTTTGTTCGACGGAATAAAAAATTATTTAAAATGTATCTCTGTACGTAGCAAGTCCAATACGTACCTACTATTTAATGACTCGTTTCGAAATTTAAAAAGCAGAACGCAGTCTTTAACATTGTACGAGTAAGTCAATGAAAAGAAATTGTATAATCGTTAAGCGTATTGCAAACATACGATATTTCTTAAACACAGGCGATTTACATCTTCAACCCGCTACAATATCTTTGTTCCTTGTTAATTGACCAAATGGAATTTTTAGCTATTTTTCTGCTCGCTCTCTGTTAAATCTTTGAAAAAATATATAACGCAAGAAGGGAAACCATATATTTCACCAAAGAATTCTGAAATCTTCGAAGCTACGTCGTCGTAAATCTACAAAATTTGTATTAAAACTTATGATTCGATTTTCACCGCTCAAGTAAGTTCCAGCGATTACAAGTCAGATTAAGAAAGTTCTTCTAAACTGATGGAAAGATTTCCGACTTTGGTACAAGTACTAAATATTTCAATAACATGCTGTAGTACGTATAATAGATAATAAAATAAATTAATTTAAATTTATAACACGTATATTGATTCCATGAAAATGTAGAAAGTGTTATATAAATTGAAAGGTGCAGGAATGTAATGACGTTACAAATATCCGTCGTATTTTATTTAAATCTATTAAACAGAATATTTCTATTTTCCGATTCACTTAAAAATTTACTATCAATTATCCTTGCCACGAATGAATTTATACGTGTCATTTCTTTTTCAAGAAGTCAGTGTTCAATAATGTACCTATACAATGAAATTAAGAAATTAGTCAAAAATACAGCTAACCATTTTAGCTTTTATGAAGCTCAACTATTAATTTAGCACTAACCCGCATACTTTTATTATTAAATTTTAATATTGTCATGACAAATCGATTAATTTGTCCGCATACTTACGACCGGTACTCCAGTTACGCTTAACAGCGCATTTATATCTCGTTCTGCAATACAAAACCAACAAAGAAGCGAGCGGAACTGTCCACGTCTCAAGTCGGGAAATGTTGCACATCGCAATTATCAGAATTTACGCGCGATCCTGCAATCAACGGAACAAGGACTCGCTGCGTACGTAAATGGATATGGTCGATATTAGGCAGCCGATCGTGAATTCCCTCCGAGGCTCGTTAACCGCGCGGACCTTAATCACTATAATTTACATGTGACGAGAGTACAGACACGAGTAATAAGTCTGCATGTTTCGTTTCGTTTCATTTCGTTTCCTTGTTTCACGTTAGATCCATCGTTCAACGCGGCTCGTTAGCGGCTCGAAGGCTAATTGTATCGAACGCTATAGTCCGAGAGTCCCTAACGAATTCTTCCAACATGACGTTGCGTTAATCCGTCGTTCACGACGAGGAATTATAGAATAAGGAAAAAAGGAGGAGTCCTGGGAACGGGGAAATGAAGTTGATTTTGTCGAGAGACGAAGATAGAGCTGATACGGTTGACGATGAACCGAGGATCTCGATGGAGTTTGACGTTGTTGAAGATATAGAAAAATTTAGATGGTTAACGTATTAGTGGATGGGTCTGAAGTTGGAAAGTTGGAAAGTTTGCAAGAGTTGGCTTCTAACAATGTTTGCAAATGTTTGAACATCCGAGGTTTAGAATCGAAAGAGCAAACAGATGGCTTTCAATAGCTTTGTCATGTTATTAGACTTTCAGAGTATCTAATAGCTGGATGAGTGGATCTTGAGCTTATTGGAAAGTTTGAACGCGTTTGTTTGTAACAGTAATTGCAAATGTTCGAATACGCGAAGTTTAGAATTAAAAGAGAAAAATACATAGTTTTCAATAGCTTTATAATGGTATTAGTTTTTCGGAGTAATACTTGGACGAGCTGGTCTTAAGTTTATTGCAATGTTTGAGCGTGTTTGTTTGTAGTAATAATCGTAAATTCTCGAATATACGAGATTTAGAATCAAACGAAGAGCGATTTTTTATGACTTTAGAATGGTATTTGACATTTATTTAATGCCTTGGTAATGGAATCTTAAATTTATTGGAAAGTTTGAATACGTTTGTTGCTACTAATATAAATGTAAATGTTTCAATACGTGAGACCTAGAATCGAGAAAGAAATAGATAACCGTTTACGGTTTCAAAATGGCATTAGACTTTTAGTAATCGATGTCTTAATAAATGAATTTCATGTTTAATGGAAAGTTTGAACACGTTTGTCGGTAATAATAACTGTAAGCCTTTGAATATATGAGATTTAGAATTAGAAGAAAATAATATCAAACAGCTTTAGAATAGCAAATCTTTTGATTAATTTTCCATCTTAATATCCTAAGGCTAATATCCTAAGATTGCAATGTTATATGAAACTCTTGTCATTTGTAACGAACGCACTTCACGTAATTTGACAAATAGAAGAAATCAATGAGGTGTATTTAAATACAAGATTACATGGTTTCGATTGTGAAGAACCTCCTGGCTTCACCGTGCCTCACCGTACGTGTGAAGTTGAATAGTTAATGGAAGTCAAGGAAAGATACATCCTCCCCCATCATACTCTTTATTACAACGATGATGGCAATAGCCTTTACCCTCGCACAGAAGAAGTGGCATGTACTCTTCGTTTTATATCATATCCTTGATAATCACGTACTTTCCACCTTCTTAACTTACAACGCTTTACAAGATAATAAATTACAACTATCTTCAAGCAATAAGTTTTCTCTTTCTTTTGTAGATGAAGAAAAATTCTCGCATCTCGTCCGGCGCAAAAATGACTTAATTAAGAGATTCGTTGCGTTAGAACTCGTTGAATCACCAACGATCTTTCCGCGAAAAGATTAATGAAGCGAACCGACCGGTAAACCGATGTTCCGAGGTCGAGGTATCGGTAAGTGGTGCATTTCTTTCGAATTACAGTGAATTATCGCGTGTTCGATACTTGTTACTAAAGTGTCCGACGTGCAACGATGCGACACTCGTTGCGACAGTGGTGGAACTTCTTCAGGGAAGCTGTTCGAACATTTACAAGATTCCATGATAATGGCGATGCCATAAAAGGTACGAAGGGTTCGTCCGACCAAACTCCTGGGAAAAACTGTAAAGCGACTTTTACGAGCACCGAGTACTGTGAAAAACGACAGATTCTAGCAGTTTCGTAGAACGGTTCGAACAACACCTTGAAAATGGCCACGATTCCATAGAGCTTGCTTTTACGAGGTGCATCCGAGCTATCCTCGTTGTATTATTCAATAAATTTATGTCTGACTCGCGTATTAACTTTGTAAATTGCTGTTGTGTTTGTTGCGCTAATATGTTTGCTGTATTATGTCGAACACATATATGTGTAGGATGTTGAAAAAGAAGTTCAAAGCTTATACGAGCGAATAGTATAAAGTAAAGGCATAGTAAAATATTTTATGGGACTAATGAAAGGTATTAATAATAAAATGGAATAAAAATAGTAGCAAGTAAAATGACGAAACAATTTGAGCATAAAAGGACTCTAAGATTTAAGTTCACCGAGAATAATAAGAAGTTTTCAATCAATATGATTTCTAGAATTAATAGATTTGGTATTTATATCATATTACATTGGATTTTAACGTGGAAATTCTTCCAAGCGGACAAGTAATATTACTCGATGCTCTGCCGCTCGAAAGTATCCGCACATTTGTTGATGTTTGACAAGACAAACTACTTCGGTTCTTCATAATGTGGGATGGTGTGACGTTAGCGAAAGGCGTGGCTGATTGTTTATAAACGTTCTTAAGATATGTTAATGTTGTCAAGGAGTGTTGTGAGAGTTACCAAGGTTTGTTAAAGGAAAAGTGAGCGTGGTAATGCTGTCAGAGTTGAATTAATCGTGGTCGATAGAAGTTCATCGTGTTGCTGTGACGTAGAAATAGTGTTAAGCGAATTCGTGAAGTGCGATATTATATTCAATTTTGTGAGAGTGTTACAATATTGTATTTATCATACTGTCTTTTCTGTTAATTTATAATAAACATTCCTACAATAATTACTATAATCCTGCAGTAGTATATTAAAACATTTGCAACCTGATTAAATCGATTTTCGAAAGTCAACGTGTAATGACAAAACGTTAAAATTCCCACATCTTATAAAGCTAATTTGTTACTTGACAAATTCTGCATCTCCAGATTCTTTAATTTTTCAATTATAAGGCAGATTAAAAAGAATCTTCTAAATAGATAGAAACATCTTAAGATCGAAATCGATCAGTGATTATTTCGATCTTTGTTCGTTGCATGTCGTACCGCGGTCAACTCGATTCGCAGCGAGCGTGTAACATGTAATATCCATGTAACAGTATCCGAAGCTGATGATCGTCGTCGTTTAGAAGAAAAAACGAGCGTATATATTTCATGGACGATGAATTTAAGTAATTGAACAGGTTGTGCGTGTAGCTACGAGCCGAGCGCAGAAACGAGGACGACGTGTGTGCATTAAGAAATATCGTAGTCGCAATGAAATAACAGTGCTAACAACGTGAAAATATTTAGGTCTATGATGTGATTTAAATGTGATATAATATGTGCATCAACATGAGCGAGTTTATTTCTTTATTAGAAATATGTAGTGTGCTAAATAAGACATTTAGAAAGACTGGAAATATTTTCATCTTTCATCGTCTTTGTCATTTTATTTGCTTGTTTGTCCGTTATTTTATACTTTCAATGATTAGGATTTAAAGAGATTGTGAACCGTCTCTTAGAATATTTACTCGAAAGTCTGGAAAATTATATAAGGAAGTTATATTTACTTTGAAATTGAAAACATCTAAGCACTGCAAAGTTAAAAAATACAACGAATGAAACGTGAATATTTATACAAATACACGTTTATATAAATTCGGGGATATTAAGCAACTCGTTAGGAAGATTAAAGTTAAACACAAATTTCCTTTTACTTTGCTTTACTTTGAATATGTTGCACGGTTCTTTATATTATACAGAATCCACATATTCTTGGATTTTTAAATTTCAATTATACATCCACGGTTCAACGGTAAACTATTACTTAACTTGATTAACAGTTTTATTAAACAATTCTATGTAATCTAAATTGCATAATCCACTCTATCAAATACCGAGGTTTTATAAAAAAAACTACAAACTATCCGAGATCTTTCGAATGGAAATCCAATACAATTTTTCCTTTTCCATACCACTTCTTAGTAGCAGATAAAATCACAATGAAACGTTCATAAACGCCGTTCAGAATTCACGTTATCTATCGTTGTTTCACATCCATCTATTAAATCTTCCCAACAAAATTTATTCTTCCTTCTTCCGATCCACGATAGATACACAGCACTTCCTGGGCAAGTTCTCGCCATTGCTCGGCTTACTTCCTCTTCGAGTAATCCCATCTGGAGGTCAGAGAAACGTGGCAAGCAGGACACCATAAATCGAGAGGGGGATTGGAACGAGTAGCCTGGACGGAAGCGCGAGGATGAAAACGATACGAACCGTTCTGTGGTTCCCGGGGAAGCCGTATCGGAATTAATGGCCGATCGGCCTCGTTTCACGATATGTTCACGCAAATGGCCGGAAACGAACGAAACCGGGCTCGACCGCCAGGCAACACACCACTACTTCGTTTTCAGTCGAGTCAGCCGGTGTTTCGTGTCGAAGAAGCGCGCCTTTGGATCTTCCTGGCCACGATCTGCCCTCTGGGCTATCACGAGTTGCGTTTCTTTTAGTCGACCTTTGTCGTTGCCACGTACCGCGAGAGAATCGTGTTGCTTTAATGGCAGGAGCCGCTTTGACGAAGCTGGCGGCGATCTGCTTCCAATTGCCGGCGTTACGCGAACGTTCACCCTTTGCAGAGACGTGCACGGGGTGGTTCTTGACCCTTTACGATCGCAACTTGTTCTGCCAAGTATGGATCGTTTGATAGTAATTAATTTTCATTGCTTTCCGGACTGTATATACAGAGTGAATCAATGAGAATCGCCACTCGATTTTATCAGATGATAAATTAAGAAATTCAAATTAAAGTTATTAAAATAAAAAGGAAGATTTCTTTTGTTAGAAATTTTTGAAACAAGATTTATCGTGTTCCAGTGGCCTGGTCGGATGAATATAACTTGATTTTTTCATGTTTTATATTTTTCGAGAAATTAAGGCGAACTTGAGTTTTTTTTAAGACACCATATATTTTTGATAATAATTTATCCAAGCTGGACATTTTTCACGAAATAGTATCAAACTATTCGTATCGAAAACACGTTAGTTTAGCACATATTCTAACTTTAATTATTCATTATTAAATACTCAGGTCACATGATCGCCTGTCAAACTTGAATTCAGAATTGAACGAGATTTAAATCGCCAATTTTACGTTATACGCTCCCTTCAAATGTAACAAGGTAACAAATTTCTGCGTCTCGTCACGTTTTTCATAACTCGATAAATCAAAATCAATGGACACTAACACTGGCAGCTAACGAGAATTAAGCTCATCATGATCGAAGTACACGATAAAAACGAACGTAAAGTTAGCAGAACGTTTACACGAGAGAACTATGTACACATGCATTCTCGTAAAATTATCGCTTGATAGATTTCCGCGCGATTAACCGGCACAATGAAAGTGTAAAGAAAATAATTTCCAGTGGTTTAATCACAGCGTAACAAGTTAAAAAAACCGTGACTCGTACGTTCGAATGGCTCTTACGAAACATATCGTTATTAACTTTTTGCGGTATACACGATAATAAAGTGATAAACGTTTCATTATAGCCGATCTTCCCGTGCAACGATCGTCCTGTAATTCTAATCGCCGGTCAGAAGCTTAGATCGTTCGGAAGCCACGTCGCGAATCGAGCTTCTTCCTCAATTAACGAATCAAACTCATTTCCATAATAACAACCGCATCTGGGCAACTTTGTATCATTCGCTTCCCGGTGTACATCGGAACAGATAGGATCTGGTGCGCATTAATAGCGATTATCAGATTTCTCCTCTGGCGAAGAATGGAAACTCTATCGGTGTTTCTCGATGCGATCTACGATTCGATACGCTTTTCCTCGAACGATGACTGAGAATGAGAATCGTACGAGAACAGGTGTTTGAAGATGCAGGTTATCGATAATAGGTTTTTAGTTCAGAGTATCGGTTTGACGAATGAGGCGAATTAATATTTTAGTTTCGAGGTATTAACCCTTTGCGCTCCTATGTCGAGTGTGACTCGACATCAGTTTTTATCTCAGGAGCTCCTTTTTTTGTGTAAAGCGCGGGTTGCATCCTGGAAATTGTTTCAAGATATACCATACAGTTAAAAATTAGAAAATACAACAATAGTGTGAATAAAACTGGTATTTAAGTGAATTTGTTTCTTCCTTTATTTATTTAAATTGTCTTATTCTTTAGTTAAAGTAAATTTCAAATAAAACACTTAAAAATGTTGACAGCTACTGGCAACGAAATTGAAATAAAATTCAGAGTGCAAAGGATTAATATTATAGTTTCTTTGTATTCTTATGTGATCAGTTCTTAATGGAAGTTATATTCTCTGTTAATAGTAATTAACGAGTTGTTTCGTAAGTACTTAGGTTTTAGCTAAATTCCTGAATTTGTGTGATTTATAGTTTTATAATTATAGAAATTCAAAATTATAAATTTTATTTTATAATCATAGGCCTGTGGGTTTAAATTGTAATTTCTAACTTTACATGCTTGGAATTTAGGAATCTTGCAAAAGTATAATAATTGATTTATGGTATATTACAATTTATAATAACGACACAAATAAAAATTGTTTTATAGTGTTGGAAGCATACAATATTTTCCCTCGCGTAACATAAATGAAATATTTCTGTAATTTCAATATTCCGCTTGAAATTACGCATTGAACAAGTATTTCCTCGGCGAATGATGTTCCATCTCGAAACGTTTCGGTTGATGGGACTCGCAACCGTAACGAGAACGATTTGTCACAATTCATTGCACCCGACAATTAAAAGAAGTAATTTACAAAAGAAGAAGCTTGTCGTCCAGTGCTACGGCTAATTATAGTCTTCTTAACCTTCTCCTATCGAAGATACTCTTTCCCAGTCTTACGATATTTTAAACTATTATTCAAAACAGCTTATAGTATCTTAGAGTATTCTTCGAGATCTTATAAATAATTTAAAACAAATGAATATAAATCGCTCGTTAAGTAAATTATACAAAAAGTATCATCGCCGTTAACTGTTGTACCAATCGATTTTATTTTCCACCACATTTAACCGCATGCTCAGTTTTTAAACATTTGAATAAAAAGCCTGTTATAAACTCGTTATTTATTAAAATAAATCTGTATACTAATTTAATACTTCTCACCACTGCGTGCATTATTTTACAACTTTATCCATTACTCCGTTTCGCCACTTTCCATTTGTCAAAACTTCGATTCAAAACTTTCTTTCACCCCTTGATAATCCAAGTTCCATGGAATAAACGAACAATCTGAGAAATCCGATTATTAACGATCCCACGTTACGTAGCGTCAGCAACAAGAACTAACCATATTTTTCACGTCCTGAAACACCTCCCGAGGAAGCTATTAGCCAAGAACCATTAGCACCGAGTAATTCGAGGTCTTATTTCCAGCTTACTAGGACGAACCACGAGGTCTTGCTTTCGCCCTGCCGTTGGAATTACGAGCTTGGAATTAGGTTTTGATCAGATCATCCTGGCAACTTCCTACATCGACACGATCTTCCAGCAAAACGCAACAACAGATGTTTCCTCGTTTCGCCAACCGAGACAAGAATCGTTCTGTTCTTCTAATTAATCCACACACGTTCTCGCGTTTCCCGCTAGAATGCTATCGGTTAACGACAGGGAGGAACCTTTATATAACGAACCATTGAGGCGTCGAGAGGAACGTCCATGAACTCTCAACAGCTCGTAAAACAAACATGGGTAACATTGAACGTGGAGCAATTTCGCTGGCGATCCAGCGAAGATCGTGAGAAGCGCGAAACGTGGTGAACGAGTATAGCTACACAAATCTCGGCGTTGCTGTAATAGACGAATAATTGTCGGGGTATAAGCAAACGATGGAAATTTTCCTTTTGAGAATATGAGCAAGGTAATTAACGAGCAGTTAGCGAGCAACTAACAGAATCAATCGGCAACGATGTAAAATATTTGATTAGTAGGAAAAGACAAGCATATTCACGTTTAAGCTTCACTTGGAAATCTGTCGCTGAATGAGGTGGATCGTTGCGTTCGAAAGCGGATGAACGTTGTCGAGAGGCGAGTTAAACTTTGCGATTTACTGCTGCTTATTCGAATCATCGTAAAAATGAATTTTCGATTTCATACGTAAAATATTTCCGTTGTTTCATATCGAATGAAATAAACGGATTGCCAGATAGATAATATATAGATAGATATAGCATTAATTAAAGATTAATTGGCAAAACCTTGCTATAGAAAGTACATTTCTTTCCTCGTTGAAAGCGACAGAATTTTCTGCTGAGCCTAGTAAGTTCTTAAACTTTATGTTTGACTTTAATTCACCACTGTGAATGGTAAATCCTTAAAGACATGCTGGATAAAAGGAAATTCTTTTAGTAGGTTACAGAGAACGAGGTTCGTTTACATTGATCGATTCATCTCGATCTTCCCTGTAAAGGACGAAGAAGATATTTTAATTTCAATATTATACACTGATATTAGTAAACCTATTTACGCTGAAAGACACAAAATTACACGGACATGTCCTTTTGTGTATGTTAAAAGATGCGTAAAAATGTATAAACATACATAGATATAAATATTTGTTTCTGTACATTTATACGAATAGAAAGCTATGGCTAGCTAATTAGGCCATTTGTTAGCAACGAGCGTGACGATAAAAATACAATCGACTAATACAACGTTATCACAAAGTCAGATCACAAAAGTAGCGATCAAACGCGTTAAACAAATACAACCATTTAATCGTTGCGATAAATGAACTAAAATAATGTCACTAAATGAATCAAAAGATTTAATGGACGAAGAAGCAAGGTACAATGTACGAGATGTTGATCGTTCTAGATTAATCTAGGCGGTACACGCCTCTATGAGCAATGAAACGAGCTTTTTTGCTGCGATACATAAAACAAACAGCAGAGCAGTCAGACGCCACTCTATAGGAGGGAAAGTTTGTCGGGGAGAATAACCCGAGGGAAATGTGTTTCCCCGAGTTAACATTTATTTACCGAGCTACGCTGGTGGCTAATAGGTTGCTTGCGTGCTAATTAAAAGGGAAATGAATTCTATCTGAGCGAAATGCCATCAGTTCTTATTACGTACATTAATGCGAAAATTTCGCGTGCGATTCAAACACGCGACAGCATCGTGGATGTAATAAATATAGATAGTAATCCTAGGCTAATGAGTCGACGTATCTTTGCTTAATTGGCTAAATACACTAAGCAAAATAGCGAAGCTTAGGGTAATTAATATCACACGCCTTCGTCCTTTTTTTTTTTTTTTATTTCTCATTTTGCCATTTACTTCAAAAGAAGTGCGTTTTACAAATTCACGGAAAATTCTCCTAAAAGTAAAATATGATTTTGTTGGAAATTATAGTTTCCAGTTCAAATCGCGTACAACAGATCGTAGAAAAATACGTACAATATTTATTCAAATTAGATTTCAATCAAAATGCAACAGAAATATATATGTATGAAAAGTTTTATTTTTTTTTTAAATTAGAAATTCCCGTGTGATAATCTTTCGAATCTTAGCGCACGTATCCTTTCGAAAAAAAAAGGTATTCTACGGAAGCTCGTCGATTGATTCGCTTGACAGAAGCGTTCTTTTGCGATAATTAAGCTGAGAACTAAAGCTTTCTGACAGGCCTTTGTAATAACCCTGCATTAGATCCTATTATATTAACGATAATTACGAACTTGATATTCACCGTTGCACACAGACGCCTGATTAACAGAATATCGCACGATTAATTTAATGCGATTTCTTCGTCTTTTGCTATTTATCGTCTCCTATAATTAAAATCATTAAAAATGGTGAATCGAAAAGCGCGTAAAACGATGGAAGCAGCGAGTTGGAAGCGAGCAGAAACTCGTCTTATTTGCACGCTCGAGCTGCCATTTTTATAATTATTGTGGTCTACTTAGGCGAAAGTGAATCAATTCTATTTGCAGGCGAATTATTATTCCAAATATATGGTAATTAAAATATACAGATATAATAAATAAAGGTATATAAAATATAGATATTTAAATAATGATAGCGTACGTCATTTTTAGTAAAATATTATTGAAGAGGAACGGTTAAAATTAAAATACAAATGAATATTAATTTTATAAAATTAATATTATCACTTAATGCGATTAAAGTACATATTTTGAATCAGAAGCAATTATACCAATTACGTACTTTTAAAAAAGTTAATTTCCTGGAAAAATGTATTTAAAAATGTAAATTAAAACGTGACACATTTTTTCTTCAACAGCTTTTCCTCCTTCAATTTTCTTTTGTATAAGGGGTAATTGGAACATGAATTAACAAAGGACCATTCGGAATATATGCATTTAACGTTCTTCCGCAAGAGGGTGGAGTTTCACTTCGCGAGAATGCGTTGAATCAAGATAGCCATACATGCTCCTTTGTCTTTTGCTATTGAGAACCGTATTCATGTTTATTCCGTAAATTTTCAGGATAATACAGAAACGTATCGTATAAAATATGATAAGAAATGTATGTGATAACCGGTTTTTATTTTATTATTAAAGGTTTTACGAGTTTGTACGCTGTGAAGCAAGTCTACTGTACACAGTAGAATAACTGCACTATGGTCAGACACATGAGTCATATCGCTGAAGCTATTTCGTAACTGAAGAAATGAAATAGTTTCGAAAAATTTGTATTGAAATATCTATGCGAAGATATATTTTTCAATTTGGTGTAACATTTTTATACAATTATACTCAAAAATTAATTAGATATAAAATTTATTTGTTAAACCATCTATTCTTGAGGCATCAATTAAGCCTAGTCAATTATTAAAAATTTTCTCCGCTTTTTGTTCTTTCTGAAATTGAGCTCTGACAGGTATGAACAATTATACATATTTAAAATTAAAACAATTATACACATTACTATGTGAAAAATTTGTTTACTATGAAAAGATTGCCATTCGTGATATATAAAGATGGTATGACGTATTGCCAATTGATTTACTCTTCCTGCTTATTTCCTCACTGCAATTTATTTTTCTTCGAATCATCAACTACCGCTGTATTACAAGCAAAAACTAGATCTGCAGATAATCTGAAGCATCCGTAACTGTAGAAGAAACTCTCAACACTTTTATAAAAACGTTGACACAATAGGATACAGTAAATATCAAGGAATGAAATATCTACTTTCGTCCCACGGTTTTAAACTAGCATTATAAGCGATACCAATGTAAACTATATATTCGAAAAACATTCTAATAGATATAAAATTTCCGATTTTTTTATTCTACAATGCAAATCGTCTTTATTTCAGTGGAAATACAAAACGTATAATTTTTATGCAAATTATTTCCATAGTGGTCGGTATACTTTTTAATACACTTAAATATGTCTGAAACATATCTTGTGCGTCTGTATTCCGATTAATATTTCTTACATATTACACATTTTTATTTCAAAATGTACCAGGGAGTTAAAAATCTATTCGTTCTACAAAAATATTCTATTTTGGCACGACATAAATTGTTTCCTTTACGCCTTTTGAGATTCGAGAGAAATTGAAAAAAACGTTTTTATATGGAATTAATATAAATATACCATATAATATGTCGTAATGAATATAAAACAATCATAGGAAGATTTATTGCAAGTGAAAAACTTATTTCAATATGACTGTACGTTAACGTAATTCAGGCGTTAGTTTATGATTGTTATTGTTTGGTATAATTTAATTTGCTATATTAATTCCTGAACCAATGCATTACTAAACATTTAGAGAGATATTCGTACTCAAAGAAATGCATAAATAAATAAGGTAATAAAGTAATTAAGATAAAAGCAATAATCTCTGTTTAATAATATTTGAATCAAATTTGGAACAAGTATTTCTATCCCAATATTTTGTATACCTATCTCATTGATAAAAAAAAAGAAAAAAAATAGAATAGTTATCCAGGTACAGCTCATAAATTACGAAGATCAAAAAACTAATTTTTGGAATTTTTATCTCTCTGCTTACACTCGCATCGCGTAAAAACTATCGAACCAATTTTGACAGCGTTTTCTCTGTTCTATATGTTAGTGTCCGAAAAGGAAAATACGCTACGTTTCATCTCGATCCGTTTTGTAGAAGCCGAGGAACAGCCTGGCATCTGAGTCGTATGCTTTGTAGAAGTCAAGCAACGACAGTCACCGTTTATCATTTGCGTTGTTTTTCCGAAATCGAACTTTTTTATAATCTAATAATATTTTTTATCACGCAGACAAACCTAACTGTCAGTATAAAAAATATGTAGGTGTCTCATTCGTAAAAATTCATCTGCATGAAAATCGTTCCGTGTACATCAGCAGCTCACGCGAACGAAGTCGCGGACAAACGCTAGCAATTCTTAGAAAAATATCGCGATGTCGGAGCACCGCGTCGATTTCAAAAATGTAAAACCTTCGTGCCTACGTTTGTTCAGACGTATTTGAAAAATTCAACGCGTGGAACGCGCTCATAAATTTTACGACACGCCGGCTCAGAATCATTCTATACATCGAGCACGATCTCGGTCGTGACCGTGAAAGCTTCCCACATGGCGTAGCTACGAACTGGGCCGACGATAACGCACAATAGAAAGCACTTGGAATTGCAAAGTAATCGGCGCACGATCATTTCCGCGAGGTTATGTCGTTTGTCAGATCGTACTCTTACGGCCCGTCATCCGGTGATCTTGATTCGTCCCAAGAAATTCCTGACCTGGACAGTTTCGGAATTGCAAAGCTGCGATTGTCGTCTACCGCGTGCATGATATACCAGAGGTTGCTCTGTAAAAACGGAACAATGAGATTCCCAGCGGTACTTTGTCTTCCCGTTTCTTTGATTCTTAAATGATCATCGTCGTATTTTTATCCTGCTTGGTAATAATTAGTAAATTAATGCTTGGTAATATCGCAGCACGTCCCAGATAAGAAACAGTTTGTTGAGAAAACGTAGTTTTAAATAATAAAAATATGCGCATTCGAATCTTCTTCTCTCCAATTGAACGATCATCTTTCTTATTATTTCTTATTATTCTTTTCCTTCTTTCTTTTCTTATAAATTAATTCTTGTTATTTATAAAAAGTCGTAATCGATAATTAGATAGTAATTGATGGAATAAATGGTACGTTGAAAAAATGTAAATTTTATGAGAATAGGTACACCGGTCTTTCTTCGAATTCGTAATATCGTTGATATTGATAGAGGATTTTTACATCGAGAGAATAAACGGCTCGTTACGCATTGGGTATTTTCGGTGCGAAATTCAAAACTTCGTAGAAAAAATGTGTAATTTTACATTTTCAATTGAAAGTTTGGAGTTTTGGATTTGAAAATATTTTAATCAGAGTAATTCCACTGCAAACGTTTTTTTATTAATTTTCGGTATAAAATGTGTATAATAAGTTTGTAGAAATGTCTGCAGAAAAGCTAAACCGCTTCTACTTCACTTTTCACTATGGTATTTAAATATTGTAATATTTCTGCAATTAACGTGCCAACTTGAATTCACTAGATGCGAGCTAAATTTGTTCGATGTAATAGCAACAATTTGTTAGTAACGTAATAGTTTAGAAAAATGATTAAATACGCAAATAAATTAATTTCTAATAAGATAACATCAAGAAATTTTCAAATTTGTAAAATATTCATAATTAATTTTGTAATAACTATTGATTAATAGAATCAACGCTCTCCTTATGGTAGATTTAATAATTACGTTATTCTATTGTGCATAATTTCCACGTGTATTTACCGTTAAAATATCGCTATTCTACTTCACCATAAACCATGACTAATTATCACTTAACATTTGAGAAACGTAATAAAATACCGTGTAGATAGTACTACGACTTTCATTCCAAAAAGGAATGGAAAGTAAAAACGAGAATAATTGCTGGAACTACCCTTTAAGATAAAGAAAATGTTTCTTTATTCCTTGCGATGGAAATAATAATAAATAATTGCAATCAAGACGATATTTAACTTGTATCACATTTTCTGTCATCATCAAGAATATTATTTTTCTTAAAACGTAAAATAATTATGATCCAAAAATGCTGCTATTCTAATGCTGAAGTATTTCCTAATTAACTCAAATTTTAAGGGTTGTAGTATGATTTATCTACATTCTAAAACATATTTATCTACATCTTGAAGCACAACGTCTCTTGATTACTTTGAATACTCTTATTTACCCACGTTCGATTCGAATCACAAGGAATCGCGAGACTCAAAATTTTATGCGAAGACTAGAATGAAATTTGTGTTAAACCGTGGGAACAACAAGCTAACTTATTAACATTAATTTCTCAATTCGATAGAAAGTAAAACCGCAAATCTGCAACAAAGTAACGAATAAACCTTTAAATATCGATCTCTTTGCTTGGATAACAACGAAGATTAAGAGAAAGAACTTTCCCCTTTTCTAATCGAAAATGCAACAAAATATACACAGTTTTACCAATGATTACATATTTCTTGGACAATCAAATGCAACAAGTGAAAGAAACTCTTTAATTATACTCGAAGATTAATTGCAATTTCAATCTTCCTTATTTTTAAGAACGTTGAATTCTTCTATCTAATTTTCAATCATAGATATCATTTGAAGATTGTTTAGAATTTTTTCAAGACGATATTACAGAGGTTTCGATTTGATTAGTTTCTGAAATTATAGTTCAGAGGTTACGGTATAATTTCCATGATAAAGATAATATAGTATGTCTAGTAAGAGTTGGAAAGTGTCTGTAAAAGACGTTAATACGATAATTACCAACGTTCCGGTACTTTCCGTGGTTAAGGAATATTTACGAGCATTCCTTTATGAAAGGGACACCATAAACTATCTCTCAGATATTGAACTTGACTACGAGGAAGTCACGTTGTGCGTTCCATGTAGACACGTTAAGAATTATGTTTGCCAACAAATAATAGCGAAGGGAAACGTGCACCCTTATTTTTTCTAATCTTTATCGTAAATTTTCGATCAAATTTTAGTAAAGAACGATACCTTTCGCGACAAACATAAACACGTAAAGTAATGCTTTTATCGTTTCACGAACAATTTTTTAACAATCAGTGCATCTTCTCGATTTTTCATCCCCCCTTTGTACTTGTATATTCTTTTTGCATCGTTATTTTACGATCAATCTTTAACGTGTTATCATACAAACAGCACGTTCATTTATCAATTCTGTTCTCTTGATGGATGCAACAAGACCATTGGAAGCAGCGATCCTCGAACGTTTTGCAGCAACGTGCAACAAATTCGGAAAGAATAATAAACCTATACGAAGGATACTACGCGATAAAAGATAATCAAATATCAAGTAACAGGAATTAAAATAAAAATAAATACGTATTATTGTACTGGGTTGGCAACTAAGTATACAAACGCGTTTCGATCGAACATTACGGCTAAGAATAAGCTAAATAACGTGTGGAGGTTGACTGATAGAGGAACGATTGGTTGAATTTGTAATAGAAAAATATATTGAAATAAGTATAGGTATAAGTACAGGTATAGTGTATGCTGATCCAGATCCTCACTCTTCAGTGTTACAATACAATAAAAAGAAGGTGTTATAGAGAACACGTTCATATGTTTATAGCAAAGGACATTAGCAAAAAGTTAACCTTGGTGTATAGCTCTAGCTGAAGGCTGCAAGAAACAGTAATAGAAATCTACTTATAGCTCTTTTGTTTCTAGATCTTGTAACCCAAAACAAAATTTATATTCAAGTACACAATAATATGAATCTCTGGTTATTTTCAACTTTTTTTCACTAAATTCTATTCTCTTCGTAACAGCGGTCTCCGGGTCACGGATATACAAAAGAAAAGGTGTAGAGTTTCTCTTGAAATTTAATTACTTCAACATAATGGTTAAGATTTTTTAAATAAGTCAATCTTTCTGAAAACTTGTAGAAACTCAATCTGTGATATTAACCGCTAACCAAATTGATAGTAAACAATCAGTAAAAAGAAATATATTAGAACGAAACCATAATTAACTTGTCACTGTATCCGCAATTATACATTTTAAGATATTATATTAAACACGAAAAATGTAAAGCGCCGACACATATTATAGCATGGCTACGTCGTACCGTTGCGTATCGGTACTTTTGCCTAAAATATCATTACAAAAATTCACCGTTTATTGTGAATACCAAAATGTATTTAAAATTCTTGTGTATTTAATTAAATAAATTAAATGTATTTAAAATCTTGGGTTTAATAAACATCTCTAAAAAAAAAAAAAAAAAATACATTTTAAGATGTGAAGGTCAAACATCAATGAAAACCAAATTTTCTATAAATTAAAAAATAACAGATCCGTTACGAGAACGAGATAAATTTTACCGATCGTATAATAATCAATATTGAAACGTTGGTAAACAGAACCGTATAGTGTTCGAGATACGTTTCGAGAACAGGGACGAGAAAAAGAAGAGCGCGAGAGCAAGAAAAGAACGATGGTTGCTGTAAACGGAGCATCGTTTCCGCATTCGACCAGTATCCACGATCGCAGAACGAGTCGCCATAGCTCATTCTCGATCTTGATCCTGACCATGAAAAGGGCACGGCGCACACGGGGCACATACCGCTCGGACGTATTACGAGTTGTGGCCGCACGATATTATCGCGAACGAGAGGTGCGAACGTAACTTCGCCAAGAAGTGAAAATCACCTCGTTAATCTGCTCCTCGACTTATCTCGCAAGATCGTCCATTGCTTTCTTCATTCGGTCGCTTCCTCTATCGTTCTCTTATCTACTTCACTTTCCTTCCTAATTATAATTATCGATCAAAACTGCTGAACCATTTTAACGAGGATGATTTCGCGCTGCTTGTTCTTCAAGCGAGAAAGAAAGAAGATCGTGCTCTGATATTACGTGTAATCTTCGATGCAGGATTCTTTCGTGAACATTAATGGTTCTATATATGGTAGCCGGGTTTGAGAATTTCAGAAAAAGTAGAGTAAAGGAAGTGTACAGTCGGTCACGAAAGCGTACTGCGCGCGCCTATAGAATTTTCTGCATTTGATCTGTTAAAAGACATAACACAGAGTCATTTGTATCCGCGTAGAATGCAATTGCCTCTAATGTGTTTTCGAAGGGAAGTGAAGAAATTAGAACGTTTAACTGAGAAGAATCTCGGGATACGAATATATCAGAGATTAGAAAACCTTTAATATTTGTCATCACCGAAGAAATAGTAGGATATTATTTATAGGATATTGCATTATATTATTACAAATAAAAAGAAAGAAATATATAAAGAAGATAATAATATAGCATTAAGCCTATTATTTCTATGATCTCATGTAGATATACCAAGTAATTTTTGTAACACTGTATTTTATACCTCTTTATTTGTTATTTTCAGAAAGGTGAAAGTGAATAAATTGTATTACATTGTGAAAATATGTCTTAATGTGCAAGAATATTAGTAGAGAACGTGTAATAACGTTCTTGCTGTAATATTTTATGTTTAAGGGATATGTGTTGAAGATATAGAGAAACATTACGTAACTTGAACATTAAGTTAGATGATTTTGAGTTTTCTTTTTGCCTCCTCTATCGTTTCGATAATCCACTTTCGAAGACTTTATGTGTTTATTAAAAGAAATGAATTATCTTAACATCGGATCTCAACGAGAAGATCAGATTTTAACACGAAGATTATCTTCAGCTATTGATTTTCATATGAGAAAGAAAGCATTTCAAGATATCGTAGTATGATATTACGTGTAACGAAAATCGATATAGATACCTTTACGAGCATCTTAGACATCATGGCCTTTCGTAGTGGCCATCTAAATTTGACAGAAAGTAAAAGAGATAAGATAAATATACAAATAAAATCGAATGACTTTCAGCCCCCTGTTCCCATTTTATTAGGGCATGTCAGATAAGAGAAAGATATAAGAAAATTGCAGTTAACATGAAATGATTTCGAACCGTGGAAATCAACTTTCTAAGAAGATTTTGTTAGCAATGCTCTTTCACTTGCTAGTCACTTGCGTTAGAAATGATGAGCGTATTTTTCTTTCTATTACAGCATAAGAATTTTTATCACTTTCTATTTATTTTTATACACTCTCTCTAGTAGTTTATGTTCTTAAAAGCATACGAACGCTTGCATTTTCTCATAGATGTACATGAAGGACATGACAAACTGTAATGTAATTTCGCTGATAAAACATACTACGAACACAAGAGATATTTTAGTCGAAAGAAATACTCTAATTCAACATATATATTACTTTGTATCTTCTTTCACGTTTTCATAATTTCATCTATCTTTGTTGTTTCTCATTTGAGTCGCTTCTTCAGTAATTTCTTAATTCTTCTCCCTTTTCAAATGTTAACTTCGCGAAGAAACAAGTGGATCGACATTGTGAATTTACTCTGAAGGTCGACTCGATCTTCCAGATCTTAATTGTGACTAGAGAGTGAGAAAATACAAAGATTTGACAGGAATTTTTTCGGATCGTTATCTGAATCTGCCTAATCTCAAAAATATATCTAAAAATCTAAATGTTCATATAAATCATTCTAAAAATGTTCATTTCTCTTCCTCTGGATTAGCAACATAACGGATTGGACGTTATCTCTTTCATCAAAGAGAAAATTAGTGGGATTAATTTATATTTGATTGGCGAGAAACACCATAATCATTAATTTTACCTATGAGACTTTATAGTTCGAAGATTAACTTCGTAAAGGTCACAGATATGACTTTCTGCGATGACAGAAAAATATTTTATTCGATGAAAAATGTCAAAACATTTCGGTAGAGAAGAAATTTGTTGGAAAGTGTTATTCGTTAAAAATTTCTTAAAAAATATAAAATCAACGTCCATTTTAGTTCCGATGTTTTCTAATTTCAATAGATCGCATTATTTCCATGATACGTTACGTTATTTTCTGGAAAATTTTACCAAGTATGTGAATAAAAAAGTTTTACAAGAAAACTAACTATTGTTGTTAGAAAGATACCGATAAGGCAATATAACTTAGTATTTTCTTAAATATCGACTTGCAAGTCTTGGGATTTCGTTTTAATTAAATTTAGTTTCATCTTAAAACACGATAGTATGAAATCTCATTCATATCCATGATTAATTTAACATATATTTTAGATGCAGTTTATTGTAATTCTGAGCGGAAACGACTGGCTATGAAATACTATTAAAGATTATCTCAAATATGATTATCATGGAAGCTTAATCAACTCGATCGTACGCAATTAAAGCAATATCTATTCTGTCTTCTTCCGCTTACAGTCTTAATTGCAACCGAGATAGATTCGTTTGCTGTTTCTTCACTCGCTTCGAAACATTTGTCTCTGTTAAAGTAATCGCAGTGTAATCATTTTTATGTCATACTTGCGTAAAATATAACCAATATGAAAAATCAATTTTCTATAACGATATCACTAACGAATATATAAATATTTTCAAATTTCTAAAATCTTCGATACATTTCGATCTTCCATTAATTTTTTATTTTACAGTTCACAAAGAATATCTTTACGAGTATTCAATTTCTTCAATTCCGATTAACAACTAATTAATCAAATTTATACAAGCAAAATTTCATACATAATTTGCTTCTCTCCCTTTAATACTTTTCATATTTCCTACATAATTTACCACTCTTTTAGAGCTCTGTTCTTAACACAAACGAAATATCGACGACCATCGTCAAATCTCCAGTAAAAGCAAGCATCGACGTTAATAGAGAAATCCATTGGAAATTAACCAAAGTTTCCTACAGGCTCGCCATCCTGGATCAAAAGTTAACGACTATAGGCTGCTCTTCCGCGCCAAAATAACACCCTTTCGACCACCAAAGGCTACCACTCTACTCACATGACTTCCTTTCATATAACACCCTCCCCACCATCACGCACGATACGCCTCAGGAGCTTCATCCTCTTCAGCAGCTCGCAAGAGAACCGCGATTGAACTTTCATTTCAGACGGGTATTCGCCAAGAACCGCTATTAATCCATTTCTCCGTCTCGAAGAGATATTTCATTCCGTTTATTCTGCATTCTGCCCCTTTCTTCCACTCGAACGTCATTCCCTTTCACTTCTCTCGGCCACCTGCGAGACGGTTTATTTCGCCGGAGCCTCTTCTGCATTTTCTACGGGCTAGAGAGCGACCGTGATTTCCGTTTTCTCCTTGGTGAACGACCCATCGCTCGATTATCCCCTGGATTTCACGCGCTTTTCCTCTTTTCGAAGCATTTTTTTTTTTTTTTTTTTGTCTCCTCCCCCTTTCTTCGGGTTACGTTCGCTTCTTTACGGTTCCGACTCATTTTCCGGCTCGAGGGAGATAAAGCTGGAATTTCCTTTCTGAGTGATGGATAACGAGGACGGGGTTGAAGGATCCTTTTTGTTCGTTTTTTACACGGTTGCTGGATAATTAATCCTTTTGGCTGTGATACAAAGTTTGAAGAATACGACTGTTGAAAATAGCTTATAAATGTTACCATAGGTATAGGATTAGTCAATAATATTAATTTTGATTGTGAATTGCGAGCGAGGAAATTAAATATTCGCAGAGTATAAAATATCGTTTGAAAAGTTACGAAGATTTTAATACAAGATCGATGTAAAAAATGTTCAAGGAGTTGGGTGAAAAAGTTCGTGGATAGGTCGTCGTGTGACGATTAATGTCTTTATTTCGAGCTAAATGTATTCATGCTATAAAAGGGTATTTCTTGCAACTGGGCCAAGCCATAACTCCAACGTGACAGAGGGAACATGAAAATTTCACTAGGCAAACATAAACTATTTCAAGCGACGTATTTTCTGTGACAGTGGAACTGTTTCAAAGATCGAGTAAATGTTCTCATATTTATTTATATCGCAGCCTTCGCACATTTTCCATGTTTCATCAGTGGAAACGATATAGGAAATAATGTTCACGATATGAAAACCATTACAGTGGCCTCAATAGACCATAAAGTTAACCCTACGATTAAACCTTAACTCTACCACGATCTTCGAGTATTTATGTTTCAATCTCGTTCCAGCGAGCAAGAATATCCTTAACATTAAAAAAAAAAAGGTTAAAACGTAGATATATCAATACCAATTCTTTCATATTTTCTTGAAACTTGACGATATTTTTTAACGATAGAAGAGCTCGATCGTATCGAACACGAGCCAAAAACGTAGCGGTATTTAAAATATGGAAATACGTTTTAAATATTCACTCAGCGAAAATCATATTTCATCTAACCGAGGAAATGTCGCTCTTTCTGTCAATTGATTTATTTTCGTCCATTAAAGTATGCAAGACACGGGAGACATAAATCAATCGATTTCGTTGATGTCGATTATAATTAGAACTGAGCTAATGTTTAATAGAATTACTGATTGTAATTAACACGAATTGTACAAAATTATCTTCATAGTTATATTTTACAATATCTGCTCGATTGATCATACTATAGGAATAACGTCAAATTTCAGGATGTGATCAGCGAACGGAAGCGATTAGTGAGTTCTTTAATAGGTTCTTTTACTTTTTTTTTTTCTCTAAAATTGTATATATTATTCCGTATCTTATCCCTCGAAGCTCGGAAGATATTCTAGTTACAACGAAATATTACTCCTAGCTCATTTTAATACCATTAGATCACGCGGAGTCAACTGATGAAAGATTAACAAGAACCTCTGTTCCTTATTCCTGTTTATTGGCCTTGCCTACAGGACGTGACGTGGTTCGATGCATCTTAGTCTTATCTCATTAATGCTTCTCTTATTCGTGAACCTGACATATTACGTCTTGATTTTGCTGTGACATCCAACCTGTTCTATAAATGGACTTCTTATTCAATTTAAATAACTCGTATACGTGTAAATGTGACAATATCGATTCTAATAATTTTCTTTTGAACCAGTAACATCGTAGTATGTATTAGCAGTGTACTTTTCGATGATTTTAATTTACGATCAATAGCAACGTACTTTTGTCGGACACGTTATCCTGAATCGTTCAGTTATTTTAAATTTCACTTATAGAAATATATATATATATATATATATATATATATATATCTGTATAAGTCGGATAAAAGTCTTATTATTAAAATTTCAAAAGAATCAAGTGGAAATAGAAAATCGATTTTATCTTTCTAATTTAGATCGCTAAAAAGCTGCATCGTTGAACTGCTCGATAATATTCGAGTACCTTTTGCACAGTTTGAATTATTCATAGTTACGATAGCAGTTGGAAAAAAGTTGTTAAAAACCGGTGGTCATAGAAACTTCATAAATTTAGATTTTTATTCGTCAAATGCATATTATTATATCCTTTTTATAAGTATAATAATATAATACCAGGCAACGGGTACAATAACTAACGTTAAATCGAACTCGTTCGCATATCACAACACGATCTGGAAAGCGTACTCCGTAAAATGCTCCTGTTCTTCCATAAAATTCATGTTACAAGTTATAACCATAATTCGTAGTTGGTGCCAGACTCTGTATCATATTTATAAATCATCGATCTTTATCTTTCGCCAAAGATAACCGATTCGCTTCATTTTCCTTATCTCAGATTAGTATCAGCCGCGTCCAATTTTATTTGTGAATGAAATTATGCCATCGATTATCTGTAATTTTCAACATGTAAAAAGTTTACTTGAAACGATATCCTGTTCCAGAATCCAAGATATGGAAATTGAGTTCTATACGTACGACTTGTTAATCCAAATACGATTTAAAACGTCGAGCATATTTGACACTGAATAATATTAAATTATGGAATAATCTTCGAATTACCTTGATATTATTGTTTTTAGACTCGAAGAAAATGGAAAATAGCTTCGAGTTTTTGTCACATTGTACAAGTATTGCGCATATTAATTGACAGGTGCATAGATCATTAAAGAGAAACTCCATAATTATGTTTTATTAAGACCTTTTTGCCGTGTATTCTTTGTTTGTTCTCAGTTTCATGAACGAAACCGATTGTTCCGTATGGAAACGAAAGTGAAACCAATACTACGTTAGGTTAATTGTTACGTCGAAAGATATTTGTAAAATTTGTTACTTTGTACGATTGCTACCGTAGGATTTGTCATTTTAGCGAACAATTTCGTTATGTTTGTTATGGTTATCAATACACAAAAAATTATTCCTTTTATAATTTACTATTCTCGCAAATGTTTGTGAATGGAAATTTTTTACATCTAATAAATAATAGCGTAGGTTGATTTAAGAAAAGAACACAAAGATTTACATATATGAAAAGAATGATAATTACAGTTCGTTATTTTGATCCAAACTCCAACGACCAACAGCTGCAAGAAATAAATTAGTTAAGTATGTACGAATCATAAGAAAAATTATTTTCCTTTCAAAGTTTGCCACGAATTATTCAATGCTTTCGATTGAAATATCTTTCTTCGTCGTAAATGACTTCGTTAACGAAAAATACTTCGTTAACGATGATCTTGTTTCATTGAAAAGAGTTCTATTTTAACCCCCTCTCCCAAAGATTACGTTTACCAATCGTTCATATATACCGTGATTCACTTTTTGAAATTATCTTTAATGAGAGTGGCGCACAGTGGAGCCGCCGCAGAAAGGAATTCTTTTCTCATTGACAATAAGTAGAACGCTGGAAACGAGGTCAAGAGATATGAACTCTCCGAGCGAGGCGATGCATCCATTCCCTTCAAGCAACAGTCTAAACTATGATAAAAGGTTTTTGCATAGCATCGCCGTATATTCTGTGTATATTTCTGTAAACTCTACTTTCCCACTTAAATAATTCATTGCACATTTATTATATCGTACGTATTTACATTATATCGTTGCACGCAAAATTAGAGCAACATTTTCGTAAAATTTATTTTACGACCATCGTGAAATTTTTTACAGTTTGAAACTTTTCCGATATTTATTTCATATACTTACGGACGAATTATTTTGAAATTATTGCGAAATTTCCACATAATTTACTGTACCGTTAAATTTTTTATAATTCCAAACTTGTAAATTATTGCAAATTTTTGTTATCTTCCCTCATTAAATTATAAATTAAACTTCCATTTGTCACGTGTGTTTCACAACGCACGTATCGATTATTTTACAGTTATCGCAATCTTTCGTATAATTCTAAACTCGTGAATTATCGTAACTTGGTAAACTGCAATCACTTTTCGAATTTTAATTTCAATTTTCTACCTATCGTCGTACTTTCCCACGCGGATTAATTATTTCACAAATATTAAATTTATCATCAGAGATCCATCGAATAAGCGAATCCAATTTCTCGATCAATCATGCGTGCTTCAAGAAGCAATTACAGGTGCAAACGATTAACCTTCTATGCTTCGTAACGAGCAGTATAGATCGATGGTTCGACAGCATTGGAAATCGTAAACGCTGGTATTTCGAACGATAGCACGATTCTTCGAACATCTACCAGTTCTCATGAGAAGTTCGATGACCTACAACTCAAGTATGCACCGGACGATGCGAGATCGAGGGAGGAAAACCGATTCATCAACATCTTCCTGTCCTGCACTTTCGATTTCCGATATACCTTATGAACTGCGCATACTTCTGTACGCGTACTTGGAACGTTTCTAATTATACGAATTGTACGACCGTTGTTATCTTAGGGGAAGATCGTCGGAAACGTTTCGTCCCATTTCACGCCAGCCACTCGATTATGAATATTTATAACCCGAAGCTATTTCGAGAACTCTGTTCGGCCACTTCTTTCCTCTTCCTTTATCGCTGCCGTCATAACAATAAATCTCTTCGAACAAAGACGTTTCTTTGCGAAAAGAAGAACCTTCGTCTCAGCGAATTTATGCGATGAAAACGGAAAGACGGCTGTTTCTGTACAAGATACTTTCATCTTATAAGAACGACAAATAGCGGATAGCGAACAGCGAATTAGCGGTAGCTACAGGTCAACTCTGAAGGCTTACGTCTGAGTTGATTATATTTTAGTCGAATGTAATCGTATTTTAAACGCTCTGAATATCTAAATATCAAGTGTACAAACGAATGAGTCAAATTTTTCGCTGGAACTGGAAGTTTAGTTAAGAAAGAAAATAGCTATAGAAAAGGAAAAAGATGTAGCAAGCTGTTCGATAGGAGTATTTGTCGTTGCTGTCTATAAATTTGGCTACCTATAAAGCAGGTGACGAGATCCATCGTGGAAAATTATTTTGTCTTTAAACAAGATGAAATCGTCAGGACCAAGAGACGAAAGACATCGTAATGAGCCTGGTTTGGGACGTCTTGCAGCAGCGAACTTTGGAGTGCTACTTGTTCCAGTCGATGTAACACGTCTTATCCTACATCCACTTCCAATTAGTGGATCGGATACAGAAGTGACTTGACGATTAGATCTCGTCTAAAGACATAGCATTTTATCGCGATGGAATTCATCTATTGCCTGATAGATCGCTTAAAAGTTGTAGAAAGCAACGGCGAATATCTTTTTGATTGAGCAAATTGCTATACTTTCTTAAAAATAGACTTCGAATTTCAGATTAAGAAATTTGTACACCTGATACAACGAATCTTGTTCAACGAATCTTACGATCATTCTCCTAGAGAAAAATGTGCGTCGTAATGGAATATTCTTGGCAATTGGAAATTTGAATCGCTTTTTACGATTTCTGTTGCAATTAGTGGCTGAATTCCACAATCCAAAAGCAATATGTACCCAATTCACGCATTGTCATATTTATCACATCGTTGTAATATAGAGGATGGTTGGTAACTGGTGGTACAAGCGGGAAGGAGGCGATTCTACGCGAAAAACGAAGTCGAAAATATAGAATAAAAATTTGTTTTTAATTTTTTTTTTTTTAATTTTTCCATCGAGATAACGATCTACAGTGAAATCCGTTATAACGTACCGCACGTGTACCGAGCGAAAATTCAAAGTCGATTTTCTCGAAAACAAAGCCTCAAAGGAAAAATTGTTATTCTATATTTTCGACTTCTTTTTTCGCGTAGAATCAGCCCCTTTCCGCTTGTACCATCAGTTACCAACCACCCTGTATTTGTTCGTACAACCCACGTACAAAATAGCGCAACAAACTACCTGTTAAGTTGACGTGTAAAAGTTCCATATTCGTTTCAACGCGAAACTAATTAACGACGATACACGCGTTTTTTGAACAATTTAACAAACTCGCAGAAACTTAACAGAACTTGATAAGCAACTTTTATTGTACAAATATGTGTTTCTAGATACGTGTACACGTATTTCATAGCCAGAGAATAAAATCGGCGTGGAAGACATATTTGAAATTCAGATACGTTAGCGAAGATACGTAACTACAGGAAGAAGGCGGCGATTGATCGATGCGATCGTAAAACGACGGCGCAACAAATTGGGAACAGCAGCTGCATTAAAGAGGGAATCAGAACGACGCGACGCGACGCGGCAGATCCGGAGCGGTTAATTAGCGTGTTACGGGCAAACGAGGACCCTGATACCGTTACGTATCTCGCGAATGCGAAATCCTACGAGCTGGAACGATAATGATCTAACGATATATACACACACGCTCCACGCTTTTCCCCTGACTGTTGGCTCTTTGTGCGTTCGCTCTCACACCTTGACCTTCTTCAACCGGGAAGTCTAGCCTCCCTTGAAGGATATTCGCATCCGAAGGACGCCATAATGCGTACGTACGCGTGTACGCGCATTGTGTTTCTACAGTCTGCCAACCAATTTAGGAATTTACGCGATTTATACGATTATGGTTAAATATTTTTTTTCTTTCTGATTTTAATTACACCGGGAAGATAGTTGGGGCGCGAGAATGTACATTTCACATCTCTCAAGACTATGACCCGAGCACGTGTTGTTAACGACAAGTACGCACGTTGGTTTCTACACGTTTAACATTGTTACCTTTGTATCCTTAAAGCAGAGAATTTTCTCAGCTAATTAGGATCGCTGTTTTTTCGTCGCCTGTTCTTTTTATCACGAATGGATTAAGGATTTTTATCGTTTCTTCGTTTGCAAATATAGCAAATGTTCGGTAATCGTTAGCGGCGTTTTGCGATGAGATTTATATTCATTCATTTATTCAGTCGACTTCGAAAGTCTGTTACTTACAAGATATTCTGCATTTTAAATATTCAGAAAAATATTTTTGAAACTCATCGATTTGGAATATTCAATGTTGGAATGTAATAATCAATCTCGTATCACCAAAAGTGCCCTCTTATTTGATTATAACTCTAAATATGTATTTTCGCGCGCTATTGAACATTTCAAAAAAGATTCTTTACTCGATTTTCTAGAAAATTTCATGGGTTTACCAACCATATTCAAGAAACTTATATTTGTGAACCGAACAGGTGGTTCGAAACGAAGAAACGAACGAAGATGAAGTCGTGACGAAAAGAGAAAAAAATTGAAACGGACGTTCTTCTCTAACCATAACAACACAGAATAGCGTGAACTTCCGCGTAAAACAGTTTTGTTTATAAAAAGGCAGAGAGTGTTATTTTAACTTGTAAACTTCGAACATGTTACGGTAAACCTTGTAATTTCTAGCTTTAATTTTCCCAGGAACAATTTATAAAGAAAAAAAATGTTAATGGGTCTACTTGCACTCTAACCTGAATTATTAGTTTCTTCCATGGGAAATTAATATTCCACGATGAAAGTGATCAGGATGGCACGTAAGCAACACGTAAAGCGACTTTCTATTCAATTTGGAACATCACTTTCTTGATAAAATATCGCGCGAGTTATTCATCTATCGAATATCTATCGAATCGAACGACAGTTTCAAGTTACACACCAAGTTTCCAACTATGCGTTGGTGCAAATATACAAGTTATGTGACCACGAGAAAGTTCAAAGGAGATGTAACGGAGTGAAAAACTCACCGGATGAGAGTTGATTTGCCGACAGGATCTCGTCTTCTCCAGGTTGAAGGCGAACTTCCATTTTTCGCAGACGCGAATGCAGCTCTCTTGTGTGCAAAAAGAGGAAAAGGGTGCTGGAAATCGCGATAAGAGCGATCAGCTCGATGGTCCTGTAAAAGAATAATCGAATCAAGCAGCTGCTCCTACATAACAAAAAACAACGATCTAATGTTATTTTGCACGTTTGTGATTGCATGTTTCATGAACGTTCTGGTTCGCTTCTTCGAGCCAGACTTGACAAGGATATATTTGTTCCCAAAGAATCACAAATACGTCGTCTGATCGTCGTGAATGCGTAAAATCACAAAAATTAGCTACTGGTACGTTTCTTGCCTGGCTTTTAAAAATTCGTTACACGTTCATTTAACATTGACAAACATTTTCTAACGCAAATGAGCTACTTTACTTAGGCAAGAAACTTTCAATTCCGGACGCATCCTTCTAAACGGATTAATTGGTAGAATTGGTTTCGGCAAATATTAACACCCGGTAGTCTTAGATCCGTTAACTTGGTCGATTCCTAATCTCTTTGCAAGAGAAGACTTTCCATCGTGCAAATAAAGGTAGAACGAGAAAACATCCGAGAAACTGTGGATGTCCGTTTTCCCAAAGCAACGTGTCACGAGCGGACCGTCATGTGGGTTGTCGTCGCCGGAGGAAACAGGGCATGGCAAGCAAAGTTATCTGTCCCGTAATTGATCATTCTGTTCGCGGAGATGGTTCACGTGCGACCTGGTTTCAAGCGATCCCACGTCGACCGTGAAAGGACGACCGTCACCGGGGAGATACAAAATTGCGCTCCGATGTTACAGAGAACCCGAACATTTCTTCGTTGCACACCGTGTGCGGTTTGTAACTTCACGGAACGGCCGTAATTACGGCAAAGGATGACAAAGTAAGGAATCCGGGGGAATTTCCCCCGGGAATGACGACACGTCAAAGCGTCTGTGTGAACAGATTTCCAGGTGGAAAATTTTAGTATTATTGAAACTCGAATGGCTTGAATTACGTTAAAATGCGTATAAAGAAAATTCAATTTTATATTGTAGGTGTAATCATACTGCCGACCATAAGCAATAGAGCCACTCTATATATAGTTATATTTGGAAAAGACTTCATTTAATATTTTATTTAGTACAATAGGACATTTATTACATTTATTGGAAAAATGTCCGTTCAATTTTATTTTATTTAGTATTTTCTCTGACATTTTATTCAATACCTTTTTGTTAGAAGATACGAAAATCGAAGAAAAATGTAAATTATTCGTTCTTCCCGCTAAAAGTCAAACAAAATAATTAAAAATTCGAACAACGTACTTAAATACACCGAATCTGTTTAACATATCCGTCAGTTTAGTCAATTCTCGTTGACCTTTGATTATTTCCACGTATCGTAGTCGTTTTTAATAAAATCCAAAATTTCTAAAAATTAATACCATTTACTTGAACTATTTTCACGCGCCCATGCAATTTTTAATCAAAGCGAAAATTTCTACGAATTAACACTACTTTACATTAAAACCATCAAACAGGATTTGAAATTTTTCTTGTATTTCGAAAAATTCTAGACAAGATGGTACATCGTAAGGAAGACCATGCTACATCTTTCTTCAAATACAGTTATATCTAGTACAACGTATATTTCACGTTTCAGATGCATCCATATCTTCATCACGTCACCATACATTTTAAATATGCATAAAGCAGAAACAGCATCGCTTTCCGCTTCATTAAATTAATTCAACAAGTTTATTATAATCTGCAACTGGGGATAAACGACGCAGCTAAAACGTACAAACCGTGCAACAAGTAGTATCATATCGACATCGATCCGGGCTATAAAATTCTCCGTAATTACCATCGACTACACGCTATCGTGATGATCATACTCGATGAAAGAATAATCTATTTATCACCTTACCAGTTTTTCCCCCATGCAGGAAGTAATCACATCAAACGTCGGTTGTTTCGATTCCGCGATCGACACGCGTTTCGCATCTCATTGAAACGTTTCTTTAGAAGCGATCCCTCGTCTATTTCTCACGTCGTACGGTAAAACGTCATCCTCGATGACGTTCTTTTCAACCCGTTCGGACGTTGACACACGCGGAACGCCATGTGTCGCATAACTTTATAATGGTTTACGATCTTTGAACGAGCAAAATCGTGACCGCGAGAACCGGAAATTCCGATAAAAGATTTCTTGTATCGCTTACACGATTTAGAACCGGGTTCTTCAGAAGAAAAAGAAAAGAAAAGGCATCTTTTCATAGAACAAACGAAGTGGGAGTTCGCGTAACGTTATCTCGCGAGCTTTGCATAATTCCTAGGAATTACGTGATTCAATTTTATCGATTTCTCCATTGAAATTCTCGAGATTATCGGGTTCGAAACGAGATGATCAACGACGATATCGGTAAACGAGTTTCGATAAAGATACGAAGTGTGAATATTTTTTTTTTTTTTTCGAAGAGGACTTGTTACCAATTTTTCTAATTACTTGAAAAGTAAAGAGTAAAATTTGTTATTACGGTTGGTGATAAATACAGTTATTGATTTGGGAATTAGTCAATTTATTTAGAGATATGTATTGTTTCGTAATACGTTTCGTAATACCAGACACCGGTGATTGTAAGCTTTTCGAAGGTTTAAATTATCGTTTTTGTTGCTCTTTGATAATATTATCAACTGTTGCTTGTTTGTAATTCTTCTGCAAAAGCAATCCATGTAAAAGTTTTCATACACTTTTTTTGTGATCTTCAAATTATGTAAATACTATAATTTGTTTGATAATATGCAATTATTACAAAACGATTTGTCTATCAAAATTTCAATTCCTTCGACAGTAAATATGAATACATATTTATTTATTATCTTCTTCATAGAAATTATACAGCATTAAATAAATTCTAACAACTAATGGTATAAAAATATCTACTCGAATATCTTCTTCTATGTAGACAGTTGAGAATCATAGTGGCGTAGGTTAGTATAAGTCAATCCACCGCCATTCCTTATAATTCATTATATTTTTTCAAGCCGTAAAAACATACCACGACAGAGAATAAAGTCATAACTGAATTAACTAAACGACGCTTTTAAGAATCAAAGTACGCGATGAAGTTCAAATTCTCGAGATCTTCACTCACGTCATTGTACGATTCTTTTCTCTTTTCTTAAACACTTCCAAGCTTATCTGTCACTTGTCAACCAACAATAAACAAGTACCTTTCTCGCACTAAAAGTACAAATTCTTTCTACCTGTCGTCAAACGATCTTATTAAAGTTAAATATCAAACTTTCCAGCGACGATTCAAGTTCCTACATTTTTTCCCATAAAAGTACAAAATCTTTTCCTCCCATCGTCGAACGATTGATACGAAACTTTCGAACGATTGTTCGAGTTCTTACTTTCTAAAGCGTGGAACGTTTGTCACGGTGAAATTCGAACGTTCGATTCGGATTAATTTTAAGAGAATGCAGGCTGACCACGCGTGGAATAGTCGAGTTTCCAGATATCCTCATTATGCACGATGGCCCTTCCCGCGTCCCATGTTCTTTCACTAACGCGTTCCTAGGAGCTTACGGTTCCTTCGTGTTCGTGTGTCGTTGACACCGCGTCCCGCGACCGATACCGTTCGTTTCTTGTTTTCTTTTATCTGGACACGCGTTCGTTTCTTCCGACGCGATTGTCTGGACCGCTTGGACATCCAAGCGGTTTCCACGGCGAACAAGATGCGCTTCTTTGCAACCGAGGACGTGTAAAGGGAAACCTATGGTTGGTCACCGGTTAGGACGTCCATGCGAGAATCGATCCTTCTAAACGATCCTTTTAAACGATCCTGATGGTGATGCATGAGAATGACGGTAAATTTTTAGTAGATACAGGTTCTCTGTTCGTGAGAGATTTGAAATGAAGCTCTTGCTGCGAAGAATGTCCGCTATTGCTCAGAAGTACCTCGCGTGTTTGTCCGTGTTTGATAAGACGTAATTCAGCCGTTTCATGATCGATGTTGCACGCAGCGTTGTACTTTTTCAGCGGAATAAATGCAAATTGCATTTCCGACAACACCATCCTTCGGTAACAACTGCAGTGATCTTGTAAATCGAAGGAGAACGATAACGCGAAGAGTCGTATTTTAACAAGTTATCAAACTGTATATATGACAAATGTCTTTGCTATTGGTAATGCTGTTGCTCAGTTTTTGCGTATAAAATATTAAATATTATATAAAAATATTAAAAATGTAATATTAATTTAACGAAACGTATGGATAATAGATTTTAATTAATGGAATATGTTGAATGATCCACGGGTTAACTGTCGTTTAGCGAAAAATACAAAATAATTTTTCTTTTTTATGAAAATATGATACTTTTAAAATTTCTTTTACTTTTTAATTGCTTTGTTCGATACTGCTGAACTTTTACTCGAAACATTCTCTTATGAAAATTTTGTCAAACTATCGATACAAATATGATAGCGATCGATCGCTCAGTAAATGAGTAATAATATAATCGATAAAGAGAAAATTTGTCTTGCAATCCAAAATGGATCTAGAATGATTTTCTTCTGTATCATTGTAAATATCCTAATATTTATGAAAAGGATTGTACATTCTCCACGATAAAATCATTTACAAAATTATTTATTATATATTTTAGAATAATTTCATTTTAGGCAATTATTTATCTATATCGACATAATTCTCCAGATATTCTGCTAATAAATCAATTGAAGTTTGAGACCAGCAAATCCGATGTACCATAAGATCATTGTTGGCTATTGTTCTGTGATAGCAACAATCTGTTGATAATTCGATTTCAAGCTTCAATTGACTCACCGACAGAATATCTGAAGAATTACGTCGATATAGATGAATAATTATCCTGTAGCTGGAGAATTTGATGAAAACGAAGATTAAGTGTAACGCATGGGTAAATTTGAATAGTCGTCTTTTACAACTTTCCCATCCCAGTTTGATTGAATGCTAATAAGATTTTTGTTCCTTCAGAAATATCCTGCGTCCTAAATGTTCTGCAAGAATTTTTCGTTCGCGGGAAGATCCAATAATAGCCATTTCTCAACATCCTCCTTTACCTAATAGAATTATGATAGTCGTGTTCCATTACTTAAATAAGCAACTTTAATTGAAATACTTTGGCAAATCATTTTTGCTTGATCAAACATTACCTCGACAGTCTTAACAGCCTGCAACACTATGTATATAACTACACGCATAATGTGGCACATGCCACATTCTCCTCCAGCTTTGTTAGAGCAATCAATCATGCAAATCTAATTTAACAAAATAGACATTTTTTGATACTCGTACAGAGTTCAAATTGAATTACGCAAAATTATCTTCGTGTTCTGCGTCTTCTGTACATTTTTAGTTTTCCTTTGTACAGGTAACCGTTGATGCAACAGTTAGTTGCTCTAACGAGCCTGGGAACATTTTGCCAAATGATCGAGATAAGCGTACTTGATTATAACTAGGTTGCACAATAGCTTGTGAATTTAGGAGAACAAATTGTAATGAGTTATTCCTTATATTTATAGCGAATGGACTATGATTGGAGCTTCAATGAAACACAATTTCAGGAATTTGGCACGAAGAGAATTTCACTTTTTAAGAGACGATTTAATAACCATGGAAGAGTCATTTCGACTTATAAGAAATGTGTTCTACTGAAAGAAATTTTGTTGACGATAAACTATTTGGATGGTAACAAATTATCCTACGATCCTGTTAGCGAGACAAGTTATAGCTTGTACAAGAAAGCTTTTCAAGCCATAAGTAACGAATAGCAGTAACAGCTTCTGAAAACTAGAAAAACAAAGAATTTTATCCTTTTTAGTAATAGTAATAGAATATTAACTTCGACAATTTCTAATTTATTCTTAATTTCTTATTTAATCAACCTCGACAATTTCTTATTATCACATTCATACAATCTCGCTTCTCTATTCTACTAATCGCGAGATATCAAACACTAAAAACGTTCTTTTAAAAGCGACAAGACAAAATTCATCGTTGGTGCATCAACTTTTGAATTAAACCATCGAAATAAGGATGTGCAATAGCGCTTCTCTTCCACATGGTAAATAATTGAACAAACCTTAAAAGGTACGCGAGCAAAGAATTTCATTTTTCCCCGAAACAAGCGAAATAACGAAATAAAAAATAAAATAACAAAATAAGAATATCAAATTCAAGCGATATAGTCGACAATTTAAAAATCACATTATATGGAATAATAAATATTGCAATTACAACAAATAAAATGAAACATTCGTGGTGAGAAGAACAGATCCCAGTGCAATCTACTTTCCGTTTAATTTCCTCGATTTTCCAAAACCCTATCCTTAAACTTTCCACGAACTTCGCCATTATCGCTCCTTCCCCCCGTGAATTGTTTGCAAATGACTGCAGGGCACAACGAAGCGTGTCCGCAGAATTTCCTCGCACCCTTCGTTTCAATTTTTTTCTTTTCTTTTTTCTTTCATTTCTACTGCCTCGTAAGATGATCGCAGATAGCGACAGGCTTCGTTTTCCTCGCTCGTGAAAATTGTCCATGACCAGCGCAGGTGCGAACCACGTGATGACGACGTATTTTCAACGAACGAACGAGCGCCTAGCTCGCGTGTTTCCGATGGAATTGAGCTGTTGGAACACCGTGAAAACTCGAGGGGCGTATCATCACGCGAGCTGTTTTAACGCGAGCACGATAAGTCGAATCTCGCGCGACGACGTAAAAAGTAACGCCAATTATACCCGTTTGAAACACACTGATTCTACTTTTCCACGACTGAAACACGGTTCGATATAATTTCTTCTTATTTTCGAACCGCGCGGTATCGTTAAATCTTTAACATGCCATTTCTTATTTCATCGTGCGTTAAGAACGGTGTTGCTTAAGCAACGTAGTACACGAAGAGGATTCATCGTCAGCATCTTATTAGGGTTCGTTTGGATTGATTCGCAACTTGCAGCAAACGTAAGAAGTCGAGGAAGTTTAAAAAACTGGTGAACGCTGAGAAGGTGAGAGCAATTTATTGCGAAAAATTTATTTCAGCAACATATCGCGATATTTTTATATAATTCTATAACACTTTGTTTGAGATAGCCACCCACATGATAATCAAACAGCTAAAAAATTCTACCAAATGTCCAAATTGGACAAATTGTGGATGTGAAATATTAAATAAAAAAAACACTTTGTTTGATTATGCTGTCTTAAACGTTATTTAAGGATATCGTATAATTTGACGTAAAGTATATGCATACGTGCTGTTTTAGTAAGCGTAAGGTACATGGATCGATTTGTATTTCGCGTAGCTACGATAGGATAAGTTAAAATAAGACACGATAAGGTAAAGGAATAGTACTTCGCTATTTGCATCTTTCTTTTTAATTTTATTTTATTGCTTCGCTATTTTTGAAATTTTTACGATTTCACCGTTTACTATTCACGTGGAATAATAGAATAAAAAGTGAATAAATTCAAAGATCGTTTCACCGCAATCCTGAATATAATTCTAAATTATACCACATAATTTTTAATTGCATCTCATTTTTTAAAAAAACGTTCCTTACAAACTATACATAAATTTTCATGTGTTAACTCGTAACTATTACTACACTTTGACGTTTTAAACGAACATTTCGATGATTTGTAATTTTATTCAACTCGATATTTTTTCATGCTCGAGTCCCGTAACAAGCGAAAGCCTCTTTTAAACGTTCTCTGATCTTCGATTAGAAGGTGTTTGCATTTAAAAAATTAGCACATCGACATAAAAATTAATAACAGCTCGGAACAAGTTTCAAAGCGCATAGAATAAAATATTAATCGTTACAAGCTTCGTCACGCGTGTGTCCAGATGTTACAGTACAAAGAATTATTGATAACTAGCAGTCGACACGCGATCAAAGATTGATAGGTAATAACAAGGCATGGAAATTCCTGCCTTCTAAAAGAGCTAGATATTGCGGAAGGTCGAACTGCTGAGTTCAAGGCAGATGTTCCTTCTAATTTTTATTTCACAGCAACTGTTATTAGTGGAGCTAATGATTATATTCTAATGTATCTTCGATTGGACGTTGCTATTATAACACCGTTATAACTAATGATGGTTGAACAGGAATAAAGAAGCGTGAAGTATTAAGTGAAATCATTGCACAGTTACGACGATTATAGTGTATAGATATAAAGGTTAAAAAATAATTAATTATCAAAAATAAAAAATAGCTGATGTTCATCGTTATATCGATCGGTGATATGATCTTCGTGGTTGTTTATGATTCATTGCAATTTTTCTACCAGTTTCTCTGTATCGTATAAAATTGTTCGCTCTCTCTTCGTAATAAATTTATTTATATTATTCCAGCGCGAGGTTCAGATTTGGATCTTCTTTAAATTCCTGGATCCTCATTTGTACAGACGTCGCCAATTATAAGCTACGATCACGTTACACGTTCCCTTGTTGGGATTTTTAAAATGTACAACGCTGTAAGCGCACTTTTCCCACGCGCGTAGTTTATGCTTTTTCGTTGTTGACAGACTAATTAAAAAATTTCTAAAATTACCATTTTATATCGTAGTGTATACCGCATAGAAAAAGTTGGAATAATTTTACAGTTATCTAATGCTACGTGTTAATTGCAAATCTCGTGCGTGAAAAAATAAACAAAATTTTTCGCTAGATCTAATAAAATTTACATTAAAAATACATGAAAAGAACATGGAATCTCTATCATTGCTTACAATCTAAATGTTAAAAGAAAATGAATTGCGTCGAAGCTGACAACTGATAGCTGAACTTGATACGAATATAACAACTATTACAAATAAGTAACTTTAGGCCTGTGATTGCGGTCGTCATTACGTAACGAATGACATAGATAATGAATTAATACGTTATTTAATAATATATTACTCAATCATTGTAATTAGTAAACTTGTGATCCATGTTTCCTATTCCTTTCGAAAAAATACTTTCTATCGAAATTAATTTATTTTTTAACCTTTTCTACGAATTCCACAAACGTAAATTATCGTTTTTAGAGAATATTCCTGTCAGTTATAATCGAGGTTCGCGGCGATCATCCGACAAAAATTATACTCGGATCGATCCTGCGGTTTTAGGCTTCCTGGAGTACCATTTCGTCTGTGACGCAATCTTATTGTCGATTTATTTCAGCAAACGTCTTCAGGCTGCGAGACTGATTCAGCGAAATTCTAATTGTTGGATTTTTTTAATGTCGTGATAATGTCAAGGATTCTACGTAAAATTTCTTGTTTCGCTATCACGTGTGTACGATAAAAATTCAGATTTTATTTTGAAGTATAAAATGTGTCTGTATAATCGTGAATACAGTCAGAAGGAGAGTAATTGTTCAAAAACACAAAAGTCGAAACTGCAGGATAAAATTTGTGTCTGTGATTCATTAAAAAAGAAGAAGATTCTCATTAGATACGTGCGTATTAACTGTGAGTGTAGATTTGATCAAATTCTATTTCTATTCTCATTTGTACTTTGAAAATGCGAACTGACTTCCTGATTTGTTTTCTCTAATTTTTTCTTCCTATCCGAATTTTAGAAATATGAACAATGCTCTGATCTGGTTCTTTCAATAAATATTATTTTACTATACATATTCTTTTATTTAATTTATAAACGGTGATGAAATAGGATATTATTATCCTATTTTAATTCATTAAAGGTTTCCTCTTTACCCAAGATTTCTAGACGACCTGAGAATTATGAATTATTCATTCTCCCGAAATTTTCGTCGAAAATATTACGCTTACATCTTCAAAAATTTATACGCTCGCTACTTCCATTTCACACAAACATCTTAACATTTTGATTCATTTGTAGTAAAAGTACGCGAATAATGTGCAAAGTGTAAAATTATACTATATGACAAACTATAACAGCTGGAATCGATCATCTAATCTAATCTAATATAATCATCTTCTAATTATTATATTATATTATATATTTTTTTAAATATAAAATATATATAATTACATATATTTAATATATAATATATATTTATATTATATACTTATTATATGTATATTATATAAATATTTGTATATCATATATTTAATCTATTTATTAAAAATCTTAGTAATCGCATGTGATAGTTAAGCATACAGTCCTTCGATATATCTATTTTTAGGTATCATTATGTAAACGAATCATAGTAGTCCCTCTATTAGTTTATGAATGAATAATTAAATAATCAAAAAAAACTTCTAAAATAACTAAACGTAGAATTTGATATCTACTGACACCAATTCGATTATTACACGTTAGTTATTCAAATTACTGGATTTAGAAATTCGCATATTCTTTGAGAAATTAATTTGCCCTTTTTTCACCCTTACAAGGCAAGCATATGGAATAAGACTCAAACACGCGTTTGTTTATTTTTAATGAGGAGTTTGTATGTCAAATTTCACGCCTCTAACTTTGACGACTCGTGGGACATGGGTATCGTTTTAAATGAAATCAGCTTTCTTATCCCCTTAGAATTCTTATTTCCAAAAATCCTTTATCCCTCGTCTATGTTATAAAAGAGGTATACTATGGAAATTCCACATTTCTAGGTAGTATGGTTAGTCGATGAATAAATCAGTTACCTTTACCTTTTACATAATATACAGATTGATTTTCAAAAATCAATATTATCGCGTTATAATATTCGAAGAAACGAATACAGACAGACAGGACAGATTATTAGAATAATATTGGACATCACACACTATACAAATAATACGTAATAACTGATAATATTCTAATATCTACTGTATCAGTCTAATGTCTAATATTTAACGATTAATACATAATACCAAAACATTGTCGATAGAATATTATTACAGCCATTTTGACGCATAACATTATAGTTATTATAAATTAACGTCCTGTAAAAAGAAAACAAATGTCACTATCTCCGAACGTTAGTATACGTCTTTTCATACCGTAGGTATCTAATTACGAGTGCAATAGCCGGCTAAAATAATCGATCCTGACATGCAAAGAGTACGAGCGATTCTCTTTTCTATCGTTCCAAGGAAACATCCCGGAACGTTAATGATTTAACGTAGAGCCACTTAGCCAACGAGTTATCGTGACAGCTTGGAAAATCGTATCCGGTGAAAAACACGCGAACAGCCAATGTCGTTGGAACGAATCGGTCGCGATCGAAAGTGCAGACTGTAGACACAGTGGCGTCACGTTCGCCGAGTCAGTGAGAGTTCATGGTAATAATGGCCCCTCCGTAACATTGCTTGCCTTTGGAAACCATTACTCCGCGCGATACCTATACACCACACATGACTTTCGTTTCTTGTAAATAGCCAGGTTATAAGAAACATGCGATCGAAGAAGATACGGAAACGTAGAGAAGCTATCGGATACACGTATTCCGTTAGTTTTATTACGGCTCCATTTTTCTTCATTCGTAATCTCAGTCTTATTTTTATTCTGGTCTTGCAACGTGTTTTGCAGATATACAGCTACGTGTTGTTCGGTTTCGGTAAATTTAGGGCAATTTCCTCCTATAGCAGCTTTCGTTCGGAACGTGTCTCTTTCTTCCCTCTTGTCAATTTTCGGGCAATTTAGTTTGGGATCTATTCTTGTACACGTGTAGAGACAATTTTCTTTTGGAAGAGATTTCTTTGAGAGCTTAGATCCGTTCTTCTTTCATGTCAATTTCGAGGCAATTCTTTTCTATACATGCTAAGATCAGGAATCTAAAACAATTGCGTTTTAGAATGGTTATCGGCGAGAACAATTCCGCTCCTCTTGTCAATTTTCCGACACTCGTTTTATTTGTTGTTTTATCGTGCCTGTCGAAAATTGGCGACGCGTCATTATACACTCACGTGCAATTTGATAAAGTGAAACTAAAATCAGAAGGAAAGCTATCGTATCTCGCACTTTTAATAAACCATTTTTATGAGTACCATTTTAATCGTGGATGTAATTCGATGTTGTAAGCGTTAAATAATTAATTTATCAGAATATCGTCACTATAATACGATCATTTTATCAGTACAACGTATTATATTTATTATGGGGTAGAATTTCGATTATTAAAAGCAGCTTCCTGTTATTAAAAACAATGCGAATGTTTCTAGGAAATGCTATCTGTTGGCAGATTGAAATGTAAATGCTAGGACAAATTTCAAAATGTTGCGACCAATTTTGAAGGTTCTAATTTACTCATATGACAATAGAAATAAGACAACAGAAAATTTGTAATTGCCACACTTTTCCTACACAAGCTATCGACATCCATTGATCAAACTTCTGCATCTTTCTAGTTAAAATGTCCTATTTACTATCTTTTTTTTACTTCAAACATGTAATACGTAGAATGTAGATGCGACTGAAGTTTCTTAGGTCTTTTATCTTCTAAATTAAATAACATTATACAGACCGTTGCGAAGAAAATGAGAAAAGAAAATGATAAAACATCAGTTTTCTACGACGTCCAAATGACACGTAAGACGCACCTAGCTACGTAGAATATCCTGAATTTCCTACATAAAATGTTCTAGAGATCGTCAAAAATGATAGTTATTCAAGAAATATGTACTTATATCAGCAGAACATGTTTCAAAACAGAAAGGTTGCAATTAACCTAATTTCTCGCAAGAATGTAGAATGTGTTCTAATACTTGTTCCAAAAGTCACTGCACTGATCTACTTTACTTTACCTTACTTATACTTTACCTTGAATCAGTGGAAGATTCAATGTATATAAAAAGAAATAAAGACGAACCGGTAGACGTTCAATGTGATAAATCGCAACGGTGATCGAGGCTTAATAGTAGTGTTTTGAAAGCAATTAACTCAATCCGTCTAATTGAAAGCGGCTAGAAGTGGACGTTCGAAAGAAAATTACGGGAAACGTTAGTCCTTTCGTGAGATTCAGTCAGACAGACTGAACGTTTTAAACGAGACCGACAATCCCAACGACAAGCAAAATGACTTTAGCGAAATTCCACTCCTGTCTCGAGTATTCCAGGCAAGTTTTTATAAATTCTTCGTAAACTATTCTTTGATAGACGTTCAATCGGTATACAGAAACATTTCGATACACTGTTAATTATTGAGATAACTTTTACACAGAGTTCGTGGAATTTTCATTTTTTCATTGTCCATATAGAGTTGTGAAGTTACATTATAAGACTCGATCGAATATGTATTTTAATACAATTGAAATTATTATAAAATTTATTGAATTGTACGTCCGAATTATAAATACAATAAATTTTATAGACATGACATAATTTTACAGATTATAACGATAATTTATTTTCATCGTTCATTTTGGAGAATTTTATTTTGTGATAGTACCGTTAGATAGATGCGCTGAACATTGTCCCCAAAATTTTTCACTATCGTTGTTTGCAACACAGTTTTGCGAATCTAAAAAAGAAACGTAATTCTTAAGAAAATTACGAAGCAATGTAATTAGTTTTAATCCTGTAAAGATTATTAAAGATTATTTGGCTTTCAGTTTCGAAGAATGATCAAGGCCTGTTATTTTGCTGGAAGTGACTTGCATGAATTACCGTGAAGATCGGTAAAAAAAGGACGTTAAAAGTAGAATGTCGAGGCCCCTGATGTAATACTTTTCTATAAGGAAAACTATAGGAGCTGTCTTGCATTTTATTTATGAGGCTGTTTATGAATTTGAAACGTGGTATCTTTTTCGTGTTCATCGGATTTTGCAATTTATTTCCGAGGTCTCATCTCTCTATCAAATAAATTACAATATCATACGAAATCAAATATTTACCATACGATATGTAAAAATATTTTTTAACTTCACTTTACGATCAGAATTTTACAATTATAGATAAAATCGCACAAGTCAATTTAATAATCATTAAAAATTCATTTTCATTTACTTTCAATCCATATTCTACATTTACGTACGTAATTTACTTGCTAAATACTACGTAACATAACAAATTTATTTAATGAGCAAAGAACAACAGACCAAACTTTTAAAGCCTCATCAACTAACTCAAATTTCAACTAAAATAATTATTCTCGAAAAATCTTTCTCAACTAACCAACGCTAAAAACTCTTCTAATTAACCTTCGCAGCTTTTACTTTCATATTTTCGTAACATAGAAATTTGTAGTTAACGCGTTAACTCTAAACAATGCGTTAATCTCTGTTGCAAGCAACGCTAAAAGATTCTTCCGATTGTAATACATACGGTGTCTAATCAGCGCAATTTGTACTTTCGTATCTTCATATTCCAACTCCAACTTTAAACTTTTTATTGTATCGTTACGTTCCTATTAACACTAAAAATACTAAAATGACTGGTTCTACAATTTTATAAATGTGTTAATCCTCGTTTAGGAATCATGATCCCAGATGGATTAATAATACCAAAAATGTACTACATAACATGGAATTGCTTCTGTAAGAAAGTAATAAATCAATAAATATAAAAATATTCTATTATTACGTATTTTTTAAAGACCAGTCATTTTCACTGGTTTTGATAAAAAATAGCTTCGTGTTAACTATCGGCGATTCTAGTATTAAAAACGAATAATACCGTATCTATACAAGCGAGAAGTAAAAATCCAATACAATTAAAGTTATTGTAATTTTTCATTCGACGAATAAAAATGTCCAATTAAAGGGACAGCGCAGTTGAAGGGCTAAAGTTAATATTTTCTTTCACTCGATTCTTATCTCAACAGAGCAAAGCGATTCAAATATTCTTCGTTACGATTCATAAAAGTTAAACGCCGACGAGAAGAATCGTCGTGAAGTAAGTTGTCATCGTGTGGCTCGTGTCCGTAGTCGCGCGTACACGAAAAGAAAAAAGAAAAAAGAAAAAGAAAATAATGGCAAATCTACAAAAGACGAAAATGCACAAACGAATCGGCCGTTCACGATTCTCCTACAATTCGCATTATTCCAACGTCCAATCAACGTGATGGATCGATTTGTTCGGTACAGTTGCAGCAGACCTTGTTGCAGATAACCTTTAATCCATTACACCGTCGTGCTCGTCGAAGTGATGTATCTAAACGTCATTTAGGAATGCTTCGATCAGTCTCTCCCCGTTCAATGAAACTTTGTGAACGCGGTTCGAGTAATTATTCTGCGCGAATCCGTTGAGTAATGGATGAAGGTTTAAGCCATAGACGCTCGTGGGAACAATGTTCGTTTCGAATGCTTCCGGTTGCATCGTCGACCAATTATTCCCATTAATTTTGGAAACTCGGAAGAGTCGAATGCATAAATTCTTCTGCTTCCTCTTTTTTCTTCTTTTGTCCTTTGTTGTCTTTCATTATTTGCGCAGTAGAACACCGTTTATGCGAACATTTCGCGAGACAAATTGGTTCGTATAACCAGGTCGTTAGTATAATAGGGGTCCACGTATTTTTGTCCAACACCTATGAGTTCTCGTTCAGTTAATTGGAGTTCGCGTATATACGTACAGTATGTTAAACGTACGCATTTGTTTCTGTAAATATGAGAAATGCGAAGAGATATTTTGAACGAAAGTTGACTTCGTAGGGAAAAACTTAATAAGATATTTCGATTTTGCTTAAAGAGATCTCAATGCCAATGTAACTTTCTTAAATGGAACTATAATATTTTTTTATATACCATTCGACGCATTTTCTAATTCTGTACGAAAGAAAGTATGAAGGTACTTTGGTGGAACAATGATTAATCTAAAAGATACTTTAACTTTAATGTTGTAAAATTTATCGTACGAAAGACAAGGGAAATGTGAACATGAAGATTGCACTTTTATGGCACAAGCTATATTTCTTTCGTTTGGTTGAAATTGGAGGATAACATTGGTGACAAGAGATGAATGATTCAAGGAGGACTACACGTTTTCACGACTGTATCTTCTTCGCGAGTGCAATGATACACGTGTATTTTGCAGTTGCGCTATTTCTTTAAACGGAGCATATATTCCTTTCTGCACAGAGCAAAATCGTTTCTTCGTTCCACGTAAAATGGTATTATGGTAATATGATTGGAAATCCAGTGGTTTAGAAGAAATTCCAAGTTTAATTTTCTACAAATTATCATATTAAGGACAAGAAAAGACGTAAAATAGTATAACATTTGGAGCAAAATAATTTTTGTATCGATTTCCTTTTGAATCTATGGATTTGTATCAATTTTGATGTTTCGCGTTGTTCTCGCACTTTGTACCGGGTTTCATATTGAAAAAAAATCCAAATCGAATCTGCTGTTTAAAGAAATCCAAATTAAATTTGTTATTAAAAAAATCCAAACCTAACGGAAGACGAGCGTCGATCCCCTGACAATAATCGACTTCTTCGATGCTACTACTGAAACGAACACGTACGCAATCACAGACACACGAAATGAAGAATCTCGTCAGACTTTAACGTACGATGGCAAAAATCGGAGAATCGAATGAACCTCAATCAACCTTTCGATAACAACCAATATACTACTTGAACGTGTTTCTCTCCCTCTCTCTCTCTCTCTCTCTCTCTCCCTCTCTATTTCTCTCTGTATCAAATCTTTGAGCCAGAGATCACGACGGAGGTCTATTCGAGAGTTGTTAATAATTCATAAGCTAGTTGAAAAAAATAGAGAAAACCTTGATCTTCGACTATAAATCTAGCTCGGCCGGCCGATGTGATAGCAAAAGGCACAGGTATCTATTAACAGAAGTTTCGTATTCGTTTGTTGAACCCGCCGGGTATTCCGGGGTTAAGTATTTTAACGCGTCGAATGCCGGCTGATAAATCGATTCGAGACACGAGATCTCGACTCTCGCGCCTTGTGCCCGGACCAACGACGATTCATCAACCGCTTTCTCGCTTCGCCCCTGATAGAGTTCAATCGAAACGCGTACTAACGCACCGGGATATCACTATGATGAATATTCAATGGTTTACTGCATGATTACATCACCTAATAACGATTTGTCATAATTGTAAGGCTATTACCATTCGGAGTGTTTTATTGCCACGACAATTAGGGATGGAAATTACCTTTGAAATGCAAAAGTAAAGTAGCTTATCGCTTTTAGACGAGGAACGATAACGTTCGATTATTGTTTGTCATAGTCGTCGAGCTTCTAGGTTTTTTCGCAGACTGTTGCAGTGACAATTGAAGGATCAAAGTAGTGAACGATGTAATTGGCCATGCAAAGTATCTTCTAATTGAATCGTTCGAGGTTTGTATCATTTTTGATAATCGTGCCTTCTAACAAGTTTTAATAGCATTGAATGAGAATTACGTTAATGCGAATATTAGCAGGTAATGGAATTATCATGAAACGCGAATTCTACGAAAATATTTCGATAGGAGGAAAGCTATCTTGTTTCTGGGTGCAAAAATGGAAACAAATTTTTATGGAATGAGAGAGTTGCGGTACGATCGATGCCGACTGTGTTCTTTTTACAATCGACGAAATTTCATTAGATCATCGACCAAGAATAGAAATACTTTTCTGAAAGTGAATATTGATTATTTTAATTAATAAGTATAGCTATCTTTCACGTGTAAAAATGAAGAATTATATTATAGAATTGTTGGAAGTTTACTGGTTTAACATTTGAGAATAAAAGCTATTCCTTGCGGATTGACAATCGATTATTTCGATTAACCGAAGTGAAAGTTACTTCTTGGATACAAAGATAAAGAAATCTCTTGGGAAATATAAGAATTGTTCTACTAAACTTTGTACAACAATTACGGTACTAAAAATTGTTGTTGAAAAAAGGATACTTTGAGAAATAAGGAATCAAAAACTTATTTCACAGTTATCAGCGACTTGGCAATTTAGGATGGAAACCACAGTTTGAGTATAAAAATAATGAAATCCTCTATGAAATTAATAAATTATTATATTACTTGGTTATCATTTATCACGATTATCGATTTATCAGAATTATTTTGGTAAATTATGGAATTTTATTTTTCCTTTAAATAGATATTTAAAACGTTTCCTCTAATCTTTAGATTTAGACTGATTGCTTTTCTCGTAAATAATGAGAAAGAACATTTACTAAATAAACTTATTATCACATAAAGAACCACAGCCAGTCTACTGGTAAATGTTCAGTGACATAGTAGTCGCCTGGAGCGACAAACAGTTAAACAGAATTACTTGGGAGCAATCATAGTTACCGTTTCAACAATAAAACACGGAAAATTGTACGACTGAGACTATATATCGGTAAACTGAGGAAGCTTATGTTCTTTGAACAAATTTAACCGTCCGACAGTGATTTATATAAAAATAGAATTATTTGAATTTTAACTCAAACAAGTTGTAAAAATTCGATATCGTCTTATATATATAATTTATTTATTTTATTTTTATAATACGCATTTTAATATTATACACGCGCCGAATAATCGGTAGAAATAAATCGAAAGTAAAATAAATAAACAATTTTTACAATGTCAATGTCTCTGCAGGGTTTTTAGTGAAACGTAAAGGGTTAACTCAACAGTGCAACAGTACAACAAAGAAAAGAAAAAATTCCTTAAAAAATTAGGAATATGCATGCTGGTAAAAATGAAATTAAAAGTTCGTACGATGATACATAGACGACCTAGTGGGTAATTTTTGCAACAGATCGATATACGAGATGATATCGTATTTTAGTCAATCTACTTTCGGCACAAAAAACAAATTATCGCTGCAACGACGTTCCTCGAAATGTCATGCTCCAGTTGCTCTTTTGTCTCAATGAATAAGAGGACTTTTAATATTTTAAGAACTGTAGCATAAAGTTGAAATAATATGCGCGTTAACGTTGTTATGTACGTAGATTATGTTTAGGTTATGCTAAAACACATACGCGATAGAGTCAAATGGCAGGTAACATATACTACGACAAAATCAAAGAAATTGATGCACAGACTACCTAGTGTGTTCTGATAAAATACAGAAAATCCGAAAATACGAAAGAACGAGGTTATCACTGCGACACCTGTACCACAAACCATCACTTCGTATTGAGAATTATTTTCAATAACATCGTATTAAGAAGAAACGTTATTCATTACAAATGTACTGTCACAATTGAACTATAGAAATTTACACATTTGTAAAAAATTTACACATTTGTAAAAAACACCCATCAAAATATCGAAAATATGCAACGCAAAGTATCTCTTACAGTATATACAGTACATAGTAAGTTTTTTTTAAAATCTAATGAAACAAATCTCTATTTAGGTTAGGTACTTCCTCGATCCGTTAAAACATGAATTTCCATAAACGTCCACTTAATCCAACGACAATGTACTACGTGATATAATCTCTTATTGAAACAAATACTTAGATAAAGTACATTACAGGTATCGTGGATAAAGATCTGTTATATTTTGTCGAAGAAATACCAGAACGAAATACAACAAGGGGGTTAGAATGAACCGAATGAAACTAACCTCTTTGGGACAGGCACCCGCCTGTGCTTCCACGCGTTGTCGTTCAGCATCATGTACGCCCGTTTCTTCTCTCCACCCTGTCGAAGTTCAATCGAGGGTACAATGCGGGGCCCTTCGACGTCGATCGGATCCTCAGATCCGAGACGGTCGAACGCGACTCATCAAGAAGCAACGAACGTCGATCGAGCTCATGTACGTTCCTCCCTTCGACCGGTTAGCCGGATCCACGCCGCGTTATCGTTCCAATCGATCACTGAAACTTCCAACGCCACCCTACGAGCCGATTCGATCGATCGTTCGCACACGCGTTCCTCGTCCTCGTTAACCGTTCATAATCGATCAACTAGACCATTCAGACATGTACTTCACTTCAAATATACCTGTACGGATTGTCGTCTTTCTAATCGTAAGTCAATTTCTTAATAAAGCGTATATATAATTTTTACGTTGTGTTATAATGTCAAGGATTATACTATATGATAGATTACGATCGTATACTAAATTCTCGATTTCTATCGTATAGATTCGACACGTGGATGAGATCGAGAATCGTTGTATCAATTATCGCGAAGAGTTTCTGTGATGAATTTGAAATTGGGACACGAGACAGCTGACTCGGTGACGGAAAAGCGAGAAGACTTTCGAGCGGTACGCACGGTAAGCTGGCTGGTCAGCACGCGACTGACGAGCACTAGGAATATTCCGCGCGAGAACACCGCTCGTCAACGAGGAGACGACACGCGATACGCTCTGCTCCGCGCCCGCTCCGTTACTCAGCCTGCTCGTAATGCGATTCTACTCCACATTCGCTGTGCCGCCGCCGCCGCCGCCGCCGTGGCCCTCTCCACCGACCTCTTTCGCCGCGAGAAAGGCGCCACTTTCCTGGAAGATAGCCGGTGCAAAAAGGTGCTCGACCCCGAACTTGCCTTCGACCACGGAAAGATCCGGCAGCTAGACGCTATTCCCGATGATTTTTTCATTTTGTATTACAATAGATGTAGAAAGCATTCGTACGTATCCTTATTTTCTAACGAGAGGATTTCTTCTTTTTCTGTTTCATAGTACGTTTCATTTTAGTAGTAACGAATTTTTGTAGTCGTACGAAGGCATTCGTAACTGGTATGAAATTTAACGAACTTGGACTTAGTTAGTTAGTTATACAAATGCTATAGGAAATAAATACAGTGGTGTACGAATAATTTTTGTAGCCACTGTATTTTATTTTATTAGGTAAATACCTAATTATGCAATGTAATATAACGTTATATTATGTTCATTTAAATATTAATATTAGTACTTCGTTTATATCATCACTATTGAATTTTTCAATTTTATTATCACATTATTCGTATCATTTATTGGTATTTTCACAAGTTTATGAACATTTTTATGCTATTCTATATGTTCTATACTGTTTGATGTACCATTTATACAAAGTTCAATTAAGACAACTGGTTTCTTTGTTTTCTAAGAACAAAAAAGGCAAAAGCTTCCCGATCGATCTAATAATTCGGCCGTAACGGGTGCGTGTAGCTTGCAATGGTTTATCTGAATTTGTTAAAATGCTTATTGAATGGAAATTTAATGGTTTACTTCGAAATGGCCCGTGGAAATTTTGGGGAGTTTTGTTGTTGTTCGAAAGAAGATGATATTTAGAGTTGGACGATAATAATGCGTCCGGAGGGTATTGTTTCAGAACGCTCCAAAGTTAGGTGGAATTTGACGTTCTGTTGAAACACACTTGGTAATTACAAGTAACGTTCGAAGTGAGATAGGATGCTGATTAGGCGAGTTTCGCGTTTGCCAGGTTTCTAAGTACCTGAACTTTAATTGAACTTTAATTTTGATAATGGTTTGATAAGAACAAAAATTTCTAATCAGAGTGTTTAGAATTCCTAGACAGACGTGTATCTGTTCCTGTATTTGTTGTTTTATGTTAAAGTTTCTCATTTATATTGCATTATTTATATCGCTAGTCAATTTGAAAATTCTTCGTAAGTTTAATTTACAAATTTTAGAATAATTTCAATTTCGATTAAGAAAAGAGCAATTAATTTCCTAAAATACGTCGATAAGTTTAGAAAATTCTGTTATAAGGTGTTCGAGTCATGTTCATAAAACGTAAAGTAGGGAGAAGTTTGTATTAAAGGAATTATAAATAAATCGTCAAATAATAATCCGATTGAAACTTTCGAGAACTTTAAAAGAATTTTCGTTATAGCATAACTGTGCGTCATTAAGAAAACATTTGACACTTAAATATTAGTCTTTGAAAGTATAAAATCATATCGTCTAGCGATTAAAAAATGTATGACATCTTGCGCACTTGTCTTTCTCTAGAAGCAAACCTCCTTTCATCCTTCTGGAAATATCCTTAATCAGTGTTGAATGTATCTTCTCGGAGAAAGTACACAAAATGTATATATCTATTATCACAAATCTAATATTGTTTGGAAAAAGGTATCTCGAGGTAACTAACCACGAAGTGCTGATAATACGATCGATTTCAGATAAGCTATGCTTTAAAAGTGTCGTAACCATCGAAGAGTTGGTCATTCTATTGTGTTATTAGTTGTACAATCCTTTCGCACGTTAATCATTATACCAAAGAAAAAGATCTCGATTGCATAAACCAAACTTCAAAAGAAGAGAAAAGTGCTGCGTTTCGTCCTTACCGAGTCGTAAGACACTTATACTTTAATTATCCAATTTTTCCTTTATCGAAAAGTACTGATGAAAGAGCGAAATATAATTTTAAACAATGTGATGCAACGTTATACAATTTCGTAATTAAAGATTTTCATAGAAGCAAGAAAAAAAGAGTTACGTAAAGAATAAGTCCTGCTGTTACATGATACAATTTTTACGATATCGAAACTTCGTGTTTATTTATTAGATGTTCCTATTATTAGAAAGTAAAGTATCGTATATAGCAACGAAAGCAAAGTTTGACTTTAAATAATTTCATAACCAGAGAACCTTGTAGAGACAAGTACAGAATTTTAATGATAATTATGTTTAATTCATAAATGTTCGTTATTCACATCATTAAAATTTAATTAAGAATTACAACAGGATATCTTATGTAGAAAGAGGGTAAAAATCTCCAACTTATCCCGTAGGAAGTAATTGAATAAAGTCAACGATAATTAATCTACAAACAGCCAATTAGTAGACAGATAGCTTAAAGAACGTTTATTAGCAAATTAAAAATGGAAAGATCTAATCGCCTGTACATTGACGACACGATGGAAAATCGTGTTGACCCTTGTCAAGATGTTACATAGATATTGACGTGTCTCGTCGTGACCAAGTATGTAATCTTCTCCGATGCTGATAGTTTCATACAAATTTATAATAAAATATAATAATCAGAGAAAAATTTTGAAGCTGGGAAATTTTCTCTATTAGCCATTCTTTTTCGAACTAATTAATAAGTATTTTAACGCGACTATGCAATATCATTAAAGACTATATGGTGCATATTAAAAATGTAACACAAATGAACTTGGGAATCTGCGAAGAGAAATATTCCGAACATAAATCTTATTTAATAAATCTAGATATCGAATATAAAAGATTTGCTAAATTTTACCATAAACATAAAATGATTGTGAATATTATTTTACTAAAAGTAATTTATTTGGTTACTTACATAATTGTCATTATTTTTAACAACTTTTTCATTATGTTTGTGAAATTCAGATAACCCTATTGATTAAATGTATTTAATTTTTGTTTACAAAGTGGAAATATAATTGACTTTTCTTCAAACGTCTGGAATTTCTCTCCATCTGAATTGTTTTGTGATGCACGAAGTAAATAAAAATCGGAGAAAGCTACAGCCGGACTATATGACGGATACGTTACAATGATTCAATTCAGCTCGTGGAGCTTATTTTCTCTCTGCACTAAGGCGTGCAGTCTGCCGTTGCAGTGATAAAGCATAATCTCCTTGCGATTAGATAAAATTGAATTCCTTCCTTCAACCACTTTCTTTAATTTCTTTAATCTTTAAAAGTATTTTAGAGGATTAACACATTAATTGGCGTAATATTACGTATGCCAGAAGCAACCTAGTCAATTATTAATGACAGAAGAGAAAATAGACATGGAGAAAGCAAGAATCCTTTATATTTATTCGAATTAATAGTAGCGAGTGATGCAAGGCAAGATATTCCATAGAAAACTCTAAAAATTCTTATTTTTGCCTTAACCCAGATATGCTCGTTATTCTTCTACAAGGATGATAGCGATATAATTTTATTATATCTCGTAATTTTCGCAGCACTGTCCACATAACGCGATATCCTTTGAAATGATTGGACATTAATAAACGTTTAATTAGTACGTTCCATTTTGCACCCAAGTAAAAGAAAACATGAAGAAATTATTTTAAAATATGATACAACGTTAAAAATTCAGGCATATCTGGATTAATTACAAAAAGCTTGTAACATCCTATTTTATTGTAAAATTTCTGTAAAATTATCGAACGTGAACGTGTTAATTTTCGCTACTTCGAATTGTAGATTATAATATAAAATCCTTAAAATTTGTAGCAATCGATTAATTGCAAAAATATTTGCCCAATTTTTCAATATTCTCCTATTTCTTTTTCTCTTTTTCTGTCTTTCTGTTCTTCGCGATTTTTTTATACAAAACATTACCATCATTTGCAGAAGCTCGCACGAGCAGCGTACTATAGAACGAGCAGCAACAAGTAATAATTTTCGCGCATCCATATCTGTCATGAACAAACGTGATTAAAATTAATTCCACCAGCGATGATTCCACGCTACGTTAAAATTTTTAATAAGACGTTCGTCGAACCAAGAACCAAATTGATTCACCGTGTATTTCGGCGTTCCTACAAATTTCCACAGCCAGTTTTTAATCGAAAATAATGAACACTTTTTAGTTACCCAACTCACGCGAATGGCGTTTCTCGTCAGCTGTGTCGACCTCACATTCTCGGTCACGATTATTGATCTGGTCTGATTAAAAAATACCTAATAAACAACCTGTGAAATTATCGGTCGTATAAATTATGCAAACGCCATCGAATCGAATTGGTAAACCAGTATATTGAACAATATTGATGTAAGTGTAATAAACGATGACTAATGAAAGTATTTGAACATTTATCGTGGAAAACTGCTATGGACATAAATGCACGACTTCACGAAGATATTCAAACACTTGGCGTAGAAAATTTTTATGTCCATATTTTATGCGTTATACAAAACATTTTGAAATCTCATTAGTACTGCGATGAGACACAATTGTCATGGTTACATCGATACAATTTGAAACAAATCTGAAAATGTATAGAGAAATTGCAAGATATTTATTGCATATTGTATATCGAATAAAAAAATTAGTATACACTAGAATATATACAGGGTGGTTGGTAGCTGATGGTACAAGCGGAAAGGGGGTGATCCTACGCGAAAAAAGAAGTCGAAAATATAGAATAAAAATTTAAAAATTTTAAAATTTAAAAATTTAAAAATTTAAAAATTTGAAAATTTAAAAATTTAAAAATTTGAAAATTTGAAAATTTAAAAATTTAAAAATTTAAAAATTTGAAAATTTGAAAATTTTAAAATTTAAAAATTTGAAAATTTAAAAATTTAAAAATTTAAAAATTTAAAAAATTAAAAAAATAACGTCAATCGAGACAACGATCTACAGTGAGATTCATTATATCGAGACGCGATAAAGTGCACGCGTACCGAGCGAAAATTCAAAGTCGATTTTCTCGAAAACAAAGCCCCAAACGAAAAATTCTTATTCTATATTTTCGACTTCTTTTTTCGCGTAGAATCACCTTTTCCGCTTGTACCACCAGTTACCAACCACCCTGTATATAATACATGTTCAATATGGTCCTACTGAATATTGAAGTTTATTAATATAATGGGTAATTGATTGTTTAAGTACTTTTGTCACTCTGCGAAACGTATACTTGCTCCAAACATATTGTAATTTCTACGTATATTTCAATATTTGTTTCAAACTTTACCAATATAGTCGTAACAGTGTCGATAAAGTTTCAAAATGTTTCCTATAATACACACAATATATTTATAAAAGTTACCTACGAAAGTTCTAATATTTACATGATCCTGTATACGTGTGTTATCGACTCGTAAAACTACGAAAGATACAACTACCGTGATAACGTTAGAACTAACAATTTACTGCGAACATGTTTGCAACAAATATTTAATGCAACTTGAATAATTCCATATCCTCGTCCCTTTAACGATGTAATAAAATAACGAAAAACGAAGAACTAATGATCCTCAAAATATATTATCTCCTAATGAAAGGCGTTTCTAGTAAATTTTCAAGTATTTCTACGAGCATACCATACATCTGGAATCCGATTTCATTTTTCGATATGAACGTGATGCCAATTTAGATGCTTCCAAAGAGGAACTTTTCATTCCACGATCGTACACATTTGTAGATAACAGATCCGATTAGCAAATTAAAATTCTCTTATCGTTTTGACACGCTGACCGACACGAGAAAAGTGTATCCACCAAACTACCAACTACATTCAACAACGTCGAACGACCATCAGCATAAAACCCGGGGAAACCTGTGTAATTCTCCGACTGTTTCGAAACGTTTGCGATTCATTCATTCCGCTCTGCGATTATAAAGAGATTCTCACGAGCGTGCCGCGCAAGAAAAACGAGAAACGATCGTTGGCGGAAGATAATTCACAGACCCTTTCGGTATTCGAAGCCCTTCGGCTATGTTTCGATGCGCCGCATCCGATCTCGAGCGCGGCGTACGCGCAAACTTAATTAACTCGACGCCGTCCAAACGTATCGGACATAAGCTTTTTTCTCCCTTTTACGTACAACGTATACACGCGGTATATATACAACCACCGTGAGAGAGCAACGAGGTTTACTCGAAACTTTTCGCCTACCCTTGTAACAGCGTAATAACCGCGATCCGCTGCAATCCAGTGGTTCTCACCTCCGCGACGTGGCATTTTTTCCACTTGCGGAAGTACGTCGACCCCGAGGATAGGACTCTACCGTCCCTCCTGGCTGGTCACGAACATTTCAAATTGGTCGTAGAAATACCGCCTGCCGACCAAGAATTTATTTCTAGACAGACGAGTACCTTCGAGGATGCTTGTCGAACCGAGTCAAATCACTGGATGTACGTACTTGTAGGTTTCGCTATTTTCACTATGGGTTGCTATGTCTTATTTGGTTTTAGTTTTAGGTGAGTTTATTAGGTGTAGTTTTGGTCGTGGAACTTTTTAATTGGCCGAATATACGGCGATCTTCGATTATCTCCATATTTAAATGCGCGGTGTCGTTGAAGCGATACGTGGCTTGAGAATTGGTGGGTTTAACGTTTAATTGAATAGAGAAATTAAGTCAATATGTAGATTTGTATTAGTCGAATGCATAGCTTCATCATTTGGCAATATTTATATTTTTCGACGCAACAGAGATATACGTGTTGGTGTATGGTCGAGGCGTTGGTTCTTCTTCGATTTATATTTCCTAATATTGACATTTTATAATTATGTCTGGCTGCTATATAGTATTCACTGTATGGTATGCTTGAATATATTCATACAAGGTACGAAGTATCAGCGTAAATAAGTATATGCGGAGTTTGATTACGAATGAACTATTCCACTTTTTAATTCTCTCTATATTCCCATAAGAGAAGCAATAATTTATGCTTGTATACAATTTTTAGAACACACGATCGATAAATTTAGCCAAATCCACTTATTTGTCTACCTGTGTATTACATTACGTGTGGTCTACTTGTGCGACACTGGGAAAAACTAAACGAGTCTAAATCGAAATAATAATAAATAATTTTCCATTGTTTTTTTGAAGCCTGTTTGTCGAACTGATCAGTTTCATCAAGTGACACCTGTATGGCTTTTAAACGCTAATTATATATTCTGATATGAAAATTAAAAATAGCGACAGATATATTTGGTGATGAAAATCGCTGAAGTGTAGTCACTTAATTTCGATAATATTGCTTTATATGGTTGAAACTGGCTGAATTTTACATTTCTATTACAATTTCTCTGAGACACGAAAGTGGTGCAAGCTATAAAGTCCAAAAATTTGATATTTACTTATATATTTACAGATTCCATTTATTAATCGTTTTAAATGCGCTATAAAAGTTTGTTAAGATGACTCCTACTCGTTAAATTAATTACGACATTTTTAACTGATCTATCACGAATATACTCGTAAAATTGTATAAAAACTCTGTCTAGTTCACTGGATAGTACATTGTTGCAACATATTTGTTGCCAGTTAGATTGCCATAAAAATTGCCAGGCAATTTCATTAAAACCATATGAAACTTGAAATATAGCGAATTCGTTGATATGTTCTGCTTCTTTCTTTGTTCTTCTTCTGTTCTTATATGCTTCTTTCGTCATTTACTACAATTATCTAAAGCATATTATCTTAACACATCGACCACAACGAGGATTTTATAGTTTTTGCTCTGAAAACCACAAATAATGTCCTGATACTTAACTTTATGCTGTAACACAAATATTCTACTGTTGAATAACACGCTTTTTATTTTGCAATGTTACATAATCATTTATACTGCGATATTTTTTAGCCAATGACATTCGTCTTTCTTTAATGATTCTATAAAATCGTGAAGTAACGTGCATCATCGATGACCATCCGTATAATTAACTAGTTAACGCCCACCAATGTACTTAAAATAATGACATATAATTTCCTAGTAAAATTATCCAATAGTTTATCGTATAATATCTTTGTTAAAAATATAGAATAAATTTCACTTAAAAGTCTCGTCTAGGAAGAAGCAGAAAAGAGACTGTCAATTCTATTGACTGGGAGTATTTAATCGAGTAATCGCTTGGACAGTTGTTTACTTTTGACAATATGTGTTTCAGTTACAAGATTATGAATGAATGAATTTGGAAAGCCATTATTTTATTATTTATCTAATTTCTAAATTATGAGTCAGATTAACAAGCTTCTTCCAAATCGATATCAATTAAACTGCCAACGGTAATAAAAGCAATGATATTCAAACAGTAAATGCACATGAGTGGTACACGTATATAACGTTAATAGATACTTTCGATATGTAATTTAAATGTATAATGTGCCGATTCCACAAAAATACAGTAACTGCCTCTTCTGGTAATTACTAACTCGTCGTTCATTTGTATACCCTGGATCAAATTCGAACAAATCAGCCACGAGTCAACTAAAGTATCCAAATAGCTATAAAATTTGATAGTTTCTAGAATACATTAAACCAGTTAATCGTTTATTTTCTACGTATTAATTTCATATGTAAATTATCTTCTCTTCCAAATAGAAGACACGTAACGATATCTTCCAAATAAAGTACCACGATAACGGTTCGGATATTTGTTTATCATACCTGGCATTTACGCGGAACAATTTTTCACATCGAAATGACTCGTTTATGAAATCACTTCACGTAACGACTACAGACAAACGTTGATAAAATAGTAGAAGATCGGAACGCATGGTATCTTCCTGTGCACGTATTTCTTTACAAACTTTAAGCGCATCTGTATTCTAAGCGTTTCCAGGGGTACTTTAAATATTTATGATCTTCACTTTCTGTTCGAACTATTTTCTTACGAAACTGGAGGCTACGGGTTCGATTACAAAGACGTGTACTTTGAACTGTGGACAGTATTTATCGTGGAAAATTATCGTTCAAGATGCACGTTCCGTACCACTCGTTCTTCTTTTTCTTTTTTCGCTTTCGTCAAATTTTTCTATATTCTCGTAGAGAATATCGAGCGAGACGTCGTACGAAATACGGCTCCTACGACTTTAAGAATTTACAGTACACATCGTAATAAGTGCTCGACCGCGCGTGGAATTTGAAATGAATCTTCTCGCGACATGGAAAAGAAGATAAGCCGAAATAATAAAAACATATCAAAAGATTATTGTTAATATAAAAAGAAGATCGTACGATAATCCATATAAAGCTTTATATCTTCTTTCGCTTATCGACAAAAGAAGAGTGTTCTTCCTATTTTTACGCGACGTTTCCATGTGTGGAACGTAAATCATGGTATTCGTCAACGACTCCATTTCTTTCTTTATATATATATTTTTCACTCACTGTCAGCGTAATAATCGAACTACACTACTTACTATGTATGTATAAACGAGTAAATTACATTCTTTAAGTATTCCTGCGTGGCAACATAAAATTCGTTTTATAATGCGTTTTACTTTCTCTTGGCGAATAAGATGAAGAGTCTTTAAGAACTTGGATTCTTGTTTCAACACTGTAATTCACTGGCCTCGTTCTTTAATTATTACTCACATTTTATCAATTTATTTTTCACGTTTACTACTTCTATTTTAAAACCTTTCTACCTTAAAACCTTTGATACATTTTCTTTTTTTTTTTTTTTTTTAATATATCGACAACATTTTTCAAATTCCACGTATCACATACGAATGAAACTCTTCATAAAAATAACGTGGAATTTTTAACTGAACTCCCTACTTCTTTCCCATATGAAATTAATTCCATGGAAGTTGCACGCGGCCAACGCCAAATTCACAACGACAGCACTGTGAAATACTACTTTCAAAGTCATTCCCCTATTCTCGTTAAAACTACACTCGCGTAACAGTATAAAAATATAAAAGGGAAGGAAAGGAAATCTATTGCAAGATTCAAGCAAGCTCGTAACCCCGAACCAACGGCGATGCTGCAATCTACCTGCGTCTTTCTCGATTCAATTTAGAGAACCCAAGTAGAAAATCTGCAGGAAACAACGAACAGCCCAACAGAAGCCATTGTTTCGAATAGATTGGGAAAATCTATAGAATCTGGTTGCTCGAATGGATTAGAATTAATAATACACTCGGTTCGATTCAAGGAAGGTCGCGTAGCGTAACTTCGGTCCACTCTTCTTCCTGCTCCCTGACAGTCGATACGTGACGAGATTTCGTCTCTAATAGCTACCAGTTTTAACGAAGTTCCATGAACGTTCGTTCCTCTTTTTGTCCTCTTTAACATCACCTCCCACTCAGACTGTTCAATCCTGATGCTTACATACATGGCGACGCGTGCGTGCACAGATCTATGGAACCCTCGAACACACGCAAAATCCACGGGGTATAAAAGCTTGCAAGACCTGTTTTCGCGATTGCCGTGTCCCAAGGAATCCTGTTGCGAGAGAACTACGTCCCAGGAGTAGACGAACGCTACAGTCCTTTTCGGTCTACGGTTCTAAGTACACGGTTTTTAGAATTTCCATAGCTCGCGGATCTCATTCAGGTAAGCAACTATATCGTCACGCAGCTTCTTTTTACTATATGATGGCGAAACATTTACTTCAGGGCAAATTATATTGTAATACGCGGTTTCTAGAATACCGATAGATCGTGGATCGTAGGACTGGTAAGAAGGACAATGCACGTCGTTAGGTCCTTTCTTGCGTGATCATGCGATCACGTTTATTCGAGAATCCATCGTATTCCAGAGTATATAGACGATCGCACGCGCTATGTATTAGGTTGTCCGAAAAGTTTCTTTCGTTTTATGAGGAAATAATAGACGCACAACGTTTTATATTATTTTGCCGAATTACGTACGATCCATTTTGTTCTGTCGAGATAAACACCGCGACCTTTCACACACTTGGTTTCACGTTTGTATGGAGGTGCACTGTTATAAAAAACACGTTTGCGAAAGAAACATACTTTTCGGACAACCTAATATTTGTATTTCCTTTTTGACGTGGTTCCTGGAATTTCGACAATTCCCGGATATTGTAAAGTTTGTTCGTTGCCAATGCGAGACATTTATTTGAAAATTTATCGTATACTGGATTATATACTAAAATAAACGGAGTTTATAAATTAAGAAGGCGATATTTATATGGTCTAGAAGTTGCGTGAATCGCGAAGGTAAGAACGTATATTCCGGCGGTTCAAAAATTAGATCCACTTTGTCGATCGTAGTTGCGATAAATCTGTCGCTAATTTTGTTATTATTAATTCGAAATTAGTCATTTTCTTTAGTTCAAGAGTAGTTATAAGGAAAGTATCTTAGCATTTTTCAAAGATTAAACGGAAGATCGACTTTCTTTTAAATCCTTGGATTTTATGGAACATGTGTGCGATCTCGAACTTTCGGCCGGTATCTTATGTAGGTATCTTTGTATACACTTTGTTAAGATTACGAAGACATTTTATTTAAAAATGTATTATACCCTGTAAATACCTGCTTACTTTTACCAATTAATTACGAGAAGGAAACACCCGAAGTCCGACGTTTTTATACTTCCAAAGGTCAACATATCTTTTGTCGATTTCTCTTGCTTTTCGAACGAGACCGAATTTCCACCAGAATATGTTTGTAATAGCATCCAAAGTAAGCTACGTAAAAGAATGTTGACAACAAATGTAAAGTGATTAAAAAATCATTTTCTTTTTACGTCAATTTGTCGTTCTTTTCTTTCCTACTTTTGTTGCTTTGGATACTTTTACATAAGACTTTTCAAATTTTCTTCAAGATAAAACTGTGTTTCTCTTAAGGAAATCTACACTCGGAATAATTCCATAATTATAGTTACTTAGAAAATTAAGTATAACAATTATTTTTATCTAAATGCAGAGAATTTACGGTAGGAATTTTAAGCGAAATCTTGAGCACAGTAATAGTGACTATCGGAATGAAGCGAAGTATTTGATTAAAAATATTTAAAATGTAATTAATTGGTGCGATTCACGCTCAGTTACAAATGGTAGTCTTTTAGAAAACGAATTTTAAAACTTTTATGATTACATAAACGCACAGACTTCATAGTAAAGTGAAATTTCAGACAAAATTTTAAATATTACAGTAATTACGATGGCAATAGTGAGCTTTCGAAAAACGCTATTATACTATAAAATGTTACAATAATATAATAGAAGAAGAATTTTATACGAAGAAATTTAATTCCCTAGTAAGTGTATTAGTAGTATATGGCTAAGGATTAAGAATTTTTAGTGTATATCATGCTTTAAATTTTATATATCCTAACGATTTTTACCATTTTATAAATATACAATATACGTATGTTGTAGGAGAAACGTATAAATTTTTACAACGTAAGACGCATAAAACCGATAAGGAAAGAAGGAGAAAACAGCAAAAAAAGGCGGGATAGTCATAAAAAAATCAGACGGACGAGAAAGCTGATGAAAGCTTATCAAAAAAAAAGAAAAAATGTTTTTAATTACATTTTATCAAGATAAATACATAACATAAAAACTTGCATTATTATTCATTCATAATACGAAAACGCGACATTCATCTATAAAATATTAATCTTAATAAAAAGGGAATTATTATTGCAAAAGTTTGAAAGTTCGTAATAAAATTTTACAGCCTTATTCGCGCAGCTTTCAGCTTTATATCACCCTGCGACTTTACTTTGCTCGTCGCGTCGCAATTACTTACCAGGGACTAGCATCTCGTCTTACTAACACAAAGCTGTTCAAACTTAAAAAGAAAAGTCGTTGAAAACAAATAAACGGAGCTTCGTAACTTTGATTTCAAGAAGTGGTAGAACCGGTTATTCCATACGTAATGCAAGTTTCCTTCAAGATGTAAAAGAAGGGCTATGGTAATTTCAACAATCCCGGAGTTACCAGGGGGATTCATAAAACAGTCGAAAAAATACCATTTTACAAATTTCAGAACGTGTTAAACGTCATTCCTCTTCCACGTCTTTCGCTAAAAGCAACGTCGGTATATTCTACTGACGCGATAACATTACTGGTATGTTCGTGCAAACATAACACGGAGCTGTGAAATAAATTATCTCATTTCCATAAAAAGAGAGGGAAATGAAGAAAAACAAAATCTGGTCGCGTAGACTCCCCATGTATGTTTCTTTGTTTTTACTCGCTTCGCTCTGGTAATTTCTTAAACGCTTAATTCGCAGTTATAAATACGAAGTTCTTTTTTTTTTTTTGTATCTTTGTTCTACTTTCTTTCGGTTCTATCCGTTAAAAATTCCTAATAAAATTTATCCAAGAAGATAAAATTTCTTTTTCGATCCCCTATATCTCAAAATTTGCAAAAAATACAATTCCACGAATCGTTCCATAACACATCTACACGTTATATCATCCACTCATTGTTACACATTAGATACTGTACGTTTAATACGCTCAAATTTTATATCGATATATTAAATTTATTATATATTAAATTTCTATAAGCAATAATAATAAGCAAATATTATTAATGGAATTTTACGAGTCATAAATTATAAATTATCCATGTTGATAAATTTTCTTACAGATATAACGATAACAGATCAAATGAAATTTATCGAATAATTTTTATGTATTATAAATCGCCCGATTATCCTATTCAACGCGAAACTATAAAATTATAAAAACTAAGTACGTAACTTAAAACCTGTAACTCGTCAATTTACTAATATCGTTAATTGGTAAAATTATCGTGCAAGACGGCATCTGGTATAAAGCTAATTATATTTTACATTTAAAGTAAAATAACTAATAAGCTCGATCAGATAGTCTGTTTTCTGATAATTATAGAATCATAGAAGGTCGACAACAAGATTATCAATCGTAACGAAGCAACATTTTTTAAACGATAAAATCCTTCTCTCCCCTAGGTACTAAGGATGTTTCTTCTTCTGTGCTTGCCATTGGTGCTAGCGGCGCCACTGAATCCAACGCTAGAGGGGTACAACTTGGAACTGGTGGATGGAATCCTGAAAGACGTACAATTCCATGACAAACTCATCGACGAGCTGGATTTATCCGGCTTAGGAATTCTTCGCTTAGAAAAGAACGCTTTCGACAACGTACCGTCTCTAAAATCCTTGAACTTGGCCAATAACTCGCTCGAATCGCTCCCAGAATTCATGTTCTCCAATCTGACAAACTTAGAATACTTATCCTTAGCGCAGAACAACTTAACCAGCCTCGAAAACTTGTTCATCCGCTTGGAGAAGCTTCAGGTGTTGAACATTTCCTGCAACCCCATAATACACCTTCGTAGAGGACATTTGTTCGGTCTAACGAAATCCACCAGCATATTAACAGAAGGAAACGTTCTTTGGAGCATAAGCACGGGAACATTCACGAATTCATTCCTGAAAGACGACGAGGAGTTGAAATATTTGGAGAAGGTGAAGGCTGAAGAATATATCGAACAACCCAACGATGGAATAGATAAAGAGATAGAAAAGGCGACAGAGAGTAACGTGTTGAAGGATTTCGCGCCATACACGAAATCGTCGATAAAGAAAGGCCAGAAGTTAAAATTGTGCATATCAAATAACATACTGCTATCTATAGAACCACTCGAAGACAATAAACAGGTGGCGAATGGATGTCTGGAGATACCAGTGAACGAGAAGGAGAGATCTGTCAGCCTGCGAGGATTAGGAATCAAAGGATTCCACGAAAAATGGTACCAATTACAATACCTTCCGTTAGTTTCTTTGGACCTTGCGAACAACGAGATCACAGAAATCACCAAGGAACTACTGAACGATCTTCCCGAGGATCTGATTTATGTGAATCTGATGGGCAATAGGATCAGAGGTATCTGGAGCCAGGTGATCGAAAACAAGTACCTAAAAATACTGAATCTTCGAAACAATCTCATAGACAAAGTGGAGGATGATGCTTTCGCGAAAACCAATTTGACTACCCTGTTTCTTAATGGAAATCAGCTGGAGAACCTTTCGTTCTCTTCTAGTTTGCCCGATACTCTGACAGAGCTGATATTAGCGGCAAATCAGATCTCTGCCATTCCTGACGCGGCTTTCTCGAATCTGCCTCGCCTGGTCTACCTGAACCTGGCTAACAACAAGATTCAGAAACTGCAGAACAACGTATTTAAGGGGTTGGATTCGTTGCAGGTGTTGATTATTACTAAAAACAGCCTGACAGATATCGAACGTCAGGCGTTCTCCGATTTGAAACAGTTGACTACTCTTTACCTTCATCGAAATAGTCTGGCAGAGCTTCAAAAGGGTACGTTTTCGGAATTGGAGAGTCTGAAAGACTTGAACCTGGCTTGGAATAAACTGGGTAAGATCAGTGCCGACACTTTTTCGGATCTACCTCAGACTTTGGACTTCCTTCACATCGATTTCAACGAAATAAACAGCCTAGAAAAGGCTAGCTTCGTCAATGTTCCCAGATTTACGTTGTCTCTCACTGGAAATAAAATCTCGACTATCCCAAAAGGAACCTTCGATCTACCTACTCTTAGAGATTTGCATCTGAGTAACAATACCTTGACGACTATCGATGGCGACAGTTACGAAGGTCTGCCACAATTGAAACGCCTTTGGTTAAATGAGAATCAAATCAACGAAATACCGAAAGGTTCCTGCAAGAATTTAGGAAGTTTGAGTATTCTGGATATTTCGAAGAATCCGCTGCAGACGCTACAAAACGGCGCTCTTTATGGGCTGAGTTTGGTTAGAGGGAACTTCTTGTATATCTACAATAACCAACTGAAGGAACTGCAGGGTGGAGTTTTCGAAGATATTTAAGCGGACAGATACAACGACTCGTGCACTCACTTACGTTCGTTTTTATCATTTATATAGATTTAACATATACGGAGATATTAGGTTTGGGATATTATTTTTATTCGTTCAGACGAAAGAATTCTTTGCTTCGAATCGTTTCTTTTTTTCTGATAGTCGGTAGTTTTGAGTATTTCTATCGAGTTTCTGATATCTATATTATCGATGGTTCACAAATCGAAAATAGCTTTGTGTATTTGTAACTATCGAAATGTGATATGAATGTTTCCTTAGAAAACCTTCCTTAGAATCCTTAGAACAGGAAAGTTTGTAAAAGAAATAAACGAATAGAAGAATACGAAGGTCGTATTATTTTTAAATAAATTTCCCTCCACGTGTTCTAGGAACCTTCTGTAATCTAAATTCTTTCAATTTTGTGATTCGAAAGTAAGCGAAATGATAATCAAAATCTTGAAAATTTAGGAAAAGAAACGTAAAACAAATTAAGAAATAAGATAATTCGGAGAAACATTGAAATAGGAAAATGAAGCAGAAATTACTATTAATAATAGCGATCTCAAATCGGCAATAAGATTTATATACTGGAAGAATTCAATATTCTAAGAATTCGCAGAAAATTCAATATTCACAAAAAAATACACAATACAAAAAAAATATTCGGCTGAAAGATTCGACATTTTTAACCATTTACAATTTTCTATTAGTAATGCACAATAATAAGTCGCAAGTATTAAATAGATACTCGATACTTATTAAATTCAGCTAATTGTACTACATAGTCTAATTTCTTCCTTTTTTATAATACACGATTTAAAAATACGTATTTGTACTTCGAAGCACCGCAAGCATAAAACAATTACAAAAATTGTATTTCGAACGACAATTAAGTACTATACTACGACAAAGAGGATTTATCATCGTACGATCACGAAAGAATGAATTCTCTTATAGCGTCTACGTTCGCAGAAAGCCAAATCAGATCATGATTAAAACATCTTTCGGTATCATTAGAGACACTCGCGAGATACACAGGCGTTCCGATTCTGGCGGGACGCCCATTTCAATGGGAAAACCTAATTCAATGATACAGGAACGAAAGAAAGCTCCATACGCAGTGTGGTGTAACATCGCATCGTAGCAACACGCTGGCGATTAGATTTACAAACAATAGAGCTTATAACCGTTGAAAAGCGAACGATAGAAACCGCTATGTACAATAATAAATTCCACCTAATTGCGTGTAAGAAAATTCCATTAAAGGCGGAGCGGTCTGATTGTCGCACCTTCTTCGTCTAATGGCGATTAAAGGTTTTCAAGTTCGGTGTACGTGTTTGCCCGTGAAAGGCGACCATCCAATATGGTCGCGGTAATTTTCATAAACTGGTTGCTCGGTGCAGTTCGCTTTCTCCTGAACGGCTATGCGCTATATAAGTACGCGGATAGACGTATAATGCACGCGGTATAAAATGATGCCTGTGGTTTACGACCGGCTGGCCTTGACTTTTACGAGAACCTTGGAAAGCTCAGGTGCGACCGGATTTTGAGGAAAATCGACACGCTTCAAGATCGTTTTCATCCTACCGCTAAACGATCCTCTGGGAATAGGGACAGCACGTTGCAAATTTATGTAATTCTTTGGAATCGAATGGAAACCTCGAACAACGATCTAACGCGTATTTAACACGTTTTGGGAAGAAACAGTTTTTAAGTCACACCGCGCGACGTGTGACGAGATATCCGCAACGTGTGTGTACTTGATCGATCGACAGGAATTCTGGAAGTACTTTGGCTTTACTTTGGTATTAATTCGACTTTAACTAAAACGAGGTATAAGACCTTCGTTTGGTGTTTCCATGCGATCAATATGGTCGTGATTAGTGTTAGCCTACAGGAGTTGTGGAAATATGATTCTTGCTGGAAACCAAACAAATGTACGAGATCTGTCGATTTCTTTTTTCTTTTTTGGCTTGCTGAAAATCTAACAATCTAACGAAGGTTAAAAAGCGAAACCGGTTAAAGCGTCTGCTATGAGATTGTCTACTTTTACCGAGATAAAAATATAATTACATATTCATATTACCGTAATTCTAATCAACTATGTATAATATATTCAAATTCAAATTGAAGATTGGGAACTCTAGAGTTAACTTATGTTAGTAAAGGTTTATGCTAATTGTGTATCCTTTTCACACGTGTACTTTTCAGAAGATTCGTTCGCGTGTCTCAAAGTGAAAAATCCCATTCCATTAAAAGTTAATAAAAGATGTTCGTATCAATCTAGAAATGAGATTACATCATGTAGAATGTAAACGCAGTAAAATGATCAAAACCATTCTATAATTGATACAATAATTACAGCGTTGGAGCATAGAAGTCATCTGAACAGAACACCCAAACGTAATAGGGTAATCAACCAACATTTGATTTATAAAATCCATTTGCAAGAAATTCGCTTCTTCTATTATTATAATATTATATTATTGTAATTTGTGACTTGTAGAGCACCGGTTCAATCGCAGCAGAAACTGTCGCAGGAAGTACCGCGGTATCATTCTAATTATTATTACGATTCCTGATGAATCAGCAACAATACCATAGAAACTTCGCTTCAAAGACTTACCATAAACTTCTACGCGGAAGACAATAGACTCAGACAATACGACGCGTAATAAGTCTGAGTCACGACAGCCTGGAAATCCTTGATCTTTCATCCGTCATTTCGATAGTTACTCGCGAAGAAAGAGAAGCAAGAAAAAAAAGAAGGCGAGGAAAGAAACGACTTTCGTGAAACCATCGAGGTCGTTTGCGAGGGTGTCGCTCCCATCGTGATTTTTTGAACACCGACAAAGAAGGAACGCATTCTCACATACCAGCTGGTTCTCGTTCCGTGGCGAAGGTCCCGAGCAATTTCGTCGCACCGTATACCCGTGTTCTCCACTTCCGGTTTAGCCAACGGTACCTTGTAGGGTTATCGAACGTGCGTCTGCCAGGACTACCGTCTGACATCTCTGTGAACAGGTACATTATAACGTTACGTGTGTGTACAGAAATCGACGAGAATGTTGTGAATAGTCGGCGGTATAGTTCGTCGAACAAACGTAAAAATCGTAGGAAATATAGAGATAAATTCATTACGAGTCCATTTTCACAGACTCTTTCGATTTTAACGTCCTTTAAAATAGAGTACTTAGCATCTGTTAAGAAACAAGCAACGAGGTAATGTGCGCAGCTTACGCCTGAACAGAATCTTATTACGAATCGAATAGAGTAAGTTAAGTTACAAAACGAGTTTCGAAGCCAAGTTCTAAAAATCAAGTTACAGCATCTTAAAGTATTGGAATAATAGATACATCGGAGAAACCTATTGCACACGTCGCAGACACGAGGAGAATTTTTATAATTTGAAAAGAATTGTTTATTACAGTAGGATCTGAATGAAGGAAGGAATAGTAGGGAAGAATGCATCGAGGAAATTCTTGCAACTCCTTTTCGCAAGTACAATGTGCATCGAATAGAGTTCAATAATGCAAGTTGACTGAAAGGAAATTGTAAGCGAAATGTTGCATTGTAACGTAACTTTGGGTATCGATAGCTTCGTATAACATGGGGAATAGTATGACAAATTCCAAAAAGCACGCGATTTACGAACGATTGATAAGTTGACGAGATTTCTTACTAAATCGAGAATACTCCTAACGTTTCGATCGATATTTTTATGATATTGGGCAAGACAGAAAAAGTACAAAGACGAGAGACGAAAGTCAGATATAAAATGTCTCTCCTGCTTAAACATCGTTTTGTTTATTTTAAATCCAGGAATAAGATTGTTTTACTATTTTAGAATTGTATTTCTACGAGATCAAAAAACAATGTGGTCTATATATATATATCATGTTCTTCCTCCATAATCTTCACGTCTTAACGAGAGTTACGCAATCGAAAGATATCGTCTACACGTTAAAATTGCTACATCAACGTCATTGGATTTGATGGATGGTTTCGAATATTCTCATGTCATTGAGTAATATAATTTTGGTCATTTCCGATTCAACAGGTGTCGAAAACGACTGGTTTAATGGCTATACCGTGGAAGGATATAATTGTATAATACGGTGTGGTTAAGTAGTTACGTAATTTAGAAAAAAATTTAGGTTTATTGAATTAATTGATCGAAGAGCTTCGACGAGATTTTGGAAATATCATTGAACCTCTCTGTGGAAAGTTTCTAAACGTTTTACAAGTAAAAAAATGTTTAATTTGTGCTAAAAAATTCACGCGTGTTTTCCATGTATTTTCGTACAGTAATAAAAGTAGAAAAGAAAAAAGAAATTAATAACGTAGAAATCGATCTTTGTGCTACATGAAAAGTTGTCATTCCTTTCAAACATTGCTATGTCGAGAAGAAAAATTATATTGTCAGTACTTGATCAATGAATCACTCGCATCTCCAAAAAAAATCGGTGGACAGTAAAATTTATAGCTGGCATTGCGAATGATGAATTTCATGCAGTAATAACAATAAAAAACAGACAAAACATCCAATGTATGAACAGATAGAAGTAAAAAGAAGAGAAAGAAACTAGGCTTTGATGGACTTTCTAGTCTCCAGCTGAGATCCATCGAATGCCGATCGTCACGATCATTCTGATTATTACCTAAGGTGTTTAACACTCTAAAACATCGATGTAACTTCACTTTTGCATACAATATATACTTTGTGTAGGATGTCATATGTTTTTAACGCTTTAATAGCAACTATTAAGCGCCGTAAGAGTTTCTGAAATACAAACTGTTTTAATATGCAAATGTAGTCTTTGAGCGCTCGATGACATAACTCCAACGAAAGGACATAAAATACAAGTGAATGGTATAGAACCTACGAGATGCGAAGATAAAGTTAATATACGCACATGAATAAAATATATACAAAATTTTTGTAACTAAATTCTGTAACAATAAATTTAATTACGTAAAGGAAAATTAATTAAAATGTATTTAAAATCCCTTGGCATCTTTTATGTTCTATGAAACTAATCTGTAACGCGTGGATAAAGTTAATTACGTGTAAATAATCTAATAAATCAAATAAACCAGATTAATTACGTACAAATAAAATTAATTTCAATCCATTTAAACTTGAGAATTTTTCTATTCTGCTATGAAGATAGGTAACGCGTGATACGTTTTTAGATAAAATCAGTTAATAAGCTAATAACTCAAATTTAATTGCTACCTAAATAAATTGATTACTGGTGAATATCTTTATATTCTACCATAAATAAGAAAAAACTGGTGACATATCGCTACTGGCTAGTTTTTAGATAAAACAGCCGATTGATAATATGTTAATGCGTTTACATGTAAATCAATTTTATAACCAGCATACCTCGCATGTGTAGATAACGTTGCAAGAAATTGGGCGGAAGTATAACATCGGAATTAAGTAGGTTACCGAACTCGACCAGAGCGGGAAAGAAAAAAAAAGAAAAAAGAAAAGGATGCCATCGAATCTCGAACGAACGTTAAGCGGAGAAAATGTATAACTTCAGAGGAGAAAGGTCCAAAAGCCGAGTTCATTGGCCTTCCTCTTCTTCCGAAGGTGAGCATGTGATGTTCATAAAACGCCTTTTTAGTGCGCGTAACGCTCCAGTCCATTTAATGCGATCACGTGAAATGAACAGAAAAAAATGATAAATATTTCACGAAGACATATCGAGGATGGAGAATCGGATTTTGATTTACAGCCAGAAAGTGGTTCTATGTCGGTGATCTCAGCTATAGTGATCGATGAATCGAGAAAGCTGACATAATCTTCAAGGTTTTCACATAACTTGACAATATTTTGATATTAAGCCTTGAAATGCTTGGTATATAAGCTTTAATATGTATAACTTTTATATTTCTGTAAAATCAAATTGAAACTATTAATTCATTATTGAATTATAATGTATATAAACTTTCTTAATGTATATAAAATTGTTATGCACTGATAAGGAACTTTAAACAAAAACATGTAGAATGTAGGTAATATGCAGAAATATTTAAAATAAAGTACTCGTCATAATACTTAGTGTGTGAAAAAATTTCCATTTATGCTCTGTTGCTTTAATTGTATTCATAAGAATATGAATTGATTAATATGATTCTTTGCGTAGCTAGCAGTAATAATAATTTCTTGAATAGATCAGGTATCAATAGTAATAAATAAACTATTAAATACCGTCTCTCTAAACTAAATTTCGTAATTCATTCGCAATAAATTAACACCTTGATGTCACAAGCATAAAGTTACAATGTTGCAAAATATATAAAAAAAAACTTTAGTAAAAAATTTAGGTATTCCATTGATTACCTTTCGCATCTGTAAGTATAGCGTATTATACTAGCTTACGATTACAAAACGTTCCACAAAGCATTTTACGAGGCTAGTTTAAAAAATTAAATTCTTAAAAAATCATCCAGGTCAAATAGAACCGGTTTCGGTTTAGATTGGTCTTTTGAAAACGTCCAATTCCGAACATTTAGCTATCTTTTGCTCATATTTTTTACCCCACTATGCGTATGCTCGATGTTACAAACGTTGAATAGATGATTCTTCGGTGAATAAACAACGCTCACATGATTTCATCTTCTCGCGTGGGCGAGGTAAAAGTTCTTCCGCTGTTTCGTGAATGAAAAACGTTCGGTGTCGCTGTGGGGAGGCACAATGTGAAATTTGCATAAGATGGGAAATGCGATTAGGAATAGGTCGACTGAAACAAGTCTAGAACAAGTCCAGAACGAAGTTAGTGTGGTAATAATAGAGTATAAGATAATTAAGCATGGTCAGAGATAAGATTGCAAATTTTTATACGTTTACGGATAATTGGAATGTGTTTACATAAATGGACATAATGTTACAATATTTAAGAAGTAAAACGATTCTCTATCTAAGTTACACTTTCTTCAATTATATTCATAAAAACACAAATTTCCATAAACATATAACAGTTTAATAATAATAGTTAACACTAAATTCACCTGTGAAGCGTGATTTTTGTAATTTTCACTTAATGCATCCTTGACAAATTATTACACTATCCAAATTCAAAATTAAATCAAAATTTAATTAAAATTTAGAGCAAACATTCGAAAGACATATAATCTTTTGATCAAAGGAAAATCTTTCTTCTTACGCTTTATCATTGAACATAAATTTAAAATTGGCATTAAATGCCTAAATTTGAAGTGATAGTGATAATGCACCGTTTTACGTTGACTCTTCATTCATTTAATTATTACTACATAACTGAAGGTAATTAAAATTTGGAATCATCAGTAGGATACCAAAAATAGACTATAAAAGGTGCAACCACCTTACTTGTTTCAAGTGTAATGTAATAGTAATATAGAATGATAGTAATTAGTATGATCCAGAGTGTGCAGTATAATATTCTTCTAAAATCGCAAATGAAAAGTTGTCGTCCTTACTTGTAACGCGAAACTGCTTGCAAAACTGTCGCCCGGTATTTCTGTACCAGCAAAACTGGACTCTGGTTTGAATTACACCCGACATCGTGCTGTACGATTTCCGAGATCGAAATGCACGATGGACACCGACCTGATAAACTAGACTTCCTACATTTATTTCCAATGATACCATTATGAAACCTCAGATAGGTTTCATTTGTGAATGTCGTTACATCTTTTTTAAACTTTCATCCCTTTAAACATCACAACTGAGTTACAGATTTGCCACATCGATTAACTGTAGAAAAGAAAAAGTAGAGAAAATTGATGAAATCTAACCCCAACCTAACCCCAATCAAACCTACGGGCAAGTGTTTTAGAACTAAGATTTTAAAAATTTCAAAAGATGGAGATAACAAATTTGGCCTTTGAACAGTTCAATCAATAAATCAATCACACGATAACTTTCAAAATATGTTGATTTCAAGATTTGAACGTAATGCACATCAATATTTATAAATTACACGAAATTATTCAGTAATCGGATATTTTATTCATAAGTCCTCAAGAATTCGAAGATTTTCGAAAGTTCTTAAAATCCATGATTCTTGTGCCCGATTGAGTGACTTACGATTTAAATGGCTAGCTTATTTCGGTCAAGATTATTTCTCTGATAACATCATTCTTGTTATTACTTAATATTAATATTTAATCGAACGATGTTCTATTTAAATAAATTTAACTATTAATAGCTAATTAAAATATACTTACAAAAAGCGTTTCTAATAATAAATATTGTTCTGATTGAAAAAGTTACTTGAGAAAGATTCTCCACGATCGCTAAAAATCTGATAACAATTAAACAGCGAAACTTGCATAAAACGCAGAAAGATGCAGAGACAGCTCCTCATGTTTTGGCATGGTATTAACATGAAATTTTGCAATCACTTCCGCATTCTTTGATCATGTACCAAGGTGTAGGATTACGGCGAACGAAAAATTTGAATTTTATGATAATTAATCGAAAACAATGAGAGCTTAGGTACGATCAATCATACATCGCTCTAACTGTATCGCAACAAAGCGTAAAGATTAATAATACATATGCCGTAAATCTTACATGCATATTCGTATATTATGCGTGCAAGCGATTTAAATATGTATATGTATGTTAAAATATTAAAATAGTTACCCTCAAATAAGTTCACGAATGAATTAATTTCTTCTTATGTTGTCACATCATTGACAGAAATTTTATGATAGCCTCTATACTATATGTACATAGACTGCAGAATCAACCTATAATTAGAAAAATTACAAGTATTTACATTATGTGTAAAATGTATATTATAGGTTAAGGTTATAATATCACAAATTAAAAATTATAATAACATAATAACATTAATAATAAACATTAATATATTATATAAACTTTAACTTTCTCTAAAAATGGATTGATAAGGCAGAATGGTAAATTGTGTAAATTATGTTGGAAATTTCAATTTTAGCTTTTTAATGTTAGCTTCGCTTGAGTTATTATAATGACACTTACAGAACTTTGTTCCTTTTATATTCATACAATAAATAAATATTTCATAATAATTCTCCTTTTATATTCATACAATAAATAAATATTTCATAATAATTCAACTATCTGATTAGAACAATAACATCCTTAATGTGTATATAACTTTCTTTTTAGTCCTTTTTTGGATCGAAATTCGCGTGAGAATACTACATGTTGCTGCATTTCTTTGATATAAAATTTACGATCATGATTCTCGCATTTCCGTAAATTATTGCCATGCACGCAAACTCACAGAGGGAAAAACTAACGATTTCGTTACGGTTGTCGATTCTGCGGAAGCTCTTCGAAATTCGATTCGATATGATTCGATTTCACCTTCTAACACGAGTTCGAAAGTAATTCTAGCGTGGGACATTGTGTAGGCTGGATCGCGTGTTGGGTGACAGAAAAAGCTGCTTTTGATGAAACGCAACACCGAATACTATCTATGAACTATTTATTCAAGTTCGACAGCAAGATTGTTAATACATAATTTATAGGTTACATACATAAGATTATCTCCGATAGCTTGCAATTATTTAATGATAAATTATATTATGTATTTACATCTTCTTTTATTGACCCAGTTATTAAATCGTGCGTTGGTTTCATGCACGATTACCGTAATTCAATAAATTACTATAATTTATAGAAATCACGATTATGAAGTTATTTGCTTTTATGAGTGAGTGAACGTACCTGGCCCTTTTCTTTATATCTTTCTCGTGTTGTTGTAAGAAAATTGAACAGAGAATAACTAGTAAACAATATTAAATTACTAATTTAAGAATTTAAGAGAATCGTAAAATATTAATATTCTTTAACATTTCAATTTAACAAATTAATATTCATATTACCTAATTCTTCGAATATAAATAGAAGAATATTGTTTTATTCATAGAGATGATTCTTCCATCTAGAAGTTGAGTAATAACTTAACATATGTAACTAGTAAAGCATAAATATTCCAGTGACTTTATGTCCTGAATAGCAAGAATACTGAATTGAATTAACCCACTCAATATGACTGTGTTCCTAGTGATGATGTGATTGAACTTAATAAATAGAAAATAAAATAAAAAGGATATCGAAAATTAAAAACATTGAAATTATATCAATCAATGATCTTGTATAAAAATTTCGTATTAAGAAAAAATATCTTTTGTAAAGAAATAGTATTTCTATTCTATGAGAAAATAATATTCAATTTGACTGTTTAGGCCAGTGATCAATTGTTTATACTAATTTCTGAAATACTAATAAATATGATATAAAGGAGAAAACATACACCCTTGATCAACTTATGATGGATGGTTTCTCATATTTTATTATTTTATCTTTTATTACATATGTAATTAATTAGAGTATATCATTTAAGAGTGTATACAATAATTACGTTTTTAATGATAATATACATTTAAATATTATATTCAAAATATGTTCACCATAGTAAAAATAAGATATTTCCAATATATATAATTTCCAGTTAAAATCATTTCGCTATTATTTTTTCTAAGTGTATTTTAGAATATGTTTAAATAAATTCATATCTCATATATAATATTAATAGAAACATTTGTATGGTGCAACAGTAGAATGTTATTGGTATTAATTTAACCAAATATTTTATTACTGAATATTGACGAGTCTAGTGATGTCACATCACTTTATAAAAATGGATTTATTTATGTAATCTATACTAAAAGTAATTCCATCTTTCATCAACTTTTTCTTTTAAACAATGACGATAATCAAGTGACGATAATCGTCCTCAAAGTACACTTAAATAATACTTTACTTAACTGAAGAATTGTATTATATATCTTTCTCTCTATCATATAATTCCATTTGTATAATAAAATGTTAACTAAAATTTATATCAATATGAAACAAATGTTGTAAATCATAAATCACCATTATATGTAAATAAAGTAGAAACTTACATCACAATGTCTACGAATTAAAAAGCCACTTGGAATGTTTTATTTTAATATAAAACAGCAATCAATGTTCTAATGTTACTACCACAACACTTTTTACACATTCTGTGATTTTTGCTGATGGATGGAAAACTGAATAACATTAGATATTGGTAGCAAATTAGCACAAAGTGCTACTCTACAAACATGTCAACTACAGTCAAGTAGATATTCACGGAGGTTGTGAGTTGTATCTGTTATTGTCATCTGGCAATACTAAATTAGATACTGGTTCATCTTCAAATATGCCTTCATCTACCTCATCATCAGAAATGGTAAGTTCATCAGGATATTTATAACTATTACTTAGTTGACTGGATGGTACCACTTGCTCCTATAAATGAACGTAGTTGAAGTTAATATAGCACTAACATATTATACATATAATATAAATATATATGCAAGAAAGCAATTCAAAGCACGTAACTAATTGAAAAAAATATTTGTATGATATTTATTAATTTACCTCAGATTCTGTATTCATATCTTGATACAAAGTATCAATTTCATAGTCAAATATATCCTCTTCTGGTTCTTCCCATGGATGAAATGATAATTGAGCTGAGCCCTCATTCAAATTCATTGTTACTTCCGGCTCACCTATAAATTTACATAAATATATGTTTTTTATTATTTACTAGGTATATACAACTTATTTTCTTTTTTGTCTTTGCTTACGGAGTGGATCATCTATGCGATTATCCAAATTAAAATATTCCGTTAACCTGTTGTTATTATTATTATTACTATTATTATTATTATTACTATTATTGTATCTACAGTGGATCAGTTGGTGACTATTCTGATTCTGTAATTTGTCCATATCATCTGTCTACATCAGTTGATAGTACACTCAGGTTGGATCGTCTACGTAATATCTATATACACTAAAAAGTGAATATGGTTAATGTGCATCTACAAAAGTCCTACCATGGCATTGAATGTTGAGTGAGAAATCATGATCATGTAAGAATCATTTAAACACGAATTAGGAAATTTACTTTGAACTGTTATATCTAGCTGTTGTGAGACAGCAACAAATATTTCGTGATGACGAGGATCTTGTAGATCCTTTTTCTCCTTCAAAATTCATCATTTTGAGCGGATGACTCCGATTAGATTGACGATATCAGAACTCTTCGCCCTTTGTTCTGTTATTGTTAAAACTCATTAATCTATCACACAGTTTGTTTCTAAATAGAATTGTGAAATCTAAAAATGTGCTACGTCATGACGATTATCGACACAATGTATACTCCTGAACGTGCTCACCTTCAATAACGCCCGACGTAATCCTTTTTTCGAAATACGTGGAACGATATACAAACTTTTATTCAAAAATAATTAGTTACTATCATAACAAACTCGAACCATAACGCAACAGTGTTGTGTGTAAGATCACACGCTAAACAACCGCTCGTACGTCGCGAGCTGACATGTTATACGCATGCTCAGTTCGGTTTTGCGAACCTACGCCATTGAATGATGTCATATTCAGTAACGTAGGTATAAAATTGACGCTTCAATAAAAATTTTTTTTTCGAAACTTACGTTAATATATTTAATCGTATTTTATTAAGTAGGTTCATTGTAAGAAATCTAGTTAATTAGGAAAGCTAGTCAATTATATTCAAAGAAATGATAATAATAATAATATTGTTACTTTAATGATTTATTAAGGACGTAAATTTAAGCATGGTCCAAGTTTTTAATTCGTCGAATTGTATCTTTAAGACTTCGTCTTCTACATAATATCTTTGTTAAAAGAATTTTAGAATAAACTATCATATAAAAATCCTGCACAAGGAATAACGTGTACTTTGTGAAAGTTGATTGTTTATATCTAATACAATATAAAAGTATTAAACTATCTATTAATATTATTAATTCAGGCGCAATATTACAATGAAACGCTACATCCTACCAATCTACGTTAAAAGCTTCTTATCAAAAATATCTCTTTTTTGCGTATACTTCTTTTAAGATGTCTTAAAACCATGTACTTGTTGATGATTAATAAGCTACCTTGAAAAAAGAAAAATAATAAAATGAGACGTTCGCAGGGTATCGAGTCTAAACCAATAATCTTTTCGCTTTATTAATTGTCATGAAAAAAAGAAATATATATGTGTGTGTGTATGTAATACAGAAAATACAGATTAATAAAATATCCATACCTTAAAAACAATTTAGGATAGATGCAAAAATGATGTAATGATGTTTTGGAAGAAACGACGCTGTAAGTACAGAAAAAAGTAATAACATACACGCCGAAATCGGAAATTGGATTTTACGGAAGGATCTTCACACTTTATTTTCGCTTCTTCTAAGCACACAACCGATTAAAAGTAACCAAACGAAAATGTCAATGTTGATTACGACGCTGGTTAATGAATAACGCTTCTCTTAAGCCACATCTACATAATATACAGCGATCGCCGTAAAAGGTTACAAACTTATCTCCGATTATTTAAAAAAAAATTATTAGTTTCTTCTTCTGTTTTGTTTCTGTGTAGTTTTCTTATCTCTTTTCGACGCGAATAAAAGAAACGATCACAGATTTCCTCATATCTTCAATTCTCTCCCTATACGCGATTGTCATATCACTAGAAGAAGAAACTGTAATGATTTTCTTCATTGAATACGTGTTAGTTAAAAAAAGAATATCATTCCAAATCAATAGATCTTCCTCTCTCTTTAACTGTAGGTGTACCTCTGTTGATATAGATGTCTACTCTCTACGGTATCTTCTGAGCCACGAACTTCTCTTTCTTTTTTATCATTTTATTTTCTTCGATCGTACTATGAACAGCCTAAATAAAAATACGCTCGTGACTTTGCTGTTTTATAGCGGTATAATACTACAAACTTAACGGCGTTTTTAATCTCTGCGACATTCGTCCCATATATTGTCTTCTACAAAAGTAATGTACCAGGTCCAGTTTACTTTCGTAAGATCTACAAAAATGTGAAATCCGAGGAGGGTAACGTTCGTGTGTTAGGGATCGCCTTAAAAATGTTCTTTCGGTTTACGAGAACTCGTCAAACATGTTTCGAGATGCTTTTCTTCTTTTTTGGGACACTCTCTTTGACCGGGTAAGATGGGACATTCGATCCGATTCGCTGCAACTGAAATTAACAGGCGCAATCACAAGCGCAACGACGTACACGCTTCTCACGGCGGTGTGTGAATGCCTCTGGGATTGAACGCACCGAACGTGGCTGCACGTCTGTGAACAAATTAGAATAGTGAAAATATTAGAAAATTTTATAGTTTCTATATTTAAAATTTTATGGCATCTACATATAATATAAAAACGGGATTAAGTTTTTTGATAAATACTAATGGAGATTAAATAAAAGTCCATGAATTACGAATACTCTCAAATGTAGCAGAAGTTAAGAATAAAAAATCTGTAAAAATTAAGTTATCTACTCACAGTGTGGGCGGCTTTCCTCTTCTTGTTCTTGTTGTTGCTGTTGCACTTGCTGTTGCTGTTGCTGTTGTTGTTGCATCATCATGTGAGTCGTTTGTTGTTGTTCCTGCTGTCTTTGCTCTGATTCTTGTTCGGAGCTTTGATTATCAGAAACTTCAGCACGAGCCTCAACAGGTATTTCCAAGGATTCTACAGGTCTCAATGGCAGAGTAAATCTTGAAACTGGGAATGCATTACCTTCTACAACCTAAAAATTAACATATTATTGATGTACTAATTGCATACGATAAAATGGAAAATTTAAATAATCGTAATACTTGGAAAAAAGAGATGAAGTAAAAATAACTATGGTAGCAAAAATATGGCAGCGGTGGGATTCGAACCCACGCCTCCGAAGAGACTGGTGCCTTAAACCAGCGCCTTAGACCGCTCGGCCACGCTACCAGATATGAAATTAGTGGCAAATTGCTGATCCAGCGGTTCTCATTTATTCTTACATAACATTTGTTATTATAAACAAGTAAACAAAGACGATGATTTTTTATAATGTACGAGTTGGTTGAAATCCGAAATATGACACTCTACAAAAATGTAGGATATTCGTGTAACATTAATAAAATTACTGTAAGATTAATCAAATGATTATATGTAAAAGAATATTTATACAGAATAATTGTCTTCACATGATAAGTTTTAATATAATTTCAAATAAAATTTTTCTTTGAAACGTTAAAATTGATATTTAAAATTAAAATAAAATTAAAATTTGAAATTATGTCTGGAATTGATTAGTTTGTTTTTTACCTGATGAATTATGTTACGAATTTCCGCTGGTACAGGGAAGTTCCTTTCTTCCTCGCTATCATCTTCCGGTCCAGGGAAAGGTTTAGCTTCCTGTTGCTCGTTGGAACCATCCGGTCGCTGGCGACCCTCGATATTTCCATGCTCCAATAGATTTCGAACCTCTAACGGAAGTGGAAGTCCCAGAGGAATGGGTTGAGCTCCTTCAGGGAACGGTTTGAATTCTTGAACGTTCTGAAAAATGTAAATAAAATTATTTCAATAAATAAAAAATTACATTCGATATTATCATCTAATAATAGTAGAAATAATAGGACAATCTCGCATGTACAATTATACAGATGTTAAATTATTATTATTACATATGTAATATGTGTATGTTTAATTAAAATTATGAACATTAAAATTATTTATTGAAATTAAAATGAATCAAGATTGATCGTTAAAAAATCATATTTTTCTATTAATTTTCATTTCCAAGATCAATTAATTTTTAATGCCAATTATATTTTCAGTTAATGTAATATAAATATCTCAAATAAATGAATTACCTCGCGGCGAGCACCTTCAGGTATTTGTACGGGTATAGGTCTTGCTTCACCAGTGATATGTTGAATGATATTCTTAATCTCTAGAGGTACTTGTTGAATGATCCTTCGAATTTCGAATGGAATTCCTTGAAAAGGTGAACGTTGTCTTTCAGTAATCTGAGGCTGCGGTTGTGGTTGTGGTTGAGGCTGAGCTTGAGGCTGAGGTTGCATCTGGGGTTGTACTTGAGGTTGCACTTGCGGTGGCATCTGAGATGGATGTTGTTCGGTCTGCGGGATCAATACGTGAGGAATAATCCTTTGTTCGTGAACCTGAGCTTCTGGCTGTGGTGCTGGCGGAGGCATCATGGCTGGTCCCTGTTCTTGACCATACGTTCCCGTTTGCTCAACTTGTTGATACATCACGGGTACTTGTTGCGGTTCTTGGGGCATTGGTGGTCGCATACCTCTCATAGGATTCGCCGAGAAATGACGCAATTCGATGGGAATTCGGCGCACTTCAACCTGAATGAAGTTATTAAATTTTAATTATTATAGTGGTAAATGACTTTTTTATATATTCAGAATAGCACGAGTATAATAGTGGTGTATTCAATAGTATTCATTACACCAATAAAGATTGATACATGCGTTAACGGTGGTAAAGAAGCCTTATTTACCTTTCTATAGCGAAAATGAAACAAAGTGTAAGAGATACGTCGTTTGATTAATTATGAGAGGATATAGTATGTAATTATTTAGAATAAAAACAATTATCTGATTTAGTTTAACAAACGTTGAATTTTAGGTAAATATTGCAAACTTAGTTCTAAATAATAATATGACAAAATCTTTAATTTGTAAAATGGATCTATTCTCGATTTCTATTTAATTTTAAGACGGAAACTATTTTAATAAAAAGGGGGCAGTATTAATTTTTCTGTTATTGCATATTAATATAAGATATACTAACTTGTGGTCCCATTGCAGGATTTTGCGGTCCCATCATGGGCGTCTGTGGTCCCATACGTGGAGGCCTCATTTCCATGGTTACCTGAGGGATATTTCGCAATTCAGGGGGAACAATACCAGGTGGGATGTGATTAAGTCCGCGTGGATCGCTAAGTGGTAACTGCTGCATGTCAGGAACTTGATATTGAGTGTGTACTTGATACTGATGATAACCTGGATTCGGTTCCTGAGATTGAAGTGGTACTTGGACGGTTCCCAATGGGATGATGATTGGCGTAAGCATCTCTTGATCTTGTTGCCTGAAAATTAAGCACATTTTGAAAATTAAATATAACATTCGTGTGTAAAAATTCAATTAAATTTCAAATTTTCAATTATTTTAAATATTTAAAAATTGTTAGTATTTTTATATCAGGACTGCATTAAAAGTCTTTTATTTTTAATTTTAATTGATCTTCCTTGTTTTTTCTGTAAACTAAGAAGCTTCACCAGTAGCGTCACCAAATAAAATGAAATTACTTTGTATTTCTATTTAATTTCCATACAGTTGATAAATTTGATAATGTTCTATCTATAATTTAATCTAATAAATTACACTAAAACTTCTTTCATGGAGGAGGCATAACACTTCAAATCATACATACTCTTGATGAGGATTGCCAGATTCGCACAAAATGGCGACACGTTCTCCACTCAGTCTTTGGTAGCGAGAATCAGTACTGTTATCGACATTATTGTTGTTAGCACCGTCCATCACTTGATCAGCTCTTCGTCTCTCAACCACGCAAGAAACTCTGCTGCGTGCCTCCTGGATCAAAGTCTAAAGAACAAAACAAAGAGACAAATATAGAAAATTATTAATTTCGTGCATCGATCCATTTATGCTTTCGATAATCTTTCAATTTTTCAATTTTTAGACATTGTAGTAAAATTAGTGAACCTACGCCCGCAATTTCGTCAAAATCGAATTGAAGAGGCAGCTTGATGTGCACGGGAGGAAACTCGTCATCATCATAGTCATCGTCATCGTCGTCATGGTCACCGCTTTCGTTGTCTGACTTTGAATTATTCTCATCCTCCTTGTGGACTTTGACGTCCTTGGTGTCTGGCTCTACCTCCTTCTTCGATGGTGTTTGCTCAGCGAGAGACTGCTGAACCTCCTTCATGTCACTGGTATCCTGCACAACGAGAAAATATTCCTTAACATCTCTCGTTCCATAATTTTTCCAAAAGTCTATAAAATCGTTAATAATAAATATTAATACGAAGACATAACGTAAAACCGATGGTTAATCCCATGTAAAAATAAAAGATATAACAATTTGAAATTTTATTAACAATACTGATAAAGTATAAAAATAGTGCAAGTATATACATATTTCGCAAAGATTACAGAAGTATTTAAAAAGTTTAATATTCCGTTAATGAACCTTAATATTCAATGGAATCATCTGTAATGTTTTATATCTTAAAGATTATTCATGTTACATCGTAATTTTGTATTATGTATATGTTTACACCAAACGTCTTGTGACTTTTATACCTATATATATCTTTAAAATGGTTTCAAAGTTTTCCAATATAATCGTCACAGTAATATCTCACTGCTTCATTAATAAAATTTACAAAAATGTTTTGATAAGTGTACAAATAATACTTTCGAGAGCCGTATAGCGTGCACTTCCTCGTTTCTCCTCGTGACAAATCGCGTACTAAAATTGAAACCATCGTTAAAGTCTTCCAGTCTGAGAACAACGTAGATCTGGTTCACAGAGTATTAACGTTCTCTATGAAAATAACCCGATCGAGTCACGAATATCGTGCTCTTCGCGAAACATCAGAATCCCGTTTCAAATGACGTACCGAGTACCAGTCTGGTCAGCTTAGATAAGATAAAAAGAACCGTAAGGGTCATCGTGTCGAGCGCAAAGTGTTTCTTCCGCTTAGAAAAATTGTTTGCGTTGAAGGATCGTGCCAGCTAATCGAGCGTCTCATCCTCGTTTGATTTCCATCGTTCTGATCGAGGTTGTACCGCGATAACACGAAGAGAGTTCACTTTCACTCGCGACCCGATGTCGCGACCAGGAAGAAAACGTGTTGCATCAACGAATGATTACTATGGCGATATTTATTCAACTTTCGAAGCCTTCAGGAACGATTTGTCTTCGTTTCGCGGTCTCCAACTCGCAGATACTCTTTCAATTTCTCTTATCAGGAAGAGAAGCTTACACGAAACGACACGACCCAATTATTTCACCTGCTGTCTATGTGATTATTGTCCGGATTTTAATTATATTTAATCGCTGATAGTAATAACGATGGTCGTATAGAAGCAATAAACTATCGCGACACGCTCTAATTAGCGTTGGCTGCAAATGAAACTGACCGAGGTTTCGTGGACTCTAATAAAGTATCCCGTTAACAATGCGACGTATTGCAGCAACGATTCGTCCTGTTACGATCTTCGGATCTTTACGATCCAGTTCTGATTTCGTTTCAATAAATATAATACGATATAAATATAGATACAATATAATCATTTCAACGTTTCGAACGTTTCGGGGAAATGTTTGAAACTTTCGAGGATTTTTAACGGTGATGCGATCGAATATATCTTATAGAATGTAGCAGACTTATGGAAAATTTTAGCATAAAAATCACCTATTTCAACAACAACAAGAAATCACCTATATTATATAATGACGATTCTTGCGTGTTTATTTTAAAGTTAAGAAACTTCTTCAACGAAAGAAAATTCCGATTGAGTTGAAGATATCTCGGACTATGTAGCAGAGTCGAGAAACATAAAATTGAAACGAACAATCACCATCGATATAAGAACAATGATTCTCTCGTACTTTCTTCGAAACCATGGTACGAGAAACTTTCTGACAAGATGAAAAGCACGATTGGATTGAAAATGGTTCAAAACACGTGACATAGTTAAACTACCTCCACATACTTTTTATAACATAATGACTGGCAAATTCCCGAATGAAAAGATGCAAAAGAAGAGAATAGAGACGGTTAAGTTACTGAAATCAAACCTAAAATACTCAAAAATCGTTTCGTGTTAAGTTAGTTGTAATCAAGTCAGTGTTCAAGCGATGACCGCTAGAAAATTAGATTATCGTTGAGTTATAGACCAGGAAACGACGTGAAATACGTATTTGGTTAACGGTGATAGGAAGGAAGTTGCTGCTGAGTACTTTCGAGAGCCTAATTTGTGATCGGCCAGCAGGAAACCATTATCGTGCAAGAAACGTTAAGTTGCATCAGGTTCTGACGAGCTTGGACGGTTCCACAGTTTCTGTTTGTTGGTTGGCAAAAGCGGGGCCCTCTCGCTTTACTCGTCCAAGTGACAACTTTCTAGAATATCGGTGAACGTAATGAAAGGTAGCCGGAATGGCTCAGCTACCGACCAGCTTCTGGTTTTCGCAATTCTAGACTCGCAGAAATAAACTTCGATCTTCCCACTACCCATTCACAGTCCACAGCTATACGTATCGCTACGTTTGATCATACATTCAAGTATACGAGAAAGTTCTACCATTCCAAAACGAAATACGATGTTTTTGCCTGCGAATACCAAGTATGAGAAACTGAATTGATACTTTGTTGCATTCAGGTCGATATCTCGCGTTTAGTATTACTCGTTTAGTATTGGAGCTATATGTAGAAGCGATAGCTGGTTTTTATTAGGTACATGCATATATAGATATAGTCGAGCCAAAAATAATTCGAATTTTATAAAAACGCGATTATATTATATCTGTTCATTTTTTAATGACCGCGTTAATTATGTAATGTATATGGATAAAATATCATATAGATAAAAAATATATTTCCTTTTTTTACTGATAATTTCCACCATTCGATTAAAGTTTAATATGTTTCTCCGAATAAATGAATAACTTAGCGTAATATTTCAATTATAAAAACAATATATTTTATTAAAAATTTGATACGTTTTTTATTTCCTGTCTTTTCATTTTGTTTCAATGTAAAGCGAAAAGTATTCTCCTATTTGCAACGAAGAACAATATTTTAATTATGTAGAAAATATTGTATTTTTCACACGTTATCATTTCAGAGGGACGTGAGAAATAATAATTACACAATATGTAAATATCGTTTATCTTTTGCCTAAGGAATCCTAAAACAGCTGAACGCAGCTGCAACAATATACGCTCTATTTATTGCACATTCATAGAATATGTATATAGCGCGTAACACTATTTATTCAAGGATTATTAACGTTACATTCATTCCAAACTAAAACACCATCGTTGCATCGTACAAAGGAAACACTGATTCCAACATTGATATGAAACAATAACGAGGTCTGTTTTAAAATGCATAGCACAACGCTTTTAATTGATAATTAATTTCAACAGTAGGAACAAAATTATTAAAAGCGTTATCTTCGCAGAGAATAAAATTCGAATTAAATGCAAGAAAGAGGAAAGAGCGATCCGTAATTTCGATTGTATCATAATAAAAAAGAAAACATTGATTCCAACATCGCTATGAAACTATGTATCACGATGTTTACCTTAAAGCGAACACTGTTCCATGATGTTTCAATTGCTAATTAATTAACAATTTCAATAAAATTAGAATTTCCAGTAGAAACCGAAATTTACAAACTGTTACGTTTTGTAAATTGAAAGAATGAAATTGATTGCGATTGCGAGTAGATGCAGACGGTACCGTAACAGACCGACCACTTTCCACTTGGGAAATTGCTCAGGATGTAGAAACGATTTTGCGGTGCACGAGCGACAACCTGTATAATCGTCAAGCTAGAACGAGAAGAAATAAGTGAAATTTCTTAACCCTTCGAGCACACAGGTGGTTGGAGTGTTTTAGCATCGTCGTTTACTCGCTCATAAAATTTTTCTTCTTATTTTATCAAATGGTATTCGTGACTCATGTTAGAAAACAACAGTAGAATACTTATAGAAATCAACCGTGAAGTTCCTGTTTCGTATAAAATCACTGCCTAAGAACGGACAATATATTGTACGTGATGGTTATGCGATAACCATCGGTTTTGCAACGTCAATCAATAATACGACACTGATTTCTAATTCCGCAACACGATTCTTGCGTATACGAACGTAAAACGATATTCAATCGTCGAATTTTAATTTTATTATTGTATATCATGTATATTAATATCCAAAAATCACAGTTCTTTCGCTTAGATTCGACATAATTTAGTTAATGAATTTTAGTTTCTCCGTAGCTATAAAATACAAATTCGTCTAAAATATTTTCTTCCCAGATATAATAGTTCCGTTAATAAATAATCTTACTTTATTCGAAGTCGCTGCATGCTCCGGTTTCTGTTTAAATTAAATTAACCTACCCAGTCGGATACTCGTTCTAAATTATATTTTCTATTTGACTTTTTCATAAAGTCCGAAAGAATTCACCGAGAAGAAAATAAAAATGTTTAATACCTTAAATATTCTCTGAAATAAAAAAGAAAATCCGAGTTCCTTAACCGCTTTGCATTGCACGCTGTTTCACAAACGCTTCGTCAACACGTTTCGTGCAACATATTTAAATTTTACTTTCGAGTCGGTCGAAGAAGTGGGCCGACTTGGAACTGTTGGAAGGATTTCACGAGGAAAAGGAAATCGATGGACTTGGCGTCGCATGCAATATACAAAAGAAGAAGAGTAGAAAGGAGTAGGACAAAGAAATCGGTATCGCGACTAACAGAGTGCGCGAAAGAGAGAGAAGCTCGCGACCACGCGATCCTACAGGCTTTCTTTAGAAATCCTGCAAGCCCCTTTTGCGAGCTGCCTATCAATTAGCGAGCTATTATGGCGGGTAATCATCGTAGTTAAGCGACCTGCACACTGTCAGTCTTACATTATAGGATACTACGCGTTCTCAATGATGTAGATTTGCACTCGCGTGCCTTCATCGCTTGGGAGATGGAAATCGACGGCACACTTTTGCATCAACCGCATAGTATCGCTAACAAGTCGAATCAGCTGCTTTTTTATTTTAACACTTTTAGCGCGGTCATGTGCAAAACAAGGTATTTTTCATGCTAATACGGCTTTTTAATCACGGAACTCTTCCAGTATGAATAATAGTTATCCCGATAGAGTATAGAGAACCATACGGTGTAGCGCAGGAGTATGTTGACTGTTGTTAACTACCAAATATGGTAGGATAAATTACTTTTCCCGGAATCACGATTTGTTGCACTTTAAGTTGGAAGAGTGAAATTTAATGATTGATAATTACCTTTGGTATCGAGAACGCGAAGCTAATGATGGTCTTATGTTAGGGATGTATGTACTCTTTGATTTGAGGTAGCAGTTTCTGTGGATATAAGTGATTTATCGAATAAATTAAAATATTTTAAATGAAATTTAAATGTTTATTTTTTAAATGGGCAAATAGTTATTTCGAAATATATATATATAGGTTTAAACTTTTGAATACGAATTAAATATATTGTATTTTGATCTGCCTGTTCCATGTATGTAATTAACTTCAGATGATCGGTGTGTTAAAAAGAAGGAATCGTTTCATTCGACTGTAATTAAATTTATTGCACAAGTGGAACGATTAAATACGTAGTATTTCTTAATAATTTTTAAATGTTGTTTAAAATTATCATATGTTCTAATAGTGGGGGGAAGATTTAAAATAATAATGCAGCAGTTACGAGAGTTTGATTCAAATTTCTCAAATGATATATAGAAACTTTTTCACAGAACCTTACATCATCCTGTTTCTCTCGTAGCAAAGGTGCTACAATATATTCGTATCTTACGTAAAAAACAAATAATTAATGTACATATATAATCGTAAAGAAACATTAAAATCGAAAGAATATTTATATTTTTCATTCCTTTTCATACTTTCTTCTTCAAAAAATTTAGCAGATGAACGATCAATAAATATTGATTAATATTCGAAAATGTTCTTTGCAAATATTTCTGAATTATACTTTATCTTACGCTATAAATATTATCCTACATTCTGCTTATAATAAACGGCGAGCCGAGTGATTTAAAATCTAGCTACGTCGAGGAAAAGTGAAATTTAGAAGATTCCCGTGAGAGCGAGGGAATTTTCTAATCTATGCTAACATCATCGTCGCTGTACAACACACAGCAACGCGAGCATACGTGTGTATATGCGTAGACAGATAGAGCATAATGTTGGACGAGTGAAAATTATTCTTGATAATTGATAAGGAACAGTTTCTATCATCAAGGTGATGCAGCGTGTGAACACAACGCCTCAGACACGGACAGGTAACAATACAGTTAGTTTGCAGAGAGAAAATCTTTTTAGAGAACGTTCACCTTGCTGCCGGTGCGTGCAACGGGCAACCCACTTTCCGTTGTGCTACGTACCTTTCCATCGAGAGTCGCAAAAATACGCCACAGCATCCTCTCAGGATGCTTTCGTATCGATGTACTTTAAACCAAATTGTTCTCTGTGAAATACTCGGCGATCTATCTTGCTAGGCATAAGTAACGTACGACAGGTTGATATTTACAAAAGAAATTCGGAAGAAGACTAATTAAGAAAACAGTTATGAAAATAATAGAAAGATAATTATATGAAATGATTGTGAACAAGCAATTACGATAGCTACTAGGGGAGCTTATAAGAAAAATATTGCGTGTCGATGCTATGCATCTGCTGTTAATCGTTTTAGAATACACACATTACTATTTTTATGTGTGATTAGTATGTTTCGATTACGAATGTCTATACATTTAAAAAGAATTGATATGTGCAAAGCATACATAACGTAACATAGGATAAATATATAGGCTGTCTCATTTTAATTAATCCACGCAAATATCCTGTAAACTATGCATGTATCGAAAACGCGATACAAGTAGAACTTGTTCCGTTTCAACGTGGCCTTACGACGACCGTCGGTCATTTATCTAGATGAAGGCGCTCTAGAGATCTCAAGGTGACCTCTGTTTCTTTAAATAGAACTGTACATTTTTTTATACCGTTCAATGCAGATTTTAATTCCCTACAGGCGGGTATTAAGATAATAATGCTAATTTCGTCAAATTGAGCGTATAAAAGTCAAGGAATACATAAACATAAAAATACTGCGTTATCTTCCCTTGTTTTTCATGCGATAGGTTCCACAAGATTAAAGTTAAAATATCTTTTAAATTAATCACTTTTCGAACCAGATACGTTAATACTTTTTGTAGAGAATTACAAAACGCATCCAACGGAGTATAAAGAATATACGTAGAAATAGATTTCAATTTAAGAAAAGACAAAAGTCAACTTGAAATCTCGATAAGATTTGTGAACATCACAAGATGTATCTCTCGAAACAAAGTAGGTTTTATTTGAAACGATCTTTCGAATAACGTACAGTTTCAGAGATATTTACGTGAGTTGGTTAAAACGAGATTGTTGTTGTATAGTATTTGAATGAAATAGTCGTAGTATCTAAAGGACGATACAAATCTTTATTTGTATTCCATTTCTCTGATTATGCTCGAAAGAAATACGAACGTGCATAAATATTCTCAGTCTAATAGTTAGTATTATACAATTTTCTGGAGACAGAATTTATTCAAGAAAAATGTGTAACTTTATAAAATTACATTGTTACAGACCAGAAGATAGGCTTATAGTTGTGCTTCAACATTGAATTTACATTAACTATTTTTAATTAATTTCTTGTTTGTCCGACTGGTTTTGACTAAACAAGGAAATGTAAAATGACGAAATATTTGCATCAAGCTGGAACTAACAAAAAAGAAATTTCATGCGCGCATCAAACTACGTTGGAATTGAATTTTCTGCACTGCTGAGAATAAAAAAAGAAAAACAGAGCGATAGCAGGTCGCAGGAACAAAAAGTGAAAAAAGAAAGAAAACGAATAAAGTCAAGGAAATAGTAGAAAGTAGTGGAATCTCTTCGGCGATTTTCTCCGGCAAAAGACTACGTAAACACTGAATAATTTTCTTTCCTCCGTTACGCAAAAATTAGTTCCAATCGAACGACTCGCATATACCGGAACGTTTCGTAATGCATTCCCCTCGAACGCAGCGAAAAAAAAGCACAATGTTGCGTTCGAATTACTTAAAACTCTCTTGCCAGCGACATTCCCGAACACGAACCAATGAAAAAGAAACGATGAAACATATTCGTAAATAAGGTGACGTATAAATTTCATTTGTTATTAAACTTTGGAAATTAAGAAAACACAGCAACAAATATGACCTGTACGAGTACTTCTTCGTTCTGGAGACTTCGATTCTTCGTCGTAAATCGCGAAACGGTGACTAATGCCAAGGCGATTAAAACTACAAAATGACTTCCTTGAAGATTCCTTCAAGAGGAATACGAATAATATAAATGATTCTAAAGGATTTATATCTCCAAGTCTATAATAACTGTACATTATTAAGGATTATATTATAAAACAGCTTTAATAGTTCCATGCCCTGCAGGCTATTGCTGATTCATGATACTTGATAGACGTGAGGTTTTCATTAGGGAAGCGAAAATATTCTCTGTTGTGCTATTCAGTTAATTGGCCAGCAGACTCGAAGGAAGGCTGAAGAAGACTCGTCATAGGAGGTATCATCATCACGAGATTTAAGAGTGGCAGTTCTTCAAGATACCGCATTGGCTCATACAGTACACTATATTCTGATTGGTAATAAAATATGATATATAAGAGAAATATGTATATATCATTGAATTAAAATGTAAAAATAGAAATTCAAAATGAAAAGGTGTTATTTCTTTACAATTAGAGACTGTAAGTATTTTATTATAAGTACCGTGTTAAATATAATATTGTACTCTAAGTATTCCAAGTACTTTAATAATTGTTTTACTATACTAACTATGATGCTATAGACATTCTCTGTTATTCTAAACATTTTAATACATATAAACATATACTTACATACTTTTGCCTTAAATTCAAAGTTCTAAAGCGAAAAAGCTTGTTTCTTTTACACAGAGGGTAAAAGATTTGAAGTTTGGAATTTCAAATGATTCTAAGCAGATATCCTTCAAATTACTATTTTAACGATACCTATTTTCCACTTGTGATATTGTATCGATGAATATCGTAAATTATAAAAATTAATTATTAAATTGCCGATGTCAAATTTCACGAAAATATTACCGTCTCAGGTTCTATTTATATGAACGTATGTATATGTATGAGTTAGGTTACCAAGGAACCATAATACCAAAATTAACATCGATTGTTGAGCAGAGAGTCGAGTGCGTGGCCTCCTCCAACGCGAACTTTCACTTGTTAGCAGGAAAAGAGAATAGGCGCTAATGCTCATCCTGAGGTATTTAACTTTCAACGCGTGATTGATTAATTAGTAAATGTGAATTGTCTCTCACCCTTTCTCTCTCTCTCTCTCTCTTTATCTCTCTCTCGAATTACATCTCGGGCAATGTGATGCGAAGAGAAAAGAAATTCTTTTCTTTTCTTATGATTTTCTCGACATTTTACAAACGTCTCTGTGCACTGTTGGATACTCAAATAACGTGGATATAGCGTGGTTTCCGGTTCGTTTAAGGCAGTTGATAGAAAGTAAGATCAGTTTACGTGACTGAAATGCCGATCTAACAACGTATTTCTGTTATTGTGTATGATTCTAATGCAACTAATCGTAAAGTGAAAATCGGCCACTGTGTGATAAATTAAAGGAAATGTAACTGAATTGAAAAGGGGTTTCTTCGTTACATGTGAGTTTTTATGTCGCCTGCAATGTTTCGAAATATAAATTTATTTAAAGTAAGACAAAATTGACCCAGTTTTCGTCAGAGATTCGTTGATGCATATATTGCAAAATATAAAAACCGATATTAGAAATATTTCAAAGTTTCTAAGATACAAGAAGACTCGAAGATATTAATTTCCGTGTCAAATAGAGGGATTATATTGATTTAAGTTATGTTAATTATATTTTAAAAAGAAATATGCCAAGATTATATTTAAAATTTCTCGAATAACCATCGAAGCATAAATATATTGCAGAAACGATAGCGCGTTGCTTTGAATGCGCATATTATTCAACAGTGTAACAAAATATAAAACATATTTCTCAACAAAAAGATTACCATTCATCAAAATATGTTACTTAATGGCCAATAATTTATCAAACGATACCGAAGCTCGTTAATCTTTTATTTCACAAACAATCTTTGTCTTTCTTTATTATCTTTAGTATCTTTAATTTTTGCCGAATAAATCTTCTTTTTATATTTCAATGTCATTGAAAGGTCGAAATTATTATTCCCACAGATTCTTGTTTACTGAGAATCAATTCATCATCCTTGATTACTTTTAGGTTTCCGTGACTGAGAGCACCGTCACACGTATTTCTTTTTTTTTTTTTTTTTGTAAATTCTTCTGAACGTATACGAGCAAACAAAAGCCACGTTCGACCAGTCGTTACAAATCTTAGATGGAAATTTTCTGCAAAGCCTTATTTCAAGTGGACGATCGTCGTCCTTGTCCCACAAGAACGCAAAGAATCTTTACACGCTCCGATTGGTCCGAGAACGTCCTCGTTTTAATACCGTAACACGTGTACTTTTTATCACACGTTAATAACAATCACCTCCTTCGCGTTGTTTAACCTTGACAAATTACAAGTTATTAATTAGATTGAAATTAAAAACGAAGTACTAATGAGATTTTATGTACGTCAGTCCTCCTTGGAATATCAGAGTATTTTAATACCTAATATTTTATTGATAAAGTAAAATGATTTCTGTAACTAACTATACAACGTTATGGAGGCTTTCATGATAGAAAATATCACCAATGAATTAGATACAAAACGTATGACTGTAGTATTAAATGAATAACGATAAATAACAATTGACGAATATTTCTATTAAGTGCGATAACAACGACATTATTTACAAATTGAATGATATGAATGAGTACACCTTCGAAGCTGAAAGTCGTACGATTTTGTCTAAAAAGTAATTTACGAATTAAGATTAAAACCTGATTGAAATTCTTCTTATTAAATGAACGTCAACTAATTCGTATTTTAATCTCAACATAAATAATCTGCCGCAAATTTTCACGAGTAAAAAAAAAATACTAAAGTCGTGTAGGCAAAAAATTAGCAATTTAAATACATTGCAAGAAGACATCAACATTTTAATTACAAGTTAAATAATCTTCTAGAAACCTCGAAACCAAAAATAGCAAAGTCCTGTGCAAAAGAAAAATTGCAATTTAGAATCAGAAGGGAATTCAATCTCTTTTTATTAAACGAATTTAAACGAAACGAATAGAATGGCCTGTCATAAACCATCGAAACGGAAGAGTGGCAAGATTTGTGAGTGGAAAGAAGCAAAAAGGTGATTTCCTGTTTCGCGTTAAAATCACTCGTACATCAAGGAACGTAACCCGAATTACGTAATTCGCTGTTGCGGTTCTCCTTGAACGCAGCTCCTAGCACCGGTCAACACCGTTTCAGCGCGTTTCGTTCTCCGCGTTCTAACTCTTTTCTTCTTTGCTTCTCTACACCACTCGATGCCAGAATTGATTGTCCTTTTCTTCCTACTGATGAATCCTCCGCGTCGTCTATCCTTTGCATACAAAAGGTTTCTCGAGAGAAGACGATTTACGAGCGGGAGAAACGCGCAGTTCGAACGTGAGCTGGCAGACTCGTCCTGAGGATTAATCGGTACCAGGCATTGAAATCTCCGACGAACAATCGAAACGCGCGATGCTGAATAATCGAATCCCGTCCCGCTCCATCGATTCTCGCGTTGCTCCTACTTGTCTGCCGATTAATTGCATGAAAAACAAATTAGATCGAGCACTTTTTTAACTAATGTACATTAAATTACTGCCCATTGAAACGTAATGCGTGGGAAATCGTTTGCACGTTGAAGTACGAGAAACGTTGCTGGGATTAATTAATTTCCTTATGACGTTTGAATTTCCGACCTATAGAAGATCTAACGAGTTTATAAGTACGCCATTATTGGATCTTTCAATCTTCCAAGGATTATTAAAAGGATTGTATATATATGGGAAGCGCGTTCGCGTTCCTTTAAATAGTAATTTATCATAAATTATAAATAGAGTATGCAGATTTATATCGCAATTAGGTAAGTAAAGGAAAATGGCACATCTTAATGCAGATTTGTTTCGCACCATAAGTGTCGTAACGAGTATTTCACTTTGTATATTTGTACATTTTTGCCTACTACGAATATATACATATACAAATTTCCCATAATTTCCCAGAAATGCATAATTATCCGCAGTGTAATAATACGATGATACAATACGATATGAAATTTTCTGCAGAAGATTACAGTCTCGAAGTTGATGGCATTTTGAATCTTTACTTTATTTGTCATTGTTTATTTTTATTTTCCTCTTGAAACACATTAGCACAGATTCTTCTAAATAGGTGTGAGGTGACTCAAACACTGTTCTTGTCCCCATTTTAATAGCAATTAAGCGTCGATTAAGGATGATTATAGAAAGCTGTAATGCTCCAGAGGAAATAACGAGATTCAAAGAGTGTCGTTCGACACTGACGATGAAAAAATCCTGATGGCGATTCGTATCTCCTGTTGCAATAACTCATTAACAGTCATAGACGTGATATGGCAAAATTAAAATCCATTGAGGTTATATACAATGCACACGAGATAAGAGACTGGAATTTGCATGGCTGTTTCTGATCTCTGCCTGCTTCTCCTTTTCCTCTTTGCCAATAAAAGTGCGCAAGAGTGTACGTCCTGTCTCGATCGTAAATAATTCCACGCTTTCTAGGTTCCTGACTTTTTATGACTAATTTACTCATTAACATACTCCTTCAACTATTATTTTCATGGACATTAAAAGAGCATGGGACGGATTAAGAGCACGGAGATTAAATACGGTCTGGCAAAAGCTTTCTTCGCTGAACCTTATAATTATCTTTCTTCTGCCATTAAGAACGAATAACGATAATTTCGATATAATTTTACGTACGCAATAACTTGAGTACAATCGTTAAATGTTCGATTCTTTAATGATTTTTAAAGTATAACATAATATTAGACCAATTTTCAGTGAGAGTATTCGATATCGTTAACTCTAATTATTGGAGTATTTCTAACAAATAATCGTAGATGAGGAAAAATTGAACATTCAACGTAATAAAATCCTCCATCCTCTCTATTATTCCTACAACTTCCTTTCACTTTGCCATTCTATAAAATCCCGTTATTATAATATTAAAATATTTATAAAATAAGAAATTAACAATGAAGCATTTTTCGTATTGAAGTGAAAGATACGTCAATTTATAAGATTTCCTGTATTTAGATACGGGAACTAATATGTACTTGTATAAAGTTCTTAGCAATATAAATGGTAAGCAATTCGTGTAAAATCGAATAGCCGATCGAGTAACAAGAGTCGTTCTTTAAATCAGGTTTTGTGGCTTTCCGGATGAAAAAGTTAGCGATAAATCATGATAAATCACGGTAGTTCGTTATTGCCAGCAATATCGAAGTGAATACCACAAAGAAGGGCGTGACCATAGATCAGGCACGATCCTTTCTTTCTATCGAGTGCCGTGAGAAGCGATTCTTCTTTGCTGTCTCATCATAAAAGGCGTGTTTTCATCGTTGCATTAAAATTCATATCGAACAACCTACGAACTTCTCGATCATATTAATACGAATGCTTACGAGTGACAAATAATTTCAACTAATATTATTGACAATTCATGCCACGTTTCCTTTATTTTCTTTAAAATTAACTACTGGAATTACATATTAGTATCGTTTGTTAAAAATTAATACGATGCTTGTTTGTAAGAAAAATAAAACAATTAGGAAAGGATATTAAAGAAAATAAAATAAAATGCTGAATAAATGGATAAAATATCGTACCAATAATTAATCTTTTTACTGTAATCGATGTAACTTATATTTTATATAGATAATTTTAGTTTTAACTTTCAGTCGGATATCTATCCTCGGCTGATTTCTTTTTATAGCTTTATCGTCGAAAAACTTCTTCGCTGTAAAGCAACAACTATACCACTTTCTCATTTAACTTTCACTTTCATTTTTAAACACACTTCTACTTGGCTTTTGCATCTCTTGCAGATGCACGATTATTCAAGCGTAATGCTAATACTCATTGAAGGGGTAGCTGTTATTAAATTCAGAAATCTATTGCTTTGAAAAGATATTTTTGAAATTATGGAACTAGAACAGCGAGTTACATTAAATTTATATAAAAGTAACATATATACGAAGCAAATTAGATAATCATTAAAGAATCCATTTGAATTTCTAACATTATAATAATACGCAAGAAAGTAAAGTTACGCAACACTTGCACGAAGTGATATTTTTTCGTGTTTTATAGGAAAGCAATTTTTATCCTAACTTATTTTATTATTATTAAACAATCCCATATTTTTATTTAATCTCGGGATCGAATACGTACTTTTACCAACCTCTTGAACGTTTCAAACACTGATCGTCACATTAATCGTTGAACATTGACTGTCTCTTGACATTTTACGAAACTTCGTACATGTATTGCACACAACTGTGAATATTTATGCAGATTCATATTTTTACGAACGTGACTAAAATTATTCATAGGACCTAAATACAGGATTACCTCGTTCTCTACAATATTTTAGTTTGGATAACCTGTATATTTTTTCAAATTATGTGCATTTTGTAGATTTTGTCATATTCAAATTTGCCAGAGACGTATAGACAGTCAAAGTCCATAAATTTTTTAAAGCCTCATATCCTTAATCAACACGTTGTTCCTATTTAAAAAAGTATGTTTTGAATGTTTTAAATGAAAAATTTGATTAATTCGTTTTAAGCATCGAATTCTCAACAAAAATGGATTTCTTGATTTCTTTTCCTTTTTATACTCAATAATCCATTGATAATATTAATAACTTAACAAGTCGCAAGATACACGGAATTCTCTTTTTTTATAATTTTATAATAATTTTATAATCTTTCGTCAAATCCGATAATCAGACGACACGTAATTTGCAAACATCTTTTGCAAAAATCCAGTTTTTTATTACCAAACTTGTGATTGTTATATGGATTGTATTTATTAACATTGACAACTTGCAACTTGTGATTCCAAAAATTTCCATCGCCAATATTAATTTAATCGTGCAAGACAGCGCTGAGCTTCGATATTTAGCTATTGTTTGATCGGAAATTTAAAACTTGTTCGAGTTCCCAGCGTTCGTATATTTCAATCTTTTTGCTGTGCGAAGCAAATTGAATTCTTTGTTCAGCATGTCAGCGTTAATCATATTATCGCCGTTCTCGCGGCGTTTCCCTTCCTCACTTTCCATCATAAACTCAAACAGCTCCATTCGACTGGAAAGGATCGTTGAGAACTGATCGATCAGCCGGTTGATCTTTTACAATCGGTTAAAATCGAGGTGAAAATTTAGAAATCTCGAAAGCTGGCACCGCGTTGAACGAATGAAATACGATACATTGGTAGCAGGCTAACTCTTTGTATAGAAATTTTACACGGGACAAGCCTTCTTAAACTCGTGCATGTATTATAAACGAGCAAAACAACTACTTTGCCTACTTGAAAGTACAAATCGAAGTCTTTCAGTAATGCATCCATGTTGCTAGAACTGCATTTAGTGACTAGCTTTCTTTCTCCCTTTTCTTCTGCATGCTTTCCATTCTATTTATTTAATCTCATACTTTTGTAAAGATCATACTATCTTATATCGGATACAATTTTCATATACCTACGTATAATGGTATGTTGCTTTCTCCTGAAATCCAAACCTGTTAACTCACACGTTTCTTCGTCATAAGGCAAAACATCTTCAAGAAAATTGGTTTTGATTCATACGAACACGAGCATAATATAATATATTTCTGTCACAAACATGAGAAAAGTGATGTCTTAAAAAATAAGGAACTCGTTGATAAACGAGTTATCGTATCGGAGTTATTGACAATTTGTATAATGAATTACCTGGTATCTTTCCAAAGAACGAGTTAGAATAACATTTCTTATTGGAACAAAAGCATAATGCACAATAAATTCATTCGAATGAAATATTTTTTAGATATGAAACAGTTGTGTATACAAGAATTGTAGAATATCGCGCAATATAACTCCTTCAAAATATAAATAAACTATGGTTATTCTTATAAATGGAGGTCGATATTTTACAAGAAAATTAAATAAGATAAAATCTTTAATTCGAAATTTTATATGCATGTAAATTCCTGCAGAATTTTTATTTCATTATGATCACTTACCTGAACGAGAGCCTCTGGTTGCAGATGTTTCAAGAATTCACCTTGTTGGTATGTAATGGATGATGGTTGTTGTTGCTGTTGCTGCAACCTAAGTTCAGCTTGCATCGCAGCAATCGATTCAGGAGTGCAGGATGCTCGAGCTTGGACCCAGGATGCTGCGAGGATGAAGCTTCCAAGGATCACGGACATCGTCACCAAGGTGACAGCCGCGATTCTTGTAATTTGAACCGCTGTACTCTTTGGCCTCATGTATGCCTGTGAATAAGTGAATCAAAATGTTAACGAAACCAAAAATATAAACTATTTTATAACATTATTATACAGAGAATAGCAAGACACGAGCAAGATGTTAGTCTACATTTGGAAACAACTTAGGTATAAGAGGTAAAATTTTGTTCTTCGAGGCTTCATTTTTCAGAAAATCGAGTTTAGATGTGTTTAGTCAAAAATTAATTGCACGCTTCTTCGAGGAAGTTTCTGTTAAAAACAAAGCTTCAGATGAAAAATCATATCCTAAACTTTCGACTATATTTTCTCTATATCGTTAATTGTTTCTGTATTCATTTTCATGAAGTATTATTGTATATAAAACAATCTGAAGAAAAATAACATTAAAATAACATTTATTAATCCGTGAAATGTAAACAGTCTACACAAATGTAAAGTATTAAGAATACAAAACTCTGTACAACACGCATAAACAAAATTCGTGCTTTTTTAAATATTAAAACGCGAAATCTCCTTCTCATATTATCAAATTAAGAATTAATACAATAACGTAACTTTTACAGAAACAAAAATTTATCAGTGTGAAATATAGCGTCACAGAATAATATCATATGAATTTATAAAATAATACTTCGTCGTTAGCTTGCATTTATTATTGTTACTCCGGGTTTAATTACGAAATAGAGACAAATGTATCCGGGTAACAGGTTCGGCGCGAAGTAGTTTGATTCAATAAGCACCGGAACAAGTGTACCTCTTGCAATCAGAATCTAATTACTCGAGATTTTCCATCGCTATTCTCGCCGTTTCTATTTTATGTTAATCAAACATGCTTATACACTTCTGTGATTATATCGCGCGTATTACGTTCGATCGCCGTAGACGAAGAAAGGAATATGTAGCTAAACTTGACTTCCGTGATGATCTCACTACATTGAAATAAGCCGGTACCATAAATCTAATTACAATCTCATCAAGGTTTTTTTAATCGCTCCATACCTATCCATTTTTAATCCTTCGAACATTCTCTAACGTACTTTTATCAATTTTTTATTTCGAAATTATTTCCTACATTATTTCCTATTTGTACTTATTTGAAACAACTTGTAACATATTTTCCTATAAAAATATAATGTATGTTATTTACGTGATAGTTCGAATTGTATATATTTATCTATCTTTTTTACTCTTTCAAACATTTTAAATTTCATTAGAAATTAAATCAATCTTCGAAGATCGAGCGTATCAATAATTTATAGAATTGTCCAAATAAATAGATGAAATGATTTCTATTATGAAGCTCAGTTTACGTTTGACATCGTTACTCGTTTTATCGCTCTGTTTTTTAATAACCAGTACAATAACGAAGACGTAGCAAATGATGTAAATGAGATAATTTACATCCAAACACTGTTACCGAGTGTAAATATAGGTATGTTGCTCGCTTTTCATTTCGCTGATTATTTGCGTGTCTGGTTGACGTAATAAATTACATCAGAGGCAACGGAATTGCGATTAGAAATTAATTTTAACGACCGACAATCCTTCATTACTCGATTAAACGAAACGTTTTGTTTTCAATTGCAAATCGTCGAGTTAAATTTACCTCTTTTAAGCGCCGAACTCTAACACGATTTACCTATAGCAATTTTATTTTTTCACTTTTGTTTAACCGTCTTCGTGTTAAGATTGATTATCGCTTTAAAAACGAATCGAATCTTTTGTTTAGTCAAACCTCCTTCCTTTCCCCTCGCAGCATTATATTCTGCTAAATGAACGATTCAAATTCCATTCTTAAGAGACAATCGCGAAAAAGTAGAGTTTAAATTAACAACTTTTGAAATGGAGATTCTAAGTAACGCTTATTGATCTTTCCGTTCGAAGAGTAACGTGAATTCGCAGTAAACGCCGCGCGTTTCAGCAAACACGACAGATGCATGCAGTTGCTAAACATGTGCAAGGTTCATTACAGGATAATGTAGTCAATGCAAAATGTGTACACGCAGAGTGCAATCGCATGAATGTGTGTATGTAACTTCATGCTGGCTAGCCAACCGAGTCGAGGTCTTTTGTCGTTTCACGCTCTCCTTTCCCGTGGTTTAGCAGCATTCCCACTTCATAGAACGAAGCTAATCGCGGGAAAAAGTGAAAAATGGAATTGGAGAATCACATCGTTTTCCTAACACGCGTCCCTCCACCATGGTAAAACATACATCGCCATTCATACAATCCTTTCAGAACTCTACAAACTTTACGCTGATAAATTTTGCAATAATTTACAATTTACATGTTGAAAAATTTATGATAATTATAATAATTATTAACGCCACAAGTTGGTTCATTTTCATCTATTAGACAATGGACTCGAATTATAATCTTCATTAACAACGCTATATAATTTAGGCAAATTTTTAACCATCGACCACGTTAACCGTTTTGTTTTGTATTTTGTTTAAAATAATAGTAAATTTTCAGCGATTGTTTGTAAGGTATAGAAAGTGTATATCTATGACGAATCCCGGAAAAAAAAGGAAACTTCGATGTATTCAATGTTAGTCAACAATTAATGCGTCGTCGTGAATTTTAAAATAATAAACTTGATTATTACTTATCGCCAAAAATTTCCAACGAACTATGAAATTCAAACGAGCGTGGAATTTACATTTCCCATTAGATTATTCCATATGTAGTACTAAGTTTAGCACAATGGAGCTCTTCATAATTGGAGTTTCGTAAAAGGAGAATAGGAAACTTAGCACTGAAAGATGGCAAACGATTATAACGAATGATGGACACGAGGTTTTTATCCTACCACTGATTACATTCTCTTATAAGTAATGCGGAATTAAAAACAATGGAGCTGTTCGCAATTGGAGTTTTATAAGAGGGGAACTATTGTAAAAACTTATTGTTTATAAGAGCGATGAACTATTGTGAAAAATGAGATAAAACATATAACTGACTAATCACAAATAATTATTTATACCTAACGTAATATACAATATATCAATTATATAAAATACTGAGAAAATCATGTTCCTCATAGAATTCTAATAAATTCCACTTTTCACCCTGTGATCAAATAATACACTTCGATTAGCATCTGTTAACGATGAATCTAGGAAAGATTCTTAGATTTCCCGTTTTATTCAGCAGCCGAGCATGAAAATTATGCCAACAATACCGTAATTGACTCCATATCAACTATCCGTATAAAATCGTTTAAACCAATGTGAAGATGAGTGGATAGCACGAGATGCCCAGACAGTCGCTAGTCACAAGAAGGAAATACGTCCGATAAAGTAAGGCTTGCTGTTCAATAACTGTATCGTGACACTATTATTTTACGCCTTGGACTCGTTCAGCTGCTTGAGAACCTTGAAAATTAGAAAAATCTGTCACTCTATACGAATACGTCTCTGATCTCCTTTCAGATCCTCTCGTCTCAGATCCTTTGTCGTTCCATGTATTATACAGATAGTCTAATTGATAGTCTTACATATTATTCGTACTGTTTTGACGATAATTATAGCAAGTAACATTGACTTCGATAATTAATTGATAGTAATTTCATATACTTAGAGATTAGTTCAATGTCGCGCTCTGTGCTTATTATCCTGACAAGTAAAACAAGCATGTAATCTGGCAGAGTAATCGCGTGATTGGTGAAGGAAGATACGGTTCCGGTAGACTGCATGAATAATCGACAAACTGAGGATATAAATTCCTCCAGTGAATATAAATTGAAAATATTATTGTACAACTTATTTTTCCAACAAAATTAAACGTGCTTTTCCTTAGATTACGCAAATATATTCTTACGAGAAACGAAGTTATAACTGAGCCATATTCGTGCATTCTATGTATTAGACAGAATTAGATAGAAATTAATTAAATTAGATAGAAAGTTTAAAACAAAAATTGAATAATTTGCAAATACATGTAAAATATCCAGAGTACGCCACTTAAAAAGTTTAATGGAGGAAACGGATTTCTAACTTTCTAACTTCGAATCGTTTCATTGTGTTGGTAAAAATATAAATTTGCATAAATATCTACGATCTATCCTATAACTTGTGTTAATTATGAAACTAAAAGAATAAGGAATAAAGTCTTGTAAGAACTGAAAAGAACATTCAATTAAGTCACATTCTCAACATTTTGCTTTACGCCACTATTATCGTCAATCCTCCAATTAACAAAATATGTATTTAGCTCTCAAGTATCCGTACATTGAAAAATATAGCATAACGTTCAACAGGTTCGAAAGATACTTTTACCTGTACGCCGGTTCTCATCATCATTTCGACATCAGCTGTACTACATGAATAATAATCAGGAAGAATCTCGTGCGGTTAACGATCAAACGACGTACCAGTTACCGTAAAGATAAATCGCTGTGCACATCGTACATCAACACGCGAAGAAATTTACACAGTATACCGATTAACCACGAACTATCGCGTTTCAGTGCCTTCATTTATGTTACTTCTAGTCCAATCGAGTGATGGAACTCGGTGCAGATCCATGCGATATTAAAAAAAAAAGAAGAGATTGACAAAAAAGTTGCTAAGAGCAAAAGTCCAATATGGTAATCGACTATACAGGGTGGGACGGCAATCGTAGCACAACCACAGGCAAGGGATGATTCTACGTGCAAAAATAAGTCGAAAATACGTTTAATTGAAAACGAAATAGTGTGTACGCGTGTGCGTATGATACATTTTCGAATTTATTTTCCTTGAAAATGAAGCGTCTTACGAAACAACGTTATGACAAAATTTTGTCTCATTTTTTCACGTAGAATCAGTCCCTATCCACTTGTTCTACGATTACAGTCTCACCCTGTATAACGCTGGAAACAACTTCTTTCAGGATTAACTTTCCATCCGCGGGCAACTTCGATTTTTAGCGAGCGTTTCGCGTGTCCTGTTAACTTTACCAGGCCACGCAGTTTGTAAGTTCCAAGTCATTAAACGAAAACATTTCCTCGCTCTCCATTTATTTTGTTATTTTCTTCTAATAACAAACCCATACAGGATACAAATTTCGTCCGCGAGTATATGCAGAAAAATATGAAAATCGTCGGCGGATAGTCTGGAAGAACGACATAGTATGCAGTTGGATCAACGTCGAACACAACTTCTCACGTGATCAAGAGGTAAATGTTTAAAAAAAGTAAGGAAACTAGCTTATGGGTCGGATTTATGAGAAACGGATTTAACATTTTCCCATGGAAAGAAAAGTCGGTTTCAGGCGCCTAGCCCGCGATTGCGTCTTACCGCTTTAATTGGTAAATTAATTGAAAAGGGCAAACGCTTGTGACACAGACTGTACTTGTACGTATTCGTAATGACCTCGATGTGGATGGACGACTCTAAGGTGAGAGGCCTCGAGGAGATAGTAGGCCATCCGAGGCTGCCTTTATGCTGCTCGATCTGCCAGACAAAAGTAAACAGGCACTGTTGCCAGGCACTCGAGAAACTAAAGGATTATTATATGTATGTATGTATGGATGGATGTATATGTCGCGTGACAAAATTTTTAAACGTGTCCTCTTCGACGTGTGCTCTGACTCATTCTTCCCTTTACCGGTATACACTATTGATCAAAAGTCTTGGATCACTCGCATCTACTAGCAACATCATCGAACTTACCCATCTATCCATCGAATATACACAAATAGAAAGCATATTCAATGGTTTACAGAATCAGCAAACGTTATTGTTTTCACTAACAGGTACAATTATTCGTTTTATTTAATTGATTAAAGTACTATTAAAAATTATTATTTTCATCGACAGGTAAAATTATTGACAAATTTTGGATTTTTCGCGCATGATGAATATTTTTCTATGTTTTCTTGGAAACAGTACATTCGCTTGTTTTATTTATTCGTTTTATGAAAAGGGTATTTTAACGTCTACGTGAAATGTAAAAATTAATCGGACAATTCTTTCTTTATTTAACGCTATTTCGTGAAGCATGAAAGAGCAGAGGATGGCAGATTTTTGGTCCATAGTGTACATACGCCTACCAAATGCTTTTAAACGGCATGATAATGACGCACCATACTTGGGAAAACGAAAAACAAATTAGCTTTTTAACATATCTCTTTATTCGTCTACTTGAATATCTAAGAGTCTTTTATATGTAAATGTAGCATTGCAATTTTCCACTAAATAATTAATCTACGATATTAATAAACTGACATTCAATAATAAATATTTATACACAAGTATATTTTTAAGCTTCAAACGATTCGATTCTAAGATTTGCTGTACTGTTTGATTTGCAAGGCTGTCACGTATATTCGCGATTATTCGTTGAAATTGAAAGGTATAAAAAACAGGTAAAACGTTTTGTAGAAATGAACGCGAGTAAATTAAAGGATTAAAGTTCAAAAAGCCATGTCGAGTGACTCAGTTACGCCTAGATGTACGGGACTTCATTTTTAGCACGTAAAGATAGCTGTTGTGTCTAATTAAAATGTAGGAAGAGTATTAGAAACGCCTGTCCCTCTTCCGCCATCCAAACATTTCATGTCTCGATATGGACAAACCTGATGTACGCTTGGAAATTCTGTGACAATTAGTGTAATTATTTTCAGCATCGTTAAATATGATAAAAATCTATTAATCTATTTTTTCTTATAAAACTTTAAAGTAGATTTAATAAATAGATTATTAGAGAAATTTAAAACGTATTTACACAATTTAAAACGTTACGAAAATATAAATATATGTTGACAAATAAAGAGATATATGTATATGTATGTATAATCCTGTTTCAAGAAACTTCCAAAGCTAATTAACGATCACGGAAGAATGTTGGAAATAACTTCGGTTCTTCCGCGAACACGGTATTGAAATATGTACGTATATATTTTAACTTATGTAAGAGACATATTGCTCATGCTAAGTCGTGTAAACGCGCGAAGCTAAAAGCAAACGGGCTAAGCCATCGTTTTAGAATATTTTACAAACGATTCCTTTTTCGTCGGGATAAAAATTTCCATTCCACATATTTGAATAGAAAATATATTTTAGAAAGTATAACGTAATGAGAATTCTAAATTATAGAACTCGTGTAAAGCAACGTGAAATTATTAAATTGAAAACTCTAAAGTGTAGCCTATTTCGTATGTAAGAAATGTTGCAAATGGATATTCGTTGAGTAATAGCGCACAATTTCTAGAAAAAAACCGCTGCTGAAGGAGAAGGTATACGCATATCGTAAAGGATCATGTTACGTAATATCGCAGGAAATTCAAGTTTCAATTACTTGCTACTCAAATAATAGCAGGATGGTCATATTATGAAATGATTACTATCTACGCGTCGTGTGCTCCCAACTTTATCCCGCAGGTGACTCCAAACCAAGCATTAAAGTCTCCAAGCTCACTCGATATGCGTATTGCACCGTCGTTCAAGATTGAATTCTTTACAAACTGAAAAACGAATCTCTTTGGTATTTGAATCAAATAATATTCAAGACGCATATATCTAAATATATGAATATAAATAATTATAAATTATATAAATTCGTAATATCCATAATCGCATATCACGAATATAAATCTAGTTTAATTCTATTAATTATTGGTATCTATGTTATCTTATTTTAGCTGTATTATTAAAATTAATGAAATTATATATTCAGCTATTCTATTACAAATACAAACTTCGATTTAAATTACAAAGAGGAAGAGATAGAAGAGACGAACGTAAGCAAATCCTGAACCACTTTGTCGAAGTTGAATAAATCGTATTTATGAGGAAATCTACAATTTAAGCGATTTAACGTCTACGAAAATTCTATTCGATAAATTTGCAAGTAAACCACGGAGCATACAATTTTCATCGATTCTATAATCGTAGTAATTTCTTGGAAAACATAATTGTCGCGATGCCAACGGTGCTTGCCTCCATAGGCGATATGTAAATTCGATACTTGTGAATTCCGTACAACCCGAATAGTACGATTCTAGTCACGCTTCGATTGAAAAAGAAACGCAGTTTAAATCGCTGCAGGTGAAATCTGTCAGTCTTACAAATGTTTTCAATGGCCGGTATTTGCCTCGCGATGAGGACGGTGCAGTTGGTACTGGTTGGTACGTCGTTGTCGATCAAATACCGTTTTCAAATTTTGTAATTATATAAATTACTGATAGAGGCACGAAGAAACGTTACTTTAAAGCATTAAAGCAAGAGATTATAGAGGAGTTGATCACGAAAGTTTACGATGATTATTTCAACTATTTCTTTTCTTTTCAATATATTTTATGTCTCAGTCATTTTATCTTTTTGTAACTTTTTGACACATAAAAATATTTTTTGACATATAAAAGATATACGTAGAATTTTATCAAGAATAAAAAAGATAGATAAAATAAACTACGCGAAACTTTCCTCGAAGACGAAGAAGTTTTATGTAAGAGTCATTGTATTTTGTAACAAGATAATAAGAATATGCGTAATAAAAAGATGTGTAAAATAAACTACGTAAAAGTGTCTTGCAGATAAGAATGTGAAATATTACTTTTGGTCGTGGACAAGTGAAATCGTGTTTTTGTTTTAACGTTTCAAGGACAAAAATTCTTTATGTAACCAAATTGAAACAAACATTGACGTCATGGCGAATACGTGTTTCCCGCAATGGAAAATTTGGACTCTACATTAAAGCTTTGAGAATCTAGAAACAAAAGGCAATTCAACAGTAGCCATGGAAGTTTCTAATAGTGGCGAATGGTTGCGTTCACCGGTGGTAGAAAGTTTCCGGTTTTAACGAAATAAACGAATGAAAAAAAAGCGTGGCCGACGTTGAAAATGAAACCACGTCGTGCATGATTTTTCAAAACGTATCGCGTCACGCGAATGAAACATGAAAGTTCAATTAGCCAGAGATAGAATTTCCATGTTTCGAAAAAATCGAAAAACCAATCCAGATGATTTATTGCATTAAAGATTATGGCATTTTTTTAAACTAAGGCAAACGATGTTTAACTGCGGGAGATGTAACTGAATAGAAAATACAGTTGTAATTCTATTCTATGATTATCAAATCAAATATTTTATTTCTAATTCATGGACTGAATTTAAAGAAGGTTCTCACGGTAGTTTCCATTCTTCTTTTCTGCAATGTGAGCTAACTGTTTTCTCGAACTCTCATTGAGAAATTACTCGCCTATGACAGTGCATTTATTTACTTCGAACGGATGCACACACGAACATACTGTCACATACTGCCACGGTAAACATGAATTATGAGCACTGTCATTTACGTCCCCTAAGTATCATCCATTTCTCTGGGATTTCCTACTGCAACTGTATTTTCAAGCAGATAATTAAACGACAAATTGCCTTTCCTTCATTATCTTTAATCCCATATTATTTCCTAGCCTTTATTTAATTTCTCAACTACGTTAAAAATACTCGAAATTAGAGCTTGGAAACAGAGAAATATTTTAGCATTTGCATAAACTAAATTTCTTTCAAATTGCAGCAACAACGTTAAAAAATGAAAAAAGAAATTTTGTTAAATTTTCTAATTAATCTCTTGGCAAATAGAAGAAAATTTCCAAACAATTAAGACCGAATACGATACAGTACAAAGCTGCACAGCGTAATAAGCAATCAATCTTGAAAGGATCTACATTCAACGTTTCATGAAGACTTTCATTTTACACCGACACTTTTAACAATTGCAACGGTTATTGACAGAGAAAGTTGGCAATTAATTAAACGACAAATTCTTTCACCCGTACCGGTGCTTTTCATTTCGTGGAAAAATAAATCATTGAAACACGTTTCGAGTCTACTATTCCTTATCTAATTATAGAATATCATGTTCGCGGAAATTACCAGGTATAAAACGCGACAAGATCGCTTTGCCCGTAGGTTGCGCCGTCGCTTCTTCCGTTCACGTAGGCGACTTTTGATCGATCAAGCAAATAAATAAACGTACATATATGGTAGCGTGGTTCGCGCAATTAAGCTTGTCCAGAAACTTTCACGGAAGTGCCTTACTGTACGGATTTCCGCGCTCTTTCATAAAATACCAGCCAAACAACGTCCTCGATACAAAATGTATCAAAGCCAGAACGAATTTTAGTCGCGGTATAATTCAGCGTTTCCGTTGCATGACGAAACATCTGTCTCGATCTATCTCCTCTACCCTGTAATTTATAAAGGCAGATAAGCAGAATTAATTCTGATAATCAGCCACATACGCACTGTAAATTGTTTTACCTTAACTGAAACTTGGTTCTTACGTTACATAACTCCCTTCGTAATTTCCAAACGAATATCTACAGATTCTATTTTAGCAAACGCGAAAGGATTTCTTTTCTACTTGAAGGAAAATAAATCATATAATTGTAAAAAGATAACGATACCTACGTAGATGCTTATAAGAAAAGTGGAGATAAGTAATTTTATACGTTAAAATTATATGGTACTCGTTTTACGTCCCATTTTATGTCTGTAGAGAAATTTTAATCGATATTAATGAAAATTTGTTATAACGAAGAAAATTGTTCATTCAAAGGGAATAATGTAATCTGATTATTGCGCTCCTGAAGAAAATTCATTTGCGTTTGTGGATCAACCCATTGGCCAATTTATCATGCGGTCGCGTTGAGTCTGTATACATATTTTACTTATATACCATAGATATCTACCTAATTTTGTTATTGTGATGCATCAATTTCCTGAGACTCTAACGACTAAAGGAAAAAAGCTACAGGAAATTTTCGAGCCACTATACACATATATAATTTTTAAATTTCTTACTGTGTGTATAGCAGAAATTTCAAACATAAAAATATATACATCCTTTTTACAGCAATTGAAATTTTGATCGCGTTATTGAACTCTCAATGGGTTAATAACAAATGGGCATTTATTTTCGATAGAGACGTATCAGATGTATCCACCATTATGTATTTGTAAATTATTTTGAATATAACCATCAAGAGATTTTTATTCAAAATAAAATATTGAAATAAAACAGCACTAATTCTAGCGTAATTTTAGTTACCAAAGATTATTACCGAACTACCAGAAAAATTAGCACCTTCGTATTTATGTCGGTAGGCGGAAATAATATTATGATCTTATTCTAAGATTTGCGTTGGTCACGTCCTTGCGCATATTTTTACAGCTCCGTCGTGACAATTTTCCTGTACTGGCCTCGCCGTGCAAAACACATGCATTCATAAATCTAATCTGCTCGTTGGAATTTTGTTATCAGAAATTACTACATTTATGCTTCCTGTTTAATCGATCGAGAACAAATAGCGTACAAACATCATTGCATCGAAATTCTATTTCTATCTTTACGTAAGCTCGCTTTATTTCATTAATTGTGGCTAGCATAACGGTAAACGTATCGAGTCTTGCCCAAGAATATAATCTATAAAGCAGCACTAACGAAATATACATTGCATAACACAGATACACGTATTGTGGTAAAAAAATGATAAACAAACGAGAAGAGAAATGAAAATTGCTAGTTACACGCGATTATATTATACGGTCAGTTGGATAATTTATTTGTTAAAATTTTTTTGCATCTTATTCATCATATTTTTACAAATTGAAAATACTCGAAATGTCTTCTCTTTATAAATTTCTAGTAACGTAAAAAACACTAATTTTTAAATATTTATTTAAAGATGTGAATCGTAAAAAGGAATTGTCTTCCTATTTGAATAAATGTAAATTAGTAATCATCTTTATCGCATGTGTATAATATTGCTGCCAACGTGATCACTATCGATGCTCAAACAATCCCATGTTCCGGAGTCACGTACCATGTCGAATTGTTTTTAAACTGTAAATTCAACCTGGTACACCCGTTCCAAAGTAGAAGGCTCTATTATTAACAATAGTCGTTTGAAGTTATGATACAATATTTAAATAAAACAAACTCTATCTCTGCATCAGATCAAATGAAAAATCAAAAGTCACTGTTCATAATCGACAGAAGATTCTATTACTATAATAATCGCAGTCATATGGAAATACATGGTAGGACATTTAATTAAAACAAAACCAAGCCCTGCGTTGCGACTAAAAGATCAGAGTTCGATACTTTTAATCAACGGAAGACTGTGTCTTTTATGCTGAGAGATTGAGTGCGATTAGAAAATCGCAGCTCAAAGCTACTTTATGAAACCATTGACAACAGAATCCTGCGTTCCAAATAATTCTGAATCTCGACCAGTCATGGAATACATTGACCAGACAACCTCGATTCACCGTCTTACTACTCCTATTCCAAAAACGAAAGAAGCTGTCTCGCTCGGCGAGCTGCCACGAAAATAGAGGAATTCTCTTAATTCCCTTGATCCAAAGAAAGCTGAAGGCTTACCGGTGGCGGTTCGGTAGTGGAGTACACCTCGCTGGGTGCGTAATTGCTATGAGGCGGATGAGGCATCTTCTCCGAGACGACGGCAACAGTTGCCAAGGAATCCGGCTGTTCCTTTTCCATCTTCCCTGGTACCTTTATCTTCTTCTTCCAAAGGCACTGATTGACTAAATGACTCTGACTACGACCGATACCTTTCTTGCTGTACGTGGTATCTCGAAAAATCCTCTCTCTTCTCCTCGATCGACGAGAACACTTCGATGTCGATCGCTCGGCGAATCGACGAGCAGTGAGCGGCCAGCACCGTCTGACACCGCTAGCTTAGGGTTACCCCCACCAGCTGTTGAAGCTGCTGAACCTTCTGGTACACCTTTCCGATGGGTATGTCTTCTGGTACCAAGGTGTACCTCAGCGTGTTCTCGTTGTCGGACTTTCTAAACAGCTCCAGCGTGTACCTGTACGTTCGTGGGCGAGACCGAAATATCAATACGTGTGCATATGCGAGTGTGAGCAAGCGTGCATATGCGTGAATATTCCGCATATATGTGCGTAAACATCAGGTGTGTATGTGCGTGAATGTAACGTACGTGTCCGAAGCTATCCCACCATGGATCATGCTAGGTTGGTATCCCCGTGTGGGGATCAACGTTCGAACGCCAAGTTTTGCAATGTTTTTCTCGTCCCCTGCCCTCCACCTGCTGCTGCACTCCTCCGCCCCCACCTTCAACTGGCTGGCTCGTGTTCCGTTTTTCCCCAGCTTTGGCCAAATTGCATCAACCTGACGGACGAGCCCTGGAACGGAGACGGGACTGTTTTTGAATGTGGAACTCTCACTGGTTGGACTTTTAAAGGACATATGGTTATTTAGCGCGCGTGCGTGTGCGAGCTGCATGCGAGGTAGCTTGTTTCGCCGGGCAGGAGAAGCGTAATTGGAAAGGTGCCGCCGGTTTTCGGGAAAGGCGATTAAACATTTTCTCTTTGCCGAGATGTAAATCGCGGTCGCGTGATAGCGGCGCATAGAGCAGATGTTGCGAATGTCTAGTAGACTACATCAGATACATTACATTTGTTAGAAATAATATCGTCTTACCGTTATACTTATTGTTACTTGAACGCCTCAGAAGCGAAATTGGCTAACTCGACTTTTTGCTGATTTCCTAATTTCGCTGTACCAGTGGACGATTAACGTCGAATTCACGAGAAACAAATTTCATAGATTCGCTTATCGCAAGAAGGTAGCATAAATCAGGAATAGTAAACCCTAATGTAAATTTATAAAACAATGCTTGTGGCATCGTCACTTTCTTGTACCTTTTGATTTATGCAGTTTGACGATTGATGATTTATAAACGACGCGCTTATCGCAAAATGATAAGTGCGATTGTAATTAATTAGTAACATGATCGTAGAATCTTGAATGTTATTATTATAGACGCAAGGTGAAAAGAAGGAATATATCCTGTTTATTTAATAATTTATAAAATAAAAAGCCCTTATTTTATAAATAATATATGTATCATATAAGAAAAAACGTATTACTTGGTAAGATATAGAATAATATGCTCTGTGGCTGATTGCGATTAAACTAAGTGTATAATATGGCTTGTTCATGAAATATGAATGGCTAAAACAGAGTGTAAGAGAACATACGAACATCTGTGTTACGTGTTACATCAATCCTCACAATGTGTACTACTTGATGATATTTAACGAAACTTTGTTATCTTAACGCAGTTGTAATAGCAATTATACAACTATTTTCTTTCTCTTACCACAGCAAAAATAATATTTTAATACTAATATATAATAAAATATAATAATAAATAATATATAATAATTTAATAATAATATAATAATAAGATGAAACATATCTTTTATATCGTTAACTTAAAACAATGTGAAGTTTATCGTCGTACATTGTCAAAAATAAAGTGAAAGGTTCTGTTCCTATTGTAAAATAATTTCTATCTTACTTTTATATTTCTGCACATCTAAGTTTAATTATCGCGTTCAGCAGCTGTTGAATCGTTATTTAACGTAAAGGAGAGAGAGAGAAATTATGTAAAGAATCACGTTCGAATCAACGCTGTTCATTCACTGACTCGCAAATCGTAACGCATCGCGTGCACCTTGCAGTAGCTCACATTTTCTTCCCTGGCAATCACGAACAAGATATCCTTGCTGACGCGGCAGAGTTTAAAGAAACGCTAAATTCATGAATAACAATTTTCCATCACTCTCGAAAAAGAAATATGTTAACAAGCAACTCACACAGTTTACGCGGCTCGTCAGCTGTAAGTGATTTGACTTTCTTGTACCAGTTCCCACTTATTTTTCCATTATAGAACCAATTAATTAATCTTGAATAACGAAGCGATTAATTGTCCTCTACAATTATATCGAATCATTCTTTTCGCTCGAGTCTCTTTGAAACTGAAAAGAATCCGAAGTATATCGATTGGATCGTCCTCTACTCAAAAGCTTCTGTAATCGTAAAATTGAAAATTATTAAAAGTTCTTAAATACGAATACCTCGAATTCCAAATTAATGAACTTTGACAATATAAGCATCGTAAAATATTCGAAATCGAACTTTGTAAACGTAACTATGATAAGCTTCAAAATTGATAAATTTTACAGATACGAACAAGATATAATTTCTTTTGAAAAGAAAAGAACGTAACGAGTGAAGGTAAAAAAGTAGGAAAACGACAATATAAAAGCGGGAAATCTCTGAATAAATAAATTCCCAGAATCAAGATATTGGCGATTTCTGTGACGAGTCGACTCGTCTTTCCCAATTAAGATCTTCGTGATCCAAATCTCAAATGATCAAAAGAAAGAAGAAAATCGATAAACAAGTGATTTTTTTCGGGTTAAGCTTGGCACGACAAACGTGAATACATCGTAGAAGCGACGTAACCCGTATACAGGAAGTGACCGGCCAGAAGAACCGAGGAAGTTCATATTACAGTGTTCGTTAAATGTCGGATGGGTACGTATGCGTGACAGTGAACAGAATGGAGAGCCATCGGGAGAGATGATAGGAGGAAGCGTTGAAAGTCTTTTGTTTATCGACATTCATTTAATAGACGAGCAACAGCCGAGTGCTTTCGAAATTTCACGTCATTGACTCATTCAGAATTTGTAATTTAACTGTGCCGTATCTAGGCGCGGAGAAGCATCTTTTACAGCTCCGATACTTTCTGACGAATGCTAAGCTCATTCCTGACAACTCTCTGTGTTTACGATACTTGATTTACGATCGGTTTATGTATGAACGTTTCGGTTCTTAAAGAACTAAAGTTAGTTGGTTTGCAACTCTTGCAAACTTGGTAAATTTTTATACTAATTTTTGTTCTATTATTAGTATAGAACAGTGGAACATAGTATTAGGTTGTTCAAAAAGTATCTTTCTTTTACAGATACGTCTTTTACAACGATGCATCTTTATACAAACATGAAACCTAATCTGTCGAACGTTGTGATCCTTATGTTGATAGAACAAAATGGATCATACGTTATTCGATAAAATAATATAAAACGGAAAATATTGTGCATCCATTATTTCCTTATAAAACGAAAGAAACTTTTCCGACGATTTAATACAAGATGTAATTGTTTGAATTATATCAGATATGGAATGATATTTACATTATCCCTTTTATAATAAAATGTCGAAGAATTCGTAATAGATCTCTAGCCTCCAAGATTTTCTGCATTTCCAATACCAGATACATATTTTCAACGTTTTATAGAAAATGAGTATTAATAATTGCCTTATGTACTATAACATTTGAAATGTAAAATTTATAGTTCTGTTGAAGAGTTAATATTTCTATAAAAGTTTAGTGTCTCTATAATATGTTATATACACAAACGATGATAACGAAAACAATGGTAATACAAAACATTTACAATGAGTAAATACTATTCTGAGGCTGGTGATGTTTTTATTTACTTTGACTCTTAACTTCTAACTCGTTTTACATTACTGGAATATTATCAATTGCTTGCAAGTACAAATATTTTCCTTTGTTATGTTCCTGTCAATTTGATGTTACTTCCTACTTTCAACAGAAAAAATTCACGCCAAAATTCAATGTTAATGTTTTAACAATTTTACTCTGTTAGACTCACTAATGTGTAAAGAATATCTAAGTACTTAAGTCAAGGTACACATAGACCAGACTGATACCCGCGTAATATGAATTTGAAACGCAAACGCGGTTATATCTGTTACACGACCATTTTGCTATGGTCTGTGTGTCGAGTTAGAGATAAACGCCAACGACGTGCAATATTAAATTACATTATCGTCTAACGTTAAAATTATCTGTACATGTCAAGACAATACACAGGAAAATAGACGTAGTTAATATAATTAACATGAAAAATTACGTCTTTGGTGTTTTAAAACCTAATAATACAATATTCTTAATATTTTTATATAAAGACCACCAATGAAACATATAGAAGATAAATTTCAACGAAGGTATCAGGAGTGAAATTTCAGCCTGAACGAATTATCTTCATATGTATTATCATTCACATTACTTGTAACTATCGCAAACGATAATTTCTCTATTTTTCATCCAATATTAGATAACGATAAATAATTGAATTATGTTTCTTTGACTTTATCCATTTATCGAAATTTCATCTATAACGTAAACGTAATTTTAATCTTAGAGATTAAAATTCTAAGTTGAAAATCATCTTTTCGCTCGATGTTGCCATTAAGTACGTGTTTCTGTTATTCTCTTGAACAACTAAAAGATATTAATAACATCGATATTCACTGAATTCAATATAGATTAATATTAAACAAGTTGCATTGATACAACAACAAAATCGATATTATTCGTTTTTACAAAACATTTGTAAATTTATCATCTACTTATCGCTTGAATTCTTCGAATCTACCATCTCATACTAACATACTTAATATTGACGTAAAGATAAAAAAATCAGTAAAGATGAACTGTCTGGTGATTTTTATATCATTTCAATTACCACTACTTTAAATAATAAGCTTCTAACAGATCACTTGACAATCTGTTTAACAATCTCTTTCAGCAGCATATTCCTTGAAACTTTACACGCATGTATGTACGTACATGCATATGTATTATGTGTTTCGGGCAACATTCATGGACATATTTATTGTGCAATTGCGTACGACACGACGCGACCATCAGAACAAAGAATAACTTTTTCTTCGCTCTTTCACGACTTTGGTCATCGTTAATCATCCAACACACGAAAATTTACGTGCTCCTTGTTAGCATCGTTTTCACGTAAATGGTACCTGATGGTACTTATGCAGATCATCTGCGCTCTATGGATGACAAATGAAATGCATCGTCCTTTGGATTTCTTTTGTTTTTACTGACTCGTTTACCTTGTTCCAAGTGAAAATATTGTTGAACATTTTGCACAATCACCGACACGTATACATTTTTAACGTGAAAAATAAGCTACAAATGTTTATGTATTTAGATATGGAAGATTCAGATATGCAAAAACGCACAGAATGCACATAATACACTAAAGTATATAAAATATTCTGAAAATAAATTTCCTTTTAGGCTCCATTTCTTTAATTTTCTTCGCAAAAATGTGAATTTGCATAATAGATACATATATCAAAATACTCAAAATATAAATTTTCATAATATATAGAATATTCTAACATAAGTATAGTAAATCCTCATAATATTTATGTAAAATAAATTTCTATTTGGAGTCTATTCTTTTCTTAGTTATCCTCGAAAAATATAAATATCCGCAATACGTTGCTCGTGATAAAGAAAGTTTATCTTCTTTATTTGCTTCAATTGTGTCAACGAGAGAAATTCTCAAACTACGGAAATAGAGGGTTCCCCTTCTCTCTTCATTTTCTGTTACGCAATTGTCAATAAAAAGATGCTCAGCTATACTTTCGTTTTCTCGTTAGTAACAGCCATGGATTTCATATTGTGTTCCTTTTCGTTTGCAGATATATGCAGTACAATATGGATTTCAACAATATCTATTTAATCGCACAGTTGCTGAATAACTCGAAGCAATTCGTTTGCATTTTCTATGAAAGTTTCTTAATGCAAATATAGAAAGCGAAACGGATAATTGAGTGTTTTATCTGTTCATTAACATAACAAACTTTTATGTAGAGATCAAGATCAAACTTACAAGAGTCTTAGATAAGTTCGGCGTGCACGTGAATACGTTTTATTGTTGATAAAAGATATATGAAAGCTAAATAGACAGTAATTTTTAGATAATATTTAACCAGCATTTCTTGTATACAGGGAGTACAAAAGTGTCCGACCACATAGATTTATTCTCTTAATATTCGAAAAGCGACGTGCAAAAGTATTTTAAATAACATTAGGTATATAAACGTTACAAGTAAAACGAATGATACATTAAATAAATAGTATTAAATATCCGAATGCCACAGCCAGAGCGTATTAAGTCATACTTTTTAAACTTTAGAGCAGAGCAAATCAAAATTACAAAGATCTTGTACATATATAATATGCACTTAACATCATTTTTACGCTATTATATTAAAAACTAAATGATTTAAAACGAAAATGTTTTTACCATCGGGAAAAGTGAAACATTTGGTACGGGAAGCACGTAAAATGTAATTTTAAAAGAAAGGTTGACTTAATACATTCTACTTTTGGAGTCCAGGTATTTAATTAGTACGTAGTTACATACGTAGTTTAAATTTTGTAAAATATCGCGTTTGGATTATTGCACACCATGGAATATTGTATATATTTCCTAAAGAAGAAATAAAGTAATTGGATAAATATAGCTCGTGTACATTGTAACCATGAAAATGCAAATTAAGCTGCTGGAAAATAGCTATTAATCGTACTACGTTGTGTCACTGCGTGAACAATAAACCTACTGGCACTACGTTGCGTCAATTATACGAAAATTTTCCGTGTAACGCAATTGATAATTACATTGGTAATTATTTACTATTTCAAAGAGAACACAAAAGGCGCACAAACGTGAAAACATCGATCACACGGTTTATCAAGAGAAAAGTAAATAACGAGGAAATGGTCGCTGCACGACGCAACTGCTTGAAAGCAACCGGTAAATTACGATGATTTATTTCCACACCTATCCCTCATAGAAACGAAATTACACTACCACTGATAAATGTCCGGCTACTTTGATGGATTTTTCGAAAAAGAGAATTTTTGTACCAAAGTACAAATTAGTGGTAAATCAATAACTAGAAACATCATTTTGTATTTTTTAAAAAAATAATAATAATAAATAGTGTACAAATTAGTGTACCGGTAATAAATCTAAATTACAGATTTTGGATCTAAAGAAGCCTTTAATCCAGTAACAGGTTGCCAAATAAATTACCAAATAAATTATTTACTAAATTACCTTCGCTTAATAAATGGTTCATATTACAAATTACGTGATTCGTTGATATGCTAAGCGATTTTAAGTATCGCCGTATAAATTAATCTGAACAGTTTTTCTATCCATTTGCAATTACGAAATTAAATAACCTGAAGATGAGAACTTGTCGAAGAAAAAACAATTTCATAAGGTTTGCCCATTATGAACGCCAATTCCTTAGTGACCATTAACTTTCAAAGATTACTTTTGTTGCGTAATGATACTTTACAATATAATAGTAAGATACAAGATTACTCGTACAAAAACAAAGACTATCCTGCATCGATTCGAAATATTTCAAAATAATAAAATTAATATGAAAATACGCCGAGGTTTCAACAAAGATACAACGAGATTACAAAATAGTCTGAGAAATTGGAGATGATTGTTTAAAAACAAAAATAGGATAAATACGTCGAAAAGATTCGCTGAAGTGACATATAAAACACAGAAAACTATGTAAAATCTTATCACCCAATTTGTTTCTCCATAGCTGTCATAATTTTCCAACCGTTTCTCAGGATTTTGTCGATTATTGCTCGGAGTTCAAGTCATATATACGTATATTCCTAAATAAAATATATTAAAAAATCTTTCGTTGCGTTATTCCCTTATACATTTTTCTTTCGCTCAACCATAGATACAATAATAATAAATAAAATTATTTCAAAGTAAGTTCAAATCCTTTCGCTCTTTATAAAATAATTTAAAAAGAAAAAATTACTTCTTGTCAAAAAAGAACAAACATCCGGATATTTCTACATAATGCGCCTGTGTATAGGACAATTATTTGAATTCACTGAATTGATGAAAAATCGCAATAGAAAAGCGTTTTACTTATTAACGTATACGGTTTATGCATGGACAAAAAAGCGAAAAAAAAAATATATATATATGCATATACAATTATATAAATATATATGCATATAGTATAAATAATAATAAAAATAAATAAAATAATAAATAATAAAAATGTATGCATATGTAATTCCTGCATTCTACGGTTTCACGGGAACATTACGTAAGAAAACTCTACGGTAAGACGCGTCTTTGATTATAATGCACAATGTTATTGGCCTTTTTGGATTGAACTTATCAAAGATATCGAAGATAATCGTTCGCAACAACGAAACGTATCGAACCACGACAATCTTTACACTTTCTTCTTTCTTTCACTTGGAACTTTGGATAATGGAGGATACTGGGTTTCGTGAAATACTTTATAATGTTAATCAATTTACTATGTTGTCCTATCGACTGGATTCATCAAGCCATTTATCAAAAACCAGTCGAGACTAGCTTATCTAACCATTATAACGGATACGTAGGTTTTGCATCTCATTTTAGAAATGGATAGTACGTGTTCGGAGAGCTTGAATTAAAAGACCGAGAAGTTAATTGACTTTATGTATTCACTACTTTCATGATATTTTAATTAGAATTCAAGGATTTAATGGAACGCATGTTCCTCTGTTTAATTCATATCTTAATCTCTTCAGGAATGAATTTATTAAGACCAGAAGGATATAATTATTTCTTATCTTTCGATCGTATTTATTCCGAATATAATTATGAATATTAAACGAAGCAGATAATGCCCCATCCGAAGGAACAAAACGCGAGGATTTTATGAATCAATGGAACGACGACCTTGCGTGAAGTTTCGTACGAGAATAGTCCAGAGCAGAGATTTTGTTTACTTACTTTCGTTTCTTAAAAGTCGTAACCTAATAGTAATATAAGAAACCGATATATTCTAACTTTAATTTGTTTGACAATGTATACTGTACAACGTGCTGTAAAATATAGTAGAATGTAATCTATATGGAGATTACAATCGTCTCAATGAACAAAATTCCATTCACAGTTTCTGTAACAATACTGTTTATCGTTACAAGAACACCTACTCATGCTCACTTTCCAATTTTCTTCATCCTTCCTGAAGATTGGCACCATTTTTCTTGCCAAATTAAATTTTCCGGGCAAATTGAATTAATCAAATTATATGCCATTATAAAAACAGAGCCTAGATAGAAAATTGTTTAATCTGCTAAATATTATAGCGAATACTATATTTCGAATATTGCGCATATTTACGTTTATCTCCACTGGTTGATTTCACCGCTGACACGTACAAATTTCGAATATCATTTTATATCAAACAACAGTCAAGGGAATATTTTTTGTACAAGACATTGTACTTTCACTGCATTTCCCAACGTATTGTCTGCGCTCATTTCGTCCAATCAGAGCCGATCAAATTGCTCAGGAACGAGAAGATGAGCAAGAGTCGCGTAAATGTTCGTACGAACTGCGAAATACGTTTCGTGGAGAAAGTGGAAAACGTACCTACACCCGCAAGCAATCGCACGATCATCGTAATTCCTGGACTAGTCGTGTTCTGTAATTTCTAGCAATTCTAGGATACATATATGTGTTTACAAAATATCGCTGTAACGTATGTTTTTTTTCAAAAACACGAAGATCACTGAAAATGCAACGATTCATTGCAATAATTGAGAAGGAAGCATAAACAGCGTGTATTCCTTCTGTTTGACCTGATTTCAACTCATTCGAATACGTGAATGAGACTTTCTCTGGTTAAATTGTCGCGTGAAGATACAAGGATATCATATACATATCACATTTTACGAACATCGGCTTGCTTAAAAAATACTAAGGATTATTTTTGAAACGAATGAAAAATCGAATTAATCGTTCGTTCATTTTATTGCACAGTTGTAATCATATAATTATAAGTAAAAATGAATAGAACATTTTTACGTGTAGAAATTTACCTACACAGGATAGCCATATGTAAAAATACGTAAAATATCAAAAGTAGAGTGCCTATGTTTAATGAATGGAAGAACTTTCTATTTAAATTCCATTTGTTTAGTCACATTCATAAAAATACGAAATTGCATAAACGTCCGTAGTATAATTATCAATATTCGGCAAAAATAATAATTATAAAACAATGTTAAGATATAGTAATACATTATTGATTTATAATTGATAATTATTTTCCTAATAAGTTCATGATTTTATATGATGTATAATTTTGTATTACAACCATATGTATTATGAATCAATTATTTACTAGAATGTTGTAGCATCGTTGATTTTTTGCTTTTCTTTATGATACTTTGCTTTCCGGTATCTTAACGTTTTTCTTGTGGTGTATTAAAAAAATTAAAATATTATAAAGAAAGAAGGAAAATCAATGATGTTATAACGTATTGGGACAACATGTTAAAGCTAGAAGAAGATATTAAAGTAATTTTTGTGTGCACAGTCAAAGGAAAATAATATAGAAACATAATTAATAAATTGGGATACAATTTCATTTATTATAGATTACTCTAATCACTCACCGATTAAAGATTGTTCCACTCCTTCTTCAATTTTGCATATAAAACGATATAAAATTCGTTCAATAGTCGCATTTATTCTTCATTTATTAACTACAACATAAAATTATACACAAATCATTAACTTAAATAATGTGTAAAAAACATATAAAATATCTTAACATTTATTGTATTAATATCATTTTTAAAAACGTACACAATACTGTACCTTTTGAAACAATAATAATATATTCCAAGTATTGTTTCTGTGTAAGCTAAACCATTTTTTGGTACTAATCTTTCAAATACGTATGTATGCAAGTTTTCTAGGAATGGCTATTAATGTCTATTAACGTACACTTTTAAATTCAACTAAAAATTAAATTTAAAAATTAAATTGAAAGAACATTCGTCTTCTACACAAAACAGACAGTTGTCATCATACTCGTTTACGTCGTCATCTTCGTTCTAATTTCACCGTACTGTATCCCGTTTAGCAATTAACTCGATGAATGGCAGATAAGAAGAAATACGTGACTCTTGTGTTAATGATGATATGATCTATTGTGAATTTATAGCTACAGTTATATCATTGCTTCATTAACATAATAACGAATGAAAATGAGCAACGGCTGATTATTATTAAAAACTTAGTCATAAAATAGTTATGAAAAAAGGTTTTATGTCCTATCAGAACAAGAAGTATGATCTTATTTTTGACTAACTTCACGTTTAAGATATCTTCGAAAATTCTAAAAACAATTCTTTAAAAACTGTTATAAAATTAAAAAATTTTAAGGTAATTAAAGACTCGATATTTAATATTACAATGTAACAAATGAACTTTGGAATAATCAAATTTTGTATTAAAAGGAGAAGGTTATGATACGACAAATTCAGCCTAGAAAATTCTAGCCCTTAAACAAATTGAGCAAATTGATTTTTCATAAAAATGCTAATTCAGCAAAACTAATTTTTACTTAGAAAATTCTAATATTTTAAATAAACTGATCATACTGTGTTCTTTGGTTGGCAGTTACAAAATTTTGTTACACGAAAGCTACTGGAACATATCATTGCCAGCCAATCGACACTATCTCAGAACAGATGTATTCTTAACCTTTCAAAACGAAAAAACAGGTTCATACAAATCCACATAAAAGAGCAGTTCACCTCAATTTCTACCACTAATGTTAATTACTACATTATAATGAGTACATGAACTGACGGTTTTAATCGCAAACTACTTTTGCAATTATACAGACGTATGTAACAGTCGACATCGGTACTAATTATAAGTACGTATACAAATTGTTATTTAAAAACCGATTAATCGGACTGCGATCTCGAAACAGAAATTCGAGATCTTAATTTTTCGAAAGAAAATATCGTATGCTTTTTTATAACATGCATATTACGTTTATATTAAATGAGACTTATAGAGACAACATTGATAATACATTGTTATTCAGTTCGATTCATTAGAAATCGAAGAGTTGGTATGCTCTATTAAACTCAGCTATCAACTACTTTTCTTTAATGTAAAAACACCGTAACAGTTTTAAGCAACATTTTATTACTTAAAATTATGGCTAATAATTTTCTAGCAATATTTGCGCCTTTATAATAATTCACAAATTTCACTATTTAATGAATTTAATACAGAAATAGACATAATAGAGTCATTAAATGTCGATAATTTGAAGCGATATCGATATATTCGATATATCCGATTGCTTCGGTAATTATTATCATCGATTAAAGCTAATCATCAATAAAATGGTCTTAAATCTGCTCTATTTATTTGAACCATTTGAATAAATAAGATGAATAAATTAAGGTAATTATTAATTAATTAATATATATTTAAAAATATTTGAACTAAGTTACGGGTAAACTAAGCTGCCATGATTTACTAGGAAAAATATCAGACACCCAGTATAGAAAAGCATTTTACACTAATGCACCGCGAGCTACTTCGTGAAGAAAGAAATAGATTCAAAGGAAAAATATGTTTTCACCGTGCGGGTGGGGACTGCACACCGATGCATAAAGCGCATAATCGTACACGCTTAGAATCTTTTGATCTTCTCTGTATATACACATAATGTATCTTAAGTGGATGTTTGTGTCACTGTCGTGAATACTCGCTTTCTCTGACAGTAGCGTACCTATGATCTTTCTCGACATCGATGCATCGATCTGTATTAGATCTACGATTAAAATCGATTTGTTAAATTTTATTTATCAAATAAAATATATGCAATGTGTTAAAATTAAGTTTAATTATATGGTTCAGAATTTTCTAATAAAATATTTGCAAATTTTAATGATAGATGAGATGTTTTTTATTTATTTGGCATTTATGATTTTATATTATTTTATTAATTGCGTCATTTTTAATAATTCTATATTTCTTATTAAATTTATTTACATACTTTCATATTTATTGATATTTATTGATATTCTTAAATTTTTCACATACATTGAAAAATTAGATTGGTCATTTAATATAGTATAATAAAAAGTATTCGTATTGTAATTTACATAATATTAAATAAAAATTAGACCGCAACGAGAAACAGAAGTAAAAATTCAGTATAATTTTTATATACGTACTATGCTTACTATTACGTTCCTGATTGGAGAAAGGGACACTTGTTTCTTATGCACGATTCAAAGCATATAATTTAGCACATGAACTAGAAATATATTTTTCAAACAAAAAACAAGGTCAAGAATAAAAAGTTTCAAAATTATTATCGTTTGTATACAAAATTTTATCCAATCATATTACAATATAAAAAATATTATTTTTGTAACAGAGAACATTCTTAAGTTAATAAGTTTTCCATACAAATATTAGTATAGCACTTTATAATAATCTTTTTACTATATATTTCTTATTTTAAAAAATAGAAATTTTTATAAAATCACCAATAGTATCAAGGAAAATGAAAACAAAATAAAACTTACTCGTATTCCTTAAAAGCAAACGGCTTTTTTTATAAAAGTATTTTATTTTAAGATTATCAAAATTTTTAAGAATATATTAAATTTATATACATAATATTTCTCAATTCATCCAATTCATTCAATTCATTAATACCAGACTCCATTAATAAATATAATTTTGCTGTAATTATTGCATGCTGACCTCTAGCGATGATATGTTACACAATAGAAGAGTAACATGTATTCTTTAATGTTTCCACATTTATGGTTGATGAAACATCAAACTTTCTAAGTTATATTCATTTTCGAATTAATCAAGAATATCAAACTATAAGTTGTGTGTGTACTATATGGATTATATGTGTTAATATTGTCACCTTTCTGAGAAGCAAAGACAGTGAAGACATAACCTTACTCATAATCAGTCATGGTATTATTTCTTTTTATTCGTTATAACCAATATTAATTAAATGTAAACAAAACGTGAATTACTTGCTATAGATTTTATAATAATAATTTTTGCCTTTGTTCAAAAGTTCATTCTACTAATTTGTTTTTTTATCACGTAAACGATTTGAAAAAATTGCATGAAATAAATAAACAAACAATTATGCAGACCATCAAAGTTTATGTTTGTATTTCCTCATTTAAATACATCTATCGTTCTGTGTCATTAAAATAAATCAAGCAGTTTTGTACTTACTACTTAATGTATATTTTATATACTTCTATAAAACATATGCTGTGCCATTTATCAAGTGGCAATTTTAGTATTTAACAATGGATGGTAACCAAGTAATGGGGAGGAAAACGATAAAACTTATTATAGATACATTCTTATAGTGAATATCAAATTGAAAGATTATTGTGTAAACCTTTTCACATGAAATTCAAGAACTCTGTTTCTGAATTTTTATATGAACAAATGTATTTATTTGTCAAGGGTTATATCCAGCCCTCATATCTACATTTCTTGTATAGAAATGTACAACATTTCTTTAACATTGTATAACAGACAAATATTTTTCCCTTTAATTCAATTTTCAGGTAATTCTAATTGACAATTCATTTTTAATATCCAATTTTAATATCAAAGCTAAGTTTCACATATAACCTCATGTATACATTTACTTTGTCAAAAAAATGTATACTATGAAATACAGTTTTAAGTCCATCATTTATTATATCTTATGTATAGACTTCTATTATAATTTATAGGTTTTATTTAAAAATATGTGTGCCACTAAATTTATATTCGTATTATTTTTTCCTTATTAAATTTGAAACTATTTTATATGAACCATGAAAATTTCTTTTATTAATATCTAAAATGTGGGAAAATAAACTGACAGTCTATTTGAATTATAAATTTACATCAAAGTTTTTGTTACTTGTCTTTTTAAGGTACTTAACTTTAATCTTTTTCAAAAAATACAACAAAAAGAAATATTATGAAGAATTTAACAACAAAACAATTACAAAGAATAGAAAAAAAGAAAAAGAAGATGGCTGCACTTCTGGAAATAACTAAATTAAATGATAAAGATAGAGAAGCTAAAATGCTTGCTCTTAAGAAAGCTGTTAGTATACTTGACTGAGTTATAATATTTTTGTTGTGAAGTTCATATGATAAATATTATTTTAGTCTATAGAAGCAGATCAGTCAAATGCAAATGATACAGACAGCAGTGAAGTCTCCATGGAAGATAATGTCACACGTAAACGTCCATGTAATGAAGATTTAAAAGAAACTCTTTTGGAAGATTCTACTAAAAAAGAAAATGTAGGAGGTATAGAAGAATCAAATACACTTGCTAACAAAAAGCCTAGGTTTGTATACTGTAAAATGTTTGTATATATATATATATATATTTAGTGTGATATATAATAATATAAATTATTTTTATTTGGCAATACAGATTAAGTGGAGATGAGTATCTAAAATTGAAACAGGAATTAAGAGAACGTAAAAAGAGACTTAAAATAATACCTCGATTTCATTTAAAAGTAGCTGGTGAAAGTGCTAGCTTAACTATTAATGTTAAAAGTGAAAACAGGATTCCTATTTTTCTTAGTGATATACAACATTTATTATTGTATTCATTACATGGTCATCACTCACCCTATGTGCCAGCAAGATGGTGTCACCTTGAAAAATATAATAGGGTAATATAAATATTGAACATATATAATATTAAAAATTTCTGAAATATCGTTAAACATTAAACATTTTTTAAAAAGGTCACACACACTGTGGTTCTTGTTGTTGAAGGGCTTTCCCTGTATCATTTTATGGCTTATGAAAGTATGTTTCCACATATAACATCAAAGTTGGAACATAGAGTAGAAGTTGTAACACCTACAGCATATGGAGGGTCTGTAATAGAGGATCTTGCAGCTGTTCCCATAACCGGGATGCAAAGCGATAAATTACTTAAACGTATGTACATTTTAAAATACTATTTGTTATAATATGTAACAAGCATACATGATGTATAATTTTCTAGAATATGGATCATTAGAGGCTGCATTACAAAATAACAGCGATGTAATAAAATTATTACTGACTGTTTTCCCAATGCATAGAGATCCATCAACAAATGCGGAAAAGTTTAAAACAGAATATGGCCTCCCAAAGACTGATAAATTCCCCCGTACACTATTACTTCTATCTTTATGTCAAATGGTAGAAGAAAATTATCCTGTCCCATTAAAGGGTGAACTAGCAAAAAAGTTAGTACCAATAATAAAAATATTCCGAATTAAATTTATACATTAAATAAATAAATATTTTATGTTTAGATACGGAAATTACATAATGACAAAGGATGTTTATGTAGAAGCTAATGAAAAATCTCCAATGTTTGGTCTAGACTGTGAAATGTGTAAAACAACTATTGGAGAATTGGAATTAACGAGAATATCTCTCGTGGATGAAAGTATGAATGTAAGTTCAATTTCAAAATTATTATGAGGAGGGTATCCAAATTCTATTAAATTCTTGTCACAGGTTATTTATGATAGTCTGGTAAAACCAGATAATCGTATCGTTGATTATCTTACTCAATTCAGTGGTATAACAAAAGAAATGTTGGAAGGTGTCACAACTACGTTGTCTGATGTTCAACAAACGTTACGAAAGTTACTTCCCGCAGATGCAATTCTAGTAGGACAAAGTTTAAATTCTGATCTTCATACATTAAAAATGATGCATCCATACATTATTGATACATCTGTTATTTTCAATATTACTGGTGACAGGTGCACGACTTATTTTCTTTATATAACAGTTATATTCCCACAAAAATTTTCCTATGCAAATATTTAATTACAGATATCGAAAGACAAAGTTACAAATTTTAGCAAGGGAATTTCTTGGTGAAAGAATACAAGAAAGTAGTTCTGGTCATTGTTCAACTCAAGATTCACAGGCTTCTATGAAATTAGTGCAATTAAAATTAGCAAATAGTGTGGATTATGGAGATGCTGTGTTACTTGGTCGTTGCAACATGGAAATATTGAAAATGAAACCAGAGAAAAGGACAGATAATCAGCAATCATTAAAAATTGAAATACGGAAGTATGCTACATCAATTTTCAAACATGTAACGAAGGATCAAAAAACTGCTGCCATTGTGGGTAATGGAGAAGTTATGAACGAATATTCTAGATATTTAACTTCTTCTATCAACATTATGGATGATGAAAATTTCGACAAAAACGATCAAGTGTGTGCCTCAACCATAAATTGAATTATTAAGGAATCGATTATTCGAATTATTAATGTCTACTATTCGTATTATCACAATTTTATTGTTATTACAGGTACGTCTTGTAGTGGCAGACAATAATAAACAAGCCGTCCTGCGAGCTACACAAATAGTCATGGAACATGCCTTTACTTTATGTCATGTTAGGATAGGACAAGAAAAATTAAAAAGTGATAAAATAGAAAAGACGTTCCGCACTGTAAATAAATGGGTACATAAATTATGGCAGCATATGGCAGTGAATGGTTTAGCATGTGTTATATTTGCGGGAGAAAATAATGCAGCAAATGGTGCTTGTTTTTTGAATCTGAAGAGAGAAATACCTGAAGATTATACAATACGCACTTAAAAATAAAAAAATTTATCATTTGTATACTAATTTAAAAGGAAATTATTAAAGAACTATCTTTCTAGTAATATGAATTGTAAAGAAATGTATGACAAACTAGAAAAGTCTCGTACCGACTAATTTCCATTCGATAATTATTTTATAAAAATGTACAAATATTGTATTATTAATAAACTTTTTTATTCCTTGTAAATTTAATAAAAATCTTTATAATATATATATAAGTTCTATTGGATATAGCACATACATTTACGAAATGGACAAGAAATTAAAGAGAATATCGAATTTAATTAGATTGATTTTCGTTATTTTCATCTTAAATATTAAAAATTTGTTTCTATAAAGACGATATATTATCATACAGAATAGGGGTTATTTGAAAAATGTAACACTAATAAACATGATAAAGTTAGGAGTTATGAACAAAAACGAATATCTATATTGTTTTATTTTTATACTACATCTTAATTTACCATATAGAGCGAATTAGCTATAATGAAGCAAGCAAAGTTTAATACGGATGCTTTATACTTGGACATTTTACCAATAAAAATATGATTTTGACTAAAATATAATCGCACTTTATATTAAAAAATATATGGTACATTATTTTATACTAACAATAAATTACAAGATGAAAAATAACCATAATTATTAAAACCAAAAGTAAAACGACTTTTAGTTTAGTATCTTTCAATTTTTCGAAATTACAATAAAAAAGCGAATATGTAAGCATTAGAATAATCAGTATTATTAAGATAATTCTGGAAATAGTAAGCAATGTATTAATCATTTTTATCCAAATTGCATTGTAAACAAAAAAGATCGCTTTAATAACTAATACTTGAAACTATTCTATAATGCCTACAGATCATATAACGTGGAATATCAATTAAAAGTTTAGTATGGCTTATCATAAAACTTTCCTTTATCCGATGACTTTTGCTTTTGCAAATATGTTAAATAAGCAGAAATATGTTGTCGTGGATTCCTAGCAAGCATTTTTTCTCGGAATAAACCCGCTATTGGAGCTTTTTTTTTCTTTTTAATTGTTTCAATATCGACGACACTAAATTCAGTTGTATTTCCAGCACAACTTGGTAGAGTAATATCATCTTCTATGTACATATTCTTCATCTTTTTAGGTTTGAAACTGCACATTGGAGATAGGGAAGATTTTTCTTCTGATAATTTTCTCTTTTTTGATGATTTTAATGGAACATCCGATAAATTTTTAACAACGTAATCCGGAAGCTTTTTAATACCTTTTTCTTGTATGTCCGTTTTACTAAATTCTGTTACCTGATTTTTGGATTTCGATTGTTTAATCTTAATTTCTTTTTGTTTTTGCATCTTTTCATTGTGTTCTCTTTGTTTCTTTTTTCTCGCTTCTTTGTTGGCTTTAATATTATCAGCAGTACGTTTTAAATCTTTTAACGCTTCATCTCGAGCTTTAGAGAATGTAATCATTTCTGGTCCCTCATCAGAATCTGATACTGCATTGTAAAACTGTTGTGTTTTATTAGATGCTACAGTATATTTTATATTATCTGTCTTCACACCTTCTAATAATTGCTTTTGCTTTTTCTTTGATGATTTTTGAACTGAAGTGTTTTCCTCCTGATCTGAAACATCACTTGATAATTTCTGCTTTTTCTTAGGAACCTTTTTAGGTGGAACTTCTTCATATTGCAAAGCATCATCTTCTGACAATAATTCCCTTTTTTTCTTAGGCAACTTTTCAAGCAATGCTTTTTTCTCTTGCAAAACAGTATCTTTTGCTAATAATTTCTGCTTGTTCTTAAGCAGTTGCTCGTTTGGAATATCGTCACCTGATAAAACGACTGAAACCTTTTTCTTCTTTTTCTTTATCATTTTAGTCTTTTCATTTGTCGAATCTTGAACGTCTTGAACATCTCGAACTTTTTTCTCTTTTTTCTTCTTCTTCTTTATTTCGTTATGTATTTTTTCATCTTGACTTTCTGATTTTATTTCAGTAACTTGTTCATCTGATTCTTCTTGCATTTGCACATCGGTATTATTTCTTTTCTTCTTCTTCTTCCTTTTTTTCTTATTTTCCTTTTCTGTTTCATCATTGTTGTCAAAATTGCTAGTGGGAACAAATTGTTTAGTTGTCTTTAGTAATTTTGAATCATTATTTTCTGGGAAATCAGTTTCAGATAAAGTAGACTTAGTAACTTTTTCAACTATTGGTTGCTTTCGTTTTTTACGTTTCTTTTGACGATCACTTTCTAATATGTTCTCTGCTACTTTAAGCAGCTTTTTCTTTAATGAATCATTTGGACTTGGTGCTGCTTTTGTGCTTTGTTCATCATTGTTTTCATTTTCTTCTTCACCTTGGTCATTCTGTTCATTACTATTACTAGTATTTGTTAATTTTTTAAAATTAGCATTTAATATTGGTGCACTTTCATTTAATTTCATTTGTCTTAAGTACTTTGTTGTAGGTGTTTCATTCCCTAAAACTATTGTTGATTTGTTTAATTCTGGTACTTTAGATGACATTGGTCTTGAAAGATTTGTTTTTGTTGTTAAGTCAGTTAATTCAGATGGAAGACTTCTATGCATGAGAGTTTCATTGTTTTTTATGCTTCTTAATTTCTTTACATTTTGTTCTTCCTTTAATGTCAAGTCTTTGTCATTTTCCTCATCAAGGGAGTCATTTTCTTCAGCACCACAGGTTTTGACATTAAGTTTCTCTTGTTTAGATATACTTATTTTGGGAGTACTACATTCCATTGATTTACGAAGTTTTAATACTTTTGTATCAAATATTAATTGGGAGTCATTTAATGACTGTTCTACACTTTTAACTGTAAATTCTGTAGAGTTTCGCTTTTGTTTCTTTCTTTTTGTTTCAAAAGATAAATCAGGGTAATTATCTCCCTTTTCATTTTCTTTTATCTGGGATCTATCTGTTTTAAGATTCTTCTTCTTTTTCTTGTCACTTCTAATGGTTTGAGACATACTTAAATCACCAGATTTTCTTGATGTATTTTTTTCTTCATTAGAAGCATCTGTCTCCTTACTTACATTTTTTTCAGCGATATTTTCTTTATCATTTTCATGTTGTTCTTTCTGAATTGTTTCTTGTCCTATCTCTTCTTCATCATCTCTCTGATCTTCTTTAGTCTGCTCCTCATTTTGTAATTTATCATTTTCAATACTCTCATCTTTATTCTCCTCACTTTCATCTTCTTCTTCATCTTCAATTTCATCATCATCAACTACAAAATCTGCAAGATCTGACCCATTATCATCTGGGTCTGATGATTCTGTTTCTGATGCTCTACATTCATCTCCTGGTACATCATCATCAGAAAACTTTGCAACATCTTTACCATAAAAATTATATTCTTTTTGGACATCAGAATCTATAGTGCTATTAGATTCATTATCATTGTCGTTGTTACTATCGCTTGTCCCGCAAAATAAAAACTTAGGTATTTCCAATTTATTTTGTGAATCATCGGAATTTTGAGTTTCATTAGAATCGGATCCCATGTTTGCTATTGTCGAAAAATTTCTGTTCAATTTTTTCTTTGTTGCACTGTTTTGCTTTTCGCGAACTTTTTTTAAATCATAGTCAGACTCTTCCGAATTTTCATCTAACTGTTGTGGTTTCATCTTTTCCTTTGAAGTATTTAACGACTGATTTGTCCCATTTTTCTTAGCAGATGTAACTGTATTTTCATTACAATTAGATTTATTTAAAGATTTCAGTTTATTTACAGTTTCAGCTGCATTAGATTCTTCAAGTCTATTTGCCCCTTGTACTGACTTATTAAGAGATTTTCGTCCTTTTGGGACATCTTCAGACAATTTACTTTTATTTAATGATACATTTTCTTCCCCTTCAATTGTCTCATATGATTCAGATAAACTGTTATTTTTTAACGATTTCCGGAGGGACATATTACTGTTAGAAGTAGAGTATTTATTACTATCTTTCGTCGTAGACGTATTCTCACCAACATTAATTGATATTTCTACATCTTTTGTAATATTTTTTGTATCTTCTACTGCATTTCTATTTTCTTCTTCATCGTTATTTTCGTTTTGTTTCGTGTTCTTCCGTTTTTTTCCTTTGGGAGATTTATCCTTACTATCATTTAATTTACATTCATCTTGTGATATATCCATTAAATTATTTTCATTTTTTGCTTTCATAGAATCTGAATGTACTTTTAATATAACGGTATCATCTGAATCATAATCAAAAGATATTTTCTCCTTGTTTGTTTTTAAATTTTCCGCGGCTAACCATGCCTCTCTATCGACTAAAACAAGATCACATTCGGCTTCACTTTCATTTTCAGTTGTCTTTGAATGTATAGAATTTTTGTCCATATCATTATTCTTTTCTTTCCATTCACTGGCTGAGATATCTTGAAATGTATGTGACACACTAGTATCAGAATCGTTATCATCAGCTTTTATATTTTCTTGACATTCTTCAGAGGTCACTTGGATAGTGTTTGTATGTTTTTCATTTGATTCTAATTTGTTTTGATATTGTTTCTTCAATTTTAAAGGATCAGTAGAATCATCCAGTACAGAAACTTTCTTTGACTGTTCTCCTCTTTCTGGTGCTTCTTCAACAAATTCAGCAGCAGTCTCTGTAACAATGGAAGAGTCACTACTTTTAATCACATTAGTTACATTAGCTTCATTCATATTAATTAATGTAGAATCCTCTATGCTCATATGAGCATCCGAGGATTTTAACAAATTGCTCGTATTAGGAGATAAATTATTTGTTTCACTTATGTTTTTTAAACAAGGTACATCCTCATGCTTTGAAATAGTTAAATGTTGAGTATCTGAAACTGATTTCACATCCACTAAATTTGACGAATCTATATTACTTAATTTAGGAGATAAAATCAACTTTATACAACTTATGTCATCATTTTCATGCACATTTTCTGACGTATTTAAGTTATCACTTTTACTTTTCGTGTCATACTGATCATCAGTTATACATTGATTTATATCATTTTGTTCAGATTCTTCATTTTCATTTATATTTTCCTTTGTATTTGAAACATCTATTTCGATGCTTACATTTGCATTACTTGCATGAACGTAAGCTTTCTTTGATTCTACATTCAATTCAATACCAATTTCTGTAGATTTATTATCATCTACTGTATTTATATCTTCTGCAAGCTCCATACTTTCAACATTATCGTTTGAACTTGCATTTGTAAATACTACTTGTGTAGGACCATTTTTATCTAAACTTTCACTATATGAACTTCCAATGACTGATTCTGTTTTTGTACCTACTACTAAGTTTTGCATATTATTAGAATTGTCTTCTTCATTCATTGAAATATCCAGACCTTCAGTTGGTAAATTACTAATTACACCAGCATTAACTTCTTTCATAGAAACATTTTCATTTGCCATTTCTAATGATTGTTTAGAATGACGACGTTTTGGCGATACACTTGTTTCAACGCAAGGATATTTGCATTTTTCTTCGGTTGACACATTTGCATTCAAATTATTTATAGATACGTGTTTCGGACTTTGTTGTGTATTAGAAATTGCATTCTTTATATCCTGTAAGTCAGTAACAATATTTGTTGTAAGATTCTCTTTATTATTATGACCATCATGTTTTTCCATTGGATTATTTAAATCTTCAATAAATGTGTTTTCATCTTTATTTTGTGGAAGTATTTTAGATTCATTATCTATTAAGGATTCTGCTTCATTTGTATTATCTACAGGCAGTGTTTTGCTACTTTCTAGTATATTTTTATCTGATATTTTCTTATCAGTAAATACATCCTTTTCAATATCTTCAAATTTATTTGAAGAAACATTTTCTGGAGGGTCGTTGTGTGGTCCCTTAACTGTTGTAAATGTAAATATCAGTTAGTTCTTATATTAATTTTTATTAAGAAATGTTATTCTAGAACTTTTTAGTTATATAATTTTGTCGAATTTTATACAGATAAAGAACTATTTTTGTAATAGATTGCAATCTGATTGCAATTAATATAGAATACTGAAGTATAACAATAAATTAAACTTACCATCATCTTCTGAATGTTTTTCATTTATACTGTTACGACTTGTATTGAGTTTGTTTTTCAAAGTTGGCAATGATTCGTTTTTCGATGATGTCTTAGGGGAATTTTCTGCACCTACAATTCCATATGGAATTACAGAATTAAAATTTTTTTAATTTAAATATATTTTCAAAATATAATATACCTGATTCTCTAATTTCAATAAGATCAGGTAATGTGCGATCTAATGTCACCACTGGATACTTCATATATTCTCCTTTTTCTTCTACTACTGGTTCTGACATTAGTACCGAAGTTCGTCTTCTTGTCTTAATAGGTGTATTGACTAATTCACTGTACTGTTGTTTATTTGGCGTATTAGCTTCGGGCCCCACGGAACTAGCTCTTACATTACGTTTAACAAGTCTCGATGCTGGTTGTGGAGATTTTGCTTCTGAACCGGCTCTTGTAAAACGTTTACTAAACAATAGGTATATACAAAACAAACATAAAACAAAAATTCATACATATAAATTAATCATTAATCATTACAGATACCTTTTTCGAGTATTTGTTTTATTACTATCATTGGAAGTGTTATTTCTAGCTTTCTTTGTCGGTGTGCCAACATCTGATTCTGGGATTTCGTTAACATCTGAGGATATAGAACTTATTCTAGAACGTAAAGTTCGTCGAGTTTCATTGATAGCAGAATTGTCCATAGCACTGGCTCGTTGCCTTGTGATTCTAGAAGTTTGTGTAGTGCTAACGATGCTCGAGTCGCTTAAAGGCGATTCGGGCGAAGATTCATTTTGTTTAACGTTTGGCTTAATTCGGGAGCTGCGACGAAGTGGAGAATCAGCCGATATTACCTCGATATTGGCACGGGTTTTGCGACCTTATATTTTAAAGGGAAGATAAAGAAAAATATAGTAATACAATCAAATTTCGTGAGATATCAATTATTTACTCCAAGATGACTTGAAATAACGTTTACACAGACTGTATATTACGTTGTTAAATTGATAAAAGTACAACATACAACTTCGAATCGACCGTTAGATTCAGCAACTGAGTGAACCGCGTGCGCATAGAAACCAAAAAATGAAAAATACAAACCAGGTTTCACATCTATTTCTTCATCTGATTCCTTTATAAGACGCGACATTTTTTTTACTGTTTACACTATATACCAACAATAAGTCGTATAAAAAAGATAGTAATCAATAAGGGGTTACGTATTAACACGTGTTTATTCTCTGAATTTAAACTGACGACACACTCAACCTTCACCACATTGCGCGCGGATCGTCCGTTGTAGAAAATGCACTCAGAGCCACCAAGTGACAAAATTCAGCGATATTTCAATTTCTTCAATAAATCCGTTAAAAGAAATCTCTTTTAGGTAATTTAAACAATCAAAAGATAATATTGTTTATATAAAAAAGTGCACATTTTTATTATTTCTTTATTATTTGTATTGTTCTACTCGAAGTAATAAAACTTATAGTTTTTTAACATAAAAATTAATTCGTAACCATTGTGAAAAGTGCGGGAAATTAATAAAGGAAATATGTAAATCAGTGCAACACCGATAATGCAACCAGAGAGTAGGAAATATTCTTCTGTAAGTTTAGTTTTAATACTATCTAGATTTACATAAAATAATGATTTGCTTGAAATCAATATTTATCAGTAATAACAAATAATTTTACAGTAGAAATGCATGTTTTAGCGAAAGAAATCACATGTGTTCGTAATATTGCTATTCGTTTTGTATTAATTCGTTTATATTAATGCATAAATTATTAATCTTTATATATTTATTTAATAGATTTATTTGTATAAGTTATATTTTAAATTATTCAAATATATGTTTCTTTAAATTATGTAGTACCAAGCCCGGCTAGCTCAGTCGGTAGAGCATGAGACTCTTAATCTCAGGGTCGTGGGTTCGAGCCCCACGTTGGGCGGATATTTTTTCTTCTCTTTATCTTTTTTAAAATTATTTTCAATATCATCACGTTGCAATTTATACACATTCTGTAACCCATATATAGTATTATATATAAAATGTGCACCTATTTTCTAGTGTCTCAACATTTCTTTATTTTCTCAACTTCGTTTTTACGTTTCTTAGTGTTACTTTCTGTGATTATAACCTGTTCTCATCATTTATTTTCAAGCAAACACATATCCTTGATGAAAGGCGAACTGTACATTAGTATGCATGACAAATCATCTCAAATATATAATGCCTACAAGGACGTTACTGCAAAAAAGAACACGTTTCTACAGCAATTTATTTAGTCCTTTTTTGCGTGGTTGATCACCATCAATAATAGCTGGATCGTCCACTTCGAGCTAAAAAAATGCATTATCGAAAAGTGCGTATATCATGAAGAAATCAGACTTGTAACAATAGTGATTCACATGATTTATCTTCTTCAATAATTTACACGGGGTATCAACATATAAATATTTACAAGTTGATCTGATTCGGGATATTTTGAAAAAGAAAAATCATTTCAGTTGAAATACTTTGGTGAATGTAGAACAAAATAGTGTCCAAAATTGTGCGTTGCGTGACTGACGTATGCGTAGAACTGAATTTTTTACCTGTGAACTTTGAAGAGCTGAGTTCAAGTAAAAACGTGATAGAGATAAAAATAAAAAAATATATGTAGTGTCTTTTTAATAGCATTTAGATCATATTTTAGCAATATAGGTAAATGCACATAAGCGAATTTACTTGAGAGATTGGAAAATGCATTTTATCGTGGAACTTACAGGTAAATCGATATTATAAGCAATTTAATGTAATTAGTAAGTATTCGTGGATTTATGGCAAATTTAAATGTGGAAACGTGTATAGGAAGCATATAATATAGAGAAACGTATAAAATATCGAAGATAAACCATATTATAATATTTAGTGGGACACGTGGGTATATTATTTTATAACTTATAATATTCATTATAATATATACAGGCGAATAAATTTAGGTTCCATTGCATTAATTGCGTTTATAAAAATGTGAGTCTGCATAAAATATTTATTGTTGGTACCAGACATATTACAACGCAATCTAGTAATTAATTCTTAGCGAAGGAATATTAATCAAATGAATGTTTTTCGAGTTATCAATGCTACAATACTTCGAGTTATCAATTACTACAGCAGTTTTCTAAATGTACTTATATTAATATTAAAAAGCGATCGATTATAGAATTCAAAGAGCCACTGTTCTTATTACACGTTATGAACATTTTTCGGTTATTCTATTTGTTAATTAATAATTCCAATATATATATGAAAAAATACGTCTTAATTCTTACGATTCTGCAGTAATAATTTCAATAGGATAACGTAAATCAAGAATATTATACCTATATAAAAATAATATTATACATACATATCACTTAATTTAAACTAAACTCTAAATCATGCAATACGAGAAAAATTGACCAATACTTATTTATTTTTATTTCCAGTAATTTCATTTTATTTTATTATATCAGTGTTATAATTCCTAAAAAAATATAAGAAAATTTCAAAAATGTTCGCCAATAATATTGATAATATATCTATGGAACAGCATAATTTAAAATATTATTTACGAAATACTAGTTACAAAAATATTAATATTGTACTTCTAACGTCCAGATAGGCCATTGATTATTATGCTGTGTTTTGTGTTTACGATCGTGTTTGCGCGTCTGACTCTTCTCAATGCTTCACTACTTAGGGAGCGTGAGACCTCTTTATCTTTGATTCTTTATCGCCAAATATAAATACGAATCATCTCACGTTGCGAAATATCAGGTTTTTAAACCTGTAAGCTTATATTGACAAAATATTGGGATTTACAATCGATAGCTCGTGTTACAATATATTAAGACACGTGAAAAATCGTGTAGCAAAACATTGGAATAATATAATACATTGAAAAATATGATATAATAAAATAAAAAATAGATCGGAAAAATAGACTTATTTTCGTTTCTTCGACGCATGATATTTCTTTAGTGAGAAAATTTATAAATCTTAAATGAAATGTTAATATAAAAATAATACATTAAATAACTGTAAGAGACACGTTTTAAAAATATCTATATCTCGATTACGCAACAAAACATCGGCTGTATTGACGTTATTTTAAAACGTTCAGCCAACCTTAGAATTCAACGATACAGCGTGTTCGCCGTCACGAAAAGGAATGACTCTGCTACAGAAATGCAAGGGGCTCGTTGCCTCGTCCATGAGGTATATGAGGTAATGTCATTCTTTGTCGGTTATCCTGTTTTTTGTATAGTATACTTGGTATATATAGTATACTTGGCATATACAGTATACTATATAAGATACTTCGGCATAGCGTACAGTCCAGTCAAATTAGCCTTGAATGCAACAAAAAAAAAAAAAAAAAAAAAAAAAGAAAAAGAAGAAAGGGAAGGAAGGTGCCTGAAATCCTATTGCGCGAACTTACAAAAATTATGTTTAGGAACAAATTTGATACGCTCGTCAGTCAAGATTTCTTGCAGAGAATTGATAAATAATCTCGAGATTTACCGAAAACAATTTTTTTTGTTGTGTTTTGAAAACACAAACGACAGAGTCAGCCTAAGAAATATTTTACGCTTACATAATAAATTAAATATCAACATAAAAGTTAGCAGAAAATTTACAGATTATAGAATAAATTAAAAAAATATATATGTTGCCTTTTTAAGAAATTTTTATCAATACAATTTCTTCCATGAAGATATTTAATGTTCGAAGCTTATGAAAATATTTAATACGTTATTAAATCAGTTTCAGATTTATTTTAATAATATCAATTTTTCTCATTTCTCTCATGCTGAGGTATAAATTCACTTATTCAGGAAAACAAGCGTATGCTTCCTTTGTAAATGACCTAATATTAAAAAGTATATTTTCTTCTTCGTTTATCTTCCATTGCATCTCTTTGGCCATATAATGCCATAAAAACGAAGATGTCAATAAAAGTATAAATATAGTTAACGACAGACTTCTGCTAATAGCTTTCCTATATGTTTCTTATGCCTCTCTTCTTTCTTATGATTTTTATGATTTTACCTTTATGTTTCTTCTTCATATCGTAATCTCATGAGAAAATGAGGAAGCGACAGCAAATTTTCTTCGTATCTTTTACAATTTAATTCTTCAGAGTTTAGAGAGTAATGAGACAATACATCCTAAATTAACTGCTATAATTTAATGATCTATTCTTAGTTTATCGTCAGATGACAATACATCCTAAATTAACTGCTATAATTTTTATAATTTTTCTCAGATCTATTGAAACTTACGATACGAACTACCGAAAATTTAATTTTAATTCTTCAGAGTTTAGAGAGTAATGGGACAATACATCCTAAATTAACTGCTATAATTTTTATAATTTTTCTCAGATCTATTGAAACACGATTTATATTAAAAATTTAATTTTAATTCTTCAGAGTTTAGAGAGTAATGGGACAATACATCCTAAATTAACTGCTATAATTTTTATAATTTTTCTCAGATCTATTGAAACTTACGATACCGTTGTTGATGGAACTACGCGATTTATACTGAAAATTTAATTTTAATTCTTCAGAGTTTAGAGAGTAATGGGACAATACATCCTAAATTAACTGCTATAATTTTTATAATTTTTCTCAGATCTATTGAAACTTACGATACCGTTGTTGGTGGAATCGCGCGATTTATATTAAAAATTACGTTTAATTTATTTTCTAAAATTGAAGCGCATCATTGTCCGTATTGTTACATTATCGCGTTCATTCTAAAAAAAAATCTCTCTCAAGAGGCTTCATTCTTTCCTTTAATTTCGAACAACCATATATATCCTGCTACAATTACAGATAAATTGCTGTTTATTTATTTTACTCTATTTTGTATCGCTTTCATCCGATATAATTTAGAATAGGCTGCTGCACTCTTGATCCCTCGAATTCACCCAGAACGTCGTATTAAGGTTAAAGGCTTAGGGGGATCCCTACGTGACGTTCTGGTCAACTATTTCTGCCTTCCGTTTCGCTGCGGATGCTATCGACCCTGGACAACTTTTAAACCCCGGATCTTGTACCTTGACCTAATTCTGTCAGACACGTCCCCATATTCTTCGATCAATAGTTCTTTCCCATTTTTACGATACACGTTCGCAAAAAAACAAACAATTTTTATAGAACAACTCTTCATTTGCATATCTTGATATCTAGAATATAAAAAAAGATTTAGAAATATTAGACAAGTTAAAGTTAATTCGATAAGACTTTTAATAAACCTCTTGTATCACTGTTGCGAGAGTTGGAACATGGACCAGTCACTGTAACGTTGTTTCAGTTAACTCTTTCGGAACAGAGATTTTTTAACAATAAATGTAATAATATTTGTATATAATATTTGAATATTCTTCGATTTGGCAAAATAGAAATTTTCAAGATAAAATATACGTATGTACAACTCAATTTATAGGATTCTAGTCTCATTTATCGTAATCATACTGATAATATCGAATTATTGCCAGTGTAAGGCAAACGATTACATCAAAGAGGCTGCTATTGACTAAGGGAGCGTTCTCCACGTTCCTGGATTAGCGGTAATTTTAATTCTATATTTAGGACCTAACACACATAATTGTTTATTTATCAAAAACACATAAATTAACGAAAACTCATATAATTATAGAATATTGCAATATTGTTATTCTATATATTATCTTGATTATTAATGTATACAAACTCATTTTTTAACTATAAAAATTGTAATGTACGAATGACGCTACAAATGCAATCTTTTGTCGATAGAATTGAACGAGTAATTTTTCAATTATTTTTATTTTATTTTTCAATTTTCTCGCAAATTGTTACTTATTCGTAATATATTTTGAGCAGATCACTAAACCGTAGGAAAACAGGAAGCAAGATTCCAAAGTAAACTTCCGTGGGAGACTGTTAGGTTTCTAAATTATATACGTAATGCACAGAATGAATCATAAGGAAGTCCAGGAAGTTGCTGTCCTTATCAATCAATTTCCTTACACGCATGTATTCGTATCTCGATTTCCTTCTCCTCTTTCACTGTTCTCCACTCGTATTTTGTTCACAGTTTCGAACCATCTGTTTCTACTGATGTCACATAGTACATCGATTCTATACATATTATACGATAAGAAATACGACTATTAAACGAAAAAGGAAAACAGAAAGAAAACACGAAAGATACAGCAGTTAAATGAAATATATGTGGAAAGTAAACAATCGTTGGGAATTTTTCACGTACATATTATAAACATCGATAACGAGTAGATTGGATGTTTAAACATTTATGGGAAATCTAAAGATGCAAAATACAAAAAATAATGAGATGATTAAAGTATGATACTCTTTAGGGTTCTTTAACGAGGGCAACGAATCTTTGCTCGAGGTTCTTGTTTCTTTCTTTACTTGTGTTTCTAAAAAATAAGAATTTGCACAGACATCCGTGATCTGACAGTAATTTTTTAATTTAATAATTTTCATTTCGTTTCTTTAAAATCAAATAAACCGTAGGCGAAGCAATTATTTAGAATTTATGAATATTTATCGATATAAAGATCGACTAATAATTTTAATTCTAAAATTAATTCAAGTCTACTTTCGCAAACAATATGATTTCGATACAATATGATGTGGCGGAAAGAAAAAGATTTATAAGAATTGAACTTAACTTAACTTGCGTTACGCAATTCTCAAAATGAAAGTATCACCCAAACAAATCCGGGAATTTGAACACACGATAAATATGAAATTGCGAAACTTTTTCAACGAAACTGAAAGTAACTATATTGATATACACACAAGTATGTATGTACCTTTTTACGATAAGCGTTCTACGTCCCATTGACAAAGGTGCATTGACTCTAATCGTAGATGCATTGGCGCAAGGTTGAAGGCCAGCAACTCGAAGAGTCGATTCAACGCAAATTTTAGCCCCATTTTTGGCAGAACAATTGATTTATACCGATGAGAACACTAATCTAATCGTTGCTGTCGACCTATCGTTTGCTCAATGGAATTCGAAAGAATTTGCTGTACGTCAGGTTCCCTTGTCCCTCGCGTTGTTTGAAAAATATTAGGCCAACAACATTGAGCCAACGCTAGGAATTCTATTTCCACGAGCTCTACATCTTCGAAGTCACTGGCACTTATCTGGGTCATTAACACCTCGAAAAAGAAAAGGGGAACTTCTTTTCCCATTGATCTCACTCGTTAGCACTAATATTTATTTATTTAAAATCGATCATTGATTTCTTAAAAAATTAATATCCTATGTGATAATTTGATTTGTTAATCGGTTAACACACATTTATTTCCAACTTGTTATATAGACAAATTTATAACAACTTCAACGGTAGAATTAATTCAAATTTATTCTTCGAAACGGTATAACTTACTTTTAGGGAAAAAAATTGTTTTTAGACAGACAAATGTCATTAGTTTAATGTCAGTTACTTGAACTTTTTTTGTAAAATTCGTATTACAATTGTTCTTTAAGTTTTTGTAGGAAACGAATTCTCTACGAAATATCTTACTTGGAGTTAACAGGTATAATTATATTGCTTGAAATAATCATGTATAATTGTTCTTTGTTTATTCTTGTCCTTTGTTCTAGTTTCCTTGAGTGTTTTGTACATATTCTGTTATTAGTACGTTACCTAATCGAAATAGTAAACGAAAATAAAATTCATTTTCTTACTTCATATCGAGAAGCCTTAAACCGTTTTCAATTAATTTCTCGCGAAGCAATTCATTGTGAATTGAGTTGTTTGAAAGACTTGGATCAAAGAAAGAATAATAATTTTTATATTCTAAATAACGAATACATATTAAATATACGTACCATATATATTTTTATAAAACAAAAAGAAACAAGGGGAAAAAACTTTTTGCATTTTTAACAACAAGTAAAAGAAAACTTCACTGTAGGTTCGTACGTATAATAAATTTTTATTTGTTTAATAAATGTATAACTAATAATTATGTATTCTATGTAACAACATTCAGCAAATTTTTCAACATGTCCAATTCGTATTTTCCTTAATTATATTTATTTGCTTTAAAAAAGAAAAATCCAAACTCATTCCTATGCAATAATATAATGCTTGTAAACAAAATTAGATCGAGTATCGTTAGTTTCCACAAAATAGCATTTACTGTTATATTACTAGATGTTTAATAAGAAAAATTCGTAACGATCTAGCAGTCTGTAGAAACAAAGTTACCTTAGATTACATTATTTTTGTCAAAATGAAAAGTTGACATACGTCGTCCAATGAATCTCGAAAGGGTTAAATAAGAAGAAGAAGAAGATCTGTTCACTGACGCAGAGGCAAATCTCTGTCGATTAAACTCATTCATCGCTTCCTAATCGTACAGCGAGTCATCCCCTCGTATTAATACTTCCTTTTTGCATTTTTCCATCGGCAAGTCGGCGAATACGAAACAGTGAAATTGTTTATCGAACTATAGCAAAAGGGCAGAGATGCCCGGCGTCTGCGCGTCGCGACGCGTGCTATGTATAGCCAATGATACGTCTGGTGGCCGGGGCATCGGTTCCTCAGTGCGAATTATATGTTCATTGCAGGCTTGGTCATCGGCCAAGACGTACGGTATTATGTTCGCACCACGAAAAAACGAGCTTGCAGCACATTGAACGATTCATCGGCCTGAAAACTCGAAGGTGCGCATCCAGCTTTTAGTCCTTGTTTCTCGTCTCGTCTCGTCTCGTCTCGTCTCGTCGAATCGGTCGCCATGAGCAAACGAACCCTTTAAAATCCGCGACGGTGTTCACAGTTTCATTCTTCCTTTTTCCCGAGGAACATTTCCTCCCGTAAAACGGAAACGTACGAGGGAACGTTTTCAATGTAGATAACTCGGTTGATATCGTTTAGAGTGAGTGGATCAGAGACAGATGAATTAGAAACGCGGCAGAAAGAATGCGAATTTGAAGCGCGTGATCTTGAAGACGCAATCGAAGGTGCATGTTCTTCGTCTGTGCTTGCAAGGAATATTCTTCCCGCTGGAATTTGTACCGATAGGAGCGTGTGCGTATCGCAGTTGCTGTTTACACAAGAAGGTAATTAAATGTGAAATGTGCTCAGTGTTGTCCTTTTCTTTGTTAAACAAACTTTCAGGTGGCCATTGTCTTTTTTCATTGAAACATATTCTTCTTGAGAAACGAGAAGCGAATGTTTTCGTAAAAATGAATCTCTAGTGCGTCACGTGCGATTGTTACGATAGATTAATGATGTCGTGCAGTCATTGTGCATAGGGTGGAACGTTAATCGCGAAAGTGAACCGATTCCAATGTCCTTTCGAATGGCACGTGATCGGCAGATAAATATCGATACGCTTGTTTCAATAAACTGAATTTACTTTAGACAACAACTTTTACAGAGTTCGTAGAATATTGATGCAACGTGCCTGCGACAGTCGAGATCCGTGATAAAAATTCTAGATAGGTCTGTGATAGCGAGTGAAGTAGCACGAAGTTAAATTACGCGGGAAATAAATTAGGAGCATCTATATCAATTTCTTTTCTTTCTTATTCCATAGAAATTATCGGTCTATCCGTGATCGTTTTATTATCGAACGTATCTATTAGTCATTTTTCATAAACCGTTCCATATAAAACAGATTTTTGGGATGTAATATCTGGTGAAATTCTGGTGAAATCAACGTTAAAATGTTAACTTCTATTTATGCACGTAATTTTACTTACGATATGAAACGAATAGAGCTTTCTAATATATCCATAAACACTGAACCGAGCTAACCGCTTCTTTCAACTTTAATCTCGTTATACTCTAGTTACCGTTTTAAGCTTGTTATAGTTCTTAAAAGGGCTGTTAAACACCGTGCTTTTTGGTTTTCAATCAACGATGCAACTCCTCTTCGACGGTTTAATTAAAATTTCAAGATAGTAGGAATTATATTTTTAATTACTTTTGAAAAATAATGTCGCTACTAGTACTTAAAATAATACCAATACAAGTTTCAATTTTTTACACGTTTCATGAACCACGACAACGAAAATATTTGGTCGCGAGAATAAACATTCGATTTCCGCGAAATTATCGTCTAAACTCGTTTAGCAATTATTATCAAGCACGATTTAATTGTCAATAATTATTCTTTCGATTATTTTAATCGCATCCACAATGTTTTCTTTTGGACTAGACGTTACTTCCGAAGATTAACACAGCAAATTGCCGCGCTTCCACAGGTTTACTTTCTGTATTTGGGACGCTCGTTAAACAAGTTCTTTGTTAGGCGGTACGAAGGCTATAAATTCACTAGTAAATACGTACAAATGTTAAACGAACTTAATTAACAATGTGAGATACGATCGAATTGTCGTTGAAAAATTCTAGCATTTTTTACTCTTTTTCTTTCTTTCTTTCTTAATTTTTTTTTTCTTTTTCTTGATAAATTTCTATAAATCGAAATTATACGAATATCCAGGTGAATTAATAAATAGAATTATTTTCGTTAAGAATCTTTCATGTAATTTTGAATAATAATATACTACTCTGAATATAATATCAGGATTTTCTAATATTTTTGGTAGATTAGCGATTGTAAATAATTCCTAGAGAGCAAAACATAACGTGTTTTTACGGTTCTGTAAGCACGCATGAAAGCACACATTATTATTTCAGCTTGAATTCCTCCTTTACGGGTTAAGTCACGGATTCGTAAGATTGATGACGTGAAAGAAACAAGATATATCGAATGCGAATACTTAGAATCACGGGAATAATCGATACATGTTTTCAAATACCGAGGAAATATGGAAACACAGTGGCTTCTTGTGTCTAAAATTCCATTCACAGAACAACTGTATCGAACTGGAATTCCTTACGTAGGAAAAGATTTGAGAATCTGAAGAGTTTTTCTCATATGTTATTGCTTTCAAAGAATTAATATTTAATGTTAGAAATATTTGAAAAAAGCTAATATTTAATATTACGATACTTTTTGGGAATTAAATTAATCGACGAAATTTTATAACGTAAAATTATGACAGATTTCCAGAAAAATTTTACACAGATTCGACTTTATTGTTTTACAAACTATATATTATTTTTTATACATTTAAAAGGTACTTTGTATTTTTTCGTATCTTAAAATTTTACAAGTTATAAATTGTTCTATTTGTTGCCATCGATTTCTATCTGTGGTAATTGATAGTCTATCGCAAAATGCAACCCGGCCGTTCCCCTACGATGACGGTATAATTACGAGATATAATTTTTACCAACAGTTGTCTGATCACCGTAGGCGTGTACCACTTAAACTACTCAATGTTTTCCTACCTACTCGAATAGATTGCAAGAACCAGAAATGACAGGTTTATAAATACTTAGATATCAATATGTTTTATTTCATATCTTTTAAACGATTAGAGTTTGTATTTCTGGAACACGAAAAAAAAAAGATTAAAATTCGTTAAATAACAGTTACGTTATAAAATGTAATATTATAAATAAAATAAAATATATATATATTATTCTTTCTTCTACTTTTTAATATTCTCTCTGAAGCAACTTAGCATTTAAATAACACGTAGATCGTTTATTTATAATTCGATTACGGATATTTGTGCGTGTACGAAGAACTTTAAGGTACGAAAATACACGTAGTACACGAAAGTACTCAAATATTTCATATTGGAGAAAATATATTTTTGTTTTCCTTTCATTCCTATAATTACGTTTATGAAATCATAAATTTTCACGAACATCCGTAATCTGCTTGTAACGCATGGATCGAAACGAATTTATCTTTCATGTAATCATACGATTGGTTACGAATGCTACAACAAACGTTAATATCGAAATAACTATAAATATTGAATTAACGATCAATTTTATCATAATCGCCAACGAACGTACATCGAGGAAATCTGTTTCTGTTCGCCGATCATAGGGAGGAATTGATCAGGTTCTTGGAAAATGACGAAGAGACATATCTCGAAAGCGATAAAATCGTTACTGTGGTGTATCAGTGGCGGATTTTGCGCACCGGAGCGTACACCCTCTTTTCCTCCTTCTCCGGCTGAGGGTGAGGGATTGGCAGAGAATGTAGACCTCCGTAGCAAACTGTACACCAAGCAGAGAGTATTGATCACGCGATGGTAGCAACGGTAAACTTTAAAGAGGTTGCCTCAGAGATTTCAAATGAAAATTCAATATTCCTCCAACTTTTATTCCGATGGAAAAAATTCTCTTCCCTGAGATCTTTCGAAACGTAATTGAGAATGAATGGACATTGGTTCGTTAAACCATTAAGAGTCCTGATTTTTGTAGTTGCCAAAAGGAAGTATACGCATGCAACGTCGAGTCCAAGAACGAGTCCAAGACTTTTAAAGATAAACGTTTGAAACATGATTGTCAATAAATCAACATTTGTTTCTGTATTAAGAAATCTGACTTGTGTAGATTATAAAATGAAATATACGTATAGAATGTTGAAAAAAGAAATGAGTCTAAGACTTCGAGGGCTTCTAATTTTCACGAAAAAGGGTAAAAAATATTTAATCGGTAGAGTTTAGAAGATCAATACTTTCAATGTAAAACGTAATGTGGAACTGTTTATGAACCCTCGTTGCGTAGATTGTTTATCCTTCAGTGGATTGAAATAAACGGAGTTTTATCGTAATTTACTTTAACTCGAACTAATAATTGTGGTAGTAACCTGTAACTCAATGATTCCAATTCAGAGTTAATATCAAACCACCCCAAGTGCCGAATAAAGCACCATTGCCAACAACAGCAATCAATCACAAGCAAAGGGTTCGCATGAATCATGTAGATTTAAATCAACGCGTGACAAGTAAAGCTATCGTGTGAATAAAATTGAGGCAATTTTAATAACAAAGCTTATTAATTGCTACGAAGTTCTACAAATAGCTGCATATCAATAATTTGTGTTCTTTCCTGTGCCTCTATTACATATTCCGTATGCAATACTTTTGTGTTCTCGTTACTTTGTTAAACATCCTAAATTTTCGTTGTTAAATCGAATAATACGATGATATTCTAATAATAATGATATTCTAATCGGGTGATTTGTTTCACCATTGGGATTACAGGGACATTTCACCATATGGTGTAGTAATACGTTAAATACATTAAATGATGGCCATACGTATATGATCGTATACGATGATTATATATAGTGTAGTAATACATTAACAGAATTAAACAGCTACACATGTATACATGATCGTATACGTATTTAGCAACAATTTAGTAGACAAGCAAAGAAAATTTGTCCGACGTAGTGCATGTATATATGACACATTCTACTTAGAGAAGCGAAATTTCTGCACATGATCCTAAATACAATTAATAATAAATATTTTTATTCGTGTCTGAAATTTAAAACACTATGTAGCAGCTGGAATTTGGTAAATAGCAGCTGGAAACCCATGACGGGATCAACGTGATTTCCTTCGATACTAGTTGTTTCGAGGATTAAAACGACAACGGATAAGCGAGCGATGAAACGCAAGCGCGAAATGGCGAAAAGTAAACGAGAGTTCTCGTTACATTTGAATTCCATCGATCGAGACTCGCTTTCCTCGAAACAAAGCGGCTTTCACACGCGATGCGTGTGCGACTCGACAGGTGTAGCGAGAATGACAACGATCGCGCCGCTTCGCGGTTTACGCATGTTAGGCGCGCTGTTCTCAGGTAAAAACGTGAAATTACCAGGCGTGTGTCACATGTGAAAAAGTCGATCATTTGCAAGATATGTTCGAGCAATAGGCCAACACGCACGTTTGCAAACGAGGTGTATTTTCCCGCCGTATCACGTGCAATTTTGTCTTATGACTCATTGACGTGAAATTGCGAAAATGTTAGACAGCAACGTGCCCGACGTCGAGATCCAAACGAATCTGCTTAGGTGCGATTATATCGATCGCGTTAAACACATTTGCATTCCCGGTCTTGCTATATCCTTACCGTTTCTCCCTTTTTTCTTTTATCGAATATTCGAAACTCTTGCGAGATAAACGTTAATTATAGTCTTTAGCTACTTCAAATCATTGTTATCAGTATATCTTATCAACCAAATGTATATACAGTGGAACTTCGTTTGTATAAACGAAATTGCAATAGTGCCTGATTATCTGAATTTCAACTTGAGCTCTTATTATTATCTGAACTACCATCGATCCTCGATTCACTTAAAGTCTAACAACAAGATATAAACAGTAGGGTACGCGTTACGTGACACGCTCTCGTGCTCTGTAATTGATACAAGTTTGCAATATTATTATGTATTTGACAGCGAATGTTTCATGGAATCCTTCTATGTGAACATGAACTTCCATTTACTCAACGAAACATTATCAGATAGTGGAGAGAAATAGATGAACTCGTGTTACACTTGCCCCTCGACAGGTTCATACATATCAACAGAGTTCTACCGTACATAGAAATAACTAAACACCTTTGTACAACAATAAACATCTAATTTACTTTTCTAAATTATTAACCCAGGTTATTATTATCGATATAGGTATTTTAATTAAAACAATCGAAACATTAATAATACGTTTTACCAGTTTACGATCAACCGATCGTCATTGGAAATTATTCGTCTGTCGTACAACCTTCAGAGTTCGTATTGATGAAATAGGATATTTTAAACGAATTGCATATTAGTATCAAGGTCGTTTCAAATGTATCATAATAGACGGAACAGTTGTGTAATCCTACTCCTTGTCATCTTACTGGAAACACTGTTTCATCGAGCGAGAATATAACTAATGTTGCAAGTTCGTGCTTGATGCGACGATTTAATTTACATCAGTTCGTTGCCACGTAATCTGGTTTTCAGCAATGTTGCGTTACTCATCAATACGTGTGCGTTTCTGCGGCACGTTTAATGTCGATATATTGCAAACTGTTTATGTTCTCGCATCATTGAGGTTTCATAGTGATATAAGCTAGGGATGTCGTGTCTACTAACGTTCAAACAATGCGAATGTATTAATTAGGTTGTATTACAAAATCTGCTTCGAATGTAAACTCGAAATATCAAATATGGTAAGATGAGACGATAATAATCGTCACTTTCATATTACATCCAGATACCTTGATAAGCAATTTATATTAAAAGTACAACGTGTTTCTATAAACAATTATCTTTTTATCTCTTCGTTTTCTTCTTCTTCCTTTTAGTCATCAGATCTTGACTACTTTTTTCTTTTATTATTGTTGTTGCTATTGTCGTTATTTAAAATAGCATGTGATTTATACATATCAATAAAAAAGTTGGAAAATATCCAATTAAGTTATGTGATAGATTTTCTGTAGGTTGACCGAAATTGCATTTAATGAAATTTGAAAAATCGGACAATACCCAAGGAGTATGATTTGAATTTATTTACGAGTTTATAAAAAAACGTTTATTCTCAATTTTTTTTTATCAGTATAGAAACCATCCCCTTCTAAGTAAAAGATATTTTTATGATCTTTCGATCGAACATAAATGGTATTTAAAAAATTTTAAGACATTTAAATGTGAATATCATTAGGCATATCATCATTTTCTATGTCACTAGAAACTTTTTAACCATTGCTTTATAAATAGATAATGAGGACACGCCAGCCATCAAATATATAGGTAATTGCAGCTGTCATATGACACTTTGCAAATGTTTGAACAGTAATATTTATTAGTTTTCCATGGAAACAGATGCAATTGTTCGTGACCTCATCGCTTTATCGTTATAGATAGATAATACGGTGCATTTTTAACACTAAAATAATACAATGTATCAGTTATCAGATTTATTGCTCTCTATCAATATTTCCTTCCTTAAAGATTACCTAACTTTATTATTAACTTTATCCATGAAAGAAAAATTGAAAGAACATTGAATTTTTCTTTCAAACGATTGATATTCCTAACGAATTGATTAATTATGCTGTAATTTCTGTAACTATATTATGCATAGATTATTATACATTTGTATAGATTATTACATAATATAACATAATACTTGCATGACGAATTAAAGGAGTACAAGCTCAGTATAACACAAGCAATTTAGTGATTACAGAAAACTCTAGCAGATTTTACTTTATTTAACATTTTATATTATAAAATACATACGACACAAATGAAATGATAAATTTGTAGTAAAATAGATTAGAAAATAAAAGGTGCGAGGAATATTTCATTTATACCGAGTGCCCTAATATTTATAAGCTGCAGTGTACATTATATATGTATAACAAATCGTTTAAAAAAAGACATACAGTATTTTTCTGCGTAATATAGAATATCTTCTATTTTCAATTATCAAACAATTATCAAAGTGACAAGTTTCATATTCCTTGTGTTTTTGCAAATTAACCAAAGAGACGACGAAATGCGACAATTATGAATTATATTTAGATTATACCCCCATTTTATTTGCTATAAAAAGACTCTTCTATATTGACTTATATTTAGAGGGAAACATAATCATATATCCATTTCTTTTCATTTATTACTTTAATTATAATCGCTTACATGTAATATATTTTACGTTGTACGTTATAGGTCGATTGTTCTAATCGATTAAAAGTCGGGAGTTTATAACAAAGAAATTAATATCTTCGACTATAGAGTCCCAAATGCATAAGGAAATCCGTTTCTCCTAGAATTAAATCCAGTAAAATATTTCCACTAGAATGAAACTTCCCCTACTTTCCAACCACTTTTATGAATAATAGTACAAGAACTTCCCTTCGGAACTGGGTTTCTACCACTTTCTGTCTCTCTTCAGCTTCTCCTTAACTTTCTTCTCCGTCTCTCTCTTTCCTATTACGTGGCGCGATTTTTTCCAGGATTCCCATTAATGATGCTTCGTCTTTTAATGATCGAACAGCAGGAAAAAAGAATATCGGTCAGTGAGGTTTATTCCATTCTAACCTCTTGCAATGGGACGTCACACGTATATGACACATTATACCCATACCACCACGTGTGCGTGTACAAAAGATTAATCACGTGATTCCTTGTAGACAGGATGCTGGTGGTCGCTTTTGAAACCACAAAAGCGCATAGACTTACTGCCAGTCGGTTCATTCTTCGAGTGTATTTCGCGCGGCACGTGTTTTAACAGCGACGCTAGTATCGCTTCTACTAATCGTATGATCCTTGACAATTACAGAGTTCAATATTTCTCCTATTTTCGAAAAAAGTCTGAGTTTTATTATTGTGAAGGGAAAGTCTGATACATTTGTTGTTCTACAAAGAAATCAGTGGGTTGTAGTCGTTTCGTATGTAATTCTTTGATTGAAGTTGGAACTTGTGCTTGATAAACTGTGAGATATCGTTGCTATTGTCACAAGATAGCAGTGTTACGGTACGCTATGTTGTCGATCTTTAATTGTCAGTTATGTATTTATCAATCGTAAACGTTCTATGGCGGGAATTTAGTAAAATTACCTGATATTTTGTTAAGTGTGTTGTTAAATTTATAACCTTCTTTGATGTGTAAATCTGTTTTGTGTTTCGAAGTTTGCGATGAAGAATCTTTAACCCCAGTTTCGATAATTACACGTATCATTGTACATAAGCAAGGAAGAATATACACGGAAATGAAATAAATGAATTTAACGAAGAATTTGACAAAGAAGGGTAACTAAGAGTTAAAGTAGACTATCTCCATTTTTTGTTTTTCCACGCCTGTCTTATGTTTAAGAGTTTTTAGTGCACAAAGAAACGTCAATTACAAATTTTGTGCAATTATGTATGAATAAAGAAGAAACGTTTACACGTATAAACTAAATAACCGAAGTTAATAATAAATTTAACAAGAACTGATAATTAAGGTTAAATATAGTGTCCTATATTTGCTACGCTATATAAATATTTTTCATATTCGAGATTTCTTGGTACATAAAGAACCACTAATGCGAATTTTGGGCAATCATACACGAACAAAATAATTGTTTCTGTATGCAAATTAAATAAATGAGTTTAGTAAAGACTTCGACAGAAGTTGATTATTAATAATTGAACCTTGTCTTTGAAAAACATAAAACAAAAGACTTTTTTCGACCTCCATTTTGAAATATATGTATGATTAATTTTAGCTGCAGCCGAAGGCTTGAAAAATCCCTTATTTCTAAGACATTTTCTCGTTGGGATCAAATTTAAACTACGTTCGCGAGTTATTAACGACATATGGACCGTTATCGTGTCGCGACTTGATGATATCGGAACTTCTCGACTGTTTCGCGTGTAGTGTGCTGTGGTTTGTCAGCGAATGGATCGTTTCCCCTACGTTCGCGTTCTACAGGAATCACGTAAAGAGAATCGATGCTGATCCGATAAACATGCGATTATTTGGATTTGGGAGTAAACAATCGGACGAAGAAGCGAATGGAGAAGGTGAGGATGGAGTCCAAGAAATTATAGAAATTAAGAATCAGGGTTGAAGAAAGTTCGTTTGGTTTTCAGATAATTATATAATAATTATGTAATAAATTTATATATGCGACATCTAAATAAAGATTATGGAGATGTTACACGGTATAGAAAATATGTTTTGCACTTTGTAATACCGTGTGTTGTATATTTATGATGATAATAGTTACGGCAACAAATTTTGTATAGACAAAGTATAAGGAAACTAAGGAAAAAATATTCTAATTTTCTTTAAATTTTGTTCAAACGTTGATAAATGTATACTGTTTATTTAATTTTCTATCATTTCATTAGAGATATTTAATTCTAATTTATGTTAGCAATTTATACCTGATTTATAAATTAATTTCTGAATAATTTATAGCCTGTAAAGTAACTTGTGGAGAAAAATTTAATGTTTGAATATTTGATATACATGTTCTTGAATAACAATTTGAATACTTGATATAATTTATAAATTACAGCTTAAAGTTCTATATCATATTTTGGAAATTCCAATATAAAATGAATATTGAAGACAATGATATATGATCTAACGTTCTCTAAAAATGCTAGAGTACTTAATTTTTACCATCATTACTGTCACTAATTTCTTCCTATATATACAAATCTAATATAATTAACTTTTAATACACTTTTATTATAAATCGACTTTCTTAATCATAGCTGTGAAACGTTAACCGTAAAACATATTAAAGAGATAATAATAACGCGACACGTAGGTACGATCTTTTCGAAACAGCACCATGTTAACAGTTCGTAACAATTTTACGATAGCGGAATATATAAATTGAATAATAACTCTGTCCTTTTGTGAAAATATAATTATACACCTAACTGTAACAAGCATATAAGTCTTCCGCAAGTCAGAGAACAAAAAAGATATTGTTCCATCAGGTACTGAATATCCTGGTTCGTTTAATCCGATATTAGGGACCTTGGAAAAAGACATGGTTTCTTCAAGGATTTACCGATACACTGCAATCCTATTAACAAGTAGTTCTCGTACGTTTTGCCATTGTAAACCCTCAGTCTTCTCATACGACGATTCAATTCACGATGCGTTTTTAACGATGTTATGAATGTACAGCTTTTATCGTTTCTTGAATGTACCACTTTATGGTAGTTATCAAAGTACGCTACTTATCGTCGTTGGATGAATTCTTCGTTTAATTACTAGAACACATTTTCTGCGTGAATGTCTAATTCATACGTTTCTTTAGTTCATTTGTATCTGTCCAGAACGATAATTTCCAACTTTATATATTCTGTACCTTAATGTCTGAATCAAATATCTGTTCTATGTTTATAGTTCATCTGTATTTAATCCAAGATTGTATAATTAGATGGAATACAGGGGACGAATGTTTGCTGTATATTTGATATTTATTTGCGACATTGACAACGTGGAAATTTTTATTTGATTTCGTTTTTGCGTTATTCTTGTGTTATATTTTATATTTACATTCTAATTATCCAAAGATATTTAATATCCAAATAAAGATATGTATAATCTCTGTAATTATAAAACTTATCTTATGTACAGTGTGTTCCAATCTTTTTCCGGTCAAGCATTGTCAGTATATTCTGTGGGTAAAGATAGAAAAGAGTATCGTACGAACATATGTCACCGAATATGTCTATATACGTCTACATTTATACGTCTATACGTCTATATTTATTATAGAAGTAGAAAACAGAGTGTACGACAGTTATCACTCAGAAAAATAAAAAAGGAAACTTGAAATCTAAAATTATTAAAGAATTCTAACAGAGGGACGATATATGAAATGCACGATAAGGAACACGCGTTCCTTATTATGTGTATTACACACATATTATTATAAGAATGAAGTATGAATAAATCAGAAATATTTACGTCTAGTAGTAATCATCGAAGGTATCGTAACACTTTTATGACTTTAGCTTCAACGAGTAATGGACGAGGACTTAATGTAACGTAGAGAACTTAATGTTACAAAGAGTAATAAATTCAATTTTTTGCCGCTGCCAATCTCGTATTGACAGGAATAGAAAACATTTTTAAATGGAATTGTAGCTGGAATTACAGAAGTATCATGCAAAGGTATTGTGTTAATTATACCTCTGATTAGATATAAATATTCCTGATCTATTTATACTTTGTACTGTAATAACGCACGTTCGTTTCCGCTCATTTCGTCGCTTTTTGTTATAACTTTTTAACAATGCTTTCAATGACATACATTTATACGACTTTTTTCCTTATCTCGGTCTATAGATTATAATGACAACGTTTGGTCGAAAAATCTGGGACACCCTACGTATAAAAAGATTAGCCAAAGTCTGCAATGTTTTTATGCAACGTTTTCCTTTTTTCTTTTTTCTTCAACGCGTGTTAATTTAATTTCACAATATTTCATCTCAAAAGTGCGTTGAAATTGCTGTATTGAATATTTCGATTGAATAATATTTATTCGCTTTATACAGCGCTTTTGAAGATATATTATACAAAGGATAATATAATTTATTAATTTGTTTTATTTATATTATCTTTCTTGTTCCAAGATGTCTCGAACGTTGTTATCCAATTGTCTTATTTCGTTAAATTTAGAATTCTCTTAGGCACGCGAGATTCTCTTCGCGTTGCTCCTAAAGGACCAAACAAAGTCTCTATGTCATTGACTTTCTCTCGTTATCGACGATCTTCGACTAGTTTAGGCTTTGGTCATCGTCAATACGGTCGAGGAAATACGAAACAGATAATTCCGCTTCACCCTGTCGTAAGATATGCTCTCGTTACATATTCCAGTTCTTACCCTCTTCACATTCTTCTTTGACAGCTAATGCTCGTCCATTGTTTCGAAAGAATCCAATAATATGTTACATATTCTTCTCTGAGCAGTATGACGCGACTTGGGTACAAGAAAATAACTATTACATGTATACTATGTATAATAAATAATACAATGCAATCAAAGAGTTTCTCTTGCGTTGTTTTCTGTAACTTATAATTAAAATTATAGTTTTTCATGTATGTAATTACATTTAACTTAGTCCATACGGTGTAAATAAAGTTGTATTGATTATTTAATCATGTTGTTTTAACCGATGAAGTACATATATACAGGGTGGTTGGTAACTGGTGGTACAAGCGGAAAGGGGGTGAAAAAAGAAGTCGAAAATATAGAATAAAAATTTTTTTTATTTTTTTTTTAATTTTTCCATCGAGACAACGATCTACAGTGAGATCCGTTATAACGTACCACACGCGTACCGAGCGAAAATTCAAAGTCGATTTTCTCGAAAACAAAGCCTCAAACGAAAAATTTTTATTCTATATTTTCGATTTCTTTTTTCGCGTAGAATCACCCCGTTTCCGCTTGTACCACCAGTTACCAACCACCCTGTATATAGTATTAAGAAAGAAATTAATTTCTTTCAAATTGCATTAGAATAAATTAAATTAGATTCGAAAATTTGTTGAGCACAATTTGCTCATAAAACGATGGTGTTATAAATGGTATCTTTTATAAACAAACTCGTGGCAGTTTATATGGTCATTTGTCGTTTGAGAAATTTTATTAGGATAATCGGATGATTTGTAATTTGTAAAATTTACTTGTAAAATTTCTTTCGTTAATCTTGCCTTTTTTTTGTTCTTCTGTCGATTATATGAAACAATCTATTCGCAAAAACTTACCAGATATGAAATTAATCAACTCAGCTTCTAAAAAAAAGACTCATATAGGAATATAAATAAAAATTGTTAAAATTTGAATACTTTTTCAGCAGAGAAACAAAGTAATCTAAACATCTAAAGTATTACGTTTCCCAGAAAGAGTGTACAAAATGATATTTCTATTAAACTGAAGTAACTAAAGAAAACAACAACGGTGCGCATATAACTATTACAATATCACGTGAAAACATATCATTATCCTTTACGTTTATTATCAATTGCACCAAAAGATTAATTCATTCTTAATTAATTCTCGAAACACTTACAATTTTCTTACTTCATTATCTGTATCCTATCGTGTTTTACATTACCGCCTAATGACAAAATCCGTAATCACTTAATTGCCAACCCAATAAGTTACGATATCATGAAACTCATCATTTATAATTATGGCTGTGGGTTTTTATACGTTTACGGACAATTTAAACGAACGAACACAATATGCAAAAATATTCAAAGCTGAATCAAAATATTTGAATCTAATCAAATCACAGTAGGTCCCGTTTAGATCTTTTTAGAAAAGTATATTAATTTGCATACATACGCCGAAGCTATCCGTAACAAATAAATTCGTATGTGCATGAGTGACGGATACCACGTATAAACTTCCGTCTCTTTTTTCACGTTAAAAAAAGGAAGTGACGCGTGTACAACTAAAGCGCGATCCCCAAGTCTTGACGAAAACCATTCTGCGTACGAGACGTTGATTATGGTTTCAAGGCTCTACGAGTCGACCACTCGCACGTTCTTATTTCGATCCGCCGCGCCGTTTTTTTCCATTCATCCTTTTCTTCGTTTCTTACCTACATTTTTCGCTTTCATGCGATACTGTCATCGCGTTCGGCTTTTACCATCGACGCTAGTAGAGCATGACGAATGAGCACAGACAAAAAGGTGATACCGAAAGCTGCGTGACACTCGAGATCATAGTATAATTCATCGTTAGGTCCCACTTTTTCGCGTCGATATACTGGAATGTCCGGAACCAATGAACAGCTTGGAATTTTTATTATTTCTTCCCACTCTTCGGCGAGAATTATGTTTCTAGAACTAAATACCTGTCGTTAGGTTTCCTTCCCTTCGAGTTCTTTTTAACCTTCTGTAAGCACACCTTTCGAGTTAAAGATACGTCGTTTTTCTTTCGTTAAGCGTAACAGGAAAATGTTGACCCCTAACTTTACAATTTTTTTTTTTTTTTTTTAGTGATTACTTAATCCTGCTACGATCTTGAAATTTTTATATCTAAATCGCGTTCTTGTTTTAACAAACAAAAGGACGTATAATATTCTCACAGGATGCGTAGTAGAAAATTAAATAGCAGTATGAATCATTTCATCTTTCCCGGAAACTTCAGTTTATTAAAGGTAGAAGATACGATTGGGTCGAGTGCGACTCAAAGAACGTTGGAGGGTTAAATAAAGCTTAGTTTATCGCTGTCGTAACACTCTGTCAGATGCAAAAGTATAGGAACATTATACTTATAGAAGTTTGTATTTATTGATTCTTACTGAAAAATCGAAGTTAAGCTTGAAGTTGAAATTAAGCTTTGTTATAAACACGACGCGTCTTTGTCGTGTAATAATTATCGATATTAGGATTGAATAGTAATAGGAGTTGACGACGATTAGACAAAATTAGAATGTATTTGCGATCGTTAATTTCTGCAGTGTTATGTGGGTCATAGATTGCCTCTGGACGTAAGGAAAGGGAATTATATGCGGGCGAAAATCAATTAAAGCCCTTCGAGTACTTTTCATCTAATTGATTCAATTGTGAATAACAAAGTCGACGTATTCTCCTCCTTAAGAAGATTATATATCGAAAATTCCCACGTTTCATTTCATTATCCTTCTTTTAGTACAAACCTTTTAATAAAAGATTCATTTCTGGAAGTTTTGTTTTTTTTTCTTTTTCTTTTTTTAGTAAAGATGCAGTCCAAATTTAAGTTTTATTACTTTATACCTCGAACTTACCCGATATTCAGTGTAACTGTTTTAACGAAAATATAAAATTAATTTAGAAATCTAATATAAATAATAGGATCTTAACGAAAGCAAAACATTTTGTTGTAATATTTTTCGTTCCTAATATTGCTATTAATATCAACAGCTATTATTAACATCATTACTATTTCATTACAATTTTTCTTTCTTTAAGCTCAAAAAATATCTCATTATAAATATTGTATTACTCTTTTTTGTATTTCTTATTTTCTGTCTCTTCTAAACATCGATAATGTTTAGATCGAAATTATGTTTTTCAACTATGATGACATTAAACTAAAATAACACGTTAATTTCAATGGATACAAGAAATTCTTCAATAACATTACATCACTAAAAGATTATTTCATCTCATTCTACTCCTTATTACGATAAATTTCAAGATAATATCGAAGATTCACCTCTTGTTGTTCCACATGATGTTACATAAGTAAATAGACTATTACTCTAACTACTCTTCGTCGGATTTATCGTTTGTTGTCGCTAATTTTCTCTGTAAACTTGTAAATATGTGCCGCGACATTGGCATTTTGTTTTAAAGCTATGTACCTGCGTAGTGTCATCGTTATTTTTCTATTCTTAACTTTCGCCAAACATTAGAAAGATAACAGAACGAAAAACTATGTTGTAACGCAGGATTACCGATGATGTTGTTCGATGAAAATAAGTAAAAGATGTTATAAACAAATAATAAGAAGATATTTAGTTGCAAATTATGTTTGAAACAAAATTCACATTTTTCCTATAGTATCGATATCTGTGTAAATATTAATATGTAAATTTTGACGAAGGTAAAATCGAATTCCATTTTAAAAATGAAGTTTTTACAAAACGTTTGATATCCTGATTAGCGTAAATACGAAAAAGACTTATTGAACGATCTTTTGATCTGAAAACCAGGCCAGAATTCAAGGAAACTGTGGCAATTGTAGCTATAAAAATTGCGACATGCTTCTTTTTCTCTTTGTAATTGAACGGTCATTGACAGAACGAGATAGCAGAGGAAGAGTAAATAGGCGACAAAAATTTGAAATAAAAATCCAACATGAAGTTCATTTCCCTCTTTTTATTATCTCCATTCGCTGAATCTACTTGGAATAAAATATGCAATATACAATATTTATAAATATTATAGCATTCGTTTCTAATGTTTAATGCTACCAGAAATATTCTTTTTGTAAGTTTTACATACTTTATACAACAAGAAATAATTCGTCAGAAATATTAAAAGCTCATGGATATTCTGTTCGAAATTATATTTTATTGCATTGTAAAGAAGAAAATATGTTAATTTTTCTAACATAGCGTATGGCTCTTATTCGTTTGATACCTGAATCGTGTAATATACCTTTCTATATACAAGAAATTTGATAGATGAAAAATGTTAATTTTATTAATTATTCTTAAATATTCTATATTATCATGCCTATCACGTATTTCTTTTTATCAAAGATACGTAGATATAAATTTTCGATTTCATATGACTAAACATCATATGACATTTCTTTTGTTAGCTCATGATGCTTCTAAAACATTTCTGAAGTAAGAAACAAGCCTTTTTTGGAGTTATAAAATCGGGAACTGTTACCTCCGAATAACAATCGTCAGCATTCGCACGTTTCAAGTTATTTTCTTCTTTCAGAGTCCAATTATTCCATCTACTTTTTATCATTTTTTCTGCCATTCTATTCACCATACGAGATGTTGCAACGTAACGTTTTTATCGTACAAATTCACGCACCACTTTTTGTCATTTACTGTGATAGGTTGCTCGACGAGAGTATAGGACACGTAATAACGAGAGACAATATGTATATTGTATACCACAGACTTCGAGGTCACATTCGTTGCATACGCCTACGAAGAGGAATGTCGAAATATTTCTTGTAAAACACCACATTAATTATATTTACGGTTCTGCGTTTTCTCTTCGGATTCATAATTAGCCAGCATGAATTTCAGCTTTGATTATTTTTCCTTTTTTCGTTGGTATCTAGGGGAAAAAAGAAGGTATACAAAAGCGTGTATTTCATAAGGAAAGATATATTAATAATAAGAAAAATTGTTTCCTTATGCTGACATAAAGATTTATTAAACGAGCAAACCTTTCAAAATATTTTTCTATATTTAAGAAATTTATTATTTAGAATTATCTCATTAAATTAATTCTATTATCAAATAATTGTCAAGTATTTTAGAAGTTGCTTCCTTCTATATTTTCAACTTAAGTAGTTCAATTATTCTTTTCGTTATGAGAAGCGATAAGTTTACATTTGTTCTTAATTGAACAAATACTATCAGTGGAGTCTCAATCGCTATTATTGACAGTTATATCTATTATTGACTGATCATTCGAGCGACGATACTACAACGGTAGATGTATGAACGATATTATCAAAATAAATTTCATGATTATTGAAACTATATACGTTCATTTCGGGCAGTCTCTTTCTAATAGAAAATGTTGAATACCATATTTAAAAGCTTTTAATTCCAAATAAATTTTATCTTCTTTTTCATGTTTTGTATATTACTAGATAAAATAAATGGAAAAGTTATGAAATACATATAAATCATAACAGGAAAAATTCGATGTCGCTTTGGATATAAAATGTACAATTATTTAATCTAATGAAATATATTAAGCAGATATATTGGAATAAATGAAATGTAATTTTTAAATAGTTCGCAACTTCTTCTCTAAAATTTAATTCGTTTATTCTTTGGATAAAACTAACACGAATTAAATGATACGCATAATATCGACGAGTCAACATCAATGAAGTGCTGGAATCGATAGTCGCAGAAGGTGATACATACGACCGGTATAAAAATGAATTACGTCTTTGAAAACACAGACAGTACTCATTATTATTCACAATATATGCTGATCGACATGCGTGAATCTAGTTAATGCAACCGTGAGAAATTAATACGTGCATCGGATTAGAAACATGAACTGAGATTTTTTCTTTTTACACCCGTCTCCAACACTTACTCGATACTATATCGTCTGACACATAGTTTGAAACGATTAGAAAATAGTGAATTTATCATTTATAAAAATTATAATTTATCAGATATATTACATATACATTCATAGAGTTACAATTATAAGATAGTATAACTATAGAAAACGAATGTTTTATATTTGGAAAATTTTTCAACTTTCTTATTATATTACTTATTTCGTATATTAATTATAACTATTATAATTATATCATTTGCTCAGTATATCAAATCATACACGAGCTTATAACTTATAAGGATTATAATTATAAAATACTGTAGCTTTTTTTTTAATATTTCATATAGATACCATTATGTGAATAATGTAAGTGAGAATCGAAAATGAAAATTCATTTTCAATGTTCATTTTATATAATTTTGCCACGTTATTTTCAACACGATTAATTTTGCACTACATTCGTGTATCTTATGGTAATATAGACGCGTATGAAACAAAGAAATTAATCTCAATTGAATTAAAAGGTCGCGTTGGAGCTCGTTTAGCTTAATTATCCGTTTACGCATGGATCGTGTTAAATTCAACAGCGTTGTTGCGCAAAATTTTAGTCAACAAATTCACGTGTACATCGGTTACGGCGGAACGTGTATACATAATCTGATACAAGTAGTTTCTATCCAATCCGTATACATACTTATTTCTTCTTCCATTGTTTAAAATCTTTTTAGAATCATATTTTTAATCGATAAACACGTCTAAAATTATTCATAAATATATCATTCTATGTAATTTATATCAAATAAACGAATAAATAAATTATTTCTTCGGATATATTTTGAAATTACGAAAAGAAAAGAAAATAATAATAAAATTTTTAGTAACATAATTTCTTTATCTTAGAAAAAAGTAACATAATTTTGTTTTAATTCAGAAAGAAACACGCTATCGTAGCTGTGTGTTTATACTCTCGAATTAAGATTAGCCTGAATAATTTAAGGGTTCATTGGCGCCCGGATTCTCAAGGTTAGGCTTACCGCCATGTGAATGATATTTTTGGGGCAAGACAGATTTTTACTAAAATTATTTGACCCCGGTGGCCAACGTCCCTCTGGGTTCTTGCCTCTGCTAGCTCTAATTTTAACGAAACCGTGATTCACAAGCAACGAAGAATTTTAGTAGCGTTCGCACACTATCCGAATTCTTCGTGAATCTCTCGTGTCTCAAGCTTCTTTATCTTTCATCATTATGATTATTACGACGAAAAATTTACATGACGATGACATTGAAATGATCAAAGATCTTTTCCAAGACACGGAGAATGGTAATTTTCTTTAATACATAACAAATCTATTAATTAATAAATCTATTAATACATAACTATCTTTTAATCGCAATCAAAATGTGAATTCCTATATTTTGTTTTTGATAAGTTTCTTTCCTTTATCAATTAAGAAGAAAAATAAATACTAATATCAATATCACTCTGATTTATCCATTGTATCTAATAATTCTGATTATAATTAATCAAAATAGTATTTTATTCAAATAAAAATCAAAATCGTAAAAAGACATTTCGTAGATAAATTAGTATCGTCCTGCAAGTTTCATTCTACTTGTATAACTATGGTGTAACCTTGGTCCCGGCCTTCAAAATGAAATTACTCGTGCACGTCTCGGGAATTGCAATCAATTAACGCGTGCTAATTATCCGTTTCAAATGCAAAACTATATTAACACAGCCTCAAGATTTCTGTCAATCATGTTTTGTTCGACATACAACAAAGGAAAGAGAAAAAAGAGAGAAGGAAAAATGGAACAGGATGGAACATAAAAGTATAGTTGTGAGACCTCTGATGTGTCATGTCAAAATTGAACAATCCGATTGTATTTTTTTTCTGTGTATTTTATTCTTTCCTTTTTAACGAAATATGTAAAAAGAAACCGATAAAAAATGGCATGGAAATATTTCCTACTGAAAATACTATAATACTGAAATAATATGAACGCGTTATTTTTTAAACCGAACGTTTCACTGTTAAATCATAAATATTTCGTCCAGCACTTTTGCTAGTTGCAAATTCTATTACATAAAAATTGACATTGCTGACGGAATCACTTTTTTACGTTTTAATTGATAATTGTAAATAGACGAGTACGATGTTAAATATCGAACGATGTAAAACTTACATAGTAAATAATTATTAACTATAATTTGTAAGTAAATTTGTAAATTTATAACTTGTGAGTTCTATGGCGATATAAGTATAGTATAAAACGTATGCATCAAATTGCTGACCAAAGCAGTTTTCAATGCTTCGAAGTATCGATAAAGTGTTTCTTTAAGACACGATAAAAATGCATTCCACGAGTCTGTTCACGAGATACTTTCTATCAGTGATAGTATCTTAGCTAATGGCAACTACTTATTCACGAAAAAGAACTCACGAGAAATTTATATAATGCAATCAACCCAAAATAATGTTACACAAGTATATAATACTTATGAAATCATATGAAAAAAAAAATAGGATATATTTGTATTTGGTAAAGATATAAAAATGATTTTTTATTTCAAACGTCCCAATTTTTGGGAATGGCGATCAGTTATCGAAAAGTAACAGAAGGTATTCCAGATATATTAAGTAACTTCACCATTTTGCAACTTTTTTGCTTTTAAAAATATTGAAAAGTGAAACTAGAAATTACATCAACATCATCCGGAAAACTCCAAACTTTTCATTTTCTAGTTACTTATAAAAAGATTTCTCAAACTTCATTTCCTTCAAGATCGTGAGAACATCTGTTTATACGGCCACAAATATCGGTCAAAATTATTTGCTAAAAACGTAGTAGATTCGTTTTATGTAATACAATAATCATAAAAATAGTTATCACAATATATGAATAATTATAAAAAATATTTACATATCTATATATAAAAACTATCCTCATCTGCAGCTTTCAAAATTACCTTCGGTGTCGTATATTCGATGCCATAGAGAAAGAATTAAAAGTCCGAGTCTACTTAGCTTGTTACCAGTTACCTTTTATGCAAATTCGTATTTCGACAAGCTTAATCCTTTGCACTCCTATGTCGAGTGTGACTCGACGTCAATTTTTATCTCAGGAGCTCCTTTGTCGAGTCCCACCTTATTTGTGAAAGAAAGCCAGGATTGCATCCTGGAAATTGTTTCAAGATATATCACACAATTAAAAATTAGAAAATACAACAATAGTGTGAATAATACTAGTATTTAAGTGAATTTGTTTCTTCCTTTATTCACTTAAATTGTCTTATTTTTGAGTTAAAGTAAATTTCAAATAAAACACTTAAAAGCGTTGGCAGCTGCTGCTAACGAAATTAAAATAAAATTCGAAGTGCAAACGGTTGATCGAACAAACGGAATCCGAATAGAAATTTATTTCATCCATTGAATATTATAAGCGCTATACTCTGAATATCTAGTATAGTTTTTGCATATGATGTGCATATCTATGTCTTTCTGCACTTCCAGATTTCCTCTAAAAGCATGAAAATCCATAATCCAGTTATCTCGCAAACCAAATAAAATTCCCATAGCAGTAGCATCCTTTTCCACCGTACGAAGCAAACCAATCGGCTTTCTTTTCCCCATCGATGTTCGACGTATCGATAAGACGGTGTCACAGACTCGAGACATTCCACGGTGCCTGAGACCTTTATCCGTTGTTTATAAGTAATTGTCGTTGCAGTCGATAAAACGTAACCGCATACATTTGCGTTTTAAAACGAATCCCCCCCGTAGACTGACTCATTCATTGCAGCCGCACGAGTCTGATCGATCTGTCAGTCGAGCGAGGTTGTTCGCTCTGAGAGGGTTGCCGTGTCCACTCTGTTTCGATCGAATCGATTTGTCGGCAGAACAAAAAAAACAGATCTTAACTTAAAAGATAAAAGTATGACAGTGAAGTTTCTTCGAAGAAAGTTTGTTTGGTAGATCCTTGCGCGAAAATGCGTGAAAATATGAATCGTAATCGAATATTGTTTTTATCGTGAAGATATAGGATTTTTGGAATTTCAGGGACTCGTTGCGCTAATTGAGAAATTTCTTTCGTTTGGATGACATAACACGCGGATAATAGACGATTAGCGTATCGAAGAGTAAAAATAGTGAAAAGTAAGAATTTCATACAGCGTGTGTTTTTCCGCAGTATCGTTTAAATATAAAAGCAATATAAAGTAAATAGATAAATAGTGTGGTGAAAGTAATATTTTTTATCGAACGATCTCATTATTTGAACACTTCGACGATATTTTTCCTCTTATTGTTACTTCAGACGATAAATTCCATAGGGAAAATTATAAGACAAACAGTAAAGGATAACATAATTTCAGAAAGTAAACAGTGAAGAATATGTTGAGTGTTGATATTTTTTAACAAAACTTTTTTAACAAAATTTTTGACAAAAGAAAACAACTTTGTGAACCGCGCCATCAACATGACAGTCGTATGCAACGATGGTAAGATGCACATTTTTCTGACGCTCGTTTAACGAATGTAACGTAGAATTTTTATCTTTGCGTTAGTCGGCCATCAAAATTCTATGCTTGTTACATCGATAAATAGGCACCAATTGTTCCTAAGCAACGCTTCTTTTCACGAAGAACTAAAATATAAGAATTGCGGTCAACAGATATGTAGAAAGTTAACATCGTATCTTCACTATCGTAAAGAGTTGCTTAACTTAGTTTTCACGTTTCTTTTGAACAATATTAAATCGTAATGAATTGATATTAAGAAATCCTGTCGCTAAGCCAATTGTTATAATTATAACGTCTATTACAGAGAAATTTAACGGCACAAATCTCGTACAGTAGAAATTTCATGTAAGAACATTACAGGTTCATGAATTTGTTTGCCATTGCACTTTTATGATAAGAACAGGATGCTCTTCTGGCCTCGAGACAAAATATTTCGTCTAAAGAAATAATTTCGTCTAACGTATGAAGAACACACATAAAAGAAATGTTTCGTCAGCTTTCGACATAACAGGCTACTAAACTCACAGGATACTTTAACTTCTCTTTACTTAAAATGTAACAAATTTTACATATCCTTCTTTTTATGCTTTGACAATTCTCATTTTTAAGCGTGTAATATAAAAATCACTTAAGCATTGTTGAGAACTTGATTTTTCTCAGTCGATTTTATCTTTCTTGATTTTTCTTCATTTTTATAAGTCACAGGATATAATTTTCTTCCTCGCTATTTCAATCAGGAATATAAGTACTGTTCATTATCTCAATGAAAAAGAATCAAGAGGTAATCAAACATAAAATGCTATCTACGATGAACGTTGCCAAACTCTTGTATGGTTCAGATACTGCTAGATTTTTTCGTGTCTACATAGCACAACATCGAGCCGCTTAATAGAAGCGTGAAAAACTAAAAATAGCACTCATTGATTCTTGGTCTAGTTGGCGAAATATGTGATATTCGAATAAACGATTCATCGAAGATATCATAAAAATAAATATAACTATTATCCGTTTCTGTTTACGCATCGTTGCGACATAAGCCTATCGCATATTATCGTTTTATTGAAATTCGCACCTTGAAAAGATTGTAGCTTTCGCATTCCGAATTGTATAAAATTAAGAAGGAAAAACTTGAAAACTCGTAATATTTCGAAATTTCTATGCCAAGGTTTGCTGTCGTAAAATGTTACGTCTATGAATTTATGTTGGAATTGTACTCTAATTGTTATTGTTTAAATACACACTTCGTACTCACGCGCCTTCAAACGTGTAAATAATAGGCAGTAATAATAGAAATACATCATTAAAAAAAAAATACACCGATGTTGAAATTTCTATAAATATCAATACTAAAGAAAATTGCTCGTATTAATAATAGCGTGTATAAAATTAAACTGTTTGATATCTATTATTATAAATATTATAATATTTAACTGCACGACACAATATTACAATTATTACAATTATTATTATTACAATTATTATAATTACAATTATAGTATTTATAATATACTACATAGTATACATTACATTATTACTATTTTATAATGTTGCATAAAAAAATGTCGATCCAAACCGGTAAAGAATAAATAATAAATTTAACGATAAAATTTAATTAGAGTCTTGAACGAAATATCTATAAAATAAATAGTAAAATCACACAATAATTAATGTACATAAATTCCATGAAACATTTTTTATTTTCGAAAAACAATTGAAAGATTACTACTTTAGAAAACAATGCTGTACGAGTTTAAAAAAATGTTACGTAACATTTTCCTAACAAAGAATAAACATTAGTCGAACAAAGTCATAGCTTCCTTTGTATTAAAAGAACATCTAAAGACCAATTGTACTTTACTACCGATATAATCTTCGCAACGTAATTCCCTGCTATACTTTCAAATATTTCAAAACAAGGAAATTAGAAATTTTAATTCAGGTTTTGCAACCTGACCCCTGGAGCATCGAGTTTCTTGTGTGTTTTGTTGCAGACGACAGCTCACGATGCGCTCGCACCGAGTCTGAAAGGACACGACAAAAGATTCAGGAGGGTGTTAGGATTCGAATCTACTCCAGGATCATAATCCTACCAGTAATCGCGTGGGATTCGTTGAAAGAACTTACGATCCTTCGAAACTCGACGGAAGACATGGCTCAAGTTCCTCTTATCAGGACCGAGGGAAATGGATCGACGGAATCTTCGATTCGTAACATGGTGATTCTTGAGGTAAAAAAAAAAAAAAAAAAATAAGAAAAGAATAAAACGAAAAAGTTCTCCATACCTTTCATGATTTCATGAATTGTGTGTATTGAATGATGTATGAATAGCGCGTATTCACATTTTCTATGCTTACGTATCCTTTTATCAACATCTTATCGATCTACTTTTTTAATCGTCTATCAAATGGCGTTTTGATTTGAATTGCATAAACTGCGGTAACCTCAGTGTAATACCTTTTGGCTTATATCGGGTTTAAACAGAAAAGAAGGCATTTTGTTTGCGCGTGTACGATATTATCCGCTGATGTTTGTTAATCAATAGAAAAAAGAGTATCGAAGAAGTCGATTCGATAACTGTTGCACTAAATGATTTCTATAACGTTATAGCTTGTTTAAGATTCTATTTTCTATTCCTTTTAGAAATTACGTTACATTCGAGAAACAGATTACGCGTGGCGTAAGTATTATACTTTTATCTAAAGGATTTTATCTATATTAAAATTGTACAGAATTTCTTATCTAAAAATTTTCTGGGTGTTTAATGTGTATATGCGTGTATAATAACCTGTTTTAATCTTTCAAAACATCTAAAGCCTCATATCGTAAAATTTCATTCGTTTTTCTCGTATTACAGAATTTTATCATTTGCACCACACTTCCATCGAATCATATACGTTACACAATAATTTAAAAGATCTGCAAAGTCGCTCAATCTTCTCGTTCTCTAATTTGAATAGAGAACCGAATATAAGACGTCAACATAGAAATTTCGTATCTGAAAGATAAAGAACGCTGTTAAGAAAACTATAACAAGCGGCAGAAATCATTACGAAAGAAACGGAACCGATCAGAAAAATCGAACGCTTATCACTATGTAATAAACATTATGAAATATTATGAAATATTATGATATTTAGTAGGTAAAACAAATTTCTCTCCAGGTTTCATCTTTTATATTCTGTTCGTAAAAATATGAATTCACGTAAATATACGCATCCTGCTCATCACGCATCTCCTAAATTCATTTCTCTCACTTACGAAACCTGTATTGGTTCGCGTGATCCTGAAACACAATGAGAAAAATTTCTTCTCTCCTTTTAAATGTCTGGTACTGTATGTGCATATTGCATTTAGGTTGGTCGACCCGGAGACACGTGGACCTACTGCGTAGGAAGGCAACGACTCGCCGAGAAATCGGAATGTTTCCGTGCTATGCTCCTCGGTCCTTTAGCGCCTGCACCAAGCGATCCTCCACCTGTGTTGAGATTACAACACGTGGACAAAAGGGCTTTCGATCATTTACTCAGGTAAACACAGTGTCGATAGTTATATTAAAATTGGAAGTTTGTGGAGATACGATTAGTTCGACTATGGTAGAGCTCGTCTAAATTACAATAAATCGGGAATTTGCATTGTAATTCTAGCGGAAAGGAGGCTGCCACGAGAATATTTTCTAGCTGCTCGATGAGGAAAAAGAATAGATCTAGCGCATAGAGGACAAGCGCGTCTGAATTTAGGCGAAATAATATTACGTAACATACACTGGAGTTTAAACAAGCGTTAGCTGTATTTGATACATTTGGAAATTCAATTTTTTATTTTGTATTGCTTGAAATTCTTCGTGACTTTATAAACAATAGTAGATAACAAAACTATATCATTTCTTTCATAGCATAGTTATTTTATGTAACTTAAAATGGGAGAGGGGGAGGGCTAAAGACAAAAGTGGTGATCTTTCACAGAAATCAATCATTATAAGAACATGGTTTAGAGAAGGATAACCTTTACGACGTTTTAATCAAAATCATAGAAACGTAGTAAGAAGAATTTGATAAATAATATCTCTCGTCGTTCAACATCTTAACCCTCTTTTATAAGTAAAAATAAGAATTCCTTTTATTAGAGAATCGAGTATTTTTAGAAAGAATCGCGATGCGATTATGGCAACGTCTCTGTACACATTGACGATACTTGGTACCATCGCTTACTTTTGGATTCTTATTTTAATTACATTCCCGTTGATAGTCCGTTGCAAACGAAGAATGATCACAGCTCGACGTCCGAGGAAAAGATGTAGTAGATGTAAATTTCGAAGAAAATTCTCCTAGAACTTGTCACATCCAAATTAGCCCAAATCTAAGCGAAAGGTATTTGATAAAATAATTTCTCACCTAACAGTGCCTACGATTAACTAAAGATTAGGGCAGTTTTGGAGACTTTAATATTTTAAAAATTCTTATTGGATAAAAGAGGAGGAGTTGGTATAAATCTGAACAAACATGGCTGAAAAATATGGTTAAAATCTGTAATTCAACGATACAAATCTTCAGGCAACTGTTTTCTTTCATACCAACTCGAAGTACGTTCATCTTTGTGCAGATACCTTCTCGACGAGACGATCAATTTCCATACCGTGACTATGGCTAAATCAACACTTCATGCGGCTCATCAGTATCTTTGTCCAGGATTAGTACGATTGATCGTTGAGTTCCTCGAAAAGAGCCTAACTCCGATTTCCGCGCTTGAAATCTACGAAGGCCTCACTCTTTACGCGAACCACATAAGCTGGCATCCCAACTGGTCACCTACAGCTCCTCCTGCTCCCGGTGATGACGCTGCTGAAATAGGTATTGTCACTAAATTGCCTTTTTTGGAATTTGGACAATTCTTAATTAATATTCCTCGAATAACGCTCTTGAATCGCACGAGAAAAATTACAACGGAAATTCCATGGTGAAAGTAACAATTGGCATAACACGATAAAAATTCAAGCTATCTTTAAATTTTTAATTTCGAATCGTATGGAAATTTCTACGATCGTTAAATAATGCTTTAGTCAATATTTTATTATTCTATTCATTATTCTACGTTAATAATTGTTTAAATAACTAGAGCAACCAATTAAACCATCAATGTTTAACGCTGAAATTCGTCATATTTTTTAATAATTTGGTAACCGAGAATTTGGTAATTGAGAATTTGTAAAAAGGCGACAAATCTTTCAAACAATGGTTCCACGAATAAAACTTTCAATGCCATCAAGTATATCGCTAAACGAGTGACATTACTGCCACTAATTGAATTAACCATGAAGCCACATTACTAAAACACAACCGACCTATCACACCCACAAAGTAAACACTACCGCTATTGCCACTCCTTGTAATCAACTTATCTTAAAAAAATCCACAAACGCCAATTCATCCTAAAAAATATTGCGCACAGCGCTAATTCACCAGAAAACATAATTCCAAAAAACATTAGTAAATTCTCAAGTTGTTCAGCAAGATGAGAAAAGTTAGACCATAGAGAGCATACTATATAACTAATTCTAATATCTACTAATTTCTCCTACCATTTCTCCTTCCTCCAGGATTAGAACCTCGATAACTAAAACCTCGTTGAAATCTTAGCCGCAGTCTGTACGCGACTTCTTCTCGCTTGTTTGGACGTGATCGACTCGGATCCGGAGACGGTTTTCTGTCAGGAATACTTCCAACAATTGAGTTCTACCGAAGTGAAAGAATTGGTGTCTCGAGACACCCTGAGATTGACCAAAGAAACGATACTGTTCGAAGCATTAGACAGATGGGCCATGTTCGAGTGTAAAAGAAACGGAGTCAAACCAACAGCTAGCAATAAGAGAGCCGCGCTCTCGGACGATGTTTGGTATAGCGTCCGATATCTTCTTATGACTGACAGAGAGTTCATCGAAGGTCCTATGGCGAGCGGAATCTTTTTTAGCGAAGAGTCGGCTTATATCGTCGCCAGAATTTTGGGACATACGGTAAAACACGAGGAAGAGAAGGTACGTTCACACTTTTTCGCACTGAACTAGTATATATCATTGGATCAAACGATATATAATTGTTTGGGTAACATTAGCATTCATTTTCACGTGATAACAATTTTTGATCAAAGTGGTTTTGGGAAAGGATGTTTTGATTTTTTGAAGGATAGGAATAAGATCATACATATGTAATTGATATTTATTTTCACCATATTTAGATACTTAGAAATGAGTTATTCTAGTCCAAACTGTTTTTCACTATTTGGGATTCGATAATATCTCTTAAGAAGATTAATTATTTTTTCTCCCCCTTCTTTTTCTAAATTTCAAAAATTAACACTTTACTTTTTAATTGTCTGTCTATAGAATGTTTAAGTAAATATTACACATATAAAACAAGATTACACATTTGAACATTATATACTCTGATCTAGACTGTTTTTGATTATTCATGATCTAACAGTACCTGTTGAGAAGATTAAAATTCTTCTTTCCTTCTTTTCTGTTTTAGATCTCCAAAGTTTCATTTTTGGTGATATATTAAACAATAACTGATTGTACATATTATATCTGGCACTAGAAAGAAATTTTATTGTTATAATATGGAATATGATATTTAGACAGAGTAGTGAGTAAAATATAATAGTTAGGAAATGTCTGATTCAAGTAAAATTAATTAGAATTTAAAAAATTGTCAGTATTTATACATGTATAACATATTACTGTGTTACTGAAGTTTTATATAATAGAATTGTTTACTAACACAATTATATACTGCGATTATCTCAATATCACTTTTATTTTCGAGCATATCTTAATTTTATAAAATACTCCCTTTTCCTACACCACCAGTGATACATATCTTATTTCAATTGTAAGCTTTTTTCTTTACAATCATTAAAGATGTAATCTATGTAATAATCATGTTTGATAAGAAGTAATTAATATTTCTTGTCCAAACTTGATAGAACTATTTCTGCTCGTTTTTCCACGTTATACGTGTATATTGTTAATTTTCCGCGATTCGATAAGAACTATATCGCTCGAGGTGAAAGTGAAACACACCTTCTTTATCAGACGTTAGTACTTATCTTGTTGCTGAAAACGATGTCCACGATCATTATCAGACAGTACTCTTTTATCTGACCATGGTTTATTGATTTAGCGGTGCCCAAATCCCATTTATACCATATTCATTTATCAAATCACCCATTTTAGTTCTCGACTATCTTTTGTGTAATATACTGACATCTAAGTGTGGTTTTATGTGAATATTTTCTTATCTCTTTGTGCGATGTTCAACTAAAAGTCGAAGAAGATAAAATAAAGATCTTCGTATATCACAAAATTTAATAAATACGAAATATTCGATAATAAGTTTCATTTTTGTGGTGTATTAACGTATCTATTCGCAAAGTGTAAAATGACGATTAGAAAATATAGGATAAATAACAAACTTGAAGATGCGAAACATAATAGCAGATATGAGAGACGTAGAAGAACGGTAAATAGATTTATATTTTCTACGTAAATTTTTTGAACAGTTTGGATAATAATAATTAGTGCTAGTGATACCCAAATATGATATCCAATAATTTCTAGTAATTTTATCTACAAACATGTGAATTTCAGAATTTATTTAGGTTATATTTATATCACTTCCTATCATCGAATAAAATGATAAACAAACGTAGCGATCATAAAGGAGCGTTCAGACGACCAACATTACATATCGTTAATATGTTTAAGATTCTCAATATCATCATATGTAAGAGACTCTCCAGGCGATCAATATATATTGTCAATACAACATTGAAAACTTTAAATATTGGAAACAGTATCGATAATAATATTGATCATTTGAACGCTACTTTACACAATACTTCACATCATAAAAAGTCACGTTTACTTTGAAGCATATTGGTACATATAATATTCCATCTCAATCAATTTATATTTAGATAAATAGACAGAAAGAGTTTTATTTTTTCTAAAAATACATGTAACTTTACTTTCAATAATAAAAGTAAAATAAAAGTTTCATTAATAAAATCTAAAACGAAGATTCGACTAACTTTCTGTTAAACATGTTGTGTAATTTTAATCTATTCTTTGGAATTGGAATTCAATTGAAAAATATATAACAAGTATAGAATTAATTTATAATTAATTATAAATATAATGTTTATAATAGTTATAAAAGGTTTATTATATTCTTTGTCCATAGCTCCGAAATTCCGTAACTGGAACATTACCTAAGCTGATCAGTACTCCAAGGATGGGTACGAGAATCTGCGAGGACCAAAGCTACAAAATATCGAAACCAGGGAAAAAAGAATGCCAAGACAATCGGAAGAACAGGAGAAAGGAATGTGCAAATCAGGGACAGAAGACCTGTGCGAGAATCGGTAATTGTCTCGTACGAGTTCTCGCCTGTATTTTCGACTGAACGACATTGAATACGGGGCCAAGACGAAGAGGAATCGATGACATTGACAGATTCTTGAATCTCTCACCGAAAGCTAATTTCTTTCCTACCGTTTTTCGTATCTTTGCAGCATTACGTGAAACTTTTGCGATAAAATTTTTCGAAGTTTCAATAGTATTATGATATGACACTGAATTATGATACTGATTTAGGTACTAAGGATAACAACGTTTTGCGTTTAATCGATATTAACATTCGTCCGCTACATACTGCTGAAAAATATAGTTTATTTTACAGATTTCCTCTCGTTTTCGTGAAGTATCTTTTATTTTACTTTAGTTTCGCAAACAATGGATGCTATACGATGGCAAGAAAGCTGAAAGAGGCTGAAATCTAATTATTATACGTTTGTTAATGTCCCTTTCCGCTAGTTTATAGATACTTTCGGATATAACGTTCCTCCTCGCGAAGTGATATTCTCTGAGGATAGAAAACTGGATTTTAAACGATTCAAATATTTTTCAATTTTAAATAATCGTTTTGAAGTTTACATATTTTATTGTCTTCACATTTTTTATAGAGATATTTACTTGTTGTCTAATCACAGTAAATTTTAATTTTGAGAAAATATTGTAATGAATTTTGTACATTGGAACATTTTTATTGATTATTTGTATCTATTCTTTCTTATAAAATAATAACAATTATATTATTATTTTTTTAACCAAGTATTTATAAACCTTTTGGCAAAATTGTAAAAGTAATTGACGTAAAGCAAAGCAAAGAAAGAAGCTAACTTAAAACTCCTAGCAATGGCTTTGGCAAGTACCATTTTAAAATCAATCAATTTAAAGAACATTGAAAGGAGATTGATCTTACATATTTTTAAACATCCTTTGTGTTATCTTTGATACAAAATTTTACGCGTCCTTTACAAATAAGTTCTCTAAAAATGTTTAAACAGTATTTGTAATTTTATCATAACGGAGACTAAAAATTTTATACAGGCTGAGCTACTATTTCTGTCATAATTTCTCATTTCTCTTCTACATTAATTCATATCCTGGTATCTTCCAGAATAATAAAGATAGAGGGTACCAGATATTTTTCGTACAAATGGTAGTCAACCTGTTTAGTATTTTTAGTTTTCCATCGTCGCTATTATCTGTATCCTGTTATACGTTAACGGCTACGTTCGTTGTGTTCATAATTGCTGTTCAAAGTATATAGCGTTCAAATTGTGAGTTAGAGCGTGGAACCATGGCTGGTCCGTGTAAATACGACGTTCAATTATGCAAGCTTCGTTTTTGCAACAATTTTTCTATGCTTTATACCAAATTTTTATAAACAATAACAGCGATGCATTTTTCATGATCGTCATTACCTTTGAAATTACTGACTTCGAGTGAATCATTACGTGGCTCGAAATCAACAACTCTGAATTGTCCCTTTAACAACGAAGAATTTTGGAGCTCAATTAAAGGGGGAAATCAATTTGGAGTTGGTGCATTTAACATCCGGTTCAAATCTAGACAGTTGGTTAATTTCTTTAAATGATATCGATTCTTTTCATTCTAAATATCTTAACTATTTATAAAAAGATTTAGAGGACTATTATACACTAATAGATAAGTTACAGAGAGCGTTAAATATGTTATGAAGAATGGAGAAGAAATGATACTTTATTGAAAAACACGATACAATGAAGATGTTCAGAAATATCTAGAGATACTGTTTTTATCTTTCTTTATATATACATATACATATCTTACGTTCACATACCTGAACGCTTAAATAATTTCTTTGTTAATTCACTAAATTAATGTTACATACCATACTTCAATAAGTGACCATTCAACGTATATTTGTCTATTGGTAATTAAGTCAATTAATTTCTTATTACTATAGTAATACCAAGTGTCTAGATTTAAATTGTATATAATATACCATTGTTAACATCGAATTTTATTAATAAAGGCAATGTCGTGTCGTTATAAAAAACACGAGAAAGATGACATTATTGAAACGATGTTCGTCGTTTTCATAGTAATTGTCATATTCGTTTAACAATTACTACTAGCTAATACCTTTCGCGAGCTAATGTCATAAATGGCCGCTTAGGTGTGTTCTATCGTTACCATTATACGTTAGTCATTAAATTTCGTGTTGCTATTTGATCGGTTAAATTTTATTCGCCGCGACTCGTTGTACTCAAATTATGGTAAGATCAAATGTTACTCTAACGAGTGTCGCTGAGTCTATTGTGTGTTAATGATTATTTAGAAATCGATGGAATATTGCAACCTGATTACTTGTTCGGATTGATTGCGTCAAATTGGTTGTAGAAACGACTAAATTCATTTTGAACCACTATTCGTAGTTGCTTCTTCGAGTATACACATGGTAAATCTTTCAATTTATCTTGTGCGTTTCCCATATAAAGTCTCTGTGAATGCCAAACAAGAAGTATCGAAGGCTGCAAATAAAGCTTGCAAGTGTAATGATAAATTTAGTAAAAATAAAATAAACATAAGAATTTCACTACCACTATATTAGTCCTTTTCTTGTAACAAGTTGAAAAATTGTAGAAAGATAAGTTTCAAATTGGTTAAAAATATGGAACAATTTGAGGAGATAAAGTTTATGAATTATATACAGATAAATTAGAATAAATATGTAAAGGAAATCGTTAAGAAAATCTAAATATTGAATGAAAAAGACACAATATTTTTTAATATTATAGTATGTGTAAAATTTAATAAATCGTACTTTTTCTTGATAATGGATACTGAACAATAGCTTAAGTACAGCTTGGTATATGTATAAAATTGCTTATTGTAGTAGCGAATTAATGTTAACTTTACTTCTTTCACAAAAAAGACATATACTTTCTTATTTTTTCAATTTTCGGTGCTTTACTTTTTTTCTCTAAATGTAAGAAGTACAAAAGTGTAAAATATAGTACTTGTTAAAGATCATGTTCTATAGCAGTTGCATATAGAGTATAAAAAGTAAAATTTATTACAAAGTTGTTAATATTACAAAATGAATTTCGCAAATATTTTATTATTAAATAATTATATCATAATCTCTGCCTCCATTCATAATATATCTTGAATTTTTTAAATAAATATTACTTTGTTTATTGTTCTAAAAGTTTATATATTCAGTATACGATATATATTCAGTTCAAATTCGATACCCATTTTCGAGATATAATGGCGTCGTACATACAACGTAGTTTAACTACTTAACGTCAATATTGTTATTGTTATTATTAAATATTAGAAATTAACAAAGGGACGGTAAACCTATAAGCAATTTGTCGAAGACATATAAAGATCTTATCGATTTTAAATATTTAAGCAAATAACTGTTGAGTGTTCTAACCTATCTCAGTGTGTTAGTGCATCATACATATATCTCATATTCGTGATATTCATGTTTGACGTTTCTATTCAGACAATATAAATCTGTACAAAAAAAATGCATACAACTGGAGATTTTGTTTTGCACGGTGGTAGTGCAGAATTTGCAAACAGACAAAAATTATTGTTTGATAAATTGTCAGACGCAGAACAAGAATGTAGTAAAAATAAAATGGTCACTGAATCTATGGAATCTACACAGGATATTGACAGCGAATCAAACTATTCTCAAATCCTGAGAGCTGGCCGTAAAAGTCAAACAAGAAGGTTTCGTGGTAAAGAGAGTATCTTTAAAAGGCCAGAAGGCCCAGCACCACGTGCTATCAGTAGAAACATACCAGACTTTCACAAAAATCCTCATAAGTGGAAGAAATACAGTCTGGATGATGTGTCCAATGATGATATGACTGAGGAAAGTAATACAAGGGCTGCATTATCGTTTTTAAAAGAATTAAAGGCAAGAAGATCAGTGGGAAAAATAGAAGAATCCGAGGGAAAGGATGCAGATGAATCTGATTTAGCTAAGAGGAGTCAATCCAAAATAATGTTTAAATGCAAGAAACAAAAAATATCAATGGCAGAAGTTGAATTTAAAAAACCTGAAAGTAACACAAATGAAACAGACAATACACCAATTATCATTGAAAGTGACGATAAGCCAGTCTTTAGGAGCAGTAAAATTATTATGCCAGAATACGTTGTTGGCCAGAAAAAGAAGAAAAAGAATAATAGAGAAATACATCTTATGAAAATAGATAGAACAAAACAACTTAAATTAGATCATTTACAAGAACCTGATGAAGAGGAAAATTGAATATATATGTATATCTGATATTAATATTGTAAATTTAATTATAGTTTTCAAGTTCTCTGTATAATGTGACCATTTCATATATTTTAGCAGTTAATGTATTTTGAATATAGGAGTAATAAATATACTGCACATCTTCTTAGGTATAGAACATTCCATATTTTGTAAGATTTTAATTCTTTTCCTATGTTGACATGTTATAGTAATCAGAACAGGCTCCTATTTTTGAAAAGTGGGAACGAAACCGCTTTGATAGGTTCTTCCGGGAACGATGCGATTGCGCACTAACCATCGCGGGTTTCGACTGTTTCCTGTCGGCTTTAGTCGTAGGCTATTCAAAAGTCGCTAGTCAGTTGTGACTATTTACGATTTTCACGCGTGTGATGCCGACTAATGCACAAAATACAATCTATTGGACTTTGGTAAGTGATGTAATATATCCTTGAAAGATTACACGTTTCGCTAAATAACGGTGAATAATTTATGTATACAATTGGAGGGGGAAGAATTCATAACCTGTACATATACTATTCCGTCATCGATTCAAAATGGCGTATTACCATTGAACGAAAAAACGTAGATAAAATTTTTATTTCATGGTGCTAAATCCGTCGTTCGTGTTTTTATATTTGGTGAATTTAATATTCTTGCTAAGAGAGCAAGAAAGGAAGAGGTTATGACACAGTTCCCGTGTGTGTCGTTCTAGGAAGTCCGTTAGTATATTCATAATCGGGGTACGGAATTAATAATGCAGGAAATCGTTCTAGCAGCTTTCTCCGTAATATCGAGTCTACTCATAGTATTTGGCCTGGTGCTGCTGGGTAAGAACGATAGATAGTAACTTTTCGCTATTGCTGCGCTACAGAGTGTTTCGAAACATTGTTATCCGGCCTGTCGAATAGTCGTATAGATCTAAAGTCGAAAATATAGTAGGAGAGTTTGACTATATACATAACTTTTATCGTCACGTGTATGTGCAATTTCGACGGCTATTCTAGGTTTCGAACAGTTAAAATTTCTTTTGTTTTGTATCTTTCCCCTATAATGTATACTATCGACAAGGTATTTACTGTAGTTATGTCGTACATCGTTTGTTGTGTGAATTATATTTTCATCATACTATGTATTTATATAGTGTATCCAAATTCGATTTGTGATTTTTATAGGATCTCTTCTTTACATGCATCTTTTGTCTGTCTTTTTTAGGTTGGTATTTAGTTTGGAAGTTTTTCCTTTCAAGGTTCAGGTTTGTCCGGGAATTATTGGGTGGAATGAGTGAATCCTCTCCTGTAAATGACTTAAAGAATGGTAGATCTCGCATGAAAAAAATTCGCAAAGATTAAGGACACGTTTTTATATTTGAGACAAGAAGATTATTAGAAAGAGAAAGATCATCAAAAGAAGAAAATTGACCAAAGCAAAATTGTTTTTTATTTATATATCTATAATATTTTAATTTATCAAAATGTCTATAAATATACGTTGTGCTACGACAGATGATTTATTAAATATACAGCATTGCAATTTACAATGCTTGCCAGAAAATTATCAAATGAAATATTATTTATACCACGCTCTTTCGTGGCCACAGTTGAGTTATGTGGCAGAAGATGAAAAAGGCAGAATAGTAGGCTATGTCCTTGCTAAAATGGAAGAAGATTGCGAAGATAATCCACATGGACACATTACTAGTTTGGCAGTAAAAAGGTCACATAGAAGACTTGGTATTGCACAGAAGCTTATGAATCAAGCTTCCAGGGCAATGGTTGAATGTTTTGGTGCAAAATATGTTTCTCTACATGTTCGTAGAAGTAATCGTGCAGCTTTGAATTTATACACAAGCAGTTTGCAATTTGAAGTATCAGAAGTTGAACCAAAATATTATGCTGACGGAGAAGATGCTTATGCTATGAAACGCGATCTTAGTAGCTTTTATTTGGAAAAGAATGCAGCAAAAGAAAAAACAAACAAAGATGGTAATACGCACATACATACTGGCAGATGCTGTGATCGTTCATAGTCAAATTGGGATGTTTACCTATAAGACATAACTGATTCCACACGTCATTAATTCAATACTGTTGGAATTCAAATCAGTATCATATGTATGAATACATATAATATTTTTCATAAATAGATTTCCATGAAAAGTGCACGAAATAATCACGAGTCAAGCATCATGGCTTAAATGTTTGACATATTATTATTATGAAAATTTTGCAAATACTTAGAATATTAGTGTTCATTCGAGCCTTACCTGAGACATATGAAATGTTTTATATACCGCTAAAAAAGGGGTGTACTTGTTAATAATTATACAGCGGATAGGAGAGAGACGAAACTAATGTATGTAACGTATGTTCAATGCGGATTGAGTTAAAAAGTTTCTAACAAATGTATCATTGCGTGTAGTTAATCAATATATTGTGTTATTTAAGACCTACGACTCTTAATATAATAATAAAGACTATAAGCAGAGATGACAATGAAGGTTTTATCACTTTCTACCTGTGTATTCAATTAATCTTTATTGAACCATTGAAACTATAATATACAAGTAACGCGCCAGTATACAAAATTATCACCCAGATTTCACCAAGCAAATTAAGTGCAAGATGATACCAACTTTTTAAAGGAGAACACTTTTTAAATATTTATGCTCGTCATTCCATCTTTATATCTGCGTTACGTGAAACGATTTTAATTATCCCTGCTGTTTGTAAATACTTGATGCACTTCCACGAGTATGATTTTATGCTTAAAAATTAATGTTTGACGATTGCACGATTTTTAAATATTTCGTTCCTTTCTTTGTCACTGCTGCGTTGGTACATTATTGTATTTGTGTATACATTGTAATAGGAATAATTATAATATACATATATATGTATATATATATATATATAAATATACTTATGTACACAGTAAATGTCCTTAAAGTAACATAATTGATTCAGTTCAGAAGGACATGCTAATCCGATACGTCGATTAATTTTCCAATTTCATAATCGATCGATTATATATATATATAATTTATGCAAGATTAAATTTAACGTAACGGTAATCAATGAATCATCGATATTTAATGGTTAACCGAAAGTCTTCGCTGACAAAGACTCCATTGATAAAACCTTCCATAATCTTAAGAACAGTTTTCGATTGTAATATTGTTTCGGTGTAAAGAAAATTCCAGGTACGATGTACGATCAAACGAAATGACGCGAAACGATAAAGGCAATTGTGTAATCTGTGCGTTTCACATTCTTTTTTTCTGTTCGATGTAAAGAGAAAAAAAAAATTCATTTCACTTAATAGTACGTCACGATCAATCGGAATACGATTTTCAATGAGAATGTGACAAGCACCTATTGATATATCGCCTATGTATAAATTCTAAATATACAGTAAACTCTAACTGCCTGAAAAATGCGTTTTATCTTACAAAAACGTTCCACCAATAAATTATAATACAAGTCTCGTAAACGAGGTTCATGTTCACGCGATATGCTCCGATTATATAATCTCTAAAAAATAAACTATAAGCTATATCGTGGTGAATACTCCCTAATCGTAAGTGCCGGATGATCGCCTTAATTTCTTTTCTCTTTTTTGACATTTCGATTTCTCGCTCGAACGATCTTCCGTTTTCTTTTTCCCCTGTACAAAAGGAGAAAGACAAAAAGGCTGCGTCTCGAAAGGCGGAAAGTAAATACATGTTTTGAATGATACAATCGATCTTAAAGCTGCGACACAAATGTGCGGTTGTCGATTACCTTTCGTAATACCTAAGAATGTAGTTTTTCACGGTTAATCGGAGAAAATAATTAGTACAATTTATTAAATTTAAAAACAAATTCAGCAAAATCAGACATAGACGTTGCTCATATTTTTCATAAATCTATATTATCTTTTAACAAAAGAAGCAGTCCTGCCGATTATAAAAATTATTTAATCCCTACGCCCTATGCCTCTAAAACTAATTTCTACGATAAGGGAACGATTCGATTGCTATGAAAGTTTTATAATCGGTAGGAGCGTCGTCGGCCGATGATAATCGATAAAATGACCGTGTATAAGGCGTATCGTTTCGTACTGTTTCCAAGTTATTGTTTCTGCATCGTTCCTGTAAAGGGAACACGCTTTGTAATCGAATTAGGTTATTGGAATGATTATAAACAGTCTGCAAATCCGATGCAATTTCTTTTTGTTATCATCAGTGTGTGTTTACGATTGATCGAATAATGCTGCTGGAAGAGCCTGTAAAAAGGCCTGACACGAAAAAGTCGTGACATGGCGGTAAAATGGTATAAAATTCGTTCAAAATTGGCCTCTAAAAAGATAGCGTTCCTTGCGTTCTTCGAATTTGATGTATAAACGTTAATGCCATAAATGTAGCTGTTATAAAGTATTCTCGATTAGAGAAAATTCCTTTCTTGCATCAGTGGCTCTTTCTCGCAGTATATATTAGGCTGTTGCGTTTGTTCCATTTTCTCAATGTTTTTAATCTCCTTCCATTTAAATCCAATTAATATTTTCATTGCAGTATAATCTATTGTAAATATGCGTCCAAATGAAAATGTTTCATATTTTAATAGAGTTTTCTCTTCACATGATACACACCTAGGACGATGATTAATACGCTGGCAACGACAACTGCGTATCAAGTTCGAAATGATCCTCGTTTTCAAGCAAACAATACACCGACGTCTCGAGAATTATTTCGAACACGTTCTACACGTCGCTTAATTGATTCCACACCTCTAGCTAATGAACGACACGGTTACATGGTTTCCTAGAAAAGTCTACGTTCTCTATATTCTCGAGTACATTACAAATATACGCTCGTCTCGAAGGAGCTTTTCCCTTACGTTCTATATACCTGTGGCTTTGGCAGTTGCGTATCTCTAAGTAACGATAGGCCTCGAGAATTCTTTATTGCGTTCAAGAGGGAAGGATGTCGTTTCTAGTCGGGCGAAAAAGCAAGTTGGCGTTTCCTCTCTGGTCCAAATTCATTTTCTCGTCGATTAAACAATCAGAAATTCGTGTATCTACGATCTACTTTGCTATCATCCGAGCCAAAAGACGGATTTCTTTTGTTTATAGCTGTTCGTTAAAACAAATCTATCAATCAATAATCATATAATTTTTACCATCATTTATTTAATTTACTTCGAATTTCTCTTCGTCGTTAAAATCTCTACGTTTGACTGGACGATTAAGCATCGCGATATTCTAACAGGTGAGCCGCTCTTTTCTATTAAATCGGCAGTGAATACACGCTACGACATATATTTTTATTTTCCTTCTTCCAATCGATCCTACTGTCGCATTACGTTTCTAGCGAACAGAAACTTAGGATTGTAGAAAACAATCCAAGGAACTTGATGGAGGCGTCGTGAATTTCACGTAACGTGACTTCTTCCTCGAAAGAAAAATAACAAATAGTTCTCAGCTCGCGTGTATCCAAGATATCTCTTCTTTTTCTCCTTTACCCTCTTTCGTGTCAGAGATTAGGATCTGATCTTTGGATGCTCAAGGCTGTTGCGCAGCGTGAATCATGGCGACCTTCAAGTCCTTGGCCAAGTGAGAGACGTCCACCACGCTGTCGACCATTTCCTGAACAGCGGATACGCTTGGGAAGAATTGTGCCGCCTGTTTTGTCTTCGACACGGTCTGACCCAGAGCCTCGTTTAGAGCGTTCGCGCACTGTAGAACGCGTGTTCTCACGTCGTTCCTCGTCACGTTTCTGTGCACCGTGTCACCGATGTGCACCAGTCTATGAGCACTCAGCACCACGAACTTTCCATGCGCTAGGAACACCTGCTTTTAAAAGATAGAAAACGTTTCTGTTAATTTAATTCTATCACTTGACCTCTTTTCACGGTCACAACGTTTCTTGATTTTTTAAATCATAGGTTTTCTTTTCCCTTGTCTCGTTTAATATCAATGAAGCAATACTATCCAAAGAATTAGCGAATAGCGTATGTTGGTAAAATATTTATCCTCTTTAAAATATGTAATTATTAAAGAACTCTACTGTATTGTATTCTTTCTACATATAAATAGTAGTCAATTAATAGTTAAAAGATAAGACAAGGTGATGAGCTAGGTGGAATTGAAATTTCTAAAAGATATGTATGTATGTAAGACCCAACCGGAGCCTAAATACCTGTAAACAAACGTATAACATATTTTTATCCGCTGTTTCATCGCTATTTATTTTCTCGTACTCTCTTGAACCTAATTTCCTATTTTATCGTTCATCGATTTCAAATTGAAATATACCCTCAGTTAAAACTACAATACTTTGTAGTAGAAAGAAATTCTACTTTCCCTACTACAAAGATTCTTCGAATTAAAAATCCTTTTATTTTATCATACTCTTAAATTTGACTGTTCATTTTGTTATCCCTTATTACCAATTAATCCCGTTTTATCCCGTAAAATGGAACTTTTCAACGCTTCTATCGCACCACAATCTCTGTCTTCGAATCTTAAATTCTAACTCGAGATCAAACCCTTAATCAAAATACTCCGAATACTGTAAAGTTATCTCAGTAATAATACTCCACGAGGCCTTATTTTTCCATGGCATATTTTCTTGGCTCATGGTTCATCCGAAGGACAATGGCCATTTAGATTTCCAGGTTTACGGTACTCGCCTTTGGTGGTTGGTTATGCTCGACTGTCTGCATGAAGGCGTCAATGGCGTGAGTCAGGTGATTGCCATGTGTGATCACCTGGGCGGCATAGAAAGCCAGCAATTGTTTGTCGTTGGGATCCATGGGTGTCGGTGTCGTGGGTGGCATTTGAATCGTGGCATTGTCCGACTCGGACACCAGGAGATCGTAATTACTACGTAGTTCCTGTGGCAGCGTTGCCCTCACTTCCTCGCGTTGCTTCGCGACTACCTCCCTCGAGTCAAGATTTACGTAATCGTAATCCTCGCCGGCGCCGCTGTTGTTGCTGCTACCGGTTGAAATGATCGACGACCGTTTGAAGAGCAGGGTCGAGTTGCCCTGTTTTAGACAAATTTTACAGGTTCGATTATTTTAAGGAATTCGATTACGAGCTCGGTTTGTTTAGGGATGAGAAACGATGATAAGACTGTACGTGTGATTTAAAAGTAGTTGGAATTATCTTGTGCGATGAAACGTAGGATTCTAGATTGGAACACGATGGGAAAAATAATTGTCGTTGCAATGAAATTGAAATCGGAGAAGAGGCTGTTAGAAGAAAAGGGGAAGGAATTTGGTTACTGGACATTTCTGTGGAATGTCAATTAGTAAATTTTTAGCGTATGTGTTTGTGGAAAGCAATATTTGATGATGATATGTTTTCTACCAAGTAAATTAGTAAGTTTATTATAAAAATAGAATAACAAATTGATAAGAAGTGGGAAGAGTGATCTCATAATTGACAAATAGCGTAGCGTAGCGTGAGAAGATGATTAAAATTTTTGCAGCTACCAGATAGAACACGTGAGATTTGAAAAATTTGTCTAAATTTTTTATCAACGTTTTTATGTTTAGAAAAATACAGACTTTCTAGGGGAGAAAGTGTAAGTCAAAATTTTGAGAATTCAGATATAACGTAGTTTCACTCTTAAAAATGTTATTCCTTCAGATTTATAATCAAGTTACAAGCGTTACTTTCTCCGCGATATTTTTCATGACTTAGCAAAATATAATAAATATTGTAATAATAATAGACGCTATATTATGAAAAATATCAATGGACCGTCATACACCACTATGATCCTCAGTTTTCACCATATTTTCCTCGATGGTACTAAAGTTCTTGAATTTTCATACGCGTCTATGAAAAGATGAGAACGGTGTCGGCGTACCGTACGATTAAAAACAAGAGAAAGATGTTACATAAACAAAGTTCGTAAATGCCTTGCAAGAAAGACACGCAAATCATAAACGACTGGTTCCTCTTTTGATTCTACGTGGAAACGATGTGAATTTTGTATTCACGAGAACGTACGGCACTTCGAACAAGAACCTCGGTAAACATGACCAATCGATCGAACGATGATCCAGTCGCTTAAAATTTCACTATTCTTGTTAGAAGTTTGTAATAAAACATTTACAACCTTCTCTTTATACAACATCATTTTCTTATTTTCAATCATACAATATACACCGATATCGTTTGGCGAGACAAAACTGAAACACCCTGTGTACGACGTATCGAACCAATTATACCAGTTAACCAATTAGACGCTCAAATGGCTAATCCTGCGTGCTTTTTCGCGTCTTCTTTTTTCCCGATTCCACCAACTAGAGAGATTGTAATTTCGTTTCTATTCGATGCTCACCTGAATGAAACTGGCGACCTGACGAACGTCTTCCGTGAGTGCCTGAGCGCACGCGATCAGCTGATCGAGTGGATCCGGTTGCACCGGCGGCAACAGCGAGGAAGGTGGCCCGTTTGTAGGTGTCGGGGTATCGCCACCCCCGCGACACAGTTTACCCGCGTCCCATTCCATCGCGTCCAGTTCGGACGCGGCTTCCTGCACGAGCTTGTCAGAGTCGCGGAGAGCCTTGACCAGGGGTCGTAGCTTCGAAGCCAACCCTTTGTCCGGTGCTTTGCCCGCATTCCCCAGCGTGCCTGCGCAAGAATACAAAAATTATGTGTGTAGAGAAATCACGGCAAGTCTCTTGGGAGAATCCTTTCCGGCGTGGCGTCGTTGATTCGACGCGGACCAATTGTTCCACGTCGACAGCCACTCCGCCTCGAGATTCGCTCCGCTCTTCGTGAAACTAAGTCGAGCATGGGGAGAGGAATTTTCTGTCGTCGTCAATGCGTGCATCGATGGGTTTGCAAGCGTAATTAGAAAGGGGGAGCGTTTTCTTTTTGATGGACGTTGATCGTAATTGCGATTGTTGCGTGGGCGATGATGATGTTGGGACGACGTTAAGATTGCAGACTGGTACTACAATAGTTGTATATAATGTGATTTCTTTACTTAAAAATAGACTACTACTACTACTATTTCAGAACTGAAGGCTATCGAAGTGTTATCACTTCCTACGCGTCGTCCGTGTTTGTTTTCAGTCGATTAAAAATATCCTGTTAACCTGCGCAGTCTCAAACCTTTAAACATACCTTGAACAATTGACAAACTCTAGGTAGAATGTTTCAACTACTCGCTTCGTGTGTTTCATATATTTTGTATACTTTGTATATTTCTTCAAAGGTACATGCATGTTTCATATTCGTATCTTATGTCCATTATACAGGGGACTGTATTCTTCGAACCATTTGTTAATCTAATTTACTGAACCATTTGGTTAAGAAAAAAAAATTAATAGAAGTACAATTCTCCTATTCTTCCTTAGATTCTGATAATAATATGAAAATTCAAAATTGATACGTATATATACAATGGAATGCACGTAATGAAAACAAACTCCCGTGAGAGACCAAACCAATGAATGGATCTGATTAAGAATTACGACAACGACTAGATATTTCTCTTCTCCAATCATCAGATTTTCAATTCACGTCGAAGGAGAACCGGATATATCTTCCTCGTATCAAACAAATAATAACGAATTTATGTGAAATTCCGTACAGTATGTCTATATTTCAGCAAAGTGAGAATTACCTTCGGCAAATTCAGCCAGATCGTGCAAAGACGTTCTCAGCCTGAGCGCAGCAAGCCTAAGATCCATTAGGGTGGCGTCTAATCGTTGAGGCGTTCTCCATGTGGGGCTCACGAAACCGAGTAACCTGGCTATCGCTGCGGATGCCTCGCTCTGCAGCCTTTGCAGACCTTCCAAAGCGGAGTCCAACTCCAGGGGAAGCTCCTTGCTAACTGGAACGTCGTAGATCTGCTGCGTTTGCGGCGGAGGTGGAGGTGTCGGTGTTTTCGGCACGGGCGTGTTGTGTCGGGACGGTAAAGAGGATGCTGGAAGACGCGATCGAGGTACATCGTAATCCTGTGCAGCCAGACTGGATCTGAAACGAGGCAAACGTTTTGTCAGTATAATCCGTGTATACAGTCTTCGCTCGTAAATACGATTTAGCAGTATGAATTATGATTCGTTCGCTAATTAGAACTTGGACATTACGATTATCGTGATATGTATAATTTTGTGTGCTAGATTAGAAGATTGGCCGCGTAGTAGTGACACACTTATGTGAATATGAGTGTGTGGAAGTATATGTGTGCGCGACGTCTCGAAAAACAGACGAATGTAACTGTTCCGTTGGCAGTGTGGTGTGGAAGATGGCGAGACAAAGAAATTGCTGAGACGCGTGCAAATGTATATCGACGAAGATCCTGTACATCGTTTATTAAATAAATCTAAAATTATTTTAATATGAATTCTAAGCGTAACCTTAGTGTTCCTTTACTTTTATTTCGGCAATTAAGATGCACAATTCTCCACAACGATAGATCTTCTATAGATCTTGGACAAAACGTGATACACTGGAGTCTCGATTAACAGGATGTGAATTAACGAAACGATCGATCAATGGACTGGTTTTCTTCTTTAGAAAATATCGTAAAGCGGGAAAAAAGAAGCGAAAGAAATTGTCACATTGTGATCGAGGATTTTCTGTTCTGTTTAATATTAATACAATAAATCCGTTTATGATGTCGATATTTATAAAATAACTCGCAATAAATGAAAACAGTGTTATTCGATTATCTTAATAGCGAGTGTCATAATTGGTTCGGATAATCAAAGTTCCAGCGTAATTAACCTAACTATGGGAGAAATTAAAGTTCTTAATAGGTTTCTAACGATTTTTCAAAAGCATATCCAATCTTTGCTGTAAATATACACATTACGTTCATGAATGTGAGATTTGCGAACATATCTAGACGCAAGTGTTTGAAGATTCGAATTGAAACGTCGGAGGAAACAAGCTTGCTATTAGTTTCGTTTCGCTGTAATTAACTTTAATTCGTTATTAAAAGTTTATCGAATCAAATTTCAGCAAAGTTTCCCGAGTTTTAACTTGACGCGCAGATTTTCCATTAGCGTAGCGAGTTTCTACAACTTTTCATTCAGCGCAATTTCTATCATTTGCGGAGACAAAGCAAAACGTTTTTAAAATCGTTATATTTAATACGTTAGCGTGGAAAGAATTGATACCTACGATAAAATTTCAGATTTTAGGATCGTTTTCAATTCTTAACCAACCGTTGTACGATAAATTCCTCGTAAAACATTTTACGCTAATGCAACACCGTGTGTATTCATTCGAGCGTAAAATTTCTTGTCTCTGGTTTGTCTGCCGCTGTTCTAATTTCTCACAGAACCAAGAAAAAGAACTAGCCTGAATTTTATCGCTGAAAACCTAGCCATTTCAAGAGCCATCTAAAGCGTATTTCCATTTGGTTTCAACTCGTTTCAGTTTCCTATTCATTTAGCCATTAGGGGCCACACTTCCATCGAGTACTATTAATCAGTGGCAACGAAAGGGATGTAGAATAGAAATAATAGTTCCAAAGGAATAGTTCCAGAAGTAAGAAGCCTGTTATCCTAAGTACTTTGTGCTATTAAGTGATTAAATACGATTGATGTTATCAGTAAAGTCGAACGATTACGAAAGTTGGAAGACATTGAAAAGTACAACTTTTTCATGGAATAATGACAGAATCACAGTTATGTGAAAACAAAAAAAAAAAAAAAGAAGAGAAGAAGGTAACGAGAAAGTTATTTCTGCTCGAATATTAATTTTAGGTCATAGAGTTTTATTTTTCTCACTTCTTTTATTACTAGATGCTATTAATTAAGAGTAATATTTATTGTTGACAGTTTACAGCCAGAAATTACAATTATATCTGTTTAAACAATCTGGCATTGCTTTTAACAAAGGGAAATTTGTAAAATTTGGTTCTATATTTCTATAATCCAAGGGTGGATAAAAAAGGATTAATCGTCTTAAATTTGGACTTTTTAGTAAGACAAATCTCAGTGTTGGCAAAGTAGTTCCTTAAAGATATGGTTTATTTGTTATACGATCTATTACGAAAGAAATAATTTTCATAATAGAATCCACGTCCTAGACCAATTAAAGTCTCGCTGAATTTATTAAAAAGATAATTTTCTACTGATAAAAATCGATTTAAGCTATCAAAATACCAACGATCACTGATTTGGCAGAAAAGTTTGAAATCAGCGAAAAAATTGAGAAACAGTACGTGAGTCTTAAAAAAATATTGCGTATTGGATCCAATATCAAAAACGATATTAGTGCAAACCATTTATGTACATAAAAAGTTGTTACTACACAAAGAACGCGTAATACACGCGTGTCTCGCAATATTTATTTAAATATTTTCAACATACTGATAAATTTTTATGAATCACTAGCATATTATGTAATATGTATATCATTCTATACTGAACGATTAACAAAATTTTATTTTTATTTCTATTCCCTCTAAATATCACGTCTAGGTCTTTTACTTCGAATATTTCACATATTTCCTCGCACGCTATATACGTTCTGTATATTTTTACACATTTCAGTTTCCCATAAATGCATAAACATACACAGTACGTATTATATCGCTTGAAAATGATCGATGTCTTTTTTTTTTCTCCATTCTGTACAGGTGTACAAAGCGTGTAAAGTAAAACTTTTTCGACTAAAAGAAAAAAAAGAAAGAAAAAAGAATAAGTAAATTCTAACCGAAAATCGTAAAGGAGACTATGACGAGCGTCATTCTATTTTTTTTTTTTTTTTTCTAAACCGTAAATGGAACCGATTTCTCCGAAACTGCAGTAGGAATGACCGCTGTTGGCACCGGTCCGGTATTTAAGCTCGAGCTTCTCGAAATAAATCACTTCCTAGCAGCTGTATGTCTCGTTACGCTAGCGAACGTATAAAGTTCAACGTACTCGATGTTGATGCCTCGGCATAGTCATCAGATAGCTGCCGTAACGAAAAGGAAATGCTAAAACCTGGTTTAACGAAATACTAAAACTTCAAAAGCTCGAAAGGGATACGGTTTAATTTAAGGTGCACGTTCCATTAGAATGGATTAGCCACGAGTAAAGAATTTTAGGGTTTCTGGACGTTGTTCACGGTTATGCGAAGAAGTAAAATGCTAAATATAAAGATAATGGCTCGTGTCTGCTACTCACTGTTGAAACCTGTACAATGTACATAAGTTTTCTTTATTTAGACTCGTAGCGAATGTTTATGTTAGCATAATTTCTGATGATATTTGTGATCTAACGATGATTCTCCGTTATTTGTAAATTATAATTAACGATTATATTTCATATTCTCGTCATTTTGATATTTTTAAATTTATAACGAAGGAAAATTGTGTTTTTATTAGAAGATAGACGATACTGCTCGGATTATTTATTTATTTTTGATATATCGATAAGTTTTTGTGCCATATAAATTATATTGTTAATTTTATATATTATTATCATATACGTTGAAGGAACACGAAACTTGATTTTTATTTTGCATTCAGTTTGCGAAAAAACGTTATTTTTATCTAGAACCAGTGAAAGAATTGCAAGTAGAGTGAGATTTTTGAAATATTTCAGTGAATTCTTTTCATTCGAGTTCGTATATCGAATAACACACGCTAGGAAAACTAAACAGAACTTTAATCGACAGAGTATACAAATTAAAATTCACGGTTATTAAACAACGACATTTTTTCCAAGCGAAGGGAACATATTGGAAATTTGATTTCTTTTCTGAACAAGAGGTTTTTTTCCTGACAATTTCTTTTTCACTCTGCGATATAGAAACAAGCGCATTTAGAGTTCAAAGAAATCTCTGTATTCTAAAAAATGGTAGAAATTTATGCAGAGATGAATCTCAAGTTCGTTAAAACATTATGTTTTAATTAAAAATTATTTTAACCGTTGTAACTTCGTATTTTCCAACGTTAGCGCGTTATAATTATTCTCCTCCGTTGAAATACACAATTATGCGTTCAATTCGTTTTAAACAACGAAGCAGATAATCCCCATTGATTTCAGTTTTATTTAAATGCAAATTTTCCTGCAATTATTGGCTGAAACAGTGATTTTAATGATAAATAACAGTGAAAAGAGAGGAAATAGGGTCAATTTCCGATGAAAGAACACTTTTCCGAGGGATTTTCTAATAATAAATATCACGTTAATTTATATTAAGCTAGACTACGTTGATTAAATGTTTTTTCACTTTCTCGCGGAGAATTAATAGCAGCAGAATTTAATTAGATATCTTTTAATCTTCTACGAGCTCAAAAAGGCGTATTATTCTCTTTTATAAAAAAGATAGGAAAAGAATAAAAAGAAGAATATTAAAATAACCAGTTTCTAACATTTTATATATATGTCACCATGTAGTAAAATGCTCCTTGTCTTTCAAATATGCAAGCCATTGTAATCTAATAACTTATTAACCGACTAATCTGCAAATGTGTATTTATTTTTAATAAAACAAACCTTAAGCTTTAGTGCATTATGTTTCCCTTGCAAATACATAGAAATACACGTATTACTATTACTCAGAATTGATAAAAAAGAAAAGGGAAAAAATGAAAAGTAACATATCCATATTCTTCTCAATTTAGCTGATTATTTTATCCAATGAAGAAACTTCATGGATTCCAGTTACGATTACGATATCATGTACGACATTATCTTACAAAAGATATTATTATGCATCTATTTTCGTTTTCAAGAAAAAATTCAATTATTTTTTCCTGTCCACAAATAGATGCAAAATTTACGTGTCAACGGATTAACCGAAACGTCGCCTTAACAAACGATCCCTCTAAATCTCCAATGAGACGTACATCCCATCGAACAACAACGAAAAAAAAACTTTCACTACTGTAGCTAAGTTTTTACTATAAAAAAAAAAAATTAAAATGATCACACCTCAATGGAGTGATCCTCACTGATAACTAGAAGAGAAATTTCTTCCTGAGGAGTAAATCGAATCATCATTTACCAAACGATCGCCCTGTACTATCTATCAGACGCTAATCCTGTTAGACAACGATAAAATAAAAGATCCGCTTGTCTAGCCATCGTATATCCTCTAGAGATCACGTACCGATTCGATCCGCTGAGGGATCCATCGTTGGTGAGGCTGGAGGCCGAGCTGCTAGGGGTAAGGGGTTGCAATGGTCTGGGCACGTCGTAGCAATCGAGAGGCGTCACGCCGGATCCTCCAGAGCAGTTCGAATTCGGTGTGCAGGAGGTAGGTGGCCTGGGGATGTCGTAGCACGAGGGTGCCGGACTTGGACTGCTCGCTGGCGATGGAATCACGGGGACAGCTCGTGGTGGCACGTCGTAACATTCGCTCGCGTCGCCACCGTTGTCCACGGAACTTCTGCTGCCAGTTGTGTATCGTCCTGCACACGCATATTCGCCAGAAAATTAATTTCAAGGCAAAATAAATAGTAAAATGTTGAGAATTTGGTTTTGTGATTGTAACGCATTTTATGTCTAAGCCTGAACGATTTTGGTTCGATATAACGTTCAGGCGTTTCCCATACTCGTTTCAGTTTCAGATTTTCGTATTACAGCGCCAAGATGCTTCTAAACGAGATTTCCATCTGTCAGTAGAAATTCGTATTTCAAGTCTGACGTTTACAGGACGTCTTCCCTTCAGATCAGATGTTTGTGACGAAAGATCGCGAAGCAATGTTGCTCCATACTCGTCGGTCTATTCTTATTATTGTACATTTGTAACTTTTGTATACAGCGGTGTGTTTATAAATAGGGAAAGTTCTTACAGCAAATTTATAAATTTTGGAATTCATTTTTCTCGAAAACGTGGCTTCAAAAGTGAAAGAAATGTTATTCTATATTTACAATTTCTTACTGCGTGTACAGCGATCTTTGGCTAATTGTTCGTTTCTGTGCAAGAAATTAGCCAAGTTCGCGTATACTTGACGATCTTTCAAACTTGACGAGACTGGAGAAAAGAAAAGATTTTCAGTTTTCAGAGATTAATGCGCGTTTTCACTCACAGACGTGTATATCCTCTCTACACTCGACTTATTTCCTTACACAAACGGTACCAGGAAATTTATTTTCTTACGCGTCGCTATATTATCTGTAGTTTTCTTATATTTCGCACGTCGAAATTACCTCCAATAGCGAGTATACACCTGCATAATTAACACTGACCTGAGACGATCGATGTGCGTACTTCCAAACCTCTTGCAAGAGGAAAGAAAAACTCAAAAAACGTCACAGATATCCAAACTTCCGATTATCTGATCTAAACTGCAATAAATAACTAATACTAATACCAATAACGATAAAAATAATATTAAATAACTGATACTATAGCACGACTAATAACGTATAATAATTATTACTTTCTGAATGCAACATAATCTATTCGCTACTAAATTTATTGCCTATTAGAAACAGATACGATATCGTCAATTTATTTACTAAATATCCGAACAATCGAGATACCATTGTTCTCGGTAGGCGAATTTTTCAAACGGCTCGTTGCGGACGAACGAGGTTAGTCGGTCGATAGGAGAACCGTGACAGGATCAGCGATCTTTCACTCCACAGATTGGTTAAGGTCTCGCGAGATAGCTTTGTAATTTCCTACGTTAATGGCCCACGATCGCGGAATGTCCCGGATACGTTGATTCGTGAAAGGAACCAGCAGGCTATTTTTCTTCGATCATCCGAGATAAATAGCCCCGGTACCGGACACGCGAATACGCACAAATAAGATAGCACACGGTACATCTTCTTCTTCTTCATCGTCCGTAACAAATGGAGTACAATAGCTGTGATTCCTTTCAGCGATTGTAGCAATTTTCTTGTATCGTTCGAATACAATTACGCGACAGTTTTTGATCTTGTCTCGACAAAACTGACTTGGTTGTTGATTTCGTTTTGCTCGTAACATGAAAGTTATTTGAAGATCGAAATAGTTTTTCGCGTAAGAAACGCAATTTTCTTTTAGTTTATTTTCTTTTTCCTCAAACTTTATTTCAACAACTTTATTTCTCAAAAACTACTTCTCTCAACGTAACGTAAAGAATTTTTATGATTTTGTAAAATGTCTGTTAAATATTGATAACGTAAAGTGGACTCGTATGGATTTATCGATTTATTGAAAAATTCGAAAGTCATATTTTCTGTTTTTTTATGGGGCAGAAGTTTTAAAATTCAGTAGGCTACGAACCAATCGCGTATCGCGTCAAAACATTTTTCTACCTTTCTTTTTTTTTTTGCTTCTATCATTTTCGTGTAACTTCGATTTTTACGATACTTCCTGGATTCATTATCTGTTCTTAAAACATCCTCGTTTTCGAAGTTGACAGACTAACAAATAATAGAAAAGCTCGCGATCTGCAATTTATCTCAGCTTTGAATAATATTCTAATAAGCGATTGTTGATCGTTTTATTTATTATTGCTACGTGACAACTACGTGAGAAAATGACGATTATATTTACGAATATCCTGTGACATCCTTCAGTAAATATTAGAAAATGCAACGTAACGATCAAACATTTAGTACGAACAGAGAATTTCTGGCAAAAAGTATACGATACATGAAAGCGTCCATCTACGAACAATAAATAAATAAACTTCTACACGTTTCTACAACTTCATAAACTCGTTTCGTATGTCTAAGGAAGTAAACGTATCGAAACATGAATTTCCTAGAGTTTCTGTAACGTTTTCCTCTTTTTAACTACAATTTCCGTACAATCTTTTCAAAGCTCTTTTGCTTTGTAACCGAGCGTATGCTGTCTGTGTGTGTGTGTGTTCCGTATCGGTGCAGTAAAAATTTTTCCAAGTATTTCTACATTATTGATCTCTCGATATAACACCGATGATACAAGCTGAAAGTTTTTATCGTAAATATTGCAACATTGCGTATACGTACATTCACGAGTCGATATGTGGTTTTTCGAATGGAGATGGAAATCGTGTTCGCAATAGCGCCGTTTAATGAAAGAAATCGGCGAATAACATCGACGTGCTATCGATTCTCAATAAACGCTCTCTATGGAAATATCTTGTTTTCAACCGAATACCCAGCAACAAAGGTATAATGGCCGATTAAACGGATTAAAAAGATCGCTTTGTCGTGATATCTGTACATATCTAAACCTTCTCGATATACAGGATGAGCCAGCTGAAGAAAACCACTTAAATATCTCCTTTGTTGCTAATGTCATGAAAAATGTTTGTAAGACGATTTGAACGATTTCCAATTTCCAGGTAAGAAAAAGTTTTCGATTGGCTCCTTTTTTTTCTAATTTTTTTTTTTTCAAGGTCATTGTCGTATTTTAATATAGGAAACGCGTGTCCGTTCCTGTTGCATCGTGTCACGGACGAGAAAGTACATTTGAATATGCCTGAACCATGAGCTTCGAATGACCTTAGACACCAAGAGGATGATGACATTGTACGACGATGTTAGGATCTGAACTTACGATATGCCACTCTATTTGTTCGATGCAAATTACAAGGCGTCCGCTTCTTTATCAAATACTTGGATCGCTTTTCAGCATTTTAGACCAAATACTTTGTGTTTCTCTTTTATTCTTTTTTGTTTCTTTCTTGAAATTTGCAATTTCATAGTTACACGGAAGATTATTTTCCAATTTCGAGGTCGTGGAACTTCGTTGACCCGGCAAAGAAGCAAATAAGAGTCGAGAGTTAAATAGACAACTGACGGAAAGAAATTTCAATTGTCGCGAAATTGTAAATACATTTTTATCTTATTGTTACGTACGAAGGGCCGAAAGAAAGCGCGATAAAGTGAAAACTACGATGAACGTTGAACTTCAATGGAGAAACGCGTATATGCTTCTACAATAAACGTTAAATAATAGGAAAGAAACATTCGCTTTTATATCTATATCGTTTTCGAAGAAAAATGCCTTTCAAACAATTTTTCACCACTTTTCCACTCCTTTGTACAGTTACTCTCTGACGCAGTATCGGAATGTAAGTATAATATTCCAGAATAAATGTAATAATTCTGATTGTTCTGTTAATGAAAAAAACATGCGATAAACTGCTCTATTTTTTTATAATTTTTTCCATCGGAGATGAAGCGAGAAAAGTTACCAATTTCAAAGATACTAATTGAAAAATAGATCTTCTATATTTGGCATAATTTTATATTCTCTTTGTATTTTCTGTGTTCTATTTAGCATATTTCTAAGTATGAAATGAGATTCGTACGAAAAGCATAATAGATAGATGAACAATTATTCCATTCGTTGAAATCGTTCGATACTTCCTGTTGCACACGCGTGCCAAAACAACATCCGGTGCGCAATTTTAATAAAACGCACGCGACCGTAAACGAGATTCTGTATGAAACAAGAAGAATACAAATATATGTAAATCTATTACGAAAATTATGAATAATGTTTATTCGAAACGAAATAATTAACATTATTCTCTAATATGAATTGTTTATGCAACTTTAATCATTTCATGATACTAAAATCAATATTTGTCCGTACATTTACTCGCGGAGTGATGTTAATTGAAAAGTATGCAATCGCGCTGTATCTCCAGTTTAGTTCTGTTTAACTAAAACGTTTCAATTGGAATTCACGTTAACAGAACGATCAGAATATAAAATAACAGAGTAATCTCTGTATGAATAAAACGACAAATATTATAAAAATATTATAAAATATTACAAAATGTTACAAAATATTATATTATTAAATATTACAAAATATTATAAAAGTACTATAAAAGAAATAATTTTATTCGAATACAAAGTACCGTTCGCTGGAAATTTTGCAATGCCTCGTTAAAGTATCAATTTATATTTTGTACAAATTTCTCACACACGAATAAAGTTAATTCTTATATTCTTATTTTTATATCAACTTTTATACTAATCATAAACAATATATACGTATACATTATTCGAATGAAAAATTAAGCAATATAATTTGAATAATTTAAATCAAAGTTACTCTTCAGCAAGTGAAATTATCTGTTTCTATCCAGCTTTTTATTTATTCATATTACTTTTATTAAAAAGCCACGTCATGAATTAAAGATTAAATAGCGTGACTACATGCAAATGTATACGTAAGGACGTTTCATTTGAGAAACATATTTCCACGCAATTTTCAGCGTACACTCTATGAAACTATTGAAGTTGCTACGTCGCGAACGAATCGTTGGAGAATAAAACGAAGGGTTGCTACGCACCTGAGTTGTGTAAATGCTCGTTATTCGAATTCAAGGGTGAATCGTGCCTGGAGGGTGGAGCAGGACTTCCTCGGCTCGCTGGAAGATCGTAAAGGTACACGTCGCCGCATTTCTGTGGCGTTACCACCTGCGCAAAAAATCATCAAACGCTCGTTAATAATCGTTCAAAGATCAAAAGATTATCGACATGTACGTTGGGTTTTTCCTTGACAAGTCGATACCTTTGTTTAAATCTATGCAAATTTTCTCATTACGAATAATTAAGCGCTCGTTTGCCATTTTCTCTTATTTTCCGAATACTTTGTAAACCTATATTTAAAATATAATATTTCTATAAAATTTCTAATGTACATAATTTAATATCTAGTAATATAGGCTTTTATCTTAGTCTTAAGAAAATAGAACGTCAAAAAGCACCGAGGAAATGAAGATTTTGTATCGAAATTCTGGTTAATATATTCAGATATTTATATTTATGGAAGCTATTCTCCTTATAATTACGCGCTGAATACAAAACACGTTTCAATCGACTGCTCCTTTATTTCTCTTCGGTTTAATATTTGCGACGTTGTGAATAATAATTTTGCGAAGATGTTGTTTAACGAAACGTTTATTATAGAATTAGTGTTACATATTTCGCGAATTCAACTGGTATAGATAAAAGCGGAACGTAAATCCGCTCTAATAATCCTAAATGGAAATGTAACCTCGGGTAGCACATGCATGTATTCTGATTATCAGAATGAAAATGTTTTGCTGAACGTTACGAAAATGTTGTATATCTTCCAAATCGATTCGTTACTAGTCCATTAAACCATTCGCTTAATTAAGCAATGAACTATGCACGACAGATTGATAAATGATGTCTAAATTATATGAATTCATACTGACGATTTATTTCAGAATGCATATCTTTCATCAATATCTGGAAAACATAGTAAACTGAATTGTATAATTATATTATCAACGGTAAAATGGAAAAACTACATGTGCATACATTACAGCGATAAAAAGATATACATTTTTCATCAACGGCAATGATTTATTAAGCTTTTTTTAATAGATTGCTTGAGTGGTCATTTTTACGAAAAGCCTAAAATTAGAAGAATAAAGAAAATTAGAAGATTTTTGGAATGAAGAAAAAATTAGAATTTGGAAAAATTCCTTTCAATCTGCTTATTATTATTAATTTACAGGAATACAAGAAACTCTTCTTGCGCTCAGTTTCATCGATAATTATGCTAGTTTATGTATTATTCGTTATGAAATACACCACTGTGTCGCTGATTGTTATTATACGTTAATTAATGACATCGAAAATATATCTACTCGCTAAAAAATAAAAATCCTGCTAATTTTTAAGGTTTCACGTGTTTACCATAAATAAGATGAAAAATTGCTGTTCAAGATTAAATTTCACTTCTCATTTTCTTTGTCACGCTGAACGAAGAAAAGATTCAATATTTATGCAATCTCGTAAAATCACATAAAATCCAAAATGAATCAAGGTGAGGGAGATTTGCTTCAAAAATTGAAGACGATATTATTCCAAGAAAATGTAAAGTCGTTCGAGAGAAAATTGTTGGACGGGATCAGAGCGCAGCAAGGAAGAGGAAAGTCTGGCAGGGAAAGTGTCTTCGAGAAGTTTAAATCGAGATCTGTCGCGAGAACACGCGGATTATCTTCGTCAATTTAAACGGTAGACGTCTGCAGCGCGTTGTTAATGAATTTATCAAGGCTAGTGCCAATCAGCCGCTGCTCCGTTTCTCGATTTCGCAAAGTAGGCCCCGAGGAACTTCTTCAACTTTTTATCCCCGTCGAAAGCTTAATTGCAATACCCTGTTAATTGAGTTTTCTCGCAGCAATGAACGGACCCCTTCGACACTTCGATCTCCTTCGAGATACAACAATCCTCCATCAGGTTTCTATGAAACGTTGCGGAAAATTAAGCGAAGAAATTGGAAATGTAGACAATAAGGTAAAACAGGAAACAGAAAGCAAGGAAATAATTTATATGACTTGTACATTACTTTAATTAAATGCACCGTGACAGACGAAAGAAGGTTTATGAAATGAGAAGTATAAGACACCATAATTTTGCAAAATCGATTTATATCGAATAGAAGACTGCACTGGACATTTTTTATCATATTGGTTAACGAAGGTTACTAAAATTTATAGTGTGTCAATTTTGAACTTTATTTCATCCTGTATGATATATTTACGAAACTAAGTCCGGTTACAGACTTATTTAAAGAAATATTTCACACGTAACGACCTAATGAAATTCGTAAGAAATAGAACTTTGCCATTGTGTCTATATATGTATGTATGTATAGTTGTAACGAATCGGTGTATTAGGAACAGATTCTTTTTTCTCTTGATTGTCCAGATACAGATCTTGATTGTCTAGACATTAGGTTGTTCGAAAAGTTTCTTTCTTCTACGAGGAAATAATAAACGCACGACATTTTTTGTTTCATGTTATTTTATTAAATTACGATCCATTCTGTTGCAACAGAACATACATATTAATTCGATGAAATAATATAAAACAAAAAGACGTTGTGCATTTATTATTTGCCTATAAAACGAAAGAAACTTTTCGGACAATCCAACGCATAAAAATAATGGTAAAATTTGAAAAATTATCGTTGCAAAAATATTTAACAAGTGGATTGATGGGATTATCCAAGTAAAAGAACGAAATATTTACTGTTAGAAAAATTTACTCTTAGTAAAATGAAGGGAACTGAATATCTAACAGATTTATGTCGTAGTATTTTTTTTTACGATGTATTTATATACGATTTTTATAGATCGTTGGAAGCATCGATAAAACCTAATAAATTAGAGAGCTGTGGGTGGAATATATTCGTAAGCCTAAATTTTTACGGGCTGTCGATCCATAAAGCTGCATTTGTAAAGTTGTCGACATTAATCTGCGCAACCTATAAACCCGTGCACCGTGAAATCCTTTTAAATGTACAGAAGCCGAATGAAACGTTAATTGAAACGGCCGGTAGTGTACGATTAAAATCTAGTTCGATCTGGAGAGAACAAAATTCGATTTACGCCTTGCGATTCACGTCATGATTTCACTTCCGATAAAAATCACCACTTTGTGTCGCGTTGTCTTTTGTAAGTCAGTTAATTGCGATAATTGCAGAAATTAAAAAACGTTTCCTCCTTCTTTCCTTATTTTCATTTCTGTTTTTAAGAAAAGAAAGAGATGATTAAACAATAGCAGAAATTCCAATTTTATCTACGATAAATATAATAATCAAATAAGAAGATATTTTAACCAATAAATGCAACTATTCATGCCACATGTAAAAACGTAAGAGACGCTTAAAACGGTAGATCCAAATATTCCACAATTAAACTTAAGATACAACTATATTCCAATCTAAAATCAAGCACAATTATGATAATTCTAATCAAAACTCAAGCACACACACCATAATGCTACCATATAAACGATGAAAGTTTACAGTTGACTCACAGTATCAACAAAAATCTTCAATTCCCTTGAAGAAGAAAAAAGAAAAAAAAACAAATCCTCGAAACTACTTAAATAAACTACTTAATTCCTTAAATAAAAACCCCTATGACGTATCAAAACATTTTGATTCAGCCTCAACGTATTTAGTATCCTCCCTCGGAATAATTTAAAGGCGTAGCCTGTCCCAATTACTCACAGTATCAACAAAAATCTTCAATTTCCTTAAATAAGAAAAAAAGAAGAAAAAAAAGAAAGAAACCCTCGAAACTACTTAAATAAACTACTTAATTCCTTAAATAAAAATCCCTATGACGTATCAAAACATTTTGATTCAGCCTCAACGTATTTAGTATCCTCCCTCGGAATAATTTAAAGGCGTAGCCTGTCCCAATTACGTCAAACGTTCTGTATGACAGTTGCGTTAGTTTGTATCTGTGTGCTACGTGTGTACGAGTGGATACGCGGACACACGCCTGCGTTCGTTTCGACCAGTGAACCGCGATGCTGAACCAAGAGAAAATGCAATTTCGTCGACAAAACGCGAGCGGAAAAGAGGATGAAACGAGAGGAGAGAGTATGTTGTAGAGAGACACAGAGGGTAGGGGGTGGGATAGTAGAGGGATGCATCTCTCTGGAGCGCAATCTCCGAGCTCATCGTTCGCTGCTTTACAATAATAGAGGCTCTTCAATTCTTGCGTTATACATAAGCGTGCTACAATTTTTATTCTTTCTTCTATCGTGGCTCATGGCCCACGCGACGACTAAGACTTGTCCTCGTTGAAATACGTATATACCATGGATTATTAAACTTATGAAGGCATATTAGACACAATATATTGTACGAAAGAAGAACGATGCCTTTTCTTACTGTTTCTGGTTCGCAGTGTGTTCGATCGAAGATAGTCGATAAGACAGCGCGCGAAAGCAAAATGGTAGTAGCGTTCTTTGTCGTAGATGCGATAGAAAGTGGAACAAAAGACGGTACGGTTGGCGGTTAATGCTGTGGAAACTTTGCGGACAAAAGAGAGGTGCTACTTTATACATCAAAGCTGTAGTTTTTGCAAGTTGCTAAAAAGACTCGGTTTCTTACACTTTTATATCGTCAGTTTTATATTATATTATGATAATCCCGTAATTAATAGTAAGTTTCTATATTTTTAATAGCTTCAATTTTCTACAATTATTTGCAGAGGTAGATTGTTGAAAATTCTTCGTTCGATCTTTCGAGTGTCGAAGCTTTGTTTCTGTTTGTTACTTGTTAACTTGGAATTTTATTGGATTTCATAAATGAAATTCCCGATCAAATGAAATGATATTATTGAGAATATTTATCCTGTCAATTTAGGACTCTGCAGTTAGAAGTAGTAATAGATTCAGTTGATAAGAATCACAGCGAATATCGTAATAGCGAAAGAAAGTCAGCAATATTTTTAGCTGACCTCGGACATGCTTGCGAGTCTTTTTATCGTTCTAGCATCGATTGGCAAGGCTGCACAAAAACTCAAAGGTACAACATCTAACGAAAGCTGTAATGAACGTGGCATTACGGGCACAAAATTACAGTAGCTTTAACACGAGCGTGTCTATATCTATTTTTCTTCCTTCTACCTCTTCCAACTTTTCATTTAGCAGTTACAGATAGGATCTTGCGAAACGGATTTAGTCCTTGTATATTCACCTTACGTTTAAAAAATGAGCCATAAAATTGCTCTAGAATGTCTGAGAAAACATTTATTTAGATATAATCAACGATACGTTCCAGTTTCTACAATGTTAAATTATTTACAAGAAAAATCAATATTACGTAATATGCAATATAAAAATCACCGTTCAACTACTCGTAAGTCACACCTTCCCCTATTTGTTCGATTAATTGGAAAATGATACCTGCGATCAACTGCTTTATTTTCCAGCCAATTAAATAATTATCAACAGCAGAGCATAATTTCTGTCCAGGAACTTTACACAAAAGCCTTTGCTAAAATTCGCAAAATGCTTTCTAATTGTAAATTCTAAAAGAAAACAAGTCCAAACACAAGTACGAATCAAGCAAATCCCATAGAATATTCGGAACGTTAGCTCCAACCTTTATTCCCATTTTATTCATATTTTTATAAATCGAATTTCATATTTCATAAATCGAACGGTATCATTCTGAAGAACAGAAGAGAGATTGCCGATATTCTTTTTTTATTCAAGCTTATAAATAATCTCGTCGATTGCCCCTCGGTTTCTTCAGCTTATAACGTATGTTCGTGTTCTTCGCGTGATACTACAGTTTCCCGCATTGTATTCTTCCCGAGCGATATTAGAAACAGCGACCTGATTACCATAGTATGCAATACTTTGGTCTAGTTGATGTCTTTTCTATATCCTTTCACGACATTCGACGTCCCGTGTTTCCCATATTTAACGCGTAACGTAATATCTTTTTGTATCAGTTTATGCATTCCTGTTCTCTTCTAACTTACGTAACTTAGCTTTTACTATCGTGCAATGAGGTTAACGTCCATTAATAAATAAATAAATAAATAAATACTACTTCGTTCTCGTTCGATCGAATTATTCCAGCGGCTGTCTCAACGAGATATCAAAATCTATCGAAGCTCGTAGACGCGACGAACTGGCAATTAGCGATTTTCCAGCCGCCCGACCCCATTGTTTCAAGTAAACCAACCTCTCTTCCATCAAGAGGTAGCCCGAGAGTCTTCGATCAGTCGAAAAGGAGGACAACAACAGGCGAGAGTCGGTTGCAGGAGGCCTAATATCCTGCCAGAAGTATCCACGAGAATGTGGGTCAGTCCTTATCGTTGCGTCGGCGTGCCAACCCTCGAAATAACAGACTGCCACACCCCTTTCGCCCGGAACGTAGCTCGGTTAACTCTCCCTAGGGAGGACTCGTCATCGATAAACCGTGATCGAACCTCGACCGCAAATCATTTCGGCCCCATTTCATTCACCGATCATGCCTGATCGGTTGCTATGGCGATACGTTCCGACGTTTCTCCAAAACGACTGAAAAGAGACTGACAAAAAAACGCCTGCGGAGTTTGCGTTTCGAATTCATTTCATACATGCGTTTTTTCTCTGTTCCTCTCCTTTTTCTTTTTTTTTTTTTTTTTATCATTGTTTCATGCGCCAACAGCTTTGTATTTTGATCTTTTCAGCGGATATTTCGGTTGAAAGGCAAAGTGTAAGAGGATATGTGTTTCGTGCGCTATGTTGAGTGCAGCGGGTGGCTTTTTCACGAAGTTTAAAATTGTTTGATGCACGTTTGGCTCTAGAACTTTTTTGGCGGGGAGATTAAAATCCGTTCTCTTTTTCGGATATTGGTTTCGTACGAAAGAGATTGTAGTTTGGATTTAGCATGGATTTTCTATTTATAACGAGTCGGCTTTGTGACACAGAAACTAATTTAGAAGTGAAAAATTATACAAATGAGATAGAGTACGAGGACCGTATTCAGTTCTAATGACTGTTCTAACGTTTCACATGAATTTGCTATGTTATGTGTCGATGGTTTTCTTCTTTGAGGAATTTTTTCTACGATTATCACATGTACGTATGTACGGAACATAATGTAAGACTATTAGTGAATAACTTAACATTGAAATGCCACAAAAAATATTACCTTAAATTATCTTTAAGAAGTAAAATATGTCAGTGATAGTAGTATATTTATTAATTTCAGCCGGTCGGCCTTCGAACGAACTTGATTACATTGCTCTTTGTCCCGTTCGTGTTACATTCTTCCAACCTGCAATCCCTTCAAGAATCTTTCGTTTCATTGCTCCTATCGCTAATTACTGCTATTCTTATCGCTAATTCTCATTACGCTGAATTTGTTGATCGTTTCGTTTCTCTTGGTTTTAAAATATACTTGTTAGTATGTAGTTTGTACGAATTTTTTTCCATATTCTTTGAGATATATTCTCTCATTATCTTTTCCATTGTTGGTTTCAACAAATTCTTGAGATAAGCAAAATTTGTTCGATGTATTATGCGCCTCGTTATTATACGTATAAATGCTTCGTAAAAAGTCTGTAAATATCTCTATCGTTTCTGATATTTCATTCACTGCCTAGTATTTAATATTCGATTGGCGTTTTACGTAGCATTTAATTACTTTCACGAGTGTATTTTTCAAATACACAGCTGCTTGGTTACGTGTGATGGCGAATTACTAATGATATTCGACTCGACGGTTTCGTTAAGTGGAAATGCTGCTGACATTAAATAAAACAGGAAACGCATGAAACTCTCGGAAACAAGTTTAATCAAATATTAATGGCTATTTGATTGTATTTTCTCCCGATAAATTTAATATTAAATTCTACCATGGCTTGATATTTATATGTCCGTAATATCATCGATGAATTTATCTTCTTGCATTTTGTTCTTCATGAAAACTACCTGAACTCAATTCTCTCTATCGGTCTTTCATCTTTCGAATTATTACGTTTGTGTTAAAATAGCGTCGAGGTCATCAACGAACTAAATCAATAAACGTTTCACAATCAAATTATCCGCCACATTCTTTCGAAAATCTAACAACGCAAAATAATTCCATTCTGTGTTAAAAGAACATCAAATTCTTGGGCTAACAGTAAGAAAGTAAAATAATAAAAATAATATTCTTCGGCTCTTATATGTTTAATAAACAACTTCTTTGTATGTTTGCAAATAACTTTTTGCTTTTCCCGAACAACGTGTTTGAACTGTATCATACTAACTACGACAAATATTCGCACGTACTCTTTTTTCTTCAACGCTTTTTTTTTCCAGCTTCTATGCATGTCATTTCCACGGTGTCCAATCGAATATTTATGTTCATCTGAAAGTACAACTAAACAATACGAAATGTAATATTCCAAGACTCGAGTAAACCGCGTGTAAACGTTACAATAAATACAATTAGCGTGCCAGTACTTTTCGCAACCGCTGTACTTTCGAAACACAACTGCGAGATGATCAAAGAGTTGCGCGCTTGACTCATCTTCGCCGAAACATCAACACTAAAATACTAATTGAAATTTGTTCCTAAGTACCAAGGAGGATTTGTTCGGATTTAACGTTCAAAAAATATAAACTAAAAGATATTTCTCGGGACATAGAGGATACTTTCGTGTGCGTAAGCGCATCAAGAGAAACGAATATTCGAGCGTATACAGAGTGGAATAGACTCATCCGACGTACGTACGATTTTCCTGGCCGATTGCAAATTCGATCATGCCTCGTGGCTCGATACAACGTGACTCAGAGCCTTAGCCAATCTGATTACAACCGGTTTACACGAGAATCTCCAGACGAAAATGGAGCGCAGCTTTCCGAGAGGGTGCGTGCGAACAAAGCGAACGAAACCAGATTATCTCTGATTTTCGACTGCGTCCGCGGGCGGATCCATGCGACGAGCTAATTTACGACGCGGAATTAGGTGACAGGATGCATCGTAGGGGAAGATCAATGTCCGGGAGATGCAATGTCAAGTGGAAAAGCGGAAGAGATGCGTCGGATGCGAGGGTAGATTGGATCGTTGTTGTTCGTTTGCGTCTTGTTTAGAAACGATTATAGATGTGATCGAGGGTGTCGATGATAATTGACGAATTGAGATGTGTAGCAAACGATGCTAGTAGCAAAAAAAAGGACAAATTTATTATTATGGAAAATGAAGGAAATTCTGCAATGAAATATGGCGAAGAAAATTACAACGGTTACACGGTATTGGTACGCACTCTTATTTTCCAACGAAGAGCTTTTTCTACCACGCTCGACATTTCATTTTCGCAGTATCAAAGTTTCGTAGCCACGTGGGAGTGCTATTAAACGATTCGACATTTTTCATATATTTGGATTTAATTAGCGTGTGAGTACTGTAATGACTGTAACAGTGCGCGAATGTACACTATAACGAATATAATGACGTGGCTTTTTGTAGCCACTGTATAGATACTTAGAAACATAAAATGGTAATGACAAGCGTCCATTGGTACATTTAATTTAATTTCATCAACCAAGAATGTAATGTACGTCTCATGTATACTGGCAATGCTGGAAATTAAATAAATTACCACGAACCTTTTAGTTTCTAAATAATTAATAATTTAATGAACGACGACGAATGGAAATTGTCTCCGAAAAGGAAGACTTGTAATCCTCGATAAAGAACAATTAGCATCAGCATGAATCAAATGAACCGTGTTTCAGTCGGAATCGCTAGCAAAGTCGGATGCGCTCATTCGTTACAATACACGTTCCGGATATTTATTCGTCTTGATGCGTTTACGTATACACGCGTACGCGCGTGCATAAGCGTCGTAAATCTTGGTTAGGGTAGGGCCGTGGTCTCATGGGCGTTGCTCGTCATTTATCGAGCAGGATCAACGACATCGTTGGATTAGTAACTCCCCGGTGACGTAGAAGAGAGGCGGCAGCCGCGAAAGGCTTTTCAGCTTCCATTGTACGCCGAGCTTCTGACGAGCCAAGCAAACCGGGGGCCCTCGAGTGCCACTTTATCTATTTGCATGTTCAATTTCGTTCTTTGACGCGGCGACGCGAACGACAGACGCGACAGAATGCCCATTGTTCCGCCGAATGCGACGATGCGATCGTGTTCGTACGATGATCGGAAGTAGCCTGTTTTCGGAGATCGTTTCGAAAGCTTCTTCTGGGAAACGAAGTGATTTCATAGGGTTGGCACGATGATAGACAGGATGCGCGAATTCTACGGTTAATTTTAAGCGTTTCACGCTACATGTTGCTTTACGAGACGTTGCAGCTTGATAAATTATCAGCTTGTCGGAAAAGTTTCTTTCGTTTTATTAGAAAATCATGGACGCACAATATTAATTATATAATAATAGAATAATACAATTAATTAATAATTATAATACAATTAATAATACAATTAATAATATTATATAATAATAGAAATATTACGAAATGGATTACACCTAATTCAATAAAATAATATAAAACAGCAAGTGCTGTTCATCTATTATCACCTTATGAAACGAAAGAAACTTTTCGGACGACCTAATAGTTGGCCTCTTACTTTAAATCGATACTTTGCCAGTTAACTAAACGATAAATGTGTTTTGTCTGATCTCGCGTTTTAGTACATTGTATCTTCTTTGCCAAACCATCCGAAAAACGTGCTTCTATTATTCATAATTAATGAAAAAAAATCTTTTTCGCAGGATAAAAAATTCGGCTCCGACAGACATAATACAGCGTGTTTTTTTTTATTTCATATGACAGATAGCTTTTGGGGAAATTGGGTACGTTTTAATTGGAACGATACTGAGTTTTTTTTACAGCAAAAAGGGAGCGTTTTCGGCGGGGAATATTTTTTAATTGTAACGGCGGGCACTTTTTTTAATCGTCGACCTTTTCAGGGTTGAATTGCATTCGATCGCACTGAAGGGCAATTATTCTTATTAATCGTTGATAATAGAGGCACGTTTCTGCTGCTGTTTTTCTCGAAAGATAATACAGCGTTCTAAAATTTGACAAGGTTGGAAATAAAAATATTTGTCGTTTAGTTAATCGATAGCTGGTTAAGGCGTCAAGGTACAGGCTTCTTATTGCGAAGACAGAAAGTTCTGGGATAAAATATCTTGTAATTACAACGAAGAGATAGATGTTTTCAATAAGGAAAGCCATTTCTCAGGGTTAATGTATCGCAATACAGTTAGAAAAAAGTAAAATAAGAATGAAATGGCTGCGTAAATTTCTAGACGTATAATGTTATCGTCAATTGCATTCTTCAATGATCTTATGCGATTCGTTTTGCTCAATTGAAATTATACGATATCGATAAGATAAATTAATAGAAAATAAATAAACCGAATGTTTCTATAGATATTAAAATAAATTTGGAGAAAAGAAAAGAAGACATTTTATGTGATAGATGTAAAATATTATGGAGATGTCTGGAAGAGCGAAAAATTATATTTCAAGTATTTAAAGATTCGACGTGGAAAAATTTCAAACCGTGATAGAAGAACCATCGATAGTCGATCGCTTTTCTAAGAGCAAAACTTTTCACGAATTACTAAATCTATTGCTCATTTTAATATTACAGTGAAAGTGCTTGGCGAATAACTCATAGCTGAGCAATGAGATGAAACCGTGAAGAATTTATCGCAACAACGCGGCGCCTGTCGGTTTCGTTATAATTGAATGCCATAATATAGAACTTCTTGACCCAGTTACGAAGTTCTATTGGAAATTCCAAAGTTTGCTCTCTGTACATATTAATATTAGATACATCGTTTCACGTGAAGTGCTTTTTCCAAGCAGCTATCTAAAAACTTTTATCCTGCCTTCCGAATTAATTACAACGAATTAAGGCACGTAAATAGATGCTTCTTTCGTCGACATTTCACTTTCATCATTTTTAAACGTGTCTTTATTAAGTTAACGTTTATCACTAAAAACTTTCGAGACTTTATGGCGGATCGATAATTTAACCTATCAGATACTCTGAATACTAGAATATGCTTTAATTAATAATTATTAATTATACACATAATTACAATATATATAATAAACGAATTTCACTGTGAATATACAAACTAACGACTACGATACGTGAATTTTATCGAAATACTATAGCCATAAAGCCATACTTACTACCTTCTTATAAAAGTAACAAATTATACATTTAGATGATCCATTAAAAAGCTCAACGATAGCTCATCTTCTTTTTTTCCAATAAAATACACGATCATGTTAACGTACTTGTCGTATGTCAGATATCACGATTTGAAATAATGTTGGTAATCTTTCCGCCAGTTTAGAACAACTTTCTTCATCCGACTCGTAGCTTAGAAATTAGATTTCTATAATCTTTTACAATTGCCAGGTACTAATATCGTAATTGTATATCAGTACCTAGGAATTAATTCTATCGTCATAACGTTTTATTATGTATAACTTCAATTTACGAAGTATAAAATTACTGCAGATCCCTTCATTTATAATTTTGTCATTGAATTATATCCTGTCAAAGATAAATAAGTATCAGGACACTTTTGAAGGACAGTGTACGTCCAATTAATTTCCCCCTATCATTCTTGCGTATTCTGTTAATGTAGTTGCTATATCGATAACAATTTGTTTCATTTCCATCTACTGCAATGTAAAAATATCCTTTAAATTACCTTGAAATATTTAATGATTATTTACAAAATCCTCACACACGCTTCTTCACACATACAGCGATCGGAAACTTTCAGTCAATATCATATGTATACCGATTTACGTCGAATTAAATCTCGCGTAATAGTTTGAATACGAAAGATTAATTCAAGTCGAATAATTCATAACCACAGTGCCTGCAGCAATTAAAAAATTATCTACGTTTACATACTTGATCAACTTGTCCCAGTGACAACCGATTAATACAACTGTCCCCATAATTATCTCAGCTCACTTTTCATATTTTTTGACACGCCACTTTTCTCCATCCGCTATTTGCTGAATCTTACGGATCGTGACTCGATATCGATGTCATCGTTCGAGTTTTCGCCTGTTAATTAATCGAGCCCAACCTTTAATTATCGCGCGTTTCCGCGGCGACTCGTTGGATACGATTTCGAAACACTGTCTCCGTTCGATCGTCACGAGAAACAGTGCGAATCGAACGAAAGACCAAGGACGAGACCCGTATCGAGTTATTTCTCGACGAGAAACTCGTTTCCTGGCGACTAAACCGCCGTTTCATCCCTGAAACTCGCGAACGCTCAGCCAAACGTAAACGAATATTAATTTAGATGTTGTAACTTAAAAAATAGCAGTGCAAGAGTGGACACACAACAACATAGCTGCGATCCGGTGGAACAATGAAACGACTGAAAACTTGCAGATTTTGAATCAAATATACCAATATACGAAATATACCAAATATACGAAAAATACAAAGTACCGGATCGCTCCACTATAAGAAATTTAGAATTTTTCGTACGATGATGTAAAAGTCAGTTGTGTGGCTAATTCGGAGATTTATTTTACTTTGTCGATGCAACAGCGACGTAAACGTCAAATTCATGTGCTGTCGTGCTGAAATTTTATTAATATTTCGTCGAACGTTTAATTACTCTTTAAACGTTTAATTACAAAAAAATTGTTATTTGCGTATAAAATTCGACAATATGATTTTCGACTAATTCAGTTTTAAAGGTAAGTCGAGAATGTTAACAATTGTTTCAATCCTAACGTTCTAAAATGTTTCATACAATTATTCAATTTTAACAAGTTTTATTAAATGAGATTAGTTTTCTTCGTTCGCTGAGAAATCCCTTTTCTGCAGTTATGTGAATATTCCGCAGGACCGGCGATAACGTAACACTCTACTCGAAAATTATTTTCCAAGAAATTTTAATGATTTAAGTGACAATATAACGTAACGGTAGAACTTTAAAATTGGACATTTCACAGTTTAGTTACTTTTGTACTATTTTCTAAAAAAAAAAAAGAAAAATATTACTTGCCATGTTACTAAAATTTATTGCAATGACTTTCCATTTTCCAACTTATTTTGAACACATTCAGATTCATTAACGCAAATCTTTCAATTATATTTCAACCGATGGAAATCACGAGCCACTAAATTTAGATCTTTGCCGAGTGCGAAGCTTTTTCAAGGAAACACAGTAAATGCTAAAGAAAAGTCTTTCCCCGTGTTTCATTCGGAAGAAAATACCTAAGCTGAAAGTTTATGGAAGACTGTTTGCATTTGCTGAAACTGATAACAGCCGATAGATCGATAAACCAAAGGAAACTTCTCTGTGCAACATCCTCTCTTCTTTTTAAGAAGATAATACTTTCGCGATCCGTTTTATGGAATCGGTTGAATAGGTCCGATAGGTTCGAACTGGATTACGAACGATAAAACCAAGGATAGAAAGAAGTTTCGGATGGCAAACGGAGTGGGAAGTAGACTGGAAAAGGCGACGAAGGTTTCATTTGTCTTGCTATCGGAAGAAAATGATTGGAAGTGTTTGACGAGTGAAAAGAAGTTATTGTATTGCGTTGATTTTGTGAATATAGAAGAGAATCAATTTACTACGATATTACTGTTTTATTTAAGTAATTAACGTTCGTTGCTTCGATGCGCATAATCGTACACTCCAACGTTTTCAAGATTGACATTTTTTTAATTAAAGAAAGTTCCTTTTTGTGGTAGCTTGTCCGAAAAGTTTCTTTCGTTTTATAAGGAAATAATAGACGCATAATGCTTTTTGTTTTATATTAATTTATTGAACACATGCGCGAATATAATAATAGAAATATAACGAAACGGATCATACGTAATTCAATAAATTAATATAAAACAGAAATTGTTGTTCATCCATTATCACCTTATGAAACGAAAGAAACTTTTCGGACAACATAATAATATTCGATTTCAGGCGATGCGTTCGTCTTGCCTATTACATTTATTTCATTTATTTATAATAACTGTATAGTGGTCGAAAAAGGCGATATTTCTTTTCACGATGTTACGTTTGACGAGTAGGGAGAGCGAAAGAAATTTCAAGTAATTGCATTTACAGCCTTTTAATAATAATAAATTCTAATAATAATGATCTAGTTGTCCAGAAACAAATTCTATCGTGTTCCATATTCAACTGGTAAAACTGTTGGGTCTGTTGACCAACTTGGAAATTCGGACGAGTGTTATATAAATAGCGAGCGTCACTTTGATAAAATGATTTTATTATAAACCGTGGTGTACCTGAATTATTTCGATACGCGTACAATAATTTTAAGTTGATACGATCTTTCACGTTAAAATACGAATAGCAATTTTATCTTCTTCCGAGATTAATCAGCACCAACCTTATAAAAGTGGCTGACGCGAATAACAGTGTTTCCCAATTACAAGTTTCTCATTGGGAATTCCAATGTGTTATTTGTGACGAGGTGTTGAAATTCCCACTTTTTCAATCCCAAGAACATCCAGATATATTTTTCTAAATTTCTTAAAGTAAAATGTATTCTCTGCCTTTTGAGACGATGCGTCAAATGTCGTGACTTTTTAACAACAATTCTTATGCGTGAACGTTGTGAAACCTCCTTTGTCTACTTGCGAAATGCAGTGAGAAGTAAATGTAAAGGCAGACAAGAGGAATCCATTTGCAGAAATTATAAGGAGAGAAGACGAGGAAAAATTGTTTTCACGTGAATCAGGATTTATTGGCTTAAAGTTTTCAAAATAGGATTTTTATTTGTCAAATAAATCCCGTTGAACAATTGAAGTCGACGGTAGATCACTTTTTTTTTTTCAAAACATAGCTGTCATTTACTGTTTCGATAGCTTGATAAACGTTCGGGGCCATGCCAGAAACGTCAAACTCCGAAATAACAGGGAAAATCAAATTTAAAGAGAAGAGAAAAAGTGTCGGAAAGAATCCACCCGTCGAATCTTCAACGATGAACCCGAACTTCCAATAACGTTCTTTCGCCTTCTAACCAAGTCTCTGGTTCTTTATCACATCATACTCGTAGTTCTATATGAACCAATCAAATATTCGTTCAACTACCTGCAGAAACATAATTTTTATAATATCACATTTGGTGACGTATTTCTAATAATAATAATAATAATAGTAATATTTTAGTATTTTTCCTAAATTAGGTTTTCAAATTATGTCTAACTAAGTTATATTTTATTAGGAATTGAAAGAAATGTAATTTGAAAGTTATTCAAATCTAATAGAAAAGAGCTGAGTAATTTTTTGAATTTGCGCAGCTTCCAAAATATACAAAATCAACACAGAGTACATATGTTCGCACAGAGCATAGAGCGATAGATAAAATTAAAAGCGAAAGAACTCATCTCATCGTATACGTATACCGATACATTAAGAAAAATTGCACAACTTTCATCGTGTGGTAAATATGCCAAATCATAACTTTCCACGATGACAGAATTACTTTCTTTACGTTTGACGTTGCCTAGAAACAACACTGTGTACTTTGAAATATTATTACCGTAAATTCATCTCCTCGTACGTACAATCAAAGAAAATGAAACTTCAGTACAAATCTGTTTTTAATTAAACGATAAACATACAAACATTTTGACTGAAAATAGTCCTATTCTCAATGGATTACGCGTGTCTTGCGAAAGGAAGAACGTATTTCTACTAAGGATAATTGAAAACAAAAAAACATGTTTTCACCACAATGTAAGACACACTCGACCATGAAAGGGTTAAAGAACCTAAGAAACATACACGAGCCATAACACACAGTGCAACGTATAAATTTATACGTATTCGCTAAAGTCGATCCTAATTTTGACCTATTCTATCCTTTTTCAAAAATATAAAAAAAGTCGTCCTACTATCGACAATCGCGAAAGAAAGAACGCTTTCTATACGGTCCAAGAAACGTTCGACCGTGAAATGGTTAAAAAAAAGAGGACCAAGAAACGACGAAACCGAATATCCGACGCAACACGACCCAGACCACAAACAATTAGCCTCTTCTAGCCCCAAAACCTGTCGTTTGATACCCAACTTTCGCGTGATCCCCTCGCCCACGCCCCTCTGGCTACAAAATCGCAGCACACGCGACCTCTAACAGGTTGATTCGTCGATTTGCAGGGCCGCGAGTAGCGTGAAAGAGCGTGGTTCACCGACGAATATACGCTGCTGTAGGCGTAGCAGAGAGGCCGAGAGTGACATTGACACGGGGTGATCCGATGTCCAAAAGATGGAAGTGTGGTCTATGGTCATGATACGGTTTCTGCTTTGCTGAATTAAAGCAGCACGCGATTCCGCTATTACTCTGCTTGCCGGCATGAATCGAATAGTACTATGGTAGTGGACTCGTAGTAGGGAGGACGAAGGGCGATAGTCGAGGTGGTGCAAAGGGAAGGGGGTTGGTCTCCAAGTGAAAAAGAGGGTGGACGGTTGGCCTGGCACGAGTGTACATGGAGGGAGGGATGCGTCGGTCGATACCAGCGTCGCGGCGCTAACTGTGAAAGCTCGTATTACCCCATGCACGCGAGAGAAAGAGAGAGAGAGAGAGCGCGCTGGGGGCGGGGAGGAGGGAGGGAAAAATGAGGGTTGGATAGAGGAGAAGGGAAGGTTGGAAGGATAGAGGTGAAAGAGGGAGAGGAATGGAACAGATGGATGGAGAAAGGAGAGGGCCAGAGAGGTGAAGGAGAAGAGAAATACAGAGGGGTTTGTGTAGGTGGAGGGAGAGAGAGAGAGAGAGAAACGGGTATGAGAAGCAGAGGAGATAGAAAGACGGTCTCCATGGAAACGCGAAAGGAGCCTCTCTAACTTCCTGCACGAACAGGACCTTCAGGCCTGTCTCAGCTAGTGATAAGGATTTTTCTATTCCGCCCTATGTGCGGTTAGAGGGTTCTGCAGCCTGTATGGAGTGAATGAAACGCGAATTTAACACTACGTATTGTTTAGGGCATGAGTGCCACTTGCTTCTCTTCGTTAGGAGGCGGTGATACGCTTTGCTGGACGGCGGGGATGTTTGGGTGTGGAATTGGGTTTTAGGAGGAAACTGCACGAGTCTTTGTTTGGAGACGATATCGTATGTAAATGTATGATAGAGGTATGCAGATTACGGTGAAGCAGATTTGGCTTGGAATAGAATTGTTTTCGTATGGTACCGTGTGGAGGATAAGGCTAGGATAGTAAGTGTTAGACGTAACTTTGTTTGTGATAGATTTGCAATTAGATTAGTAGGTGTTCGTGCATTCGTGGCAAACATCAAAATATAAAAATGTATGAAACATAATGTGTAATGTAGAAAAATATGTGAAATATTTACAGAAAAGCAGTCGCCTTATTCAGGTTCTATCTCTTTAGCTACGTCCATAAAGATATTGAAACTACACGAACATCCACATCTACGTATTTAAAAGGATTACAGTTTTGTAAAATTAAACGAGGATTAATATCGTTTGGCGGAAATCTTTTATTAAAGCTGAATAGGAGCTTAAAAATGTCTAACGAAGATCTAGAGCGATTTAAAAATATTCTAGTAGGAATAAGTACATTTTTAACGCCAATATTGAGGTAGATATTGAGAACTGATAATTTGATACCCGGATGCTCGATTATTAAAACGAAGGCTAAAAGTATCAGTATATATAACGATACTAATCAAAATATATATTACCCATAAAATGTTGATACAATTCGTTATGTGCAATAATATTCATAAATATTTCCCACTACTTCATATACCTGTATTTCTAATAATATTCGTCGAAACTTATTAAACTACGTTGAACGAACAGGCACATTTTTCTGAAATATTTTTGTGAAATTACAGAAGCGACAATGATACGTTCTTCAACTATTTAAAAAGTTACTTTATACGAAACAAAGGCTCTATTCTTCGCGATGTGATAAAGATTTCGCAAACAACTATTATTTCACCCACATTTCCGAAGCGTATATCGATAATGACAGGTTTCACGTTACTCAACAAGTTCATAGCATCTAATCGCATCCAAGTTGCACGTTTTTCTGCGAAATCTAAATGCTAGGCAAATCGTGGGCACGTTAAATCGGCTGCTCGCTAAACTCCACTTGCGCGGGACTCGAAAGTCGAAAAGTTTTGGAACCGCTTCTCCCCTGCAAAAAGACACTTTCCTCTGGCTCGCTAATTTAGTTCTCGTAAAATGTAAATTAACCAAGATTTTACACGACCAACGACAAAGGAATTACCAAGACTGCCGAGCGTTAATTCCTATCTTAAAAACTTGTCGCGAGGCGCGATAAGGATACATCTAACAAAGGAAGAAAGAGAAGCTATTTTTGCGAAGTAGCTGTCGCGAGAAAGAACGTTGAAGAATTATGCAGAAGGAACGTTTAAGTTCAGTTTACCGTAAATGAGAAACTTGAGATACCGTAGTACCCTTTGAAAATAGAAGAATTTAAACGACACTTTTCATAGTCCGCCAGTCGAAGCATACTTATTGTTCTTCGAGACGCACTTCAAACGTTTAAAGGTATCCGTGAGGCATTTTTACGTATTAAATTTGAAGACAATGTCCGGCTACGCAAGTAGTAGAAAGGAGTTAATAATATAAGGAAGTGGATGAGTCGCAGAAAGCTTCGATTCTTACCAAGATATTTCTTCAATTTTTAAAACAGATATTGAAAATTTCAAAGATATCGAAAACTCGCAAGTGAAAGAGGATATCGAAGAAATCCTACTATGAAATGTAAAATACATTTTGGATTATCAGAGTACCATTCAATACGTTCCACGAATCTTAGAATCTTATTAAAATATAAAATTCCTTTCGATCGAGAAAGATATTTTTCAATTAATCATACAATATTACTTTCCATTATTTTCATTCTCTGCAGCAACTCGTCGCAACGACTTCACACAAAATCTAACGCGTTATACGTTAGTCCTATTTCCATCGTTTATCGTTCGAACGAAACTATAACCTACGAGCCACGTACATAATGTCACAAGCGTCGCAAACGTTTTATCATCCGTCAATTTACGAAATGACCCGCTCGCCTCCTAAATCCTATCCAATCTAAGCTTCTCCCTGAAATATTTTCAGCCCTCGAAGCAGTTCATTGTCGTTGTAATTTGGTACGAAATCTAACATCGTACCCATTGATTCTATTTCCACGTATTTATCATTGAAACGGAGAAAAACCTTCGGACCATACGATATCACAGACGTCCAGATAATTCCATCAACCGTCAAATTACAAAATCTCGTTTTCACTTTCTAATTTTACGCATTAATTTCCTTTCCATTGTTTATCGTTCGAGCGAAGCTAAACCTGCAAACCATACGCAACTCTAAGCGACATTACAAATGTCCAGTTAATTCCAGCAACCGTCAAATCGCAAAAATTAACCTCAGCCCCTAACTAAACCCTAGTTCATCTAAACTCGCCGCTGGAATATTTTCGTATTGCGGCAGTTCTACACGTTAATATCCATCTGCATTATGTATCATTGAAACGGAGATAAACCTTCAGACTATACGATATCACAAACATCCGGTTAATTCCATCAACCGTCAAATTACAAAATGCCCGCTCTCAGCCCTAAACCCTATCCCACCAAAATTCCCTGCTCAAATATTTTCACCCCTGGAAGCAATTTGTTGCGCCATTATCACGTCCATCGGCGGGCCGTCTCGCGGAACATTTTCCATCCCCGGCCGCAGTTTAATCATTTTCCTGGCCGATCGATAGGAAGGAAGCACGGTTCATCATAAACTGGGAACGCCATATTTTCGCGGTGCCGTAATTATCGCGCGGTCGGCGGCCATGAATGCAACAGCAAAAATCTCCTCGGCTACGAAGCACCAGCTCTTCTCTTCATCCCGTGAACATCTATCTCGAACGAGAATCTCGATCGTTCGCCATCCATCGTGATGTTATACGAGTCGAGGACATCCGTGAGTCTGGTTCGTTGATCTTCGTCGATTATCTCAGCCGTTTAATTATTACTTTTCCAACCGGTGAGCAATTTATGCGCCTCGACGAGTCGATCTCTCGAGTCTTTGTGCAAGAAAAAAAGACGAAAAGGAAGGAAAAGGAAGAACACAGGGAGAAAGAAAGAGAGAGAGAGAGAGAGATCTCGCGATGGATTCGAATGGGAATGCGTCGATAAGAGCGCCGACCACCGGCCTCAGATAAGAAAATTCGATTCTCCATGTAAATTGCCTCGCTGGATAATAAGATTTTCAACGCGGGTCACCGAATCCCTGCCACCTTCCTTTCCACGGATAATATCGTTTGTTATCGCTTTAATAACCGGCCCAGGCTATTTCGTAAACTCGTGTTCGATGTTTTCGTAAAGTCGATTCCGAGGAGCGATTTCGGTGCAATGAACTTGAGGATGCTTGTGCTTCTTGGTTATGGGGAATACGAGATGGTGGATAATGTCGTTTCAGATAGAATTTACTTGTTTCGAAAGAAGAAAAAGCTTTCGTATCGTTCATCTTTTGGAAGAAAGTGAATTTAACCAAGATATCGTAAATTTTTGCTTTTCAGGATTTTACGAAATAACGTCGTTCTTTATTGAGACTTTATATTGAACATAGTAATTGAAATTTGTATAAAAAATTTTATATCGTTTGTAAATATATTATTTATTTATTATTCTGACTAGGCAAGAGATAATCAGGTAATTAGATGAAAGGATAATGCTGCTAGAATTTGCAAAATAAATACAAGTATTTCTCCTATCTCACGAAGGATAATAGAAATATCTAGATTAATTAACAGTTTTTTATTCTCGGAAATTTCAGATACTTTTATTGCTTTCAATTTAACTTTGTTTCTTGATGCTTCTTCGTAGTTTGTATGTCTTTAGATAAGGCGACAACGATGAACTGAGTTTTCATTTAAGCATTGTCGCACGATAGTCGATATGATAAGAGTTGTCAATCACGCAAACGTCTTTGAAACAGCACGAAAAGTAATCGTAAAAACGTGAAACACTGTACCCATTATACTCTCGTTAGCTATTAGACTGAAAGCGGAAATAGCTTTAAATTTGGTTCACTCGAATGCAATGAATTAGACTAGTTATGTTTCTTTCTTCAGACAGAAAATTGGTCGGGCAGCTAATGGAAAGGTGCGAATGAATATTTAAATATCCAACCTTTTTAAAATTAATACATACAATTGCAGCAAAATGACTATTTCAAATATTTATATTACTATTATTATAATTATTATTATATTAAATATATATTAATAAGGTTGGATCCTCGAAACGATATAAATAAAGTCTCTTGGACCAATCGTGTTTCCGTTGTTAACAAATTTTCTATTAGATTTTAAGTCAATATTAAAGAATCGTTATACGACACGTGTCATTTTTCCTTTCAATATCGTACTAACCATTCTTCCAATTCAAAATTATTTCATTCTTGGAAACGAGAGTCAAAGTGGAATACACGTATGAATTCGAATACTATAGCAGAATCTTATAATTCGTGAAATCATCGTTCAAGTACAAATTAGATAAGATAGTAACTAAACGTGTTTTCAACTATGAAAAACGTACATGGCGATGTAATGGGAAAAGCCTGTAAGAAATCTACTACAGGAAATAGATAATCAACTGTATAATTAGTCTATATTCTATTTTATTTCCTCTTACGCATATCAACCACAACTATTAAAATTTTATAATTCATCTTAATATCCTAAACTTTTGAGCAATCACATATACATACATATTGCGTTGGCAACTAAGTGATTGCGGATTTTGTCATTAGGTGGTTGTTGAGAATCGTCAATCTTAATTGGCGAAATAAAATTAAAGGAACACTAAGGTTACACTCAGAATTCATATTAAAATAGTTTTAGATTTATTTAATGAAAAAGATTTCCAGGGTCTTCGTCGATATACATTAACACGAGTCTCAGCACTTTCTTTGTCTCACCATCTTCCATACCAGACTGCCAATGGAACAGTTATAATCGTCTGCTTTTCGAGACGCCATGCACACATATACTTCCACAAATTATATTCACATAAGTGTGTCACTACTACGCGGCCAATCTACCCTGACACACAAAATTATACATATCTCAATATATGGTAATGAGAAAATCCGCAATCACTTAGTTGCCAACCCAATATACAGGGTGGTTGGTAACTGGTGGTACAAGCGGAAAGGGGGTGATTCTACGCGAAAAAAGAAGTCGAAAATATAGAACAAAATTTTTTTCTAATTTTTTTTTTAATTTCTCCATCGAGACAACGATCTACAGTGAGATCCGTTATAACGAGATGTGATAAAGTGCACGCGTACCGAGTGAAAATTCAAAGTCGATTTTCTCGAAAACAAAGCCTCAAACGAAAAATTTGTATTGTATATTTTCGACTTCTTTTTTCGCGTAGAATCACTCCCTTCCCGCTTGTACCGCCAGTTACCAACCACCCTGTATATATATAGTAGAAACTGCATTCAAATAAGAATTATACATGGGGGAGAAGATAATACATCTTTCTTGAAGCGAGCTATAGTTATCAGAGATATTACGTAAACATTGTACGAGCTGTCACGCTTCTTAACTGCTTTATGGAATTATCGCTTACAACGAAACGTATATGGATAGGATATATTATACCGTCTCGGCGACGAGGGACTTTTATCCTCTACAGCGTGCTCCTCTGTCGGTTTTCCTTGCCAGCAGCCGGAAAACATGGAATATCGATTTCGAATCGTCACGTGTCAGCGTGCAATCGCATCGAAAGATTCAGGAAATTAGAATGGAGAAAAGCTAGGGTGGAGAAAGTGTCTGACTAATGCGGTTGACTTGCTCCAGTCGTGAGAAAAATGTTAAACGGAACAACCATACAATTTTTTGACAAGAGAATTGTCGATACAAGTTATCTGATATTAGGAAATTTGTCATACATGAATGATTTTCATTCAATTTATCAAACGAAAAGAAAAAGAATATCTCAGCATTGTTCATTGTAATGTAAAATATTACGTGTGTTTTGTTCTTGTTTTATAATCACAGGCTATTTGTTAAATACGTTACTTTATCAATTCAATTATTCAGATAAAAGAGGCATTAAACATATTATTCTACGATTGTTTTTATATATCGTTTTTGTGTCTGATTTTATTTTTATATCTACGTATGTGCGAACAAATCGAGTTACAGAACAAAAGGAACAAAATTTGTGTATATTTTGTAATGTGCAATATTAAATAATTGCAATAAGTGATTAAAGGCGTAAGAAATGTATTGATTTCGATGTCGTTTTTTAATAAATAATTATTTAAATTTCAGATATTTTCAAATTTTCCAACACTTTGAAAGAAACGCCATTTGGTGGATAATAAAATTACTTTCATCCATAAGTATGATTTGAATTTTATTTAAACAGCCGGCAAATTAATTTACACACCTAGCAACAAGGACACAAAATCATAAAACTTATAACTGTTTTCGTACGAAAGTTCAATACTTCGGTGCGTCATTTATATTATTTCCAGTTATCAGCGCCGTTACTGTGTAACAGCAATAACTTGCGCAAGTCGCGTTTACACAGATGACCGTTTCGATATTTCGTTAGCATTGCAAATAACTTCATTAACATTCTCCAATTTACATGTACATGTATCAATGCCCCTGAACGCTCTTCTATTCTAGTCTTTTTAAAAGTCAAGACAATAAAAATCCTAATAGAAAACATCCACTTTCAATATTCTATTTAAACCATTAACCCATATAATAATTTTCCAATTTCTCAATTACAAGAAAATCATTTCTATCGTATAGAAACCTTTGACTATCAACCAACTTTCACTAAAGTAACTATTAAATGATTTCTTAATCTTGTTATCTTTGTCCTCCGCTATTAAACCAACATACGCAATGAATCCATCAATGAAATTTCAAGATGTTTTGCACGGCGCACGCGATATATTCGTAAAATGTAGCGTTACAATATCATCGTATAAACCTGTGTAAATTAAAAAAAAAAAAAAAGCCTACCCGATCAGAAACTTTTGCACAGCGCTGTAATATAAATTTAGATAACGATTCTCGATTGTAAATGCAAAATGTTACTACCGACAAGATTCCGTTTGCTTCTAAATTACGAAATTCAATAAGATCATATTGTAAGCGAAAGCAACTACTCCAGATCGGAAGATAGTGGCTGTCCAATAATTTCCTAGGCAAAATGACGCAAGGAACGTGTCTAGAGAGAGAATTTATTTCAAATTTTGTTCGGATGTATCATTACAGCGAAGGGGAAAGTCGTGTTGTTCATGAAAGCTACCTGTTACGTTACAATCGTTCTTGTTGATCTGACCGACGATTTTAATACGTCGAATGACGTAATGACTCGAGATAGCTCGACAGGGATCGGTACGCGATCGCTACGCGTTCGATGAACCTCACCTGCGATCGATCCTACGCATTTCCGGAATCAACTCACCTACGTATGAAAGTCTTAGAATTTTTGCGAATAGGCATGTGCACGGTGTGTGTGTGAGCGATCGAAGAAAATGCAAAGTATGTTTCAAGATTTTACACTATCCTCGCTTCAAGCGTATAGGACAGGTCTAGTTTGATTTAGATTGGTTCGTAAAATAGTTAGAATAATCTTAATCCATGATAGATCGAATTAGATTCGCATTAGATCATTTAATTTTAATCTAGGTATAATATTTATCGATGACAAATTGAAATGAATATTGTACAACTAAGTAAGATAATTCGTTAGCGTATAATTAATATACCTAAAATTACGTAACTGACCTCAAACTCTTATAGATCACCCAAGATCCAACGATATTGAGCGGTTTAGAAAATCTACTTTCTAAGCTACATATTTCATTATTTTCAATTGCTCTAACGTATGCTCTAAAATGTATCTACTGAGATTATGTGATATTGTAATAGGATAATTTCAATAGAAGTTTAATTGTTTCAAAGTTTTAAGGCTTCTAATATTCCTCTAGAGTAATATTCTTCGATACCAATATTCTTCGATAATAGGAGAACCGAAGTTAAGACTCACTTCGTAGGTATAACGGAAAATATCTCTTGCAACAATAATCAGAGCCACGATAGTTTCGTTGCACGATCATTAAAAATTTCAGACAAGTTTTCCCTTCGAAGAGATACACTTCGTCGTAATTATGAAATATAAGATCATTCGGAAAATCCTTCGAAGTGAAAGAAACTTGATCCACGAGCAACAAATCTGACCAAACACGAATAAAACACGTGTTCTTTTTAATTTACTGCAGAAGTATGAACAGACATATTATTCGTCAACAGAATGAAATATAAAATTACTCAGAAAGCTGTTCCAAATAGAAGAAACTTGTCGCACAAGCATCGATCCTCGCCAAACACGAATAGCATCGTGTTCCTACTAAATTACGTGAAAACTACGAACAGATGGATTCACCAAAAAGAACGAGACACAAAATCGTTCCAGATATAAGAAACTTATCCCACAAGCATCAACCTCGACCAAACGCGAGAATACCGCGTACTTTCTAAATTATGGCAAAAATATAACAGATACATTCACCAAAAAGAACGAAGTATAAAATCATTCAACAAATGCTTCTAAATGCAAGGAGCTAATCCCACAAGCATCAACCCTAACCAAACACGAGAACACCGTGTACTTTCTAAATTACGGCAAAAGTAGGGAATATCGAGCAGCGTCGATCTAATCACCGGTTCCAGTCGCCTCTGCAGCACCGTTTCTCTCCCGGCATCGGTCTTACAGCACCACCAGCCAATTCATTCCGATCTATTCTCCGCGTCGAACATCGTGCTACTACCGAGCGAGTAGATAATCCCACGCGAACAAGTTTCGCAGTTCATTGATACTGCCCCGTTAAAGACCTCGGCCCACGCCCAGACAGCTTCTCTATCCCCTTGCTCTCTGCTCTTTCTTCCTCTTTCTTCCTCCCTAACGCCTCTCCTCCTTTCCATCCGTCCACGGATTTTCCCCTTTCTGTTCCTTTTTCCATGCCATTTTCAGCCGGTGCAACGACAGTTTGCACGCTCGCTCGGCGACGGCAGTGACGGTTTTAAGATCTTGTCACCCCGGGCGACGAATCGGTTTCTGCACGCAGCATCCTTCGTTAAATCTCGGCCGAACGTCGCGACTGGAATCGTGAAACGTGTCTCATCCGGCACACGCTCCCACTTCCGGCGATCGAGACACAGTTGTCGCTCTCTTTTTCCTTCCTATTCTTCCTTCCTTTTTTTTCTTTTTCCTTTAGTTCTGTCGGATCTTAGCTTCGGGAAAAGGCAGAATTTTCTCGATGAATCCGCTTTCCTCGTCTCTTTCGTTTCTTTCTTCTGGATTTTTCGCTGAATATTCTCGAGAGGAGGGACGGAATAATTACGAGGATAAGGGCGAGGGTTTCGAGGGTGGATGCTACGGTGAGACGCGTCTCACGCACGTTTAGGAGCTGAATGTTTGTTGGAAGAGATTGTAGAGAAATGGTCCATGGAGATAAAGTTCCGCGGAGAAGATGGATGATTTATGGCGGGGTTTCGTGGAATATTTGGAAAATTCATGGGCGAATAAGGTATAAGATGTTATGGCAGAGGATTCGCGGATGTTTTACTTATTTTGATTTTGCTGCAGATATGTGTACGAATGTTTCCCTTTAGAAGATTTTCTAAGATTTTTGCTTTGGAAAGAGACATGCTTTTAGTAAGATGGAGCTTTTGCTAATTGCCAAACTAGTTTCTTTGCTATAGTTCTACTAGCTGCAAAGCTTAAACAAATTTTTAAGTTTACAGACATGTAGCGATCTGTGAGAGAAGCGTGAAACGTCTAATTCGTAATATAATATCTAGAATCGATCTTTTTACTACTTATTTGTAGATAACATAATATGGATTTTGTGACAATAGGAAAAAATGGAAATAAGAAAGTCGGTTTGAAAGTGCACGAATCACGACCATTACAGGTAAACAATTTTACTTTATACACATATGTATTTCTGCTTTGCTTTACAATGTCTCGCATAATCACACTTTCCACTCATTGTTGTAATATAAATGTATTGTTTATTACCGTTGATTTGATTAAACCCATAAAGAATCTTTACAATGACATATAAATATTTCGTTATAAATTTTCAAGCTTCAGTGGCTAGTACAAATTTTTCTATTAAAATTTACCACAAATATATTTGTAACATTTCCTCTATGTTCTCCAACCATTACCGAAAAAAGCATCACCTTCTCCACCTTCCATTTACAGTTATCCTCGAAAAATTACACGTTAAGAACAACGATTACGATCTCCGTCAAATTACCGAAGGTCTTTGCATTCTTGTAATATCCTCATTAGCAATTTATTTTACCCGTCGTTTCCATGCAGCAACGTGATTCTCATGGTTAATCGTTGGACACCGTAATTTCACGAATAAATGTTAGAAGGCACACAGACTTTTCTATTAAAATTTCATTTTGTTCACAATTCCGTCACGTTATAAAATTCTGTCACGCGTACTAATTTCCCTTCTCCGAAGCTCCTCTAACGAATTATTACCGAAAAAGATCATGGTACTTTCGTGAATAAATACTATGAAGCATATCAATTTTTCTAACAAAGATTAACACAGTTTTCCTATATTAAACATTTATACATTTTCTCTAACAACGAGTTCTTTAATTATTCGCAAAAAGTAGCCCGGTAATATCCACCTCCCATTGAGGAATCCCAGAAATTACACACTAGAAGCCATAGCCATCGTTTCGGGCTAGAGTCAACGATAACGAAGAATGTTTGCATTCGTTCGATGTTCTCATTAGCAATTCAGTTTCCTCGTCCCTTCCACGCAGTAACATAATTTTTATAATACAAATCTTCCTATTAAAAGTTTAACTCTGTGCTCATTATTTCCTGGTATCAAACATTTTCTCACGTGTACCACAATTTTTTCCCCTAATTATCTCTGAAGAAGAAATTCCCCCAAAATTACGCATGTAAAAAATAAAAAAAAAAGCTGTAACCATCATTTCGGATAATGACGGATTTTTGCATTCGTTTAATATTCTCATTAGCAATTTATTTCCCTGGTGATTTCCACGGAGCAACGTGATACCGGTTGTTAACCGTCGAGCGATGTAATTTCGCGAGGCTTTTGGCCCCGGTAACGCTTGTGTGTTCGTTTGCAACAGAAGCTGCAGCTCGCGATGGAAACCGCCCAACGGAGGAACGTCAACGGCCGCGTTGTTGTTCGAAAGTGAATTTAATGCGCGAAGTTAGCGTACGTTACTGGTCGTTACTGACCGAGGGAGCCGAACCAGCCACGATCTGGTTATTCTATTTAACGTCGCCGGAGCACGAAGCCACTTTCGCCTACGTCGTGAATACTCCTGTTTCTCCTCTTGCTTCCCCATGGTTACACTCAACCAGCCACGATATCTGTCCGACACAACGAGATCTCTGCTTGATTATTTCTCTTCTTGTTTCTACCCGATTCTTATCGTACAAACCATATTCATTTTTTAATTTTGCTGTTTCAATTCATCCGTTTTAATTGGGACGAGACTTTAATTCGAACGTACAGTTAGTACTTTTTCCTTGATGTTTTTATTTTATTGCAGCTTTATGGCTACGATGAACGTTTTAGTATAAAATGTTCAAGAATGAAAAGAGTCTGTTAACCTCGAAGACATAGTTAACGAAGTTGATGTAGAAATTAAAGCAACGATATTTGTCAGGGCAAACGATTCCTTTAAAGATGATTCATAAACTTTGTGAAAGATAAGAAATCACATACTTCTCCCGTAATTTTCAAACAATAATACCGTTTTACGTTGTCTTCTTTTCCTGCCCAGGATATTTGTTTAACTAAAGGAACAATTTCTATCGCATTTGTATATGTATATATAATAGATGTATATCTGAAATTGTTATATACGTGTCTCGTTCGTGGATTATCGTACACACGATTAACAATTTGGTCCTTTGGCTACACGTCACACGAGTTACAAGCCCTGTAATTGTGCAATTAATGCACCCTTTAATTTCATCTAATTGAAGCACTTTAAGCTCTAAATATTGTCCTTTCGTTTTACCTCGTGATACGAGAAGAGAAAGGGGACGAAGCATAGGGGACACGTAGGAGAATCAACAGGCAAAATGGAGAGGGAAAAAGCTGGAGAGGAAAATAGAGGGGAAGGAAAAGATCGAGCGAAAGTGAAAAGGAAAGTGTTGGGATAAAAGAAATAAGAGACCGTGAAACAGGAGGAAAAGAATAAAGAAGACGGCCAGACGGATACGCGCGCAAGTTTTGCATCTATTTTTACCAGAATACGAAGAAATGAATAGAAAAGAAACCCAAGTAGGAAGAAAAATGCGAAAAACAAGACCCTATACGCAAGTGGAAGGTTGAAAGAGAAGAATAATTTTTCTTTCGAGAAAAATAATTTCCATGCGCAGGTGCATCAAAATAATTTCACGCTTTTTCAGTTTACCAAATATTTCGAATAATCTTGTTTATCAAAAATCCTTTGGAATCTGTTCTTTGAAAAAAAAAATTACTTTTAAAGAATAATTGGATCAAACAGAATTTACCGACCTTAAATCACGTATTATGTGTTTACAATGTGGAAATTTCTCATTGAAAATTATTGGGATATTTGTACAAATATTCATTAAGGGTTCATTGGAAGAGGTAATTGAGGTTTATCCAATATCAGAATTAAAGTAGAATCGAAAAAGTTGTATAAAATTGAAGTAATAGTTTGAAGAAGAAAGAATAAGCGAGCGGATCGAACGAAATTCGGACAAATCGACTTTCTTTCGAAATCTGATCATATACAAATGAATAATCTGAGAAATACCAAGAAAATCTCTTTCAATCTTATTACTTTGTATAAGCATCCAAGTGTTATAAAACCTCTTTCCAAATTTAGCAGAAACTTGATCACTGAATTATTCGCTTATCTTCGCTGAGTAATTTCCGGTTCAGTAAAATCTCATAAAATCCACTTCCTTCGAACGATTTAAAATAGAGTTACACAGAGTAAATATCACTTTAAAAGCAATCGCATACTGGTACCCGCTTAACACGCTGCTCCGAATTGCCTTCGCAAAGTTTATTCACCCAAGACGAAAAAAACGAGGAGACAAAATCCTACTCTCAAACCAGATAAGCAAGTTTCGAATGATTCATTACGATCTTCCGCGTTTCATGCGAAGAAAATCAGGAAGAAGAAGAAGAAGAAGAAGAAGAAGATAACGAAGAAAAAGAAGAAGACTAACAAAGGAAAAAAAAGAAGATTCGAAGAAGAAGCAAAGGAAGGTTGTTTGAAGATACCTAATAGAAAACGCGAGAGACGAACCAGTGAAAGAAATAAAGCTGTGCCGGATGAACGCGCAAGAAATGGAAAAGAGGAGAAGACGGCAACATTTTGAGACAGTGATAAAAGAAGAGACATCAAGATTTTCCAAGAAGGAAGGAAGTCAATAAAGACAGATACACAGGGGGAACGAAGAGAAAAAGCGTGAGACGGAGACAGAGGCCGAGTCTGACCATGGATATGTACACGTGATGAAACGCGTCCGCCCTTCTTTGAGCTAAACCGCCCTGCGCATTCCATCGAGATGACTCCAGGGACCCCACTTTGTGTTCCCCGCACGATGGAACGTGTGCGGGTGTTTCTCCGCGCGATTATCAACCAACACCAAAAGTGACTCTGCAGAGTGGTTGGCACAGTATAGGTCGTAGGTAATAAACGAACTTCGAACAGGTACTTTGGATCGTTGGTACTTTGGTACTTTGGTACAGTAACTGCGAGTTTCTTTTTCTTTTTTTTTTTTTAACGAGTGACCACTTACGCGGGAACTTCACGAGCGACATTTTGCCTATCTATAATAGTATTAACTTATTGTAAATAAACAGCCATGTCACTGCGCCACGCCAGAAAAATTACTGAAAATTCTCAACGCGAGAATTGATTGTAATTTCAACAAATAAATAAAAAAAAAAAAAAACATTTTGCCGTGCGATATCGCTGCGATCGTATGTCTGTCTTTGTTGTTCTTAAATAGGAAAAGAAAGAAAGGCGTCGCGGGCGAATCGCACGATAAAATGTCGCTCGTGTGCATTCAGCCTTAGATGGGGTTATATGTATCGAGATTGGTTGCAGCAAGAGATCGTGGAGATTTTTAGATCGATAGGACGCGATGAATTGACGTAATGTACGCGAGGTTTGGTACAAGCGACGCGTGCAATAATTAATCGCGATATCATGCTGGCAATTATCTTAAAGCTTTCCAGCTTTGAAATTTAGAGCGAAACCTTCGTAATTTATGAACTCGAACGTTTTTTAGAACTTAGATTACGCGACTTGAAATTGTGAAATCGTAGAATTTGAAGTTTCTTCAGCGTCAGAATCGGAATTAGAAGTTTTACAATTTCATGGATGTTCAAATTTGCGATTTTACTCGTAATTTATACTTTCGCGATTTTTGATTTGGAAATCTCGTAATTCTGTTGTTTCGGAATTTCAGAGTCCGCGATTCTCTAAATTCTGGAATTTCAAAGTTCGCCACTCTGTCTGTTTCAGAATTGGAAATTTTACTCAAATCTCAGAATTGGTAATTTTGCGAAAATTTGGAGTTGGACGTCTCACGATTGCGCTATGTTTTAATTTGGAATCCTGCGATTGAAAAATTAAGAAACTTGAAATTCTGATAATTTAGAACTTGAACTGTTGCAATTTTTAGCATTTCGAAGTTTGCAATACCGCTATTTTAGAATTTCTAGTTTTATCGCCTTAAAATCGGAAATCGTGTTATCTTGAAATCTCAGAATATGAAATTAAAGATCTGCGATTTGCGAAATGTCAAAGGTTCAAGTTTCAAACTCGAATAGACTTTAAACACGTTATAAAATACCGAATTAAATAGCACGTAAAACATAAAACGAAGGTTTACTTTCATTCCTTCAAATTGTTGCTTCGATAGGTTTTCCCTTAACATTATCGATCCCTAGCCGTGGTTTCAATGGTCTGCGATGAACTAAAAGGCCGATGTTCGAGCCTGAATCGACGTTCAAATTAGAATTGGCTACGTTGAATAGTTTATTTCTAATCGAGCGTCGGATCGAACACAGAACCGCTCTTTTCCAATGGAATAAGAACGAGATGGAAATAGAAATGAAAGAAAGAGGAGGTATACAAGTGGCGTCGGAGACTGGATATTGTCTGGACTTACGGACATATAAGGATACTGGTGGTCTTTGCACGCTGAGCGAGACAAGGGAAGCTCCATGTAGGGTATCCTGTAGGATCGACTTCTCGTAAATCGTTCCAGAGTGCAACGGTATGCTACCGTGAAAAAAGCAACTACTGGAAAAATGTTCGGGCTCTATTTTTACCTGGACATTTTCAAACGTGTCCCTCAGGTATACGATGTACAAAAAGAATTAAGTGTACTGCCGTTCATAAATATACAGACACTTTAGTCAACTTGTGTCAATGTCACTTGGATGTTAGTAAAATATGACAAGAACAATATTTATTGTTTTCTTACAAAATCACCAGATAATAAACTTTAATTATTTGTTTCAATATCGACCGACGTTGTATTAAATTTTTTTTAAAGAAGTTTTTATTAAAATTGTGTAAACACCACTGTTCAAACTACCGACGATGAGTTTAGGAGAATCTGTGTTATGTGATCTGTATTTTAGAAATTAGACAGTCTTTTTCAAAATAGTTTGATGTGAATGCGGCATAACTTGTGTCATTCTTGGATATACCAATATTTCATAGCACCATCTACCAGTCTTTTAAAGATTTTATCATATTGTAATAATAAAATAACAATAATAAAAAACCATTATTTATTAACATATATTTTAGTATAGCATGTGCATGCTCATATTTCAAAGGTTGGATCTATCCATTGGAAACAAGTAGAAAAATGTTGTGCAAATGTAGATTACATATGTTGGTGTTCAAGTTAAAGAAAATTGAAAAACGTTCGATGTGTATGTTTTTCCTAGTTCCAGTGCAAGTTATTGAAACGTTTCTTCCCATTTCGTTGCTTGGAACACGGCGTTAAACTTTTAAATTACGTTATCCATAATGTGCAGCGCCGTTTACTTCCTTTAACGAATACATTCGTGCTTCGAAGTAATAACGTGTATTTATGACATCGTTTGTACAAAGTAACTTATTTGCTTCGTTATTCCTCAGATAGAATGCAAGAGCGGTAAATTCCACGATAGTCTTTAAAAAGTAATATTTCTAACATTATCGCTAGATTACGTTTATACAAACTCACGCTTTTACGAACACGACTAATACAGCAGAAATAGAACCTGAGTAGAAATTTGTTGTATGCGTCACATATTGCAACGAATATTTTTTTTTTTAACAAAGGAGTTTATTGAGCCCAGAAAATACAGATTTTAAGTACATTATTCACAATAAACATGAATTTATCGCAACGAATGTAAAACAACGCTAATGACCGACCAATGAATGCATAAATAACATATAATCTTATACAGAATAATACTAAATAAATAGAAAACTGTCCTCTCGATATTTGACAATATTTCATATACTCTGTGTATCCTTGAATTTCCCACAAATACACACAAACAGCCACAATCTCGTTCAATCATCTATCCTTTCGATATTTGACAATATTTCATATACTCTGTGTATCCTTGAATTTCCCAGAAATACACACAAACAGCCACAGTCTCTTTCAATCATCGCCACTCTGTGTCTCAATTTAGTCTCGATCCAACTTCTCAACGACTCATTTATGCGCGATACTATATCCCCGTACAAACAACAATCCCGAAACGACTCGTGGAACGTCTTAATCTCGAGGAGTGAGGTTTCAAAAGAAGGAGAGAGAGAGAGAGAGAGAGAACGGTGGTCCTCAGGAGTAGATTTCGCGCGCGATACCAAAAGAGCGGCGCACACGCGCGCGGAGTGGTCACGCGGCCTGCTGAATAATAAAACTAAAAAATAAAAAATAAAAAAAAAAGAAAAGATACCGCTAGAAGCGTTTCACGCGGTACGACCCTGAGCACCTGCGCCTCACCGGTACCTGACTGGTAATTCCGTCGTGACAGGGCAATTTCGAGGAAGCTGGACCGCGTAACGTTGACCCTTAGCTGACGCGCCGCTCGTATTTCTGTCGACGCACATGCGGGCTCGGGCCGGACGCGTTCGTCCGGATCTTTGCCGGCAAAAAGCCCAACCAAACGCAGAAAGAAGAAGAAGAAGGAGAAGGACAAGGAGAGGAGGCAAAGGAAGAGCCGAGGAAACGCCAACTCCGGCAAGAAACTCGGAATCGCGAATCTATATCTCTGTTCTGCGGTTTTTGCGCCTCAGAGAGGCAATGGGGATGAGAAGAAAGAAAGTTTCTTCCTGTCTTACTCACCCTTTTCTCTTTAGTTACGCTTTTGAGAAACTGAGAATGCAACCGCGGATCGAATGTTGCAGTAATTTTTGGCCAGAGAATGGATTTTCTGTTAGCTGGCTTTGATGTTGATTTGTGTATGGTGTTTTTTGATCGTTTGTGTTCGATGGTTGATATTAGCAATCTGTTTGGTTTATTATTAATCTTGTTAAGGTCTTGCAAGGGCTTATTATTAATTTTAAGCATTAGTTTTATTTACTATTAATTTGACATTTGTTTTTATTTATTTTTAATTTGATAATTGATACGTAATCGAAGGACATGAACAATTTCAATGTTCTTCGTTTGTTCAACGTTATTATTAGTCCTTGCTAGTCTTTAGTATTTATGTTAACATCTACTTTAATATTTCATCATCTTTATTACAATTGCTTAAATCTGAAATAAACACTAAGTTTTGAATTATTATTTCCACGATTATCTATCATTTCTATTTAACCATGATCAAACTTAATACACCACTGTAGATATTAATAATTCCATAATTCGTGTAAATTAACTATCAGTGTTACTCTTAAAAATTGCTACGATATTTATTTTATATTTACTTACTTGAAATTTAATCGATATTTATATTGTATTGTATATAAAATTGGATAAAAATCTTATTAATTTACCAAACGAGGAATGAATTATCATATCAAATAAAATACAACCGATAAGAATAAAGGAATTGGACGTTTCGTGTTTATGTTACGCGAACCTTTTTACTTTATCAAACGTGTATCACCTAAATTGAGTCCAGACACAACAAACTACGTAAATCCTTTTGCCCTTCAGCGATTCCAAACGTCGATGTTGCATACAGCTTTTGACATTCGCTGTGTAGCTATTTGTATCGGTATTTGAATAACAAATGTTTGTCGGTGGAGGCGTCCCTTTTGTTTCATTCTTCAGTCCTTCCACTCCCTTTCCTACCGAAATATACGCCGCATAAAAGAACAAGGCTGAGTTATGGCTGTCGGTCCCGCGGATAGAGCCTTCAGGGATTACAATCGAAAATTCAGCTGGTCGAAAAACGCGAATAAACGTTAAAGGATGACGTAACCGCGATAAAAAGGACAACTATACTTCGTTGAATGAAACGTTAAGGATACTTTATTCGGAATTGTTTTGGAATCAGGAGAAGGAAATTTCTGTTGATTCGGCAAACCGTGACATAAATTGTTTCATGTTGTGAAACACCGTGATACGGCTTCAGTCAGTAACGTTTTACGCTGAAATATCATTTTAATTTTTAAACTGGTATGGTGAGATTCTATAGTCTACGCTCTAGACGGTGTAAACGTTGTGATAAATTTCCTCTTTTAACTCAGCCACATGCTCTTGAATTCTTGAATCTCTATTTCTATGTTTCGTTTTTACTCTTGTTTCGACGATGAAGAGAAATTTTAATGTTTCAAGGACAACTTTGGTATAAAAGTAAAACGAGGCGTGTCGATAAGGATTTCTTTATATTTTCTTCGAAGTTTTAGAAATTGTTTAACGAGAGTAGCAGTATTAAATAACACACTGAATTAAATATCCCGATAGTACTGAATTTAGTCGCTGAATTTTATTTAAAATTTTAAATCACCAATATTTTCCAGTTACGATTTAAGATTTTTAATTACAAATATCTTCCAATTAGCTAGGTATGTTAATAACGGTTTCTGATTGGAAAATAAGGAGAAAAATCTTTAGACTAATCCTTAAAGTATTCGAATAAATTTCTTTTCTATAACAGTACAAAATAAATATTTTTCACGTAAACTGTTTGTCTAAACTGACGAGGAGAAAATGTCACCATGTTATTTACAATTCATACTATGTACGCTGTTATGTTCTATGAGTCTAATCAAAACTAAAAATCCCTTTGACGTTTTTTCAGTAGCAGCTCGCTGCAGAGTTAGTTGAAATATTTGCATTTCACAAGGATTAATAATGTCCTGTGCGAGATACTCGAAAAAAGACGAAACCGAATGATTCTCGCGTTCAAAAGCGCGAAATATGGGAAAAAATGTTTTCATTTTTCACAGAAAAAGCCTTCCAGAAAAATTATATGTAACAGAAAAGGTGAATTAATTGAGAAATAAATTATCGAAATTTTGGAAGTTGACAGGTATCGTTTAAAAAATTCCTGGATTATTAACGCTACGAATTAATTATACTAATATAAAATTGCATTTAATGTTATAAAAATTTTGTAGAAAATTAACGATCGTGTGTTATTCTCCGTGAAACGAAACTTTACTGATAATAACTTCATTTTTGATTTACTAAAATCAGGCTTGTTCCATTCAAAACGATGAAATGACGCGTTCGAAGAAATAATTTTTCCAATCATCCGGTGTGATAAAAAAGATCGCAATGAAACTAGTTTTTGCAAATTACGAAACGTACGAGCTATAATAATGAATGATTAAGAAAGTTAAGAGTAGCGAAATATTAAGAGTCGCGACCCTCCCTCGTGTCTAAATGCGTCTGGTATGAGAGGATAAAGTGAATTATGGCTAATGGTATGATGGATACTCGACCGGAAATTCAATAGCCAGAAAAACAACACCGACAATGGTATAACTGTAAACAGTTCGTCCATCGTATGCTGTAGGTATTAATAACCTGGAATGCAAGAGGTAAAATGTGCAGATAAAACGGATAACATACGTCGTTGTAAATTGAAAATAAAAGAAATATTTGGCGGATTATGTAAACAATGATGTATGAAATTCTAGGAATGAGAAATAAATGAAAATAAAAATCCAGTTGAATATTCCGAATATCTTTAATAAATCGAAAACACTGCAGTATTTATAAATGTTTGAAATAACTGGTAAAAAGTTAATTAGTTTCAACACTTTATGTTATAAAATTGGAGCTATTCGAATCATTTGTACACGTTGATAACTGTATAATAGAAAATAATTTTTTAAGCGCTTCTCTATTTTGTATTCGTAAAAAATTTCTTTTAACATTTCTAAAAGTTTTCGATTAATTAAAATATTCAAAACGATGACGGTTGAGCAATAAAATACATTTGTACGCTTTAAACTTAGTCTTCCATGTAAACCTTTAAAGTAATCTTTTATCTCTCATTTTACTATGTATATATTTATTGTTACAATACATATCATTGTCTTGTGTATATTATTATCGACATATTTATTCTTTTTTGCATCAGGTTCTCGGGTTTTCATTTCATTCTAATAAAACTTGATACGTGAGTTTCTTTCTTAAAAAATTAATCAATGAAATAAGTTAGAAGCAATAAGAAAGATAGATGGATGACCAAAATTTGAAAAAAGGAAATGATCGTCAACTTTAAAAATATGACAATTCCTTAAAGAAATAGGAACCTGCTTAACGTGGATGGATAAAAGCGAATTGAACTGAAAACCACTAGATGCTATTAACTCGTAATCTAAGCACGTCCAGTGTAAACCAACATTTGCTTTCAGCGCACATTTCAAAGATTTTTATTACGTAACAAACGACGGATGTTAACCAACAAGTAGAATGAAAATATGGACCGTTAATCGCGACAATTGTTGCATATTTAACGCGTCCTGCTTTACATTCGTTTCAACAAATTACACTAAATTGTGAATTTATGTTCCGCGATGAAAATTCCCAATTAAGATTTTCATGCGTTACGTATGAAAAGTGAACACTAACAAACGTAATTTACGTACAATTGACTTGCCAATTGACCGTCAATTGACTTCCAACTTAGTTAATTTAATATATCGATAGTTTAATATATTTTATTCTAGTACTACACTTTAGTTGACTTAATACAACAAATATATTAAGACAGAAATTGCTAAATGTTACATGTACGAACCACAATAAAGTGAATATTGAATTTATATTAGCATTGATTTATAGAATATTTACTTATATATTTATAGAATATCTACTTTATAGAATATTAAATTTGACGTACATTTCATAAAAAAGGAAAGGAAGAATAAATGTTCGATTATTATTTTAGAATAATTTACATCACTAAAACGAAGATACACTTCAAAATACAAAAAAAAAAAAAAAACAGAAAGAAAGAATAGCAAATATAACAAAAGAGGAAATAAGCTAGTAAATTACCAATTACCATTCTCAATTATTTTTCTTAATGACTACAATCATATATATTCTACAAATATATAAATATTTAAATAGTATCAATGTACGTGTTTAATCTCGTACAGTTAACTTACCAAGTTAATTGGCAAATAATTAGACAATTATTAAAAGCCCGTTGCCATCGGGAAACTTAGAGCCTCTTGACATCGTGTTTTATTAATAAACCAAACCAAAAAAAGATGCACGTCAGAGAACGAAGACGTCAGAAATGGTGACAAATAAACTCTTTGCCCCTGAAATCGAAACATGTTTCTGCCAAAGCATCATATGCCGACGCGGACAATAGGAGCTTTCTTTCTGTTCTCATTTCATTTGCCTATCAACCCTTGCGACTGCACTTCCACCGTTCTATAACCGTCCCAACCATCGACCGAGTCAATCGAGATCAAACCTCGAACCTGTACGCGCCACCCACTTACGCGTACCTATACCCACTTGAAACCACACCCTCCACACGGTGTATCGAAAAAACCATGGAAAACAAAGAATTCATTTTCTATAACGTCGCGACGAGGTTTCGCCCGACAAGGCAAATCGAAGCAGATTCGACGAGGCCGATCGATCGGCTATATTCATTTCGCTAAATTGGCGCCGGTTGACAGATGCTAAACGATGCCAATGGCAGACACCGGAGCAAACGAATTGGTAGTCAGCTGATTCTGACAGATCCCCGTCTCTGGCGCGTACCAGAGACGACATAAGGGGGCACGATGGGGGTCTGCGGCGAAACACAATGGAACCGCCGCCATTGTGTGCTACGTGAAACGTAGAAGGTCGATCGATGGGACTGGGGCGCAGTGTAGGGGTGGACTTTATAAATTTCTACGTCTTTTCAGATCCACAGCAAATTAATGCAAGATGGCAGCTGCGCGACGATAAAGCACGCGGTCGAGGGGAACAACGGGTCGAACCGTTGCGCCGATCGAGGCTCAACGAGTTGGCTCGATCAAGTATTTAAATGAACAATCGAAGAAATCGCGTGGACAGATATCTAGATGACTTTCAGAACGTATTTCTAGTGCTTCGATGAGCTTTTTACGACTTGATCGCTGATTGGTTCGAAGGACGAACTTTTACTTTTGAATGAACCAAGTTGATCGACTTTGGGTAATAATATCGAAGTGATTAGATTCCTGATTTCTTGAAAGGGAAGTAATTCGTGGAAAGAAATGAACGAAGATACTTTTTGTATGAGTTATCGTTACGCTATGTGACTGTCTTCTGTGTTAAATGATTATTCGGCTGACTGTGTTTCCATAACGAGCAATGAGGCTTTATACAGTTAAGCGTTCATTTCCTCTATAAGAAAACGACTTGTTTTTCGATTGAGTTTGATTAATATTATTCATAGAATAATTAATAATGTAGTCTCCGAGCAGAAAATTCTAGCTATATTCTATCACATAAAATTTAATAAAAAAAAAAAAATTCGTACGTCGATAGTGAAACCTACGAACGTAAGTGCAATATTAAGTATCAAACGAAATAGTTATTATTATTAACGTGTATGTATAATACGGAATAACAATTATCACAAAACTAAATATCATGCATTTCTATTGTTCAATCGAACTTCTAAACGTCACAAATCACTATTTATTAAAAAATTCATACTCATTCGATCAGATCCGATCTCGAGCGTTAATCTCCAATTAATTCTACACCCTGTGAACTCGAATTTCTACCGTTTGATTTGTTATACGACGCTGGCGATTTCGCAGAGGAGAATTTTCATAAAATCTCCAGTGCTCGCGCATAAATATACGCACACGCGCATACTACAGAAATTCTCTGTGCCCCATGAATTTAATAATCGTATCGTATAGCAAGTAACTTACCCTGTTCGGTTGAACGTGCCAGCTACGCCGTTTTCCATGCCTCTGTATGCCGTCTTCAGAAATGGTTAGGTCAGGTCTGCTGCCAACCAAACAGCCCCCTGTATCATATTGGCCGACTAGCAGTCTCAATCGATTTCCTGGACAGATGCCCTGAGCAGCAAAAGGAAAAAAGAGACGTATAGCAATAACATCGTACAACCGGCGGGAGTAACAACGGTTTAAAGTAATATCGTCGGACTCGCCAAACTTTGTTGCGGCGTACATCCTCGTTTCAAGAAGATACATTGCTCCATACAACTGAAACATCAGTTGTTAGAGGGAATTTATCGTTCTATGAAACGTTCAGTGTACGCGGCGAATTAAATTTTTATCTCTGACAGTCGGTGTGTTATTTTAAATCGCCCGACTATTTAGGTGACAGGTCTATTCAGGGCTATTTTCTTTGCAATTCTTTGTAAGGAATTGCTTTCTCTTAGCAGAGTGACTATTTCATCGCCGTTCCGTCGTACGTACTTATCGTTAGTTGCTTTCTCTTTATATTTGATCTGCGTTGGAACTAACTCGATCTTCTTTTTAACGTTACTTTGATCCATTCTTTAATCGATAATTCTCTTTCACTAACTTTAACCCTTCACCTGTCAATGATCGTGGAAGATATTTACACGATAGGTTATTGAAACAGTGCCGAGGCACGTAAAATGAAAATAATAATCACAGAATAAGACTCGTACAATTTATGACATCCGACGTCTAGAAGTATCTACCAAGAAAATAACAATTTGAGATTAAAAATCCTATTATTCGGGATATAATAAACGTTCCAATATCACTTGCGTAATGTCTGACTAATTCCTGACTCTATTACACCCTGAAATTCTATACAATCCTTTCGTTAATTCGCTCTAACGAACAACTCTAAACATCCCAATTTGTTGGGCCAACGAGTCAACTTATCAAGCCCAGTAAATTACATTTTCTTCCATTTGACGAACCCATTATCTTTTGAAAAGCGCATTCGCGTGATAAAGCGACGGTCCGTGAAATCGATTTCGTGTATTTGCCAACGATGTTCCACGAGCTCTGCTTAAACACGAAGCAAGAGGAAACGTAGACAGGAACATTGCCTCGTTGTTGACGATTTCACCACTTTACTCAACGTTCAAAGCGTACAAGAAATACTTGTCGAATCGTCGCCAGGAAACGAAAGGAGATTTCAATTAGCAGCGTGTACGGGCGGTGACGATTCCGTGAAATCGAAACGAAAATAAACGTGTTAGCCTTGCAGCTTTCCATCGTATTACGGAAGGATCTTGCCTTCGTCACGGCGAACTGGTAGATTTTAGCCCCCTGAGGTCGTATTCAGCTTAGATAAGGGTTCTATATTGGTCCAAGTTTGTTTATTGTTGTAGCGTCATTGTGTATATGTTAGTATAGTTAGTACTTGTTCGGTGTTATTGGACGAATAGTAACGATTACATTGGTTTGCAACTAAGTGATTGCGGATTTTGTCATTAGGTGGTATTGACAGAAGCCGCAATCAGTTGCCAATCTCAGTTGCCAACTCGATAATATGCATATTTATATTTATGCAAATTTATATCTCTATGAACGCAATTGAACAGGCTTAGACAAATTGATCAAGACTATTTTTTATTAATTATTCAATCTCGTCGATACGACGAAGATATCTCCTTGATGAAAATACATTTAAAAAAGAGTATTTGTAAAATTACCATTTTACTTTGCTTTTCAATTTATGAAGTTGATCGATGTCTCTGAACATGCAGTTAAAGAAATTAAATGCAGAAAAGAACAGGATGCAATTAAAGAAGTACAAAGTAAACAGACTCGTTTCATCTAGTAGGTTTAATTTTACGGTATACATCTTCCACTAACCTTCTTTCTGTTACTTTAAAACACTGAAATCCATCTCTTTGTATCCTTGAAAAATATTTTAAGCCGAGGTCACAAAGATTTTCATCCAGATCTCTCAACTGCTTCTCATAAAAATTTCATGTTTTTCATAAAAACTTTTAGCGATCGTTCGTAAAGATTAAATCGAGTATCTAGAAGAGTGGGACGAGCATTTTTGCGGCATTTTTGAAATTCCTTTAGACCGTTCGGACGTTCGATCTGCAATTCGACGAGCAATCGCCAAACGACCAACGAATGCTCGTTCACGCTTTCGATTTGCTAAATTCTACTAAAACGTGGAAAGAGCATTCGTTCGCTTGTTCTGAACGTATCTTTAGCGTACTTCAACCCGAATCGCTGATATTTCTCTCCCGTGGAGCAAACGACGCGTTTTCGAGGTCTCGTGACAGCGGCAGCTGTCGAATGTCTACCTATCTGAGAGTTTCATATTCGAATATGTACGGGAAAGGTGAAACGTAACGTAATCGTAGCCTGGCGACAGTGGAAAATGGGATCGTGAAATCTGAGGGCTGTTGGGGGATTTGGTGGGTAACGGGAAATATGGTCGGAAGTGGATGGAGGTGTTTACTGAAAATGGAAATATACTGGGTTCAGTGAGTAGGGGATTAGCTGAGTAAATGAATGCTGTTGACTGGTAAAGTTTATGCTAATGGATTGGTTTGATAATTTAGCGGTGTGACTATGTTAAGTCGTGGATTTGCTTAATTGTCATAAAGATATTTGCTCGTTTAGACCGGCTATGTTTTCTTGCCCTATATTCGAGCAGGTAAAACAGGTTTTAGTCGTATAAATATGATTTCATGCGTTGAGAATGATGTCTGGTGGGTTCACAGGAAATGGGTTAGGTTTGTTTGAAAAAGGAAACAGTAATTACCGTCTTTCAGAGGCGATATTTATTAGGATTCTTTTATCTCTTTCATAATGGTTAATTGTAAAGTTGCAAGCTTCTATTTGGTAAATGTGACTTAATTCGATTAAATATGTGTTCGCACAGAGAAACTTTTCACTTGGATGATTGCCATAGACAGAGATTATAATGATTAAATGAAAAGACTTTCTTATGAGAAGATGTAAATTCCCTGTGGAATACGATGAAAAAGTTACAACCGCTTTTAGAACTTTTTTTTTTACATATAATGCAAAGTCAATTTTAATTAATCCGATATATCTTTTATTCTTTCTCTAAACCTATAAAGATCCTAAACTCCGAAAATCCAGATCGTTCAAGTGATAGACGATACAAATACCAATATTTTTTTTTTTTATTTATTAAAATTTACAATCAATTCTCGCATTGAGAATTTTCAGTAATTTTTTCTGGCGTGGTTAATTATTTATAATAAGTTAATATGTATTATAGATAAGTATAATTTATAAGTAAGTATTATAAATAAGTAAATATTACTTAATTTAGATAACTAATTGAATCTAGCGCTTAGGTCTAGCGGGTACTGTCTCTTCAGCCTGCGGATCTGGTCCGATGTATCCAGTAGTCCAGTAATTAGGGGGTTTCGATGTTTGTTGACTCTTTTGCTATATCTGTCGCTATATTTTTCCTCTTTGACTGTTGGTATCTTGAGGTCGCGATGTATTAGTTCGTTGGTGACATACCAGGGTGTATTTATAATGGATTTTAGCGTTTTAGATTGGAAGCGTTCAAGTATTTCAATGTTGGAATACCAATAATTAATTAAAAGTACCAACTATTAATTTTAAATTAATAATTTATTAATAAATTAATAAAAAGTATGATACAATGTGTTTTTAATTTTTTTATGTTGTATAACTATACTAACTATATATAATATTGTATATTTAATTAACTCGAACAAGAAGAGCGTCACCATACGTTGGTGACGGGGCCCCCACGGAAGTATACCCGTCGCACGAATATGTGCGACGTGGCGACAAACGCGTTAACAAAGATATTTCTCTTGGAAATCCTCGCCTGTGGCACATATATCACCAAAAATACGCCCCTAAAGTATTTGTCATTTAAAGAAAACACGCGTCTCTTTTCGTATGCGAAACGCTCGGAAATCACGTTGGTTGAAACTGAAATAAATTGAAACGTGAAGAAAAATGAGAAACACAAACATTGTTTACGCGCACTATCTGCCTGTAATAAATACAATCGTGAAAAGTCCTTTGTTTTTCGAAACGTTGAATATTAATCGTATACCTGACTACTGAAATTCAGTATTTCATGCAAAATGCAGTTGACCAATTTCACGACCTAATACGTGAAATATTCGCTTGTTCCAAACAAACGGTTTAAACGGTTCAGGGCAGAAACAGGAGCAAGCGAACGTATATGCGGCAAGTTCGCGTGTACCGGTGACGAACAACAGCGCGTTCATTTTCGAAACATCAAGTCAGTCTGTGTACCTAACTCTACAAAATTGTTCATTTGCCGTAGCATAGGAGTAGGAGGCCAAAAACGACAATATGCAGGGACAGAGGTTTGCTCCATTACGGATTCTATTGACTCTCTATCAACGGATAGAATAGAAAACAGCCTATTCCGAGCAGAAACTGTTCGTACACCCGTTATGTCGCAGGGGCGCATCTGTCGTTAATTTTCGTGCGGACGTGCGAGACAAATCGACTTCGAAGTGAATGACGTGTCCGATGTTAAGAAGACCGAAACCACTTTTGTAGGCAATTTTCGGTGCGAATGATCGTGGCCTGGTTTCGACTCATTAAATGAATCTCGAGGACTCGTAAATCGTATCGTATATCAGCGGAAACCAAATAAATCCAATTGTTCCAATGGCTTGAAGTTTAACAGACGTGATATATATTGAGATTTAAGTAATATCAGGTTGTCCGAAAAGTTTCTTTCGTTTCATAAAGCGATAATAGATGAACAACAATTTCTGTTTTATATAATTTTATTGAATTATTATGAATTATTATTGAATTTTTATTATTATGATCGTGCATAATTCAATAAACTAATATAAAACAAAAAACACGAACACAAAACGAAAGAAACTTTTCGGACAACCTAATACATTGTCTAACGATAATTTGCTACTTTGCGATGATTTTGTCATTTTGTGCATATGTATATTTCGAGGCTTAAGGTATATGTTGAGGTAATTCAAGCAATACCGATGATCAATTGATATTGGAAAAGCAATAAAATAAAACGGTGACTGTTTATAGTAAATATTTTGGAAGTATCTTCAATCATCTTATCTGTTAGATTTCAGATAATTCGAAAAAGATGTTGAAGCAATATTATTGTGTTCCTAACAGGAAAATTTAACAGAAGATGCAGTTTGTTGAAGATTCCAGCGTAATTCAGATCATCTTTGCTACAGTGTTATATTTATTTTTGAACGAGTTCCACGTAATTCATCCTTATTTTCGCTCTTTAATCGCTATTTAGTCGGCTCTTATTAAGACATCGTTAAACTTAATAGTTTCAGTTCTTTATGTTAAAGACAACGGTCTTAATTGGCTCTCAGTTTCCCGTGCTAATTACTACACGAAGTTTGCAGGCCACAACAACCTTTTATAAAATTCTCAAACAGAAAAAAGAGAAGTAACGCCAAAAACGATTTCGTGTCTCATTGTTTAAGATGGATACAATGTTTAAACAAAAGAAATATTGGTAAAAAAAAATCAGTATCTTCGACAAGATCTTCTTTAAAATCTTCGTTAAAATCTTTAAATCTCCGTTTAGAAGTTAATCATAGAAAAAGGCTTCGTTATTGTTAAATATAAAAGTTGCGACGGGGTAAAACACAACGAACGAGATTAACGTACAACTTCGAAACTAAACATACGAATTACGCTTTACGCAGAAAGTTGATAATTCAGGCAAGTGAAAGTTGAAATTTTATAACTGCTCCACGTTGATGCATTTATCGTGTAACGCAGTGGCTTGTAAATAAAGGATGAGGCAGTCGTGCATCGGGTCGCAGCTGCAGTTACCCGTAACGCGAACGCGAGTAATTTCCTCGTAAACTTGTAGTACATCGGCGTACCCCTGTTTTCCAATTTCCAATTCGAACCACCCCCAACAGTTCCTTTTCAACGAGCACCATATGCGTTATACCGTGCCTTCTGTCTACGTTGAAGGGACTGATATGGCGAATGATAGATTCCACGTGCAAGAAGTTGCGAAACAGAATCTCCGTTAGAAGAAATACAACTGGATACAGAGATGCGTATTAATAAGTAGACTATTACGAATTTTTATGTATTTAGAGTTAATTTGGAAGGTGGAAAATAGCACAGAATGCACACATTATGAGAGAAATATATAAAATATCCAAAGTATAGTATAAGCTTTGTATACTATTGTATAGTATTTGATATGTAAAACAATTTTTTACCGTGTCTGTACTTTGTTAATTATATTTCCAAAAGTACGAATCTTCGTAAAAATCAGTGATCTACTAATACGTTTTGGAGAAAACCTTGTCTTTCGTGAATAGAGTTAGATGAAATAAATTTTAGAAATAATGTGTATGTGACAAATTGTAAAGTACAAATTAAATAATAATAATAAAACAAAAAAGAAATTTAGCGAATGATATGCGACAATTAAATATATTATAAAAAATATAAAAGCGAAGAATATGAAGTATAACGAATCAATTTCTAAGTTTGAAAACACCACAGCTGTCAATCAGGAAATAAAAAAAATATATAAATATACAATTTTTCAATAAAAAATTTATGGGGTAAAATGTATATACGATTCATTTTTTTATTTAATCGTAGAATACAAAAGTTCATAACTTTTATGCTGTATCTTTGAATGATGAATTCTTATGACTAATTAAGCTTTTATTTGAATTAAATATGTTTGATCGATTTAGTCGATATAGACTATTGACAAAATAACACGCGACAATATTAGCCGAAAATAAAATATGCAATATTGTGTCATAAAAAGAAAAATCAGAAAACGCTCATCGCTCGTATAAAGCGTGATTATTCAAAAACAAATATGATTCCAATAATCAGAAAGCCATGCTAAGAATGCGTCGTCGTCAAACAAGCTAAACGTCAGCAAGAAATGTACTTACTATACCTGCGTTTATGTGCAGTGAAACGTAAGAGCACTTCCAAGGATGACCAATGCGTTTTAAAAGCGAAGAATGTGAGTATAACGAATCGACAAGCTTTTAAAGTCAATGTTTGAAAACACCATAGCTGTCAGTCGAACATAAATTATACTGCAATATACCAATATATCAATCGTTTTACTCATAGTTATACTGCTGTTATTAATCACATTACGCTTGCAATAAAATATTCGTATTATCAATAATAGATACTAACGATACTCGATTTTCTTTTTTCAAAAATAATACAATTAATAAATTTGTAAATCTATCTATCTATTTATCTATCTACCTACTTACAAAATAAACGAATTTATCTCCAAATTTAAAACAGTTCATATAGCAACACATAGAGACAATAACGCAAGACAGGGTTCGTATAACACAAATTATCGATACATTACACTGTACTACTTATTCTTATGAACGAAATGAATCGCAAAGCCTTGAAAAGCGATCGAACGAATTTCCCTGAAAAATTAACTTAAAAAGCTTCCACGAAAAAAATCACCCTCGAACCTGATCTAACTCTTTCACGAAAAAGAATACGGCGCACAAGAGAATTTAACTCGGCGCACAAAAAATTCCAGTCGAACTTCCTTCCTTCTAACAATGTTCCGATAAATCCATCTTGTGACAAGTTACGACCGGTAAGAACCGACCTCGCTTAACCATCATCGTTTCTCCGCATTCCAAGAGCATCCAGCGTGTTGTCCGAACAGACATGACGTGTACTGCTGCTACGATGTAGGGATAGGTTTCAGAATATCATAGATAAGCATGGCAAGAAGATTGCCGTAGGTCGTGGAACCGCCAGACATCGCATCGTTTCGAAATTTTTCGAACAGATGTCGAACGCGGAAACGATTCTAGTTGGATCGCACTTTCGAGCTCGTTCCTACGGCTCTCCTCTCTCTCTCTGTCTCTCTTTCTATCTCTTCTCCTAAAGTTGTAGATGAAGATCTTAGATCAGAGGCTGTAACGGTGCGGCCTAACGTCCCATTTCCGCGATAATAATGCCGTGTCATGTGCTAAGAGAAGAGGAGAGAAAGAAAGGAACAACGTCTTTGTCCAGATAAACGAGTCTAGTCGCATCGAGCGGCATAGCTCTTTCATTTGAGTTGCGACGTCGTTCATGCGACACTTGCATTGTCAATACATTGACTGCTAGGCTAATGTTATATACATTTTGTACTGACATGGAGAGAGGGGGGCGGGGGACAATAAATTGGAGTATGTTACACCATAGTATTTAATTATTAAATTATTACAACGTATTTGCGCACCTTTTTCTGCCAATGTTATCCGTCATTTACATTCTTGAGCAGTTTTTGATCCGTGAAATTTATCTTATTTTAATCGTTTTGGAGAATTTACTAAGAAAAACGTGAGTCACCGATGACCATCGTGGTAGTCAAGTTATTAATCTGCTCGTTTAACCTGTTAATCTTCGACTGTTAAGGGGAGGAGGAGTTGACTCGTCAATTGAATTGTCCATCTCTTGAATAAACTTCTTTATTTAGGAATCTCTCGTTCTTTACGTGCTATGTCGTTCGTTTTGAAAATAAATTGTACTATATGCAAGTTTGTAGAGACTGAAACGGATCTAATCGAGGTATGGATTTATTTGCAATTACGAATTGTATATGTCTTAATTATAAGCGCCTTGGAATTATAAAACACCATGATCGATCTAGATCTGAGAAAATATTGAAAGAACCAGTATATTGGGTTTGTTCAGGATATCGATCTAGTACAAGATAAAAATGAGCAATGGCTGTTTGTAAAGTTATAGAAAAGTAATCAATTAATAATTACGCGTTGCTATAAAATCCTGATCAGAATTGAAAAAATGTAATATCAAACTTAATACGAGAAGTCAGAATCCAAAAAGTCTGTTCGCTATCTGTATTTGACTTACAATTCGTTGAAACATTTAATAACTAAATAGATAAAACAGAAATTCAATTTACATATACGTAATCAACCAGGTGTTATTGAATATACAATTCCTTCGTAGCGAAACATTTGAAATCAGATGCAAAAGATCATTCTCAAAGATTTTAATAATTTCCTAACAACCTATTCCCTATTAACACTCACCTAACTTCTGTTAAGTGTTCTAAAGATTATACAATTTTTCCTTTTTTTTAATTATTTAATTTGTACTTTAGAATTTGTCCAGCTTTGCATTTGGCAAAGCTTATAAATTATACATATCCTTTATAAACGATATATATATTCTATTATCGTGGAGTGTATACATTTAAAATTAGATATCGCCTGGAAATTAAGTATCCACAACGTATCGTGAATGACGTTGCGTCGCCTGATATATCATCGGTGAATGCAAAGAGAATAAATAATATTCTGATGGCGCCCATACTCTGGCTTGTGTGTTTCTTGTCTAGAACAGCTGATAATGTCTGTCGGACATTGATAGAGCCACCGAGAGGCTTTCACGAGCGAACACATGTGATCTCGATGAACGCGGACGTTTACGTAAGTGGCTGTTCGATCGTCAACTAGGGCAATTGCGAAATCTTTTAAGGATCAGAGTGGGAAGCTGGTTAAAGAGAGCTTCGATGATGAACGATGGTTGAAGCTTTCTATTTAGCTATATGAGAACGTATGCTGGCTATTGTATGCAGATAGAGACTTAGGCAAATGTGGAACTTTGATGCTGTATCGATTGACAAAGAGTTGTTTTACCGAATAGCTTGCTGGGAAGCTCGTAGGCAAAATGATAATCGAAGATTAATTAAAGATGAAATGATAATTAACTTGAAGATTTCAAGAGACGCGTGGGAATTGTTTACAAGTGAAACGTTCGCTTCTGAAGATCGATGTGTAAAAGACTGTTTTATAGATTGCAATTTCTTTCCCGAGAAAGATTATATACCTTTCGAATTAGTTTTGATACCTTTATTTGTATTAGGTTGTCTGAAAAGTTCCTTTCGTTTTATGAGGAAATAATAGACGCACAACATTTTTTGTTTTATATTATTTTGTCGAATTACGTACGATCCATTTTATTCTGTTGAGATAAACACTTCACAGACTTGGTTTCACGTTTGCATGAAGGTGCGTTGTTATAAAAAAACACGTTTGAGAAAGAAAAACACTTTCCGGACAACTTAATAGTTTCGTAACAACTTAATTTCTTTTGACACACAATATTCATAAAAAAAGCAATTTCGTATAGCATCAAAGATCCAACACACCCTCGCAAGAATTCTTCTTTTATAATCAAACCGTAACGTCAACGTATAATATTTAAACATTTATCCAAAATCTTAATGAACTTCCATTTCTCTAAGGAATTTCACGTTATACGAGGTAATTACACGGTTAATTAATTAATAACACTATGTTATTTACGCAACGAGACTCGACTGTAAGACTAGTCCCGCCGTATTTTTTTACGTAAAATACTGTAGCCGAGTAAAATATAATCAGCTTTCTTGTTGAAAAGTAAAAAAGACGGAAAGTTCCGTTAAAGAAGGTAATTACCTGTCTACCTCGCAGAGCGCACAGCCACCATCCCTCGAGGCCAGCGGTGTTTTGTTCCAGGACAGTAAGAACATCGCCCTTTCGAAAAGCAAGCTCGTCCGGAGCTTCCGCGATATTGTCGTACAGGGCACGCGCTTTCACACATTTTTGCTGCAAAAGAAATACAAAATTTATGCACTACCGTTCATACTGTAAATCTTCATAGTTGAGACTTATTATTATTATTGTCATTATCATTCTTATCATTGCTATCATTGTCATTGTCATTGCCATTGTCATTGTCATTGCCATTGTCATTCTTATCAGTGGTGTTATTGTTATTGTCATTCTTATCATTGGTGTTATTGTTATTGTCATTCTTATCATTTAGATTGTTATTGTTATTGTCATTGTTATTGCTATTGTTATTGCTATTGCGATTGCTATTGTTGTTGTTGTTGTTATTGCTATTGCGATTGCTGTTGTTGTTGTTGTTGTTATTGTTATTGTTATTGTTATGCGAACCAAATATACATAGCTGTTCTGAGACTTTTGAGCAAAGAATGTATGCATATTTGAATCGTCAAATCGTGGCCTACAAAAAGATGTAATTTTACTAGAGAAATTGTTGCTGAACTCTTTGGCGATAAAAATGCTTCTTCCTTCCAACGAGGCTGTATATAGAAGCACTGGAAGAAGATGTTAACCTTTCACGTTCGACATACGCAACACTGTACTTTAACAAATTACTAACTAATTAAGTAATAAATGTTTTCATTTTATTCCTGATTTTAATGCACTACATATTTTTCGCTAAAGTGTCAGAAGAACTATGTTTCTATCGTTAATAACAGATCAAAAAGGAATTTCTACAGCGTTCAAATAATCATCGGTGCTGAAAGAATTAATAACAACAGTGAAACATTCAAGTGTGACAAAAAAAAAAGAAGGAAAAGTAATATGCCAAATAGATAGAAGAAAATCAAATAGATAGAAGATAATCAAAAATATGTAACAATAAATTAGAGATTGATTGATACAAATTTCAGATAAAACGATCGATTTGATTTTCTTTGAAAGAATAAAAACGACGCAAACTTGCCTATCAACATTCAGAGAATTAGCGACCAACAAGCCACGTTTCCTCTCAGAGATTGCAGACACGTACAAAGCGAGCTCGTCCTTCTAATCAATTGAATCCCATAAAATCCTAGCCGTTTCTGCAACTCGAGCGGCTATTTCGGGAAGCAAAATGTCGCTACGAGATAGAACGAACGTTTCAAACGAAACGGAGGCAAACAATGAACGTGGCTCGCTTACGAGGAAAACCGCCGCCTCGTGTTTCACTGAGGCTTCAAGTGAGTTCAATTAAAGTGCCTCCGTGCTATGACAACGGGATCCTCGCCATCCATTTTTCAGGGCAAACAATGATGTCATGCCGCGACTTTGACGAATGTCGCCGAGGAAACGTGGCGCCTTGATGATCTTAGCCTAAATTAACGAGCGCGTCACACTATCGGTGTGGTTGAACCGTGAACGACCCCGTTTCCTCATCAATAAAAAAAATACGTTTTGTACGTACCGTGTGTTCTATCAAATGTTTATTGTTCTTCGTCGAACACATTGTGTATTCGCGATATGTAAAGAGCTTTATAATTTTTTGAAACTAGGAATCGGAGATTTGTAACGGTAAACGTGTAAATAAGGAAACATTTGTTCGCGGGATTCAGCTGCGTATATTACGAAATGAGTTTTAATTAAAACTTTCAGAATGGCCTCCAGATTTTTATTTCGAACAGTAACTGCAAATTGAAATAAATTGTATTTTTGATATAAAAACTTGTCTTTATTTATACGCTTGCCATTGGACAATAGATTTTGTACAATGGGAACAAGTTAAAACAGGCAAAAATTGTACAACTGTATTTCGAAATTTTTTGGCTCTGAATGTAAAACACTATTTTTATCGGTAGAAAAGTTGGTTTTGCAAAATTACAAAATTTAGAATGGAATAGAGCTGTTCGATCATATCACGAAATTTTGTTCTAGATATGCAAATCTATCGATATTTTTACATTCAGATGAACGAAAAAGTGCAAAAAACTTTAAAACGAATGAGAATACTTCAGTTACACATGCAACGAAATTTCTTGCTTTATGTTATTGTATTCTACCGCAATATGATTTTTTCCACAGAGCGTGAACATTTCGATCATACACATATTATAAAAATTCCTTTTTTGCACCATTTTCTGCTATTTACTTTATTTTCTGCTTTTATTTATTCCACGTTTTGTTGCTTAACATACGTGAAAAATCACTGGTAAACTCAAGTGATTATAATTAGTCGGTTAAATATTAAGAAACAATTTATTGCCAGTGATGCGAGTAACGAGTAATTGCTATCACAAAAAATTGTATAACGTATCGTTATTACGATTCAATGGAGAATTTAATAAACTGCTAATTATACGGTAAAAGCTGGAATCTACAATTTGCTGTTTCTACAAAGTAATTGGATATTATCGTGTGGCAGATAAATTAATGATACGATAACGATATGTTATAAGGAAAAATGAGCATTAAAAGCTTCAACTTTTTACGATTGTCTACGTTTGCCTTTGACAATTTTTGAAACAGCAATTGAATAATGGAAGCTGAATGACAGTTTGCCGGAATGATCAAAGTTCCTTTCAACTGAATTAACGGAAACCGTTGGAACGTTTTCAAAGCTTAATCCTCAATTACCTTGAAACATTCTCGGTTGAAGTTCAGAAAGCAACCTATGACATTTTAGTGTTCAAATAATTCAATGCTTTTCCGACTATATAAAATTGAAGAAAAAAGACTTTAATTTTCCATCATTGAAATAATAAACATTCGAGTATTTATTTCCATATAACGTAAATCAAATTTTTAGAAATAAAATGAGGCAAATTAAATGAAAATATAGCTACGATATATAAAAACTATTTTCCATTATTTACTGTCAAATTTCTATTTCGTCCTCTTTGTCAACGAATACTTTGCTCGAAGGAATTTAATTCAGAGAATTTCATTATGAAACAACAATGCAATCATTCGACTGTAATTCGCCAGTTCTTCAAGACGCTACCTTTTATCTTCAACAAGAGAAGTAAAAGTAAAATCCATTAATTATTGCCCGTTCTTAATTACTGCATTCTGCAGCGTACTCTTAGAGGTATGCCGATAATTAGCCCGCAGTTTCGTCACCTCAATTAATCATGAATTAAACGATGACATTTCCGCAATGTAGATCGTGCGAGCCACGAAGACGATCGAAAGCGTAGCCAAAGGTTTTAATCAAGAAGTAATTAGTAGAAACCGCTACGTGAGTAACTGCCATGCACGAGTGATCAAACGTGATTGGAAATTAATCTCGAATTAGAGAAATTAATTTCCCTTCTAATTCAGCTTTAAATGTCTCTTGATCGGTCACTTTGACATTCAATTACGAAACTAAGATTTACACCGAAATTAATATATTGGATGTCGCTATCATATTTATTGCTTTATTGTGATATAACTATATTTCAAAATCATCTCGAATTCGTTGAATTATTCGACACTTTATATATGTATATGTGATTCTTTTAAATTCACCTTTAGATAAAATTCAAATTATTATTTTAGCTGAAATAAATTTCACTGACGAGGATATATCTTCCAGGTACACTAACACAATATAGAGATCAGCTATGAGTCTGCTAACTCTTTTTAAAACTCGTTTTAAAATCTACTAAATATTTTAAGGAAACTAAAACACCAGTAACTCACTATAAGGGAGCTAGCAAGGAAGTATGTGATAAAAAATCTCAATTTTGAATTTTTTAATGAAACATAATTGCTTCGGTAAATCTCATCGTCAAAAAGATATTAATTTCGCGAGTGTATTTCATTTATCCATGAAATTAAAGACAAGTAAATTTTATTTCGAATCGTGCACAAATATATTACGCTATCGCATTAAGAACTGATCTCTAAATCTTTCTTCGATGTTCCAGAATCATTAAACGTTACGAAAAACAAATATACTCAGTCACTAAGTACTTTCCATACATCAACCGATAATGATATTAATATTCTCCTACATACATCATCTAAAACCAGGCTAACGATTCAATGACTCAATTTCATCAACTCTCCCCTACATTATCAATGTGCAACGCAACAAGTGACATATGACGTCCAAGTAATTGAAATTCCACTCTCACATACTCTAAAACTTTCTCTGTTAATTAATATCCTGGCGAATATTTCAAGTTCACTGTAGCCAGCGTATGATCCACACGTCGATCCTATTTTAAGGAGGATCGAGCCGTGGCGAACTCGACGTTAAGTCGCCGAAGAATGCAGTTTAGTCCCATAAAAGGATGCTGGGATGCCAACGCATGTCAGGCTAGTCTGGCAGGTACACGCAGGTACTCACGACCTTTCGAACTGACAGCTTTCGGTTCTCAACGGTTAAAACGATACAAACCGGGTCATCGAGCGACTTCCGCAATACGAATAATTATATGCGACGAGCGAGCATAATTAGGCTTTCCATGTATTTTCGCGTAATAAATTTTAGAATTTGCGTAATAAATTTGGAATTCTATTTTACAAATAATTTTTATAATCTCGTAGGTTACGAGTTAATAATTGAGGAAAAGGGATCAACAAATAGCTTTTAATTGAATCGCTTCTAAATACTTTTGAAAGTTTTTCCTCCATTTAAACACGCCGTTATCTTCTTTGTGTTTAATTTTCTTCGAGAAGTTTTCTTCATATATATACCATTGTCAGTTTTATATTAATTTTGCGAGCAAAATATACATCATCTTCAAAATAATTGAAATCTCTTTATCGTTTTTCCATCTGGTAAATATTATTCCAGATATTCCAAATGTTTGAAGAATAAATTTCCCATTATGTGCGAAAATTGTATAGGTTTTGAAATTTCACTGTCGATTCTGTTTACCACATTCTTCGATATTTCAACCCTTCGATTATACGAGCTTTCGTTTCAAGCTTTATTTCCCTGTACAGAAAACAAAATGTCAAATAATATGATTATTTTTTTGATTAAAAACAAACAAAAAAGGGTATAAAATATTCGAGATAAATTCGCCAATAATTGTACGAACAGTTTTTATTCGAAAATATAAAGACACTTTTATTGGCCGACTGCAACATCATTCGAGGTATTTGTTACGTCTCGAAATTAGCATTGTTGGAAGCGGAAATGCAGTTGATGGAATTGTTAATGTTATTTGATTGTTTGAGCGGTAGCGTGAAATTAATGGTTTCGTGTAATTACATTTGAGATCTTTGTGCCGTGAACCATAGTGCGCTCATGACATCATTGCAATGGAATATTCCTTACGGGGATTCACGTTAAACCCCTTGGTAAGTGGGACTCTAACTTGACGGAGATAAGTGTAATTGGTGTAATTTAAGGTGCACGCTTAAAACGTTTCTCTCCTTTGTTATGCCAGGTCAGTTTGTGGCTATGCTTTCAACGAGGCCCCTCGTGATTGCTACGTTTATGTTAATTAAAAACAAGATATTATCTTGGCAACGTCTTCGGTGGTTCATTGACATCGTTTGGGAATTGCGAGAAAGGAATGAAGAGAATCACGCGATAAAAAGCTGTTAAGTATTGTTTAAAAGTATCTTATCAATTAATACGATTTACCGTGTTACTCGGTTAATTAACAATCTCAATATATTTCGTGTCGTTCGTTTTTTTAATAGAAAGAACAAATTACGGATTTTAAAACGCATGGATATATTTTTGCGTTACAAACACTTTATAACGATCAAGTTTTGCACGTGTGAAAAGCTAACAAACGAGAATACATACGAGAAAATTGGGAAATAGCTGTACACGCAAGTAACATGCAAAAGAATTCAATTTCAAAAATAATTCTTTAAACTTGCTTCACGCGCACAAGCAAGTGAAAAGAGAAAAAATATCGAGTTTTGTCGCTCTATAGGTGGAATTTTATTTGTGACCTTTGGAACTCCTCGCTTTGATACGAAATGCAGAAATCAATAATCGCAATGGACAGATTGCTTCGTAGCAATACGACGATATAGCAGTGAAACGCAATAGTATAATAGTAGCAGACAGACTGGTCAACTCTGTGTATTTATAAAAGATCTAAGTACGTAAAAATATATAAAATTTCCAAAGTACAATTTTTGTTATAACATTCAGAGACCGAGACAAATCTCTGCTTATCGTTAGCAGAGACTCTACTTCTTTATTTGTTTATAAAAATATGAATTTCACAAGATTTGAGAATTTCATTTCGAACAGACGAATAAAACAAGATTTAAAAAATATATATGCGTAAAATAAATACGTTACTTTTAATAACTGTAACTTACTAATCCATTAACTCAACTAACTTAGCTAACAATAAAAATTAGAGACTATAATAAATACTTTATCTTCCATTCAGATGACACGTAAAGAAAAAAAAACAGAAAAAGCAAGAATCTACAGCAACATCCGATTTTCCACGCACAAAGAATTACAATCAGAAACTGCAAGCTTCAATCAACTTCAGGTTCTGCACAAACTACATAGAGGCAGTGACGCGACAGACGAAAGTTCGTCAGTTCCATTAACGGCGTGGCGCGTGTTCCAGCGTTGGCGGAGCATTAACCCGAAATAATCCCAGCGAATCACGTCGATCGGACGATGTAATTCGATTAAAATCCGCCCCACAGCGAGCGGCCCCCTATGCAGCATCATTGTATCTTCATAATGCAGCCTTTGTTAGCGAGCATACCTGTACCCGACACGGATGCACCTGCGCAAACATTTTCACGCGAGTCCTCGTGATAGCATCCACGACTGAGTCCGTGCTCTTGTGTTTCAAACGCACGCTCTTATGCATACTAATATTTACGATCAAATCAAATTAATCAAAAATCGAGCAAAATAATTTCATCAATTTATAGCAACAAATAGGGAAATGCTACTAGAATATAGTATGCGAGTTAATAATAAGTTAATGAGTAAAAAGTGTGTTTGCTATCTTGTTGAATTAGCTGATTATAAGGTCCAGGATCATGATTACGAACCTGACCATTTACCAATAAAATATCGACTCAAATAACTGATGTAGTTAATACGTCAGTGTATTGAGTTTGAAGAAACTAATAATCAATGGAAAATAAAATCAACGATAATATTTAATACGAAGACTAAAAGGAAAACACCCCACTGATCTCACTAAAGAAATAAAATAGTCAAACTATGGTATCGAAGATGGTATCCCGAAGATGGTATCCTGCTAGGGGTAGCCATGCACATGTTATTTAGCATGTTATTTAAGTTAGAAAAATTCACCAAATGTCAAGCTGGACAAATAGTAAAGTACAAATTAAATAATAAAAAAAAATATTTAATACTATACGATAACGATAATATTTTAAGACTTCCACAAGCCGGATTGTCACGCTTAATAATATTAATCGTCACAGGGTTGTTCAAGGCTTTCATTCCAAACGGAATTTCTTTCCCACGTTTTGCAGCTAGTTTCTTCAGGGTCTAAAAGCACGTAACGAAAACTTTCTTTTTCAGACCTTGGATAAACTATCTGTAACGTTAACAAAACGTCGAGAAGAAATTCCAGTTGGACACGTCTTGTACCCAAAAGCCTGGCACTACGTTCCGCACAACTATTCAATGACCATTCAATTTATGCTAAATATCCAAAAGGTATCCTAAAATCCTAATGCTTATAACCATCGGTATATACGTATATACGGATGAACGTGCACATGACGATGTATCGTTCGCTTGTATTATTGCTACATCGTTCTAACCGTTGTAGATTGCAACGTGTTATTCCAAACACGAGGTCGTCTTCCCTAACATTCCCATTAGGGGGACCACGGCCACGTCCTCCCAACGACCATTGTGCGATGGCTCCTGGACAATCTCCATGCGAAGGATGAAATTATTCGCTGCTCCATGGCGGCTGGTATGCGTCCAGGAAAATGGTTTAACCCCTCGGAGGGTCGTGTGAGCAAACACACAGTGCTTCGAAAAATTCTGCTAGTTGGAATTTTCTGTGTCTTTAGACGTTGAGTCGTGTGGGTTAAGTATGCAAGAAAGTCGTCATTCTTTACGTTCGTTTCGCTAATCTCGCTTGGTAAATGAAATTTTAATGGAGTTGTTTGATTCTGGGAAAATGAAACGAAGTTGGTGGATAAAGAACAAAGACAAAAATAAGTCATATTTTTTTTTACTGTAGTAAGTAAATTGCGAATATTTATATATAGATATGTTAATCATTTGTCTCTTTAGAATATGTAATTTAAATTGCAGAGATAATAGTTTTGCCAATGTTACGAAGTTTAAATTGGTGTCTCTCGTGTATTAAAATTAATTTATCTCTGTCAAAGAAGCTTGTTATACGGTACATGATGTAGGAGTATAATGAAACTTGTATTGACAGCAGCATATTGCATCAATGTTTCCTGAACCTCTTGCAGTCCTTGCGAGCTCAATATGTCTAGCCTTCAGAATGTTACCAATTTCGGATAATATATTAAAAGAGACGTTCCATCGTAATACAGTCTCGAGCTTATATGCAACGCTTTGCAATATTTTGTTGTACTTCGTATCAGTAATAAGATACTGCGTGAAACATTGAAATAAGCGTGAACTATGCTCTAATACAAAATGTATGCATTGTGCAAAATATACAGCATAAAAATCGATTTTTGTAATCGTTATAGTGACGGAATATATTCAATTATTTTCAATATTGTTCGTCGAGATGAAACCAATCTTCTGATGGGATAATCAAAATTTGTCCTACTCGTTATGAAACAAAAATATCAGAAATTGATATTGAAAAATGATCATCATATTGGATGAAGAAAAACCAGCGATTTATTTAAATGATATTCTAGTCTGTAAATGAATATTCTAAAGTCAATTTACAAGTAGAACTCTTCATCAACTTAGATTCGTCCATGCATTATCTCCTTCTTCTTATTTCGTTTTATACTTTTCGTTAAAATGTTCGCTATAGTCTATAGATATAGCTGCGAGTTATAGTTGCTAGTTGAACTGCACCAGAATTCAATCGAGGAAATTTAATTAAATGTCGAAACGTATGTAAATGGGTGGGAAAGGCAGAAAACGATAGTACAATTTTTGTAATAAATGGAAGCAGAATATTGGAGAAATATTAGGCTGTTCTTGAAAATTACGAGGAGGAGTATAAATTATTCCATGGGCAGAATTAAAAATATGAATATTAACGAATTAAGCGAAATGAGTTTGAAGGGAAGTCTTCTGTTTTGCTTCGTGTCCTGAATTTTGATTTATTAGGTCTCGAGTATATTTGCAAAGAATTCTTTTCAACTGGATGAAATTTTATGTTTAATTGCCTTGTGTCTTCGCTATTCTAACTATGCTATTTTAACATAAATTTTGAAAATAGACACTCGCACATCTGAGTGTTAATTTAACTCGTTCTTATCAAAAGAACCAACATCGGCGATTTATAGAACTCTATAAAATTAGACGAACGAGGTCATCTGAGAGATACCAGACGTTTTCTTCAAATAGCTCTATTTTATTAACAGAATGGAAGTCTCACAACAAACGATTCGAACAAATAATTAAACTTTGGTACTTTATCACAGCCTATTTACATTTGGACTACTCTTGTTCTACTTCACTCTTCGTGTATTTAGCTGTGATTAATAATAGAACTTATTCAGTATTTAGTAACAAACATTCGATGTATTCTTTTAATTCAAAGTTTATTTAATCGTTGTTACTTAGTAAGTACATTAAATCTAAATTACTAGAAGATACACAAAATCATAATTTAAAGGTAAAATTAAGCAGGCAGACAGATGGGATATAAACAGCTCTTAAAATCCAGGCAAACATTTTTGATGGAATAAAATATACAAGACGTGTGTACCACATCGATAGTTCTTGCATTACGTAATTCATTACGTTTTAATAAACCCCGATATATAGCAGGACCGTAATTCAACGCCTATTATATGCCTAAGATATGCTGTATACCAACTTTTTATCAAATACGTATATATTCGCAACGAATATCTTATAATTTCTACATAGACTGATTTTCACATTGATTGCAAGTTTTACGACGGCCGTAGCAATTTCATTACAGCGTGAAAAAAATTTCAAAATGTTTCATATAGCGCATACGATATGCACATCAAAGTTTTCTATAATAATTGTTCAAATATTTCACGAGCCAAAGTATCGTCTATGCACGAGCCAGAAATATATTCAAAGCGACTCAAAACGTTTCACAGAGTATACCGCTGCCCATAGAACGTTGCATGGATGACGAACTAAATATTAGGATCGAAAGGTTTAATAAACCGATCCATTTAATGGACTACGCACCTGACTAAGTCCATGCAAAACGTCCAACACCGATGGAATTTAATATCCACGAGGAGGCAGCCACTGAAATTCCAGATCGATGAGAACGGCCATATTTTCGAATTGATCTACATTCCGATCGCTCTCTGAACAAATATTTATGCGACCAGAATACGTATATAGACAGAACGATACGCGTCTACTGGTGGAAAAGGTGTTTCGGCGGCTCTTAGGTCCACTACTAACGTTACGAACTCTCGTATATCTCGAATCTAAAGCGTGGGTCGATCCTAAGCCAATATTTTGACACGGGACCACCGTCATCTTTTCTTCGAGAGCTTGTACATTGACTAGGATTCAGTCATCTCGCGGTTTATGACATTAACATAAGTAGAGTGTATATATCAAACGACATACACGTGAGATGAGAAAAGGGGATAACAGAGCGGTAACTGAGTAAGTTGAATAATAACGTTTTGGATAATTACCAGACTGCGGATTTTTATGCGTTTATGAGAAAATATGAGAGCGTAAAATTACACAAAATGCACATGATACAAAAAGAAAGAAAATATATAAAATATACAAAGTGTAGTGTTTTGTGTAATATTGGGTTGGCAACTAAGTGATTGCGGATTTTGTCATTAGGTGGTACTGATAAAAAAAATATGACATAAAATATGAAAGCGCAAAATTACACAGGATGCTCATGATACAAAAAAAAAGAAAATATATAAAATATACAAAATGTACTGTTTTGTGTAATAGTAGGTTGGCAACTAAGTGATTACAGATTTTGTCATTAGGTGGCACTGATAAAAAAAATATGAGATAAAATATGAAAGCGTAAAATTACACAAAATGCACATGATACAAAAAAAAAAAAGAAAATATATACAATATACAAAGTGTACTGTTTTGTGTAATATTAGGTTGGCAACTAAGTGATTACAGATTTTGTCATTAGGTGGTACTGATAAAAAAAATACGAGATAAAATATGAAAGCGTAAAATTACACAAAATGCACATGATACAAAAGAAATATATATGAAATATACAAAGTGTAATGCTTTGTGTAATATTGGGTTGGCAACTAAGTGATTGCGGATTTTGTCATTAGGTGGTATTAACAAAATCCGCAATCACTTAGTTGCCAACTCAATACGTAGTAGATAAAACAATTTTCTACCGAGGTTCTAGTTTCTTCGTTATATACCCAACGACGCGAATCTGCATACAAATTCGCAGTCTAGTAATTATAGTAGAACTTCGTTTAACTAAATTTGTTAGGGGATGAACAATTTATACGTATAATTGGACTTCGTAGATTTTCCTTACCACGTATTTATTATTTTTCGTTTCGTATAAGAGGAGTTCTCATTGAGATAAGTGAATTCAATCAGCAAAAATTCATTGATAAATAATCGAGTATTAATTGGTATTTCGTTCCACTAAATGGAATGCAGATAAATGGAGTTCTACTGTATATTATGTAGAAGATGACATATGTCATGGATTTCAATGATCTTGATATATGTTATAACGTCGATACTGTCGATACACGGATGCACATTAATGACAATTCAACGTATGGTCAGGATATCTTGTAACTAGTAACGAAGCGGAAACGGGATGATTCTACGCGATAAAATAAATTGAGGATGTAGAGAAGAATTTTTTCCTACGAGCTTTTGCTTTCCGAGAAAATTAGTTTTAAATATTTGTTCGGCTATGTTCCATCTAATTTCGTTCGATTTTTATTCGTCTTTCGAAGAAATAGGAAATATCGGATGATGTTTAAAATAAAGATTTATTTAACGTTTAATGAAACTGATTATCAGGATAAATTGTCATCGATACGAAGAACAGAATGAGAAACATTTTCGACAATGTATAAGCTAACAAACTTCACTGTATACTGTCAATATGCTATTTTACAGTGTATTCTGTTTCATCCAATGCGATAAATATAAGCAAAGATAGCGATCTATAGTCTTTAAATTGTATGAGTACCATGCAAGTATTCAAAGTCAATTTCCACGACGATACAGCCTCGTATAAAAAATGTCTGTTCTACATTTTCAATTTATTTTGTCATCATTCTCATATTTTGTCGTCATGATTCTCTTGTACGATTGAACCACGCAAAATTATTAATGAAATTTTACAAATCAGCAGAGATAGTAAATTTCTTTGAACAAGAATAACAAGCCATTTTATAAATTGAAAACTATTTGCTTCTTCGATATGAAATTGAAAAATTGTGCAAGAGTAGTCTACAACCTACAATTTGTATCTTGTCAATTTGCCAATATCATCGTAAATTATTCCGCAAGTGGAACCCAATTGCATCTACCTGCCGCTAGTCACAAGTCATTCTGTGCATTGAATTGGTCCAATTATTTAGACAAATTGAAACAAAATCTAGTTATTTCTTCGACATGCCATATATATTGTTAAGAAACGAGTTTGTCGTTTGTTTTTCTTACTTTTACCTTGGTTCGATTTCATCGGTGAAATTATTTAGCGACTGTGTTCCATATGCAAATGTGTCTACAGCACGGTCGTCAGATTTTGTATTTTCCTTCTCGCGGAAAAATAAATCTTGGGACTTTACGAGGATAGAGAACCATAAATACGAGACGGAAACTCAGCTAAAACTAGACCAAACAACCGTGCCCCTAGTTATTTGTTCGGCTGGCTTTATATGGTAAATCACGCGAGGCTTTACTTTCGCGCGTTGTCCCTCGTTTTATGGATCATCTTTTCTCTCTATTCCAAGCAATATAGTACAACTATCCGGAAGATTTTTGCTTCCGTGAAAACATCAGAGAAACGGGTTTATTTGTTTATCGTCCATTGGCATACATATTTACAAATTTTACGTTGTCAGCTTTTTATTACATACGAGTATATGTAGTAGTATGTATTTATGTAAAACGATACGAATTTTAAAATGTACTTTGCTTTTGACATCTTACGTATATTTTATTATTGTAGGTTTCTGCATAATCGTACTCGCCTTAAATGCACAAACATTTTCAATCTAGTTACTACCGTCGTATAAGGGCAGAATGGAAGAATTTGATTAAAATTTTTAAATTATTTCCCGATCGAATTCCTATTCTTCAATCACAAAAAAGAAACCAATAAAAAGATCGTTACATAATATCGTTAAAATTTTTTTTCAAGATATTACACAACCCAGAAACTAGTATAAAAAGTCTCACGGTGGCTCGATAAATGTTTGTATTGAAATATCAATATACAAGAATAATTATTCAATTATCGTAGAAATCAATAAATAAGTAAATTCTAACAGTACCAACAACTTCATTTCCAGAAACGAGAAATCAGAATAAAATATCGTACAGGTGTTCGAGAAATATCTACCTCGAAATACCAATACTCTAAAACAATTATCTAATTATCTCACAAATAAGAAACACATAAACCTCTGGATATTACAAAAAAAAATTCCTATCGCTTCGAAGACCAAAGCTGATAGAAGCTACGAGAAACGATTCTACAAGCGTTCCACGGATATTTATTTTGAAATGCCCACGCATGAAAGCAATTATTCGAGTATGTTACACATAAATTCCAAAGATGTCCACTCGAATAACCCCGACAAGTGAAACTACTTACGAAAGGAACTTACGGATGCTCGAGAAACACCAACAACGCAACGATGCGAAAAACGAGCGCGCGAGTAGCGTAACAAGTGCAAGCTAATTATTTCACGCTGTCGGCGAAAAGCGCATCGCCGGCGCGGTTCTCGAGCGCGGCACACCGGCGATAAGGCGGGTTCGCACGAGGGCGGCGCGCGATAAGCGCGCGGATTACACGCTGGATATTACGCGACGAATATTTTACCGCCGCTTTCCCGCTCGATTTCGTATGCAAAACGCCGGTTGCCCCCCGCTGTTAGAGCCGTTTGCTCGACCCATGGCAGCTCGTAGGCCAGGCAGGCTCGTCGTGACTCAGTTTCCGAAGTGTATTTGATCGAGAGGGCACACGTGCCGGATCTGGGGCTGCACAATGCTCCCGTGTCGACCGAGAAACTCGTTCAGAACCGTCCACGAGCTCGACGAACACGCGTTATTTCACCCTCCCTATAATAGGCGCAATTTCCCGTGTACAAAATACACGTGCGCGGTTTTATAAGGGGCTGCAAGAGTTTTCGCGACAAGGAGCCTGAATAAATTTGAGGGATGTAAATATTGACGCGCTCGTGCCACTGTTTTAGTCGTGTCTCTTGTCAGCTGTGCGAAAATTTTAGGATTATGCAACGGGGTTAAAGAAACGATAAAACATTGGTGGTGAGAATTGGGGTAGTTCGACGAGCAATTGGAAGAAATACAGCGATTCGTGGGCCAGAGAGTTTGATGTACCAAGTTTCTTGGGGGGTTTTTTTGAAGACGCGACAAGTTTGGAATTTGGAGATGGTCCGGCTTTGATTTGAAATTAAAATGTAAAACGTTTGCAGGAGATACTGACAGGAGTTTGATGGATCGGGGAAATTTTACTTTCATATCGCATGGCGGATACTTGTTGCGATTTGATATTTTTATTTATGTACAGCTGATCTAGTCGATAGATAAACAGTTGTGACGTTTTTCAAATTTCTATAAGAGACTATTATATTGTACAAATTTTTTAAACACGTTCGAATACGTAATATAGAAATATTGCGAATCTTCTAAAAAGAAAGTTAAATTTTTTCAGGGATGAAGTTTGTTGAGATCGAAGAGAGATAATTTTTTATCCTGTTTCTCTTCTTCTATCCTTCCAATGCAATTATTTAAAACATATTTGTAGATATTAAACGAGACACGTGACGTTGAAAAGTATTTTAAGAAAGAAATATTGAGTAACACATACGTATATGATCACTGTATTCTTGATATCTTTTAGATTCGTGCACGAACTGAACAAAATTTCATTTTCCTTAACCTGCTCTAAATTCATCAGCTACTTTTCCTTTCCAAGCGAAAATCAGCAACCGATTAAGACCGACAAATCGATCTAACATCGTCAAAAACCAATCTCATCTGCATCAGCCAGAAATTCTTTAATCAATCTTTAATTAATCATACTTTAAATAATTCTTCTATACAAAATTACCCTGCCTCCACAAATAAACCAACAAACTATCTTGATACGCGTATTCCACGTTAAAACCGCCCCTAAGTCACTGTTACAGCACCATAATCTCATCGAATACCCGGTATCAATATGGAAAGAAGGAAAACGAGAAGATCCCTTCGCTGCAGCCAATCCCAGGAGCCAATCGAGGGATCTTTAAACGACGTCTCATCCCAGAGTCACCCCCGTGCTCGCTAGGGTAGCGACACGGGACGCGTTTTCCTGGTAGCCGAGCGTGAGCTCGTAAAAATCTTCCCTTTTAATCTGCTTTTCGGTCCACAGCGACATCGACATCGACAAAGGTGGCCTGACGACGAAGAGCTGAGAGAGCTTGCGCACAAAGCAGGCCGCGCCGGTATCGTAATACCACAAAAGCCACACAGCCAGCTCGCGATAAGTAGCCTCATACCGATACAGATTCGTCGAGGCGTGTTTAACTACAGGGAGGGTTAAAATCGCTTTGCGACACGTGGCCGTTCACGGGGCAGAGCATCATCGCGAAACACAGCCCCTCTCGCCTTCGACTTCACCGGGCTGTTCGACCATTTTCGTTGTCATCGTGCGTCGTCTGAACGATCGGTCCTCCCCGTAATTAACGTCCCCTTCCCCATCCCTCTTTCAGCTTCCCGACAACCTCTAATTACGCTCTTCCGCGATGAGAGAGCCTTGGATAGAAGACTGATTAGAAATTGAGCCTCGAGAGCTTTTCCACCCCTTTCTTTGATAAGGGCACAGCCCAGCCACTTTCAACGCTTTACGATGGAAACTTTTTAGCATTTATTCGTCGTTATATACTTTGGTTTCCTTTTTCCAAAGGTTCGGGCAGGCGAAAGGTTTCCAGAGACGATCGAGAAGAAGATCGATGTTAACTTTTGCTGGCTATATCGGTTTTCCGAGATCGTGGAATCGAATGCTTTTTCTGATAAGGATTAAACTATTTTTAGGTACTCTATGTTGTTCTTATTTGTCTGCTTTCGTTTTATATCTATCTTATTTGTTTCTTTGGTGTTGATTCTTCAATTTTGCCGCTATTTAAATTTTGTATACGTATAAGAAAAGCGTAGAAGATTATTCGAGAGTAACGTAAAAGCTAATCAACGTATATTACACAATTTCCATCCCTTGTAGTTTGAAGTTTGAAATATCGATTTTATAGCTACGTGAAAGTAACTCTTTGTGAAACTTTTAATAGAAACTCTTTGATACAATATACTTAAAAGTGCGAAACAGTAAGAACTTCGTACTTATCATACAGAAATATCGCAAGCTTGTTCGATCTTTCTTAGTAAAACGAAAATCGCATATCGCGTCCAAAGATATAAATTACGCCATGTATAAACCCAAAGACTTCGATAAACTTTAAACTATTCGATGGAATACCACGTAAAGGAACAAAATCTGCGTGTCCAATGAACCGTGCAAACGTACATTACTATGCCACTTCAGATAGCACTTTCTAGCATCTCATCCTACACACTTAAACACGCTTATACAACGCTATTCGCGAGTGTCACTATGTCACTATTACTTTTGCATCCGCTACTCGGGCGCCGATACACGTTCGATATACAAGGTGTCCCGAGTTTTTCTGAAAATATGATACCAGACGAGGGCTAAAACCTGATCATTTTTCGCTAAAATTGTCTACAAGTGAAAATAAAATGGCGCGATATCTAATGGCCTTTCCCACCTGACATTGACGCTATAACTATCAACCTGTAATGTATATTTAAATATATTAATCACATCGGTTATAATTCAAACTATACTACGAACATAAATAACGTAGAAATCATTTGTCTGTCCCAATAAAAATTAATATTAATTCTACCACAAGCATTTGTATACTTTTAGTAAGTGTAAAAACAAAAACATCCGAAGCAGTCTCTTGGCTAGGTATACTCTTCCATATTTCATGCAATATAAATGAAACGAAAGCGAAAGGATATTATATATTTCTATCTTTTACCTATTTCTCTTAATCGTTCCCTTTCCTACTTCTGTATTAGGTTGTTTCTTCCGAAAAGTTTCTTCCGTTTCAAAAGGTGATAATAGCTGAACAACAATTTCTGTATTATATTATTTTATTGAATTACGTATGATCCGTATCACGTATGACGATAAACTAATATAAAACGAAAAGCATTGCGCGTCTATTATTTCCTTATAAGACGAAAGACGCTTCTCGGACAATCTAATATTTCTATTTTATTCGTCTTTTGGCATTTGATTTTTCAATTTCCCTCGTATTAATCGAATCACTGTATCAAACGAAAAATTCATCCAGTCCGTTGAAATTTATATCCGCTTCATTGTTGCGATAACTTTCCAACGAATCGTTAAAATCGTCAATTTCCCTCCTAATAAAGTACAAGCTTACGTTTATGTGAAATCTGTTTCTTATTCTCGTTCGTAGAGTACTGCTATCATATTGTGGAAACAGATTAGCTACAAGGACACCCTATAGATATATAAATTTATTTCACCGTCTTCGCATCCGTCTTCGAGCCGAGTCCCGTTACGGCGATAGTTTCAAGTGGACTCTCGCAGAAGAGTGTACACGAGTGTCTGCAAGTCTGTAATCCAATTACAAGCAGGCTCGTAAGCTGCTCCGTGTAGTCCGAGAATCGTATAAGTGCTGTTTGCGCGTAACGTTGAAGCTAACGCATCGATAGGATGAGAGAGAAAGAAAGGGAGAGAGAGAGAGAGAGAGAGAGGGCGACGAATAATAGGATCGAACTAATCACTTGTAAAGTCGTCCGGAGAGGATTTGTCGTGCTTGCCGATTTTTTTCGTGATTCAAGCGCCGTAAAATCCACCATCCAGCGAAAACCAATCGAACGTCTGGATTAAGCGTACGCTCGATTAATTTAAATACCGCAAAATTGATCCACGTTTTATACTAAATCGCGTACACTACATATGTATATAAAATAAGCAAACAGATCGTTAGAGAAGAAGATCTCATTCTGATTCGCGTGATATGTCATTTTGATCGTTGCATAAAGATAGATATTCTGTATTTGCAAAGATATTTTCGTTTTTAGCGAGAGAAATTAAAAAGCGTATTTTTCAGTCGAATGTTTTGCACGAATTGTTTCGTTAAAGACGAGTGCGTTTGTCATATCAGTAGTTCGCTGACCAGAAGCATAATTTTGAAAATAAATTCCTATACGCGTCATTCTTTAATAAATTTATATGAGGCCAGCCCTTTATCAATTCGTAAAATATTCAAAATCACGTGCAGATTATTAAAATCGGGAATTATTATTTTCATAAACGATAAATATTATTACAATACTTGTTATTCGATATGAATAATAAACGATACGTAGCACGTGGTATTATTCCCATAAACTGTAAAAGGTAAAATACTTGTTATAACACGCAATAGACGCAAGAAAATTTATAAGTCCTACCTTTTTCATAAAAATATCGAAATATTTCAAAGAAAACTATCTATTTACGTCTTACTTTCTTTTCACCGTCTAGTCATTACGTGTTTTGCACCTTTCCTCGCACTTCTTTTCTTCGATTAACGTTAACACCGATTACTAATTCTATGTAAAATAATCACATTGCAATGCGCAAGCATAACGTACGATGAATGTGCGTGGAAAATAATAGCACGGAATAACGTAGAGCAAAAATAGTAGAACGTACAAATAATAAACAGAGCTTCCTTGTACGTATGTTCTAAAATCCTCGTATCGATATCTCCATTAATTTAAAAGACACAATGCGGTAAATGATACAAAGAGAGACTTTGATACACTCGTTTCTCCTCCATTCCCATAAATTCCAGCCAACGGGCTCACGAGCGCGCACGCGATAATTCAATTCCACAGAAATCGAACAACGATTCACTTTGATAATTACAGACGTTACGAAAGAGCACGTCGAACATGACAGGGGAATGGAAGGTAGCAAGTCGAAAGGCTGTTCGTCAAAATGTGGCTGCACCAGGGGGCAAGCTATATTTCACGTAAAGATGCGTTTCTGACAGAATTAATTAGAGCGGGACCGCACGCTGCGTACTTTGGGAAAAAAGTAGTAAACGAAAACGAAAGAAGCAGAGAGAGAGAGAGAGAGGGAGAGAGAGGGAGGCGGAAGAATTGGAATTCCTGGTCGGGGGGTGGCGGACGTTCGAGCGACGATGGGGGGTGCTTTTCAGTCGCAGCACGACGAAACAAAAGCCCAAGCCATCGGAGAGGACTGATTAATGAGAGACGTGCGTGCAGAGAACGACGACAATTATGCGACTCGGGATACAAACTGCCCACGCGTCGTCTCATTGTCAATGGAGGAGCGTGTGTATTCTCTCCTCTCTCTTTTTCTATCTTTTAACTCTCTCACACTCATTTTTCAAGGAGAAAATAATCGTGAGACTGGCATCCATCGACGGTGGCCTGTCATTCATGAACACGCGTGACTAAACGAGACTTCCTCTGCTCGCTGCGATTTTTTAAACTCTCTGGAATGACGCATGGATTTCAGATTCTTTTATCGCCGATAAAATGTATCAAATATAGGAAATTCGTCCGTGGCTTTATCACGTAGTACGTGAATATTTGGTCCTCGTTTTTCAGAGGATAACGAGGAAGAAATTAAAGACGTTCTTGACGAAGCAGATAAGGCTTGTAACGTTTTAATATCTCTGGGATTGCAGATTGTTGTGAATTCTTTGTGCTGTTACGATCGACGAAGAAAATAGAAACTATTGGAGGAAACGAAGAAAAGAGATGTTATAATTTCTTGGCGACGTACGGATGATGGTGTTCTAATAAATCATGTTTCGATAAAATCTGATAGGTTTTTATGCCAAGCTTTGAAAACTTCCATTGGTCTAGTATCAACAAGTACAAAATTTGTATCGCGCGTTTATCTTCGATAAAATTATATCCTGTGTATTACAATATACCTATAAATATTAGCCGTATCTATAGTAATAAACATTGCTGACTGAATATCGATTTGACTGTAATTTATGTAAATTTCGTGTCAGATTTCTATCGTGAGATATTAGAAACGTTTATAGCTCGGCGTAGCTATAAATCATATCAATGGGAAAATAACAAAAGGTACAGATCTATTTTTCATTCGTAATTATGCACATTATCTTCGATAGAAATTCTGCATACGAGGATCGTAAAAATCCATCGAAAAGAATAAAACCTCATGAACAAAATCGACAGTCCTTTCACTAGTAGCTAGTTATGTTCAATTTCCCTTCACTCGTACAGTTGCATGTTTGAAATATCTGTTACTCTCGGCAGAAGAATTAGTAAATTTCAATATTTGGCGATTTAAACGTTTCACTTGCCATAGAGAATTGCTGGAAAATTGGAGATACAGAGATAGAAGTAACTGTTACGCGGAACACGCATCTCCTGTGTTTAAAACCATAAATACATCCTTTATAATCGATACAAATTTAATATTAATTCGCAAGTTTCGCGAGACAGGAAAAAGATGCCATTCCACAAACAGACATTTCTTTTTAATAGAAAACACTGGCCACAGAGAGATGTCTACGTTTGAAATGTATTCCTCGAAGTTTTCTTATAATCCGGACGACCGTAGTAGCGAAACTCAGGCACAGGACAATGGCGTGTCTGGTATAATACCAGACAGAGAATAATTTAAATACGTGAAACGGTATTCAGCCGGGACTCGAGGCTAGTTGCACCTTCTGTTCGCGGAAGGAGAAGAATCCGAGATTATACGGAATAGAGGGATGCTATCATCGAGAATTTCGGCCGGTGGAATGGACGTAGCTCGCTAGAATTTACATAATTCAATTCCCAACCGACGGAAGCTCGAATTGACGATCTTATCGCGTAGCTTCTCGGCCGAAGCTCGCCTTAAAGTGGCTGTCTAAGAATTATGTATCTATTCGTCTATCGAGCCAGCCGATTTCTCGTGAGAAGCTAACGTCCAGGCTTATGGCAACGTAATTTTCAACGAACCTGAAATTGTTTACTAGAAGCTATCGCGTTGTATAATTTCTTCGAAGAAATCAAATTTCCATTGGAATAGAAAATGAAAGTCGTCGTCGAAACCGCGACTAACAACAATAACAAAGGATTTTTTGAAGAAGATCGTCGTTCGTATCAAGGCACGACCAAGTTGTAATCTCAAGAATAATAGTAACAAAGAAAAATCACCTGACAAAGGAGCGCGTCATCGTTGATCGCAGAAGACAGATCATGAATAGATAACAGATAGATGAATAGATAATTCAGCATAAGAATCAACTTGAGAGACGATTTATAGGACAATGAATCGATACAAAACTTACTGCACTGCTTGAAACATATCGAACTTTACAACAAATTATAAACTTCGTCCTTGAGTCACTAGAAACTTAAAAAAAAAAAATAAAAAAATAAAAATGGTCCCTGTAACGTTCAAGAATCAAAATAAAGAAAAAAATTCCAGTAAATCCGAGGTAGACACCTAGTTAAATATTTGTATAAAAATTTGTCTTACATGATCTTTTTCATAACAAATAATAAAGAAGAAATTTTCTTGTTACCAACGTTATATCGTTTTCTTCGTTTATTCTTAATTTGCATTTTATTGAAATTTCGCTATCTTGCAATTGATAATATTCTTATTACCGACATAATCAATTTTTATGATTCAGATTGTTTTATTTTATTAAACGAGCTCGTACAAGGTAAAACGATTGTGCGATTATATGATAAGTAGGATGAAATTATGGTACAACAAATTGCTTGATTGGAACGTTCGTCGAGGGTTAATCATAATAAGAGACTCATTTTCGAATTATGCTATTTGCACATCTCTATACGAAGTGTATCTTCTGCTCCGCTATTTCTACAACGATCAAAGGAATTTATTCAACGGGAGATAAAAGATGTAATAAATAAAAATGACAGGAATTTCTTATTTCTAATTTTGCCTTTCGCGCGACCACGAATACCGTGGATGTTGAACGATAAGTAATAAAATGTAATAAAGGAGTTTATTTCGTGCACCATACAATACAGTGCGTTACCGATCTCCGCGTGGCCACGAGCCAAATAATCAGAGCGTGACAGTTAAAACAGAAAGAAGATTAGAAGTACGTGAGTACAGGTGTCAGCACGAGACAAGCGTCAATAACCGGATACCAATACCAATAAAATAAATGTTCGATAATCCAAAATTAAAATTGGTCAGGAAATATATCGGGTTGGCAACTAGGTGATTGCGGATTTTGCCATTAGATAGTATTGACAAAGTCCGCAATCACTTAGTTGCCAGCCCAATAGAAACGTACCGAACTCTCAAATTTGAAAAGCTAGATACGAAATTTCGTATACTTTTCTAATAACAACGTAAATCTTACCTTGAGATTCATTATCATCGCATAAATTTTCAATGAGGAATGATTGTCCTATTCTACGATCTACATAGAAATTCTATTGGGTTGTTCGGAAAGTCGGTACGTAACGAAATTCAAGAAAAGTTTAAAAGCAATCTATACTTTCAAAGAATTAGCATTTTATTGAATGATGTATGTGCCATTTCTGTCGTGACATTTTACTATCTATCGTGAGCTTCGCGAGTTCTCCTTTAAAACACTCCTTTGGTAATAAATTATACGAAGTAGTTTCCTAGTTTAGACTCTAGCAACCGCAATTTTCTCAAATCAAAAATTTGTATCCTTGTTTCCTTGAACCTTTCACTTTGTCGTTTATTACAATTTCACGTTTCTTTACTTTTATTAAATATTTAATACGAGATATATTTTTTATGCCGACATTTCTACACAAATTTTCACACTCAGAAATGGAACAATCAACACGGCCAAAAAGTGATAATCACGCGAGATAACAACAGGTAGGAATTGGATCGTGCAATTGTCGTATGATAAATGTAGAATGGAAACATTACGGACAGGGAGCTGTCAGCATATCGTAGGTAATATATCTCGCGCAAGATAAAATGCAAACTTTCGTGGTATATCTACGTCGCCATCCTACTCTAATCTAACGTAGATATTATCGCTTAAGGAGAAATTATCCCAGAAACGCGAAGAGATACTCTCTTTAATGAGAAGGGGAAAACATGGGTGTAACAAATGCGTTTAATTTCTTGTCTGTCAAAGGACAAATCGTTTGAAATGATCAAATTCGTGCAAGACTGTAAAATGTAATAATAATTTTCAAAGAAAAAAATAATACCTTTTGTCCAAAAGAAAAAGGAAATCTATTTTTTTTTTTTTTTTTTTTTGGAAGCTTGTTACATTATAATTCTAATGAAATAATAATTAATTAACTATACCTGGATAAACGTTTAATTAGAACACGATCAATTCATTCAGTCATTATACGGACTTTCAAACAGACGCGTTTCGAGCTAAGTGTTTTACAAATTTCGATACTGATATTTTATTCAATTATACTCGTACACAGCTTGTTAAGACATTTCGATACTGATATTCTATCAATTTCTGTACAATTCGTTTTGCCAAATGAAAAAAAAAAAGAGAGAAAAAGAATCGTAGGATACCAATTAATAACCAGCAGGAAATTCAGCGGCATTACACACGCGTTATCTGGTGTCCAAGCACTCGTACGGTTTATTTAAGCGAAAAATGAAATGGTCTAACAATTTCGCAGAGAAATGACGAAACGATGAAGCAAAGGGAGGGAAACAGCGGGCAAAAAGGAAATGGTAGAGAAAAATTAAACTCCATGAAATGTGTGGGAAAAAATATAAAGTTACACGGTTGGTATACGCGCAGTCAGGTGTCCAGCGGCAGAAAAAGAAACAAGGGGAGGAAAAGAAAAGAAGAAAATAACATAGAAAGTAGGAAACAATGAGATAGAAAGACCCACCCTGGAATTAAAATGGCTGTATAAAATACAAGAAAAATAGCGGCCGCCTCGTGCAGAGTAAAAGTACTATCCTTTATATGCCATCCGAGTGTGACATCGGTTAAAGTACTTACATCTCCAGTTTCGTTCTGGTACTTCGTAACAGATATACATAGCCGTTCACACGCGCAAGAAGCATGTTGAGGCGAGTTGTACACCGAGTACCGTTCATCTTCTCGTCACTCTTGGAGCACCGTGCACGAAGGTTAACGACTGTCGAGATTAAGCGTGGAATATTTCCTAGCCTTCGCGCTTACAAAAATTTCCTCGATAACGAACACTATTTATACTAATGACAATTGTAGTATATCTGCTTCTACGCGAGATGTGATTTTAGGAAAATACCTATCTAATAGAGGATAGAATGTTATTTATTCGTGTCCTTTGGGCTGGAATGAAATTTTGTAAAATGCATTTTTTCAAAGATTATAAAGCATCAGTAAAGTAAATCGTGCAGTGAAATAATATTTGTAACGTTTACGAAGCAGAACAAAATGAAATGGTATTGTAAATATATAATATGTATATATATATAGTATTATGAAACGTACCAGTATTGATTTAAATCGTGCTATGAATTAATGAACCGTAATAATTTTAATGTGTATATTAAAAATACAATTCTACGATTCTGTCTCTTGCACTTCTGATTTAATCCCACCTGAATAATAAACCCACCAAATTCTGTTAACAAGGCAATAAGTTGCCTTGCCGACTCTTTGTAAAATTCCTTTTATATCCTCTTTAAATCTTCCTTATAATTTTATGAAAAAAGAAATAACGATTCTCGTAACGCAAGTTGCAAGAAGTATTTTCGGGAGCACGAACAGAATTGAATGAACTTAAATGAAGTTTTGGATCTCATTTATGACATACGTATATGTATGTGAATATTATGTGGAAATCCTCTTTCTAAAAATAGCCTCTACAATACTAACTAAGTAGCCTCCGGTATGAATAGAGATTATTAACCCTTTAACCCTAACGACCATGTCTGTCGTGGGCTAAGCTAGATATACACGACGTTAATGATACAGTTATTTTAACTGGTCGAAATATATAATTTATTCGATATCTTATCAGCAAATACGTGTATATCTTGTATTATTATCGCTTACTGTAATAAGTATATGTGAATAAAAACTAATTTCATTGGAATGCTTGCATAACTGATTTAATCTATGAATGAACGTCATATTTACTGAATGATTCCCTAATCGTACAATAATTTAACTGTAATGTGAAATTATACAATTTCATATTTATTCATAACTAAGGACTATACGAGAAGAATATAAATTCGTTTCTATTGATTTTCTTGTTAATTTCAACGTTAAAGCGAATAAAACGGAATATTTTAATAGCATACAACATCGAAGAGAGCAACAAATTATCAGATGCAAATACGTAAGAATATAATAGATGACAGGCTCATAAAGTTTTGTGGAGAATCAACAGTACAGTTATAATTATGTTATAACGATTAATATTTTTGAAACATTTAAAACCAAATTTTAGCATGTTTCATCACACTATCGAATATAAACGTAAATTTTGTTATATAAAATTAATTAATATTATAGTGAATTTTAAAACTACCATATAGGAAACGAAAAATACGACTTAGTTTCTCCTTTTAATGTCATCGTTTACAAGAAGTCGCAATTAACCTAGTGATGCGTTGAAAGTCAATATAAATTTTCAATATTAAAATTTTTCTACAGAATTTCCATCCATTTACCATACGATTCTCATAAAAAAAAAAAAAAAAAAAACAACGTCCTGGATTGATAGGAAATCTAAACAGCTTCGATCTAGCCGTACGCATTCTAATATCGTGCCTCCCTCGAAATTAATTCCGTGCAGGGTCCCCTAATTTTATGTAAATCGGAAAATTAGACGAGCATCTAGCCGCGTAGGAACTAGAAAGGCATCGATGATGAGTCATCATGGACGCTGAGAATGCCGTCGTAAAAGTGGCGTCGTGACGACCATACAACAAGGGTGAAATGAGTGAAATGAACAAAGACGCAGAGGATCTTAATTGATATTTCCGGCTCAACAATTAGGGCTTACAGTCATCGATACTAATCGCGCCGATTACATGCAAATTAAGATTAATTTGCCTTTTTATGGCGACTGATGATTCACGAACGATGAAAAATAAGATTTGTGAGTTAAAAATAGGATTATGTATCTTTTCCGATGGTATCTCGCTGGGAGTAGCCATCCGCATGTTATTTAGCAATTAAGTTAGGAAAATTTACCAAATGTCCAGCTGGATAAATTAAAATAAAAAAAATAAAAAAAATGTATTTCTTCTTTCTGAATTGGATTAATCGATGTAAAATAATGCCTTGATTATAATACGATTTGATATAAATAAGGTTTACGTAGATAAGTTTCGAAGCTACTTAATCGTGAATCAAAATATTAAATCAATTAGTATAAAAAAATTCTTGACAATTGGGTTATGAACGACTGCAGTGATCTAGCTTAACACGCTTTATTTTACTCTGTATATTATACTTAAATGCTAAAAACCATTAACAACCTTTATCCTGTTAAACGTAAAATACGAAATAGAAGGAATTACTGGAAGATTAAGTAACTTTTTAATTTATGATGGTTACTTATGATTCCACTATAGCAGATAATTAAGACTGTAGAATATTGATTGATCGTTAATGTAAATTTTAAGTACTAAATTATCTATCTGCACGAAAATCCTTTAGAAAGTAGAAATAAATTTTATAAACGTCGAAAGTTGGGAGAATTTTAATTAGAAGAAATAAAGTAGCTTCGTGTTATATTAGAGAATCGAAAGTATAGGAATGTGATGTTTATAACGGACATGCATAAAAAATTATTCGATTAATTCTTGCTAATAACGAGAGAATGAATTCATTATTGCCAGTAACAGAGAGAATCACAATTTCTCTAACAGAGAATAATTAAAGCTTCGCCAGTTGTCTGCTGAAACGAGACATCGAAGTTCGAATCAATACTCCTATAGCCAACTGCGTCACGCATAAATCGCCGCTTAATTTGAATTTATGACATCGCGAGGGTGAACAAGCGATCCCATAATAATGCCTTCACGCCTTATGCTCGTGGATGCATCATCGTCTATTTTTAAACGAGCTTAATTTTCTTCTTACATCAAATCAATGATCCATAATGAAGCGTATAATTGATTACACAAGATTTTTAACCTTAAGTTTGAAGAACAGAAGACGTATATAATGATATTTAACGAAGTAACTGAATCAAATATCGATTAATTGAATAATTTTCATATATATTAGGTTGTCCGAAAAGTTTATTTCGTTTCATAAGATGATAATAGATGAACAACAATTTCTGTTTCATATTATTTTATTGAATTAGGTTTGATCCATTTCGTTCTATTTCTATTATTATGTTCGTGCGTAATTCAACGAACTAATAATAATTCAATAACAACTTTCAAAAAAAATTGTGCGTCTATTATTTCCTTATAAAACGAAAGAAACATTTCGAACGATCTAATATAATAGAATTTTGTGTACACCCTTTCTTTTATAATTTAGATCGACGGTATGCGTAAGAGATAATTCTATTTTAGTACGATAAGTTAAGAACTGACAATTCTTGATTAACTAACGAAAAATTCTGATTTAATAATATTCAAAGTAGGGTTAGTTATCGCATTATTATTATTTTTATTCTATTATGTTTTTTCTATTATCTACACGGTTTACTCGCAGTTACGTTTATCTAGCAATAACCATTTCTGATATTAAACACAATAAATTAACATAATTGTTCATTAAACGCAAGACACCATTTCCCTTGCTCGTACCATAATTCAATAAAATTTCCTATCAACACTAATTAATTAAAACTACCGACAACAAACATATATTTACTACCTTGTACGAAATAATCAGACGGACAAATCTAATTTATCAAAATCACTTGGAGATATCAAAACCAATTAATCGACGTATAGAATTCTCTAAAGAGAAAAACTCCAAGTTAATTTTTTCATACCTTCTACGATTTTCGGTAAGCGGTACGAATATTATGTTAGCTACGGTGGCTAATTGCATTGGTGCACATCAAAGAAAGTCACGTGAAATCGTCTCTCTTTCTCTTGCAATTTCTCAGGATAAATTGATCGAGTCAAAGCAGCACAAAGCGGTGAAAACGGTCCAAGCGCAGCCTGGTAATTGAATATGCAGTGATTAGATCGAGGCGTTACGTTTCTAAACATAGTTTACAGAGCTCTGGGTGCATCGATATTGAAATTATCGTGCTCGTTACACGGCCCCGGTCATATCGTGTCATTAAATTATTACCGTTAACCAAGCTCGCATCAGAATGGGCTTCGACGCATGACTTTACGGACTCGTTCTCGACATCACGCTAGAATAATTGCGGTCATTTTCCGATCCTCCCGTCGACAAACATTCGCGCGCAATAACGCATAAACGCGTGATAAATTGATCCATGGTAAACAATTAATCCTTGCTGATGCTCCTAGATATCTCGTGGAAATCACAGGTTAAAGATCAAATTGTGTTTATGATAATCGTGTGTAAGTGTTTGGTGCAAGTGGAGGTTCGAATTTTACGTTCGATATGAACACTTTATGGATAGGACAGTATTTTTCATGAGTACACGACCTGCGTTACTGGAAACGTTTTCGGAAAATGAAATTATTTTTTCAAATCGTTGTATCTGAAATAGATTTGTCGAGACGGTAGGTATGAAAATTGAAGGACACTCTGAAGAGTCTTCGATTATCATTTCTGCGATATTTATGTAACATTATGCATCAAACAGCAATATCGTTGGAAATGACAACGTGAGTTCGCGCTCGCCATCCATATGCAGATGCGCTAGTTACAATAAATAGTAACTGTAAGATAGTTCTAGATATAATCGATGGATTTAATTTTTATTTTTACCCCTAGTCCATGTAAGAAAGTGCAATAAAGGTTTCTCGGCTCAGAACGATGTGATAGATTTATCCAAAGAATAAAATTGTGATCCTACATCTAAATAAAGAAATAACAACAAATATGATTCATGTAGGAGGTCAATTAACATTTTGACTGCCACGGCAAAATCACAATGTTTCGCTGAGGGCGCCACGGGAGTATTTTTATTATTTAAAGCATATAATGGCAAAATAATAATAAATTGACGATGTAAGACAACATTCTTCCCCAATGGACCGTTTATCTTATTGGTGGTCGCGAGTGAACGCCGTGGCGCCTTGGTAACAGTTGATAGCGACATATTATAACAAGGTTTCGTTTATTTCAACAAATCATTCGCATTTATTGTTTCGTCGTAAGCAAAACGTGCAGAATATATCGTTGAACTGTGTAGAAGATACTAGTAAACAGTATTTGCTCATTCTATATATAATAGTAAGGTATGTTCACGCTTTTAACTTCAATTATATGATTATAAAGCAGCATTTACGATTATTTTTTAAGGTATGTCTATAATGATATTCGTAGATTACTCCTCGAAGATATGGATGCAAATACAGTGCACCTTTAGATGCAAGATTTGTCCTTTTTTTTATTGACGTTCTAATAAAAATGTTTAATCGTTCAATGGGGCACTTTTTACTTCAAAGTATCTTCTATATATCGGTTACATTCAAAATGCCCTAACTGTCAATTTTCATTCAATTTTTACAATTGTCCAATCGAAAACGCTAAGAGTCTTAATAGACGCACCTTGGTATGTTACCAACGAAACCATCCATCGCGACCTCAAGATACCTACAGTCAAAGAGGAAATAGCAAAATATAGCGACAGATATAGCAAAAGAGTCAACAAACACCGAAACCCCCTAATCACTGGACTACTCGATACGACGGACCAGATTCGCAGGCTGAAGAGGCACTACCCGCTAGACCTAAACGTTAGATTCATTTAATTATCCAAATTAAGCATATGCACTTACTTATAATACTTATAAATTATACCTATCTATAATAAGTATTAACTTATTGTAAATAAGCAGCCATGTCACTGCGCCACGCCAGAAAAATTACTGAAAATTCTCAACGCGAGAATTGATTGTAATTTCAACAAATAAATAAAAAAAAAAAAATTTACAATTGTAAGAAGTTCGAGCGCTCCGGTCACCAATGACCACCGTGACAGTCAAAGTGTTAATGAGTCTCGTCGTTAGAATGGCAATATATTCGTAACGAATTAAAGAAAACTACAAGATTCTGTAGTTAAAGTAAAAAACAAGAATTTGGAAAGTTTTTACTATTTTTATTATTATTCGTGTTACGTAAGAGTTTCTCTTTTCCTTACGATCGCTGATAATTGGCTTGCTTGGTTTTAAACTCGTTAGCATTTAGGTATAAAAAGGTGTATTAAGATATCGGTACGGAAAATTTAATATTGTCCTTGATGCTATAAGACGTCGAAACTGAAAATTAGAATTGTAAATCTGGTATCAAAAACATCGTAATTAGAAACTAGCAAAACTATCGTAAATCTGTTACAGAAGTATCATAATCGAAAGCCAAAATATTTTAATCAACGTTGAAAATGACCTAATCAGAAATCAAAACTTGTCATTACAATATCATAATTAAAGATGACAAATATAGTAGAATTATACATTATTTATATTACCATATATATCATAATTAAACATACTACTGTTTCTTTCATCTTAGCAAGCACAAATTGTTAAAGCGATCGCCTCCTAGTAACGATGAAATGATTAATGGAAACGATAAATTTCATAACAAAAGTAATCCCATTTTCTTGAGAGCGTTCAAGCATTGCAGCATAGTCGAATCTTTAAGTAATTCCACTCGCAATCTTCAGCCGCCAAGTTCCTGAAATCTCCAGAGGCGACAATTCGTTTCTTATCCAATGGGAATCGTATATCACGTGGAATCTAGAAACTCGTAATCTTACTTTTGCTCAATTCGACTTGATACATCGAGAGAATACGATCATTTAATCAAAGCGATATCTTGCCGAGCGATATTTCTTTCAAGAGATGATGTGTATATATGATCAGGATGACTAAAAAAAATCTTGCAATGTGTAAATTACATTCAGATACTTATCGTAATGCCACGTTATAAACGTCATGCGATAAGTTTATAGCACTGCCTCTGTGTGCAACCTACAATTAGGATCCGCTAATTTTCAGGCAGTCAATAAATAAATCACAGAAGCACTTTTTGACTCAACCGGTTTTTTTATATTTAATAAAGAAATCTTTTTACCTTTCAAA